>NW_027478162.1:122500-755000 GCF_051020975.1 Osmia lignaria lignaria | reverse complement strand
TGCAAATATCTCGGAAACGAAGCGAGCTATGGCAAAATGTTAAGAGACCTTTTTTGTAGAGAATAATGTTTCCTACAATTTACGTTCTATGATATTTTTTGATCAGAAGCGTAGTTCTCGAGATATATCAAGATATTTAAAAGTTCCGAGGCCGCACCAACATAATAGAGATACAGAAACACCGTGGCCCCTTTCTTTGAGATAACTCTGCACTATTGCGAGCTGCAAATGCCACTTCCAGCTTAGCTGTGCAGAGGTAGAACAACAAGAAGAAGAAATATCTCGAAATATGTCCGTCAGGCCAGTTCCTTTGAGTTGAATCTGCAAATATCTCGGAAACGAAGCGAGCTATGGCAAAATGTTAAGACACGTTTTTTGTAGAGAATTATGTTTCCTACAATTTATGTTCTATGATATTTTTTGATCAGAAGCGTAGTTTTCGAGATATATCGAGATATTTAAAAGTTCCGAAGACGCACCAACATAATAGAGATACAGAAACACCGTGGCCCCTTTCTTTGAGATAACTGTGCACTAGTGCGAGCCGCAAATGCCACTTCCAGCTTAGCTGTGCAGAAGAAGAACAACAAGAAGAAGAAATATCTCGAAATATGTCCGTCAGGCCCCTTCCCTTGAGATATATCTGCAAATATCTCGGAAACCAAGCGAGCTATGGCAAAATGTTAAGAGACCGTTTTTGTAGAGAATTAAGTTACCTACTTTTTATGTTCTATGATATTTTTTGATCAGATGCGTAGTTCTCGAGATATATCAAGATATTTAAAAGTTCCGAAGCCGCACCAACATAATAGAGATACAGAAACACCGTGGCCCCTTTCTTTGAGATAACTCTGCACTATTGCGAGCTGTAAATGCCACTTCCAGCTTAGCTGTGCAGAAGAAGAACAACAAGAAGAAGAAATATCTCAAAATATGTCCGTCAGGCCCCTTCCCTTGAGATATATCTGCAAATATCTCGGAAACGAAGCGAGCTATGGCGAAATGTTAAGAGACCTTTTTTGTAGAGAATTAAGTTTCCTACTTTTTATCTTCTATGATATTTTTTGATCAGATGCGTAGTTCTCGAGATATATCAAGATATTTAAAAGTTCCGAAGCCGCACCAATATAATAGAGATACAGAAACACCGTGGCCCCTTTCTTTGAGATAACTCTGCACTATTGCGAGCTGCAAATGCCACTTCCAGCTTAGCTGTGCAGAAGAAGAACAACAAGAAGAAGAAATATCTCGAAATATGTCCGTCAGGCCCCTTCCCTTGAGATAAATCTGCAAATATCTCGGAAACGAAGAGAGCTATGGCAAAATGTTAAGAGACCTTTTTTGTAGAGAATTAAGTTTCCTACTTTTCATGTTCTATAATATGTTTTGATCAGATGCGTAGTTCTCGAGATGTATCAAGATATTTAAAAGTTCCGAAGCCGCACCAACATAATAGAGATACAGAAACACCGTGGCCCCTTTCTTTGAGATAACTCTGCACTAGTGCGAGCCGCAAATGCCACTTCCAGCTTAGCTGTGCAGAAGAAGAACAACAAGAAGAAGAAATATCTCGAAATATGTCCGTCAGGCCCCTTCCCTTGAGATGAATCTGCAAATATCTCGGAAACGACGTGAGCTATGGCAAAATGTTGAGAGACCTTTTTTGTAGAGAATAATGTTTCCTACAATTTACGTTCTATGATATTTTTTGATCAGAAGCGTAGTTCTCGAGATATATCAAGATATTTAAAAGTTCCGAAGCCGCACCAACATAATAGAGATACAGAAACACCGTGGCCCCTTTCTTTGGGATAACTCTGCACTATTGCGAGCTGCAAATGCCACTTCCAGCTTAGCTGTGCAGAAGAAGAACAACAAGAAGAAGAAATATCTCGAAATATGTCCGTCAGGCCACTTCCCTTGAGATAAATCTGCAAATATCTCGGAAACGAAGCGAGCTATGGCAAAATGTTAAGAGACCTTTTTTGTAGAGAATAATGTTTCCTACAATTTACGTTCTATGATATTTTTTGATCAGAAGCGTAGTTCTCGAGATATATCAAGATATTTAAAAGTTCCGAGGCCGCACCAACATAATAGAGATACAGAAACACCGTGGCCCCTTTCTTTGAGATAACTCTGCACTATTGCGAGCTGCAAATGCCACTTCCAGCTTAGCTGTGCAGAGGTAGAACAACAAGAAGAAGAAATATCTCGAAATATGTCCGTCAGGCCAGTTCCTTTGAGTTGAATCTGCAAATATCTCGGAAACGAAGCGAGCTATGGCAAAATGTTAAGACACGTTTTTTGTAGAGAATTATGTTTCCTACAATTTATGTTCTATGATATTTTTTGATCAGAAGCGTAGTTTTCGAGATATATCGAGATATTTAAAAGTTCCGAAGACGCACCAACATAATAGAGATACAGAAACACCGTGGCCCCTTTCTTTGAGATAACTGTGCACTAGTGCGAGCCGCAAATGCCACTTCCAGCTTAGCTGTGCAGAAGAAGAACAACAAGAAGAAGAAATATCTCGAAATATGTCCGTCAGGCCCCTTCCCTTGAGATATATCTGCAAATATCTCGGAAACGAAGCGAGCTATGGCAAAATGTTAAGAGACCTTTTTTGTAGAGAATTAAGTTTCCTACTTTTTATCTTCTATGATATTTTTTGATCAGATGCGTAGTTCTCGAGATATATCAAGATATTTAAAAGTTCTGAAGCCGCACCAACATAATAGAGATACAGAAACACCGTGGCCCCTCTCTTTGAGATAACTCTGCACTATTGCGAGCTGCAAATGCCACTTCGAGCTTAGCTGTGCAGAAGAAGAACAACAAGAAGAAGAAATATCTCGAAATATGTCCGTCAGACCCCTTCCCTTGAGATCAATCTGCAAATATCTCGGAAACGAAGCGAGCTATGGCAAAATATTAAGAGACCTTTTTTGTAGAGAATAATGTTTCCTACAATTTACGTTCTATGATATTTTTTGATCAGAAGCGTAGTTCTCGAGATATATCAAGATATTTAAAAGTTCCGAAGCCGCACCAACATAATAGAGATACAGAAACACCGTGGCCCCTTTCTTTGAGATAACTCTGCACTAGTGCGAGCCGCAAATGCCACTTCCAGCTTAGCTGTGCAGAAGAAGAACAACAAGAAGAAGAAATATCTCGAAATATGTCCGTCAGGCCCCTTCCCTTGAGATAAATATGCAAATATCTCGGAAACGAAGCGAGCTATGGCAAAATGTTAAGAGACCGTTTTTGTAGAGAATTAAGTTTCCTACTTTTTATGTTCTATGATATTTTTTGATCAGACGCGTAGTTCTCGAGATATATCAAGATATTTAAAAGTTCCGAAGCCGCACCAATATAATAGAGATACAGAAACACCGTGGCCCCTTTCTTTGAGATAACTCTGCACTATTGCGAGCTGCAAATGCCACTTCCAGCTTAGCTGTGCAGAAGAAGAACAACAAGAAGAAGAAATATCTCGAAATATGTCCGTCAGGCCCCTTCCCTTGAGATAAATCTGCAAATATCTCGGAAACGAAGAGAGCTATGGCAAAATGTTAAGAGACCTTTTTTGTAGAGAATTAAGTTTCCTACTTTTCATGTTCTATAATATGTTTTGATCAGATGCGTAGTTCTCGAGATGTATCAAGATATTTAAAAGTTCCGAAGCCGCACCAACATAATAGAGATACAGAAACACCGTGGCCCCTTTCTTTGAGATAACTCTGCACTATTGCGAGCTGTAAATGCCACTTCCAGCTTACCTGTGCAGAAGAAGAACAACAAGAAGAAGAAATATCTCGAAATATGTCCGTCAGGCCCCTTCCCTTGAGATATATCTGCAAATATCTCGGAAACGAAGCGAGCTATGGCAAAATGTTTAGAGACCTTCCTTGTAGAGAATTAAGTTTCCTACTTTTTATGTAGTATGATATTTTTTGATCAGATGCGTAGTTCTCGAGATATATCAAGATATTTAAAAGTTCCGAAGCCGCACCAACATAATAGAGATACAGAAACACCGTGGCCCCTCTGTTTGAGATAACTCTGCACTATTGCGAGCTGCAAATGCCACTTCCAGCTTAGCTGTGCAGAAGAAGAACCACAAGAAGAAGAAATATCTCGAAATATGTCCGTCAGGCCCCTTCCCTTGAGATAAATCTGCAAATATCTCGGAAACGAAGAGAGCTATGGCAAAATGTTAAGAGACCTTTTTTGTAGAGAATTACGTTTCCTACAATTTATGTTCTATGATATTTTTTGATCAGAAGCGTAGTTTTCGAGATATATCGAGATATTTAAAAGTTCCGAAGCCGCACCAACATAATAGGGATACAGAAACACCGTGGCCCCTTTCTTTGAGATAACTCTGCACTAGTGCGAGCCGCAAATGCCACTTCCAGCTTAGCTGTGCAGAAGAAGAACAACAAGAAGAAGAAATATCTCGAAATATGTCCGTCAGGCCCCTTCCCTTGAGATAAATCTGCAAATATCTCGGAAACGAAGAGAGCTATGGCAAAATGTTAAGAGACCTTTTTTGTAGAGAATTACGTTTCCTACAATTTATGTTCTATGATATTTTTTGATCAGAAGCGTAGTTTTCGAGATATATCGAGATATTTAAAAGTTCCGAAGCCGCACCAACATAATAGGGATACAGAAACACCGTGGCCCCTTTCTTTGAGATAACTCTGCACTAGTGCGAGCCGCAAATGCCACTTCCAGCTTAGCTGTGCAGAAGAAGAACAACAAGAAGAAGAAATATCTCGAAATATGTTCGTCAGGCCCCTTCCCTTGAGATATATCTGCAAATATCTCGGAAACGAAGCGAGCTATGGCAAAATGTTAAGAGACCTTTTTTGTAGAGAATTATGTTTCCTACAATTTATGTTCTATGATATTTTTTGATCAGAAGCGTAGTTTTCGAGATATATCGAGATATTTAAAAGTTCCGAAGCCGCACCAACATAATAGAGGTACAGAAACACCGTGGCCCCTTTCTTTGAGATAACTCTGCACTAGTGCGAGCCGCAAATGCCACTTCCAGCTTAGCTGTGCAGAAGAAGAACAACAAGAAGAAGAAATATCTCGAAATATGTCCGTCAGGCCCCTTCCCTTGAGATATATCTGCAAATATCTCGGAAACGAAGCGAGCTATGGAAAAATGTTAAGAGACCTTTTTTGTAGAGAATTATGTTTCCTACTTTTTATGTTCTATGATATTTTTTGATCAGATGCGTAGTTCTCGAGATATATCAAGATATTTAAAAGTTCCGAAGCCGCACCAACATAATAGAGATACAGAAACACCGTGGCCCCTTTCTTTGAGATAACTCTGCACTATTGCGAGCTGCAGATGCCACTTCCAGCTTAGCTGTGCAGAAGAAGAACAACAAGAAGAAGAAATATCTCGAAATATGTCCGTCAGGCCCCTTCCCTTGAGATAAATCTGCAAATATCTCGGAAACGAAGAGAGCTATGGCAAAATGTTAAGAGACCTTTTTTGTAGAGAATTAAGTTTCCTACAATTTATGTTCTATGATAGTTTTTGATCAGAAGCGTAGTTTTCGAGATATATCGAGATATTTAAAAGTTCCGAAGCCGCACAAACATAATAGGGATACAGAAACACCGTGGCCCCTTTCTTTGAGATAACTCTGCACTAGTGCGAGCCGCAAATGCCACTTCCAGCTTAGCTGTGCAGAAGAAGAACAACAAGAAGAAGAAATATCTCGAAATATGTCCGTCAGGCCCCTTCCCTTGAGATATATCTGCAAATATCTCGGAAACGAAGCGAGCTATGGCAAAATGTTAAGAGACCTTTTTTGTAGAGAATTATGTTTCCTATAATTTATGTTCTATGATATTTTTTGATCAGAAGCGTAGTTTTCGAGATATATCGAGATATTTAAAAGTTCCGAAGCCGCACCAACATAATAGAGATACAGAAACACCGTGGCCCCTTTCTTTGAGATAACTCTGCACTAGTGCGCGCCGCAAATGCCACTTCCAGCTTAGCTGTGCAGAAGAAGAACAACAAGAAGAAGAAATATCTCGAAATATGTCCGTCAGGCCCCTTCCCTTGAGATATATCTGCAAATATCTCGGAAACGAAGCGAGCTATGGCAAAATGTTAAGAGACCTTTTTTGTAGAGAATTATGTTTCCTACAATTTATGTTCTATGATATTTTTTGATCAGAAGCGTAGTTTTCGAGATATATCGAGATATTTAAAAGTTCCGAAGCCGCACCAACATAATAGAGGTACAGAAACACCGTGGCCCCTTTCTTTGAGATAACTCTGCACTAGTGCGAGCCGCAAATGACACTTCCAGCTTAGCTGTGCAGAAGAAGAACAACAAGAAGAAGAAATATCTCGAAATATGTCCGTCAGGCCCCTTCCCTTGAGATATATCTGCAAATATCTCGGAAACGAAGCGAGCTATGGCAAAATGTTAAGAGACCTTTTTTGTAGAGAATTATGTTTCCTACTTTTTATGTTCTATGATATTTTTTGATCAGATGCGTAGTTCTCGAGATATATCAAGATATTTAAAAGTTCCGAAGCCGCACCAACATAATAGAGATACAGAAACACCGTGGCCCCTTTCTTTGAGATAACTCTGCACTATTGCGAGCTGCAGATGCCACTTCCAGCTTAGCTGTGCAGAAGAAGAACAACAAGAAGAAGAAATATCTCGAAATATGTCCGTCAGGCCCCTTCCCTTGAGATAAATCTGCAAATATCTCGGAAACGAAGAGAGCTATGGCAAAATGTTAAGAGACCTTTTTTGTAGAGAATTAAGTTTCCTACAATTTATGTTCTATGATAGTTTTTGATCAGAAGCGTAGTTTTCGAGATATATCGAGATATTTAAAAGTTCCGAAGCCGCACCAACATAATAGGGATACAGAAACACCGTGGCCCCTTTCTTTGAGATAACTCTGCAGTAGTGCGAGCCGCAAATGCCACTTCCAGCTTAGCTGTGCAGAAGAAGAACAACAAGAAGAAGAAATATCTCGAAATATGTCCGTCAGGCCCCTTCCCTTGAGATATATCTGCAAATATCTCGGAAACGAAGCGAGCTATGGCAAAATGTTAAGAGACCTTTTTTGTAGAGAATTATGTTTCCTATAATTTATGTTCTATGATATTTTTTGATCAGAAGCGTAGTTTTCGAGATATATCGAGATATTTAAAAGTTCCGAAGCCGCACCAACATAATAGAGATACAGAAACACCGTGGCCCCTTTCTTTGAGATAACTCTGCACTAGTGCGCGCCGCAAATGCCACTTCCAGCTTAGCTGTGCAGAAGAAGAACAACAAGAAGAAGAAATATCTCGAAATATGTCCGTCAGGCCCCTTCCCTTGAGATAAATCTGCAAATATCTCGGAAACCAAGCGAGCTATGGCAAAATGTTAAGAGACCTTTTTTGTAGAGAATTAAGTTTCCTACATTTATGTTCTATGATATTTTTTGATCAGAAGCGTAGTTTTCGAGATATATCGAGATATTTAAAAGTTCCGAAGCCGCACCAACATAATAGGGATACAGAAACACCGTGGCCCCTTTCTTTGAGATAACTCTGCACTAGTGCGAGCCGCAAATGCCACTTCCAGCTTAGCTGTGCAGAAGAAGAACAACAAGAAGAAGAAATATCTCGAAATATGTCCGTCAGGCCCCTTCCCTTGAGATATATCGGCAAATATCTCGGAAACGAAGCGAGGTATGGCAAAATGTTAAGAGACCTTTTTTGTAGAGAATTATGTTTCCTACAATTTATGTTCTATGATATTTTTTGATCAGAAGCGTAGTTTTCGAGATATATCGAGATATTTAAAAGTTCCGAAGCCGCACCAACATAATAGAGATACAGAAACACCGTGGCCCCTTTCTTTGAGATAACTCTGCACTAGTGCGAGCCGCAAATGCCACTTCCAGCTTAGCTGTGCAGAAGAAGAACAAGAAGAAGAAATATCTCGAAATATGTCCGTCAGGCCCCTTCCCTTGAGATAAATCTGCAAATATCTCGGAAACGAAGCGAGCTATGGCAAAATGTTAAGAGACATTTTTTATAGAGAATTAAGTTTCCTACTTTTTATGTTCTATGATATTTTTTGATCAGATGCGTAGTTCTCGAGATATATCAAGATATTTAAAAGTTCCGAAGCCGCACCAACATAATAGAGATACAGAAACACCGTGGCCCCTTTCTTTGAGATAACTCTGCACTATTGCGAGCTGCAAATGCCACTTCCAGCTTAGCTGTGCAGAGGAAGAACAACAAGAAGAAGAAATATCTCGAAATATGTCCGTCAGGCCAGTTCCTTTGAGCTGAATCTGCAAATATCTCGGAAACGAAGCGAGCTATGGCAAAATGTTAAGAGACGTTTTTTGTAGAGAATTATGTTTCCTACAATTTATGTTCTACGATATTTTTTGATCCGAAGCGTAGTTTTCGAGATATATCGAGATATTTAAAAGTTCCGAAGCCGCACCAACATAATAGGGATACAGAAACACCGTGGCCCCTTTCTTTGAGATAACTCTGCACTAGTGCGAGCCGCAAATGCCACTTCCAGCTTAGCTGTGCAGAAGAAGAACAACAAGAAGAAGAAATATCTCGAAATATGTCCGTCAGGCCCCTTCCCTTGAGATAAATCTGCAAATATCTCGGAAACGAAGCGGGCTATGGCAAAATGTTAAGAGACCTTTTTTGTAGAGAATTAAGTTTCCTACTTTTTATCTTCTATGATATTATTTGATCAGATGCGTAGTTTTCGAGATATATCGAGATATTTAAAAGTTCCGAAGCCGCACCAACATAATAGAGATACAGAAACACCGTGGCCCCTTTCTTTGAGATAACTCTGCACTAGTGCGAGCCGCAAATGCCACTTCCAGCTTAGCTGTGCAGAGGAAGAACAACAAGAAGAAGAAATATCTCGAAATATGTCCGTCAGGCCCCTTCCCTTGAGATAAATCTGCAAATATCTCGGAAACGAAGCGAGCTATGGCAAAATGTTAAGAGACCTTTTTTGTAGAGAATTAAGTTTCCTACTTTTTATGTTCTATGATATTTTTTGATCAGATGCGTAGTTCTCGAGATATATCAAGATATTTAAAAGTTCCGAAGCCGCACCAACATAATAGAGATACAGAAACACCGTGGCCCCTTTCTTTGAGATAACACTGCACTATTGCGAGCTGCAAATGCCACTTCCAGCTTAGCTGTGCAGAAGAAGAACAACAAGAAGAAGAAATATCTCGAAATATGTCCGTCAGGCCCCTTCCCTTGAGATAAATCTGCAAATATCTCGGAAACGAAGAGAGCTATGGCAAAATGTTAAGAGACCTTTTTTGTAGAGAATTAAGTTTCCTACAATTTATGTTCTATGATAGTTTTTGATCAGAAGCGTAGTTTTCGAGATATATCGAGATATTTAAAAGTTCCGAAGCCGCACCAACATAATAGGGATACAGAAACACCGTGGCCCCTTTCTTTGAGATAACTCTGCACTAGTGCGAGCCGCAAATGCCACTTCCAGCTTAGCTGTGCAGAAGAAGAACAACAAGAAGAAGAAATATCTCGAAATATGTCCGTCAGGCCCCTTCCCTTGAGATAAATCTGCAAATATCTCGGAAACGAAGCGAGCTATGGCAAAATGTTAAGAGACCTTTTTGGTAGAGAATTAAGTTTCCTACAATTTATGTTCTATGATATTTTTTGATCAGAAGCGTAGTTTTCGAGATATATCGAGATATTTAAAAGTTCCGAAGCCGCACCAACATAATAGAGATACAGAAACACCGTGGCCCCTTTCTTTGAGATAACTCTGCACTAGTGCGAGCTGCAAATGCCACTTCCAGCTTAGCTGTGCAGAAGAAGAACAACAAGAAGAAGAAATATCTCGAAATATGTCCGTCAGGCCCCTTCCCTTGAGATAAATCTGCAAATATCTCGGAAACCAAGCGAGCTATGGCAAAATGTTAAGAGACCTTTTTTGTAGAGAATTAAGTTTCCTACAATTTATGTTCTATGATATTTTTTGATCCGAAGCGTAGTTTTCGAGATATATCGAGATATTTAAAAGTTCCGAAGCCGCACCAACATAATAGGGATACAGAAACACCGTGGCCCCTTTCTTTGAGATAACTCTGCACTAGTGCGAGCCGCAAATGCCACTTCCAGCTTAGCTGTGCAGAAGAAGAACAACAAGAAGAAGAAATATCTCGAAATATGTCCGTCAGGCCCCTTCCCTTGAGATATATCTGCAAATATCTCGGAAACGAAGCGAGCTATGGCAAAATGATAAGAGACCTTTTTTGTAGAGAATTATGTTTCCTACAATTTATGTTCTACGATATTTTTTGATCAGAAGCGTAGTTTTCGAGATATATCGAGATATTTAAAAGTTCCGAAGCCGCACCAACATAATAGAGATACAGAAACACCGTGGCCCCTTTCTTTGAGATAACTCTGCACTATTGCGAGCTGGAAATGCCACTTCCAGTTTAGCTGTGCAGAAGAAGAACAACAAGAAGAAGAAATATCTCGAAATATGTCCGTTAGGCCCCTTCTCTTGAGATAAATCTGCAAATATCTCGGAAAGGAAGCGAGCTATGGCAAAATGTTAAGAGACCTTTTTTGTAGAGAATTAAGTTTCCTACTTTTTATGTTCTATGATATTTTTTGATCAGATGCGTAGTTCTCGAGATATATCAAGATATTTAAAAGTTCCGAAGCCGCACCGACATAATAGAGATACAGAAACACCGTGGCCCCTTTCTTTGAGATAACTCTGCACTAGTGCGAGCCGCAAATGCCACTTCCAGCTTAGCTGTGCAGAAGAAGAACAACAAGAAGAAGAAACATCTCGAAATATGTCCGTCAGGCCCCTTCCCTTGAGATAAATCTGCAAATATCTCGGAAACGAAGCGAGCTATTGCAAAATGTTAAGAGACCTTTTTTGTAGAGAATTAAGTTTCCTACTTTTTATGTTCTATGATATTTTTTGATCAGATGCGTAGTTCTCGAGATATATCAAGATATTTAAAAGTTCCGAACCCGCACCAACATAATAGAGATACAGAAACACCGTGGCCCCTTTCTTTGAGATAACTCTGCACTATTGCGAGCTGCAAATGCCACTTCCAGCTTAGCTGTGCAGAGGAAGAACAACAAGAAGAAGAAATATCTCGAAATATGTCCGTCAGGCCAGTTCCTTTGAGCTGAATCTGCAAATATCTCGGAAACGATGCGAGCTATGGCAAAATGTTAAGAGACGTTTTTTATAGAGAATTATGTTTCCTACAATTTATGTTCTATGATATTTTTTGATCAGAAGCGTAGTTTTCGAGATATATCGAGATATTTAAAAGTTCCGAAGCCGCACCAACATAATAGGGATACAGAAACACCGTGGCCCCTTTCTTTGAGATAACTCTGCACTAGTGCGAGTCGCAAATGCCACTTCCAGCTTAGCTGTGCAGAAGAAGAACAACAAGAAGAAGAAATATCTCGAAATATGTCCGTCAGGCCCCTTCCCTTGAGATAAATCTGCAAATATCTCGGAAACGAAGCGAGCTATGGCAAAATGTTAAGAGACCTTTTTTGTAGAGAATTAAGTTTCCTACTTTTTATGTTCTATGATATTTTTTGATCAGAAGCGTAGTTTTCGAGATATATCGAGATATTTAAAAGTTCCGAAGCCGCACCAACATAATAGGGATACAGAAACACCGTGGCCCCTTTCTTTGAGATAACTCTGCACTAGTGCGAGCCGCAAATGCCACTTCCAGCTTAGCTGTGCAGAAGAAGAACAACAAGAAGAAGAAATATCTCGAAATATGTCCGTCAGGCCCCTTCCCTTGAGATATATCTGCAAATATCTCGGAAACGAAGCGAGCTATGGCAAAATGTTAAGAGACCTTTTTTGTAGAGAATTATGTTTCCTACAATTTAGGTTCTATGATATTTTTTGATCAGAAGCGTAGTTTTCGAGATGTATCGAGATATTTAAAAGTTCCGAAGCCGCACCAACATAATAGAGATACAGAAACACCGTGGCCCCTTTCTTTGAGATAACTCTGCACGATTACGAGCTGGAAATGCCACTTCCAGTTTAGCTGTGCAGAAGAAGAACAACAAGAAGAAGAAATATCTCGAAATATGTCCGTCAGGCCCCTTCCCTTGAGATATATCTGCAAATATCTCGGAAACGAAGCGAGCTATGGCAAAATGTTAAGAGACGTTTTTTATAGAGAATTATGTTTCCTACAATTTATGTTCTATGATATTTTTTGATCAGAAGCGTAGTTTTCGAGATATATCGAGATATTTAAAAGTTCCGAAGCCGCACCAACATAATAGAGATACAGAAACACCGTGGCCCCTTTCTTTGAGATAACTCTGCACTATTGCGAGCTGTAAATGCCACTTCCAGCTTAGCTGTGCAGAAGAAGAATAACAAGAAGAAGAAATATCTCGAAATATGTCCGTCAGGCCCCTTCCCTTGAGATATATCTGCAAATATCTCGGAAACGAAGCGAGCTATGGCAAAATGTTAAGAGACCTTTTTTGTAGAGAATTATGTTTCCTACAATTTAGGTTCTATGATATTTTTTGATCAGAAGCGTAGTTTTCGAGATGTATCGAGATATTTAAAAGTTCCGAAGCCGCACCAACATAATAGAGATACAGAAACACCGTGGCCCCTTTCTTTGAGATAACTCTGCACTAGTGCGAGCCGCAAATGCCACTTCCAGCTTAGCTGTGCAGAAGAAGAACAACAAGAAGAAGAAATATCTCGAAATATGTCCGTCAGGCCCCTTCCCTTGAGATATATCTGCAAATATCTCGGAAACGAAGCGAGCTATGGCAAAATGTTAAGAGACCTTTTTTGTAGAGAATTCTGTTTCCTACAATTTATGTTCTATGATATTTTTTGATCAGAAGCGTAGTTTTCGAGATATATCGAGATATTTAAAAGTTCCGAAGCCGCACCAACATAATAGAGATACAGAAACACCGTGGCCCCTTTCTTTGAGATAACTCTGCACTAGTGCGAGCCGCAAATGCCACTTCCAGCTTAGCTGTGCAGAAGAAGAACAACAAGAAGAAGAAATATCTCGAAATATGTCCGTCAGGCCCCTTCCCTTGAGATAAATCTGCAAATATCTCGGAAACGAAGCGAGCTATGGCAAAATGTTAAGAGACCTTTTTTGTAGAGAATTAAGTTTCCTACTTTTTATGTTCGATGATATTTTTTGATCAGAAGCGTAGTTTTCGAGATATATCGAGATATTTAAAAGTTCCGAAGCCGCACCAACATAATAGGGATACAGAAACACCGTGGCCCCTTTCTTTGAGATAACTCTGCACTAGTGCGAGCCGCAAATGCCACTTCCAGCTTAGCTGTGCAGAAGAAGAACAACAAGAAGAAGAAATATCTCGAAATATGTCCGTCAGGCCCCTTCCCTTGAGATATATCTGCAAATATCTCGGAAACGAAGCGAGCTATGGCAAAATGTTAAGAGACCTTTTTTGTAGAGAATCATGTTTCCTACAATTTATGTTCTATAATATTTTTTGATCAGAAGCGTAGTTTTCGAGATATATCGAGATATTTAAAAGTTCCGAAGCCGCACCAACATAATAGAGATACAGAAACACCGTGGCCCCTTTCTTTGAGACAACTCTGCACTATTGCGAGCTGCAAATGCCACTTCCAGCTTAGCTGTGCAGAAGAAGAACAACAAGAAGAAGAAATATCTCGAAATATGTCCGTCAGGCCCCTTCCCTTGAGATAAATCTGCAAATATCTCGGAAACGAAGCGAGCTATGGCAAAATGTTAAGAGACCTTTTTTGTAGAGAATTAAGTTTCCTACTTTTTATGTTCTATGATATTTTTTGATCAGATGCGTAGTTCTCGAGATATATCAAGATATTTAAAAGTTCCGAAGCCGCACCAACATAATAGAGATACAGAAACACAGTGGCCCCTTTCTTTGAGATAACTCTGCACTATTGCGAGCTGCAAATGCCACTTCCAGCTTAGCCGTGCAGAAGAAGAACAACAAGAAGAAGAAATATCTCGAAATATGTCCGTCAGGCCCCTTCCCTTGAGATAAATCTGCAAATATCTCGGAAACGAAGAGAGCTATGGCAAAATGTTAAGAGACCTTTTTTGTAGAGAATTAAGTTTCCTACAATTTATGTTCTATGATATTTTTTGATCAGAAGCGTAGTTTTCGAGATATATCGAGATATTTAAAAGTTCCGAAGCCGCACCAACATAATAGGGATACAGAAACACCGTGGCCCCTTTCTTTGAGATAACTCTGCACTAGTGCGAGCCGCAAATGCCACTTCCAGCTTAGCTGTGCAGAAGAAGAACAACAAGAAGAAGAAATATCTCGAAATATGTCCGTCAGGCCCCTTCCCTTGAGATATATCTGCAAATATCTCGGAAACGAAGCGAGCTATGGCAAAATGTTAAGAGACCTTTTTTGTAGAGAATTATGTTTCCTACAATTTATGTTCTATGATATTTTTTGATCAGAAGCGTAGTTTTCGAGATATATCGAGATATTTAAAAGTTCCGAAGCCGCACCAACATAATAGAGATACAGAAACACCGTGGCCTCTTTCTTTGAGATAACTCTGCACTAGTGCGAGCCGCAAATGCCACTTCCAGCTTAGCTGTGCAGAAGAAGAACAACAAGAAGAAGAAATATCTCGAAATATGTCCGACAGGCCCCTTCCCTTGAGATAAATCTGCAAATATCTCGGAAACGAAGCGAGCTATGGCAAAATGTTAAGAGACCTTTTTTGTAGAGAATTAAGTTTCCTACTTTTTATGTTCTATGATATTTTTTGATCAGATGCGTAGTTCTCGAGAATTATCAAGATATTTAATAGTTCCGAAGCCGCACCAACATAATAGAGATACAGAAACACCGTGGCCCCTTTCTTTGAGACAACTCTGCACTATTGCGAGCTGCAAATGCCACTTCCAGCTTAGCTGTGCAGAAGAAGAACAACAAGAAGAAGAAATATCTCGAAATATGTCCGTCAGGCCCCTTCCCTTGAGATAAATCTGCAAATATCTCGGAAACGAAGAGAGCTATGGCAAAATGTTAAGAGACCTTTTTTGTAGAGAATTAAGTTTCCTACAATTTATGTTCTATGATATTTTTTGATGAGAAGCGTAGTTTTCGAGATATATCGAGATATTTAAAAGTTCCGAAGCCGCACCAACATAATAGGGATACAGAAACACCGTGGCCCCTTTCTTTGAGATAACTCTGCACCAGTGCGAGCCGCAAATGCCACTTCCAGCTTAGCTGTGCAGAAGAAGAACAACAAGAAGAAGAAATATCTCGAAATATGTCCGTCAGGCCCCTTCCCTTGAGATATATCTGCAAATATCTCGGAAACGAAGCGAGCTATGGCAAAATGTTAAGAGACCTTTTTTGTAGAGAATTATGTTTCCTACAATTTATGTTCTATGATATTTTTTGATGAGAAGCGTAGTTTTCGAGATATATCGAGATATTTAAAAGTTCCGAAGCCGCACCAACATAATAGAGATACAGAAACACCGTGGCCCCTTTCTTTGAGATAACTCTGCACTAGTGCGAGCCGCAAATGCCACTTCCAGCTTAGCTGTGCAGAAGAAGAACAACATGAAGAAGAAATATCTCGAAATATGTCCGACAGGCCCCTTCCCTTGAGATAAATCTGCAAATATCTCGGAAACGAAGCGAGCTATGGCGAAATGTTAAGAGACCTTTTCTGTAGAGAATTAAGTTTCCTACTTTTTATCTTCTATGATATTTTTTGATCAGATGCGTAGTTCTCGAGATATATCAAGATATTTAAAAGTTCCGAAGCCGCACCAACATAATAGAGATACAGAAACACAGTGGCCCCTTTCTTTGAGATAACTCTGCACTATTGCGAGCTGCAAATGCCACTTCCAGCTTAGCCGTGCAGAAGAAGAACAACAAGAAGAAGAAATATCTCGAAATATGTCCGTCAGGCCCCTTCCCTTGAGATAAATCTGCAAATATCTCGGAAACGAAGAGAGCTATGGCAAAATGTTAAGAGACCTTTTTTGTAGAGAATTAAGTTTCCTACAATTTATGTTCTATGATATTTTTTGATCAGAAGCGTAGTTTTCGAGATATATCGAGATATTTAAAAGTTCCGAAGCCGCACCAACATAATAGGGATACAGAAACACCGTGGCCCCTTTCTTTGAGATAACTCTGCACTAGTGCGAGCCGCAAATGCCACTTCCAGCTTAGCTGTGCAGAAGAAGAACAACAAGAAGAAGAAATATCTCGAAATATGTCCGTCAGGCCCCTTCCCTTGAGATATATCTGCAAATATCTCGGAAACGAAGCGAGCTATGGCAAAATGTTAAGAGACCTTTTTTGTAGAGAATTATGTTTCCTACAATTTATGTTCTATGATATTTTTTGATCAGAAGCGTAGTTTTCGAGATATATCGAGATATTTAAAAGTTCCGAAGCCGCACCAACATAATAGAGATACAGAAACACCGTGGCCTCTTTCTTTGAGATAACTCTGCACTAGTGCGAGCCGCAAATGCCACTTCCAGCTTAGCTGTGCAGAAGAAGAACAACAAGAAGAAGAAATATCTCGAAATATGTCCGACAGGCCCCTTCCCTTGAGATAAATCTGCAAATATCTCGGAAACGAAGCGAGCTATGGCAAAATGTTAAGAGACCTTTTTTGTAGAGAATTAAGTTTCCTACTTTTTATGTTCTATGATATTTTTTGATCAGATGCGTAGTTCTCGAGAATTATCAAGATATTTAATAGTTCCGAAGCCGCACCAACATAATAGAGATACAGAAACACCGTGGCCCCTTTCTTTGAGACAACTCTGCACTATTGCGAGCTGCAAATGCCACTTCCAGCTTAGCTGTGCAGAAGAAGAACAACAAGAAGAAGAAATATCTCGAAATATGTCCGTCAGGCCCCTTCCCTTGAGATAAATCTGCAAATATCTCGGAAACGAAGAGAGCTATGGCAAAATGTTAAGAGACCTTTTTTGTAGAGAATTAAGTTTCCTACAATTTATGTTCTATGATATTTTTTGATGAGAAGCGTAGTTTTCGAGATATATCGAGATATTTAAAAGTTCCGAAGCCGCACCAACATAATAGGGATACAGAAACACCGTGGCCCCTTTCTTTGAGATAACTCTGCACCAGTGCGAGCCGCAAATGCCACTTCCAGCTTAGCTGTGCAGAAGAAGAACAACAAGAAGAAGAAATATCTCGAAATATGTCCGTCAGGCCCCTTCCCTTGAGATATATCTGCAAATATCTCGGAAACGAAGCGAGCTATGGCAAAATGTTAAGAGACCTTTTTTGTAGAGAATTATGTTTCCTACAATTTATGTTCTATGATATTTTTTGATGAGAAGCGTAGTTTTCGAGATATATCGAGATATTTAAAAGTTCCGAAGCCGCACCAACATAATAGAGATACAGAAACACCGTGGCCCCTTTCTTTGAGATAACTCTGCACTAGTGCGAGCCGCAAATGCCACTTCCAGCTTAGCTGTGCAGAAGAAGAACAACATGAAGAAGAAATATCTCGAAATATGTCCGACAGGCCCCTTCCCTTGAGATAAATCTGCAAATATCTCGGAAACGAAGCGAGCTATGGCGAAATGTTAAGAGACCTTTTCTGTAGAGAATTAAGTTTCCTACTTTTTATCTTCTATGATATTTTTTGATCAGATACGTAGTTCTCGAGATATATCAAGATAGTTAAAAGTTCCGAAGCCGCACCAACATAATAGAGATACAGAAACACCGTGGCCCCTCTCTTTGAGATAACTCTGCACTATTGCGAGCTGCAAATGCCACTTCCAGCTTAGCTGTGCAGAAGAAGAACAACAAGAAGAAGAAATATCTCGAAATATGTCCGTCAGGCCCCTTCCCTTGAGATAAATCTGCAAATATCTCGGAAACGAAGCGAGCTATGGCAAAATCTTTAGAGACCGTTCTTGTAGAGAATTAAGTTTCCTACTTTTTATGTAGTATGATATTTTTTGATCAGATGCGTAGTTCTCGAGATATATCAAGATATTTAAAAGTTCCGAAGCCGCACCAACATAATAGAGATACAGAAACACCGTGGCCCCTTTCTTTGAGATAACTCTGCACTATTGCGCGCTGCAAATGCCACTTCCAGCTTAGCTGTGCAGAAGAAGAACAACAAGAAGAAGAAATATCTCGAAATATGTCCGTCAGGCCCCTTCCCTTGAGATAAATCTGCAAATATCTCGGAAACGCAGCGAGCTATGGCAAAATGTTAAGAGACCTTTTTTGTAGAGAATAATGTTTCCTACAATTTACGTTCTATGATATTTTTTGATCAGAAGCGTAGTTTTCGAGATATATCGAGATATTTAAAAGTTCCGAAGCCGCACCAACATAATAGAGATACAGAAACACCGTGGCCCCTTTCTTTGAGATAACTCTGCACTATTGCGACCTGCAAATGCCACTTCCAGCTCAGCTGTGCAGAAGAAGAACAACAAGAAGAAGAAATATCTCGAAATATGTCCGTCAGGCCCCTTCCCTTGAGATAAATCTGCAAATATCTCGGAAACGAAGCGAGCTATGGCAAAATATTTACAGACCTTTCTTGTAGAGAATTAGGTTTCCTACTTTTTATGTAGTATGATATTTTTTGATCAGATGCGTAGTTCTCGAGATATATCAAGATATTTAAAAGTTCCGAAGCCGCATCAATATAATAGAGATACAGAAACACCGTGGCCCCTTCCTTTGAGATAACTCTGCACTATTGCGCGCTGCAAATGCCACTTCCAGCTCAGCTGTGCAGAAGAAGAACAACAAGAAGAAGAAATATCTGGAAATATGTCCGTTAGGCCCCTTCCCTTGAGATAAATCTGCAAATATCTCGGAAACGAAGCGAGTAATGGCAAAATGTTTAGAGACCTTTCTTGTAGAGAATTAAGTTTCCTACTTTTTATGTAGTATGATATTTTTTGATCAGATGCGTAGTTCTCGAGATATATCAAGATATTTAAAAGTTCCGAAGCCGCACCAACATAATAGAGATACAGAAACACCGTGGCCCGTTTCTTTGAGATAACTCTGCACTATTGCGCGCTGCAAATGCCACTTCCAGCTTAGCTGTGCCGAAGAAGAACAACAAGAAGAAGAAATATCTCGAAATATGTCCGTCAGGCCCCTTCCCTTGAGATAAATCTGCAAATATCTCGGAAACGAAGCGAGCTATGGGAAAATGTAAAGAGACCTTTTTTGTAGAGAATTAAGTTTCCTACTTTTTATGTTCTATGATATTTTTCGATCAGAGGCGTAGTTCTCGAGATATATCAAGATATTTAAAAGTTCCGAAGCCGCACCAACATAATAGAGATACAGAAACACCGTGGCCCCTTTCTTTGAGATAACTCTGCACGATTGCGAGCTGGAAATGTCACTTCCAGTTTAGCTGTGCAGAAGAAGAACAACAAGAAGAAGAAATATCTCGAAATATGTCCGTCAGGCCCCTTCCCTTGAGATATATCTGCAAATATCTCGGAAACGAAGCGAGCTATGGCAAAATGTTAAGAGACCTTTTTTGTAGAGAATTCTGTTTGCTACAATTTATGTTCTATGAAATTTTTTGATCAGAAGCGTAGTTTTCGAGATATATCGAGATATTTAAAAGTTCCGAAGCCGCACCAACATAATAGAGATACAGAAACACCGTGGCCCCTTTCTTTGAGACAACTCTGCACTATTGCGAGCTGCAAATGCCACTTCCAGCTTAGCTGTGCAGAAGAAGAACAACAAGAAGAAGAAATATCTCGAAATATGTCCGTCAGGCCCCTTCCCTTGAGATAAATCTGCAAATATCTCGGAAACGAAGAGAGCTATGGCAAAATGTTAAGAGACCTTTTTTGTAGAGAATTAAGTTTCCTACAATTTATGTTCTATGATATTTTTTGATGAGAAGCGTAGTTTTCGAGATATATCGAGATATTTAAAAGTTCCGAAGCCGCACCAACATAATAGGGATACAGAAACACCGTGGCCCCTTTCTTTGAGATAACTCTGCACCAGTGCGAGCCGCAAATGCCACTTCCAGCTTAGCTGTGCAGAAGAAGAACAACAAGAAGAAGAAATATCTCGAAATATGTCCGTCAGGCCCCTTCCCTTGAGATATATCTGCAAATATCTCGGAAACGAAGCGAGCTATGGCAAAATGTTAAGAGACCTTTTTTGTAGAGAATTATGTTTCCTACAATTTATGTTCTATGATATTTTTTGATGAGAAGCGTAGTTTTCGAGATATATCGAGATATTTAAAAGTTCCGAAGCCGCACCAACATAATAGAGATACAGAAACACCGTGGCCCCTTTCTTTGAGATAACTCTGCACTAGTGCGAGCCGCAAATGCCACTTCCAGCTTAGCTGTGCAGAAGAAGAACAACATGAAGAAGAAATATCTCGAAATATGTCCGACAGGCCCCTTCCCTTGAGATAAATCTGCAAATATCTCGGAAACGAAGCGAGCTATGGCGAAATGTTAAGAGACCTTTTCTGTAGAGAATTAAGTTTCCTACTTTTTATCTTCTATGATATTTTTTGATCAGATGCGTAGTTCTCGAGATATATCAAGATAGTTAAAAGTTCCGAAGCCGCACCAACATAATAGAGATACAGAAACACCGTGGCCCCTCTCTTTGAGATAACTCTGCACTATTGCGAGCTGCAAATGCCACTTCCAGCTTAGCTGTGCAGAAGAAGAACAACAAGAAGAAGAAATATCTCGAAATATGTCCGACAGGCCCCTTCCCTTGAGATAAATCTGCAAATATCTCGGAAACGAAGCGAGCTATGGCGAAATGTTAAGAGACCTTTTCTGTAGAGAATTAAGTTTCCTACTTTTTATCTTCTATGATATTTTTTGATCAGATGCGTAGTTCTCGAGATATATCAAGATAGTTAAAAGTTCCGAAGCCGCACCAACATAATAGAGATACAGAAACACCGTGGCCCCTCTCTTTGAGATAACTCTGCACTATTGCGAGCTGCAAATGCCACTTCCAGCTTAGCTGTGCAGAAGAAGAACAACAAGAAGAAGAAATATCTCGAAATATGTCCGTCAGGCCCCTTCCCTTGAGATAAATCTGCAAATATCTCGGAAACGAAGCGAGCTATGGCAAAATCTTTAGAGACCGTTCTTGTAGAGAATTAAGTTTCCTACTTTTTATGTAGTATGATATTTTTTGATCAGATGCGTAGTTCTCGAGATATATCAAGATATTTAAAAGTTCCGAAGCCGCACCAACATAATAGAGATACAGAAACACCGTGGCCCCTTTCTTTGAGATAACTCTGCACTATTGCGCGCTGCAAATGCCACTTCCAGCTTAGCTGTGCAGAAGAAGAACAACAAGAAGAAGAAATATCTCGAAATATGTCCGTCAGGCCCCTTCCCTTGAGATAAATCTGCAAATATCTCGGAAACGCAGCGAGCTATGGCAAAATGTTAAGAGACCTTTTTTGTAGAGAATAATGTTTCCTACAATTTACGTTCTATGATATTTTTTGATCAGAAGCGTAGTTTTCGAGATATATCGAGATATTTAAAAGTTCCGAAGCCGCACCAACATAATAGAGATACAGAAACACCGTGGCCCCTTTCTTTGAGATAACTCTGCACTATTGCGACCTGCAAATGCCACTTCCAGCTCAGCTGTGCAGAAGAAGAACAACAAGAAGAAGAAATATCTCGAAATATGTCCGTCAGGCCCCTTCCCTTGAGATAAATCTGCAAATATCTCGGAAACGAAGCGAGCTATGGCAAAATATTTACAGACCTTTCTTGTAGAGAATTAGGTTTCCTACTTTTTATGTAGTATGATATTTTTTGATCAGATGCGTAGTTCTCGAGATATATCAAGATATTTAAAAGTTCCGAAGCCGCATCAATATAATAGAGATACAGAAACACCGTGGCCCCTTCCTTTGAGATAACTCTGCACTATTGCGCGCTGCAAATGCCACTTCCAGCTCAGCTGTGCAGAAGAAGAACAACAAGAAGAAGAAATATCTGGAAATATGTCCGTTAGGCCCCTTCCCTTGAGATAAATCTGCAAATATCTCGGAAACGAAGCGAGTAATGGCAAAATGTTTAGAGACCTTTCTTGTAGAGAATTAAGTTTCCTACTTTTTATGTAGTATGATATTTTTTGATCAGATGCGTAGTTCTCGAGATATATCAAGATATTTAAAAGTTCCGAAGCCGCACCAACATAATAGAGATACAGAAACACCGTGGCCCGTTTCTTTGAGATAACTCTGCACTATTGCGCGCTGCAAATGCCACTTCCAGCTTAGCTGTGCCGAAGAAGAACAACAAGAAGAAGAAATATCTCGAAATATGTCCGTCAGGCCCCTTCCCTTGAGATAAATCTGCAAATATCTCGGAAACGAAGCGAGCTATGGGAAAATGGAAAGAGACCTTTTTTGTAGAGAATTAAGTTTCCTACTTTTTATGTTCTATGATATTTTTCGATCAGAGGCGTAGTTCTCGAGATATATCAAGATATTTAAAAGTTCCGAAGCCGCACCAACATAATAGAGATACAGAAACACCGTGGCCCCTTTCTTTGAGATAACTCTGCACGATTGCGAGCTGGAAATGTCACTTCCAGTTTAGCTGTGCAGAAGAAGAACAACAAGAAGAAGAAATATCTCGAAATATGTCCGTCAGGCCCCTTCCCTTGAGATATATCTGCAAATATCTCGGAAACGAAGCGAGCTATGGCAAAATGTTAAGAGACCTTTTTTGTAGAGAATTCTGTTTGCTACAATTTATGTTCTATGAAATTTTTTGATCAGAAGCGTAGTTTTCGAGATATATCGAGATATTTAAAAGTTCCGAAGCCGCACCAACATAATAGAGATACAGAAACACCGTGGCCCCTTTCTTTCAGATAACTCTGCACTAGTGCGAGCCGCAAATGCCACTTCCAGCTTAGCTGTGCAGAAGAAGAACAACAAGAAGAAGAAATATCTCGAAATATGTCCGACAGGCCCCTTCCCTTGAGATAAATCTGCAAATATCTCGGAAACGAAGCGAGCTATGGCGAAATGTTAAGAGACCTTTTTTGTAGAGAATTAAGTTTCCTACTTTTTATCTTCTATGATATTTTTTGATCAGATGCGTAGTTCTCGAGATATATCAAGATATTTAAAAGTTCCGAAGCCGCACCAACATAATAGAGATACAGAAACACCGTGGCCCCTCTCTTTGAGATAACTCTGCACTATTGCGAGCTGCAAATGCCACTTCCAGCTTAGCTGTGCAGAAGAAGAACAACAAGAAGAAGAAATATCTCGAAATATGTCCGTCAGGCCCCTTCCCTTGAGATAAATCTGCAAATATCTCGGAAACGAAGCGAGCTATGGCAAAATGTTTAGAGACCTTTCTTGTAGAGAATTAAGTTTCCTACTTTTTATGTAGTATGATATTTTTTGATCAGATGCGTAGTTCTCGAGATATATCAAGATATTTAAAAGTTCCGAAGCCGCACCAACATAATAGAGATACAGAAACACCGTGGCCCCTTTCTTTGAGATAACTCTGCACTATTGCGCGCTGCAAATGCCACTTCCAGCTTAGCTGTGCAGAAGAAGAACAACAAGAAGAAGAAATATCTCGAAATATGTCCGTCAGGCCCCTTCCCTTGAGATAAATCTGCAAATATCTCGGAAACGAAGCGAGCTATGGCAAAATCTTTAGAGACCGTTCTTGTAGAGAATTAAGTTTCCTACTTTTTATGTAGTATGATATTTTTTGATCAGATGCGTAGTTCTCGAGATATATCAAGATATTTAAAAGTTCCGAAGCCGCACCAACATAATAGAGATACAGAAACACCGTGGCCCCTTTCTTTGAGATAACTCTGCACTATTGCGCGCTGCAAATGCCACTTCCAGCTTAGCTGTGCAGAAGAAGAACAACAAGAAGAAGAAATATCTCGAAATATGTCCGTCAGGCCCCTTCCCTTGAGATAAATCTGCAAATATCTCGGAAACGAAGCGAGCTATGGCAAAATGTTAAGAGACCTTTTTTGTAGAGAATAATGTTTCCTACAATTTATGTTCTATGATATTTTTTGATCAGAAGCGTAGTTTTCGAGATATATCGAGATATTTAAAAGTTCCGAAGCCGCACCAACATAATAGAGATACAGAAACACCGTGGCCCCTTTCTTTGAGATAACTCTGCACTATTGCGACCTGCAAATGCCACTTCCAGCTCAGCTGTGCAGAAGAAGAACAACAAGAAGAAGAAATATCTCGAAATATGTCCGTCAGGCCCCTTCCCTTGAGATAAATCTGCAAATATCTCGGAAACGAAGCGAGCTATGGCAAAATATTTACAGACCTTTCTTGTAGAGAATTAGGTTTCCTACTTTTTATGTAGTATGATATTTTTTGATCAGATGCGTAGTTCTCGAGATATATCAAGATATTTAAAAGTTCCGAAGCCGCACCAATATAATAGAGATACAGAAACACCGTGGCCCCTTCCTTTGAGATAACTCTGCACTATTGCGCGCTGCAAATGCCACTTCCAGCTTAGCTGTGCAGAAGAAGAACAACAAGAAGAAGAAATATCTCGAAATATGTCCGTCAGGCCCCTTCCCTTGAGATAAATCTGCAAATATCTCGGAAACGAAGCGAGCTATGGGAAAATGTAAAGAGACCTTTTTTGTAGAGAATTAAGTTTCCTACTTTTTATGTTCTATGATATTTTTCGATCAGAGGCGTAGTTCTCGAGATATATCAAGATATTTAAAAGTTCCGAAGCCGCACCAACATAATAGAGATACAGAAACACCGTGGCCCCTTTCTTTGAGATAACTCTGCACGATTGCGAGCTGGAAATGTCACTTCCAGTTTAGCTGTGCAGAAGAAGAACAACAAGAAGAAGAAATATCTCGAAATATGTCCGTCAGGCCCCTTCCCTTGAGATATATCTGCAAATATCTCGGAAACGAAGCGAGCTATGGCAAAATGTTAAGAGACCTTTTTTGTAGAGAATTCTGTTTGCTACAATTTATGTTCTATGAAATTTTTTGATCAGAAGCGTAGTTTTCGAGATATATCGAGATATTTAAAAGTTCCGAAGCCGCACCAACATAATAGAGATACAGAAACACCGTGGCCCCTTTCTTTCAGATAACTCTGCACTAGTGCGAGCCGCAAATGCCACTTCCAGCTTAGCTGTGCAGAAGAAGAACAACAAGAAGAAGAAATATCTCGAAATATGTCCGACAGGCCCCTTCCCTTGAGATAAATCTGCAAATATCTCGGAAACGAAGCGAGCTATGGCGAAATGTTAAGAGACCTTTTTTGTAGAGAATTAAGTTTCCTACTTTTTATCTTCTATGATATTTTTTGATCAGATGCGTAGTTCTCGAGATATATCAAGATATTTAAAAGTTCCGAAGCCGCACCAACATAATAGAGATACAGAAACACCGTGGCCCCTCTCTTTGAGATAACTCTGCACTATTGCGAGCTGCAAATGCCACTTCCAGCTTAGCTGTGCAGAAGAAGAACAACAAGAAGAAGAAATATCTCGAAATATGTCCGTCAGGCCCCTTCCCTTGAGATAAATCTGCAAATATCTCGGAAACGAAGCGAGCTATGGCAAAATGTTTAGAGACCTTTCTTGTAGAGAATTAAGTTTCCTACTTTTTATGTAGTATGATATTTTTTGATCAGATGCGTAGTTCTCGAGATATATCAAGATATTTAAAAGTTCCGAAGCCGCACCAACATAATAGAGATACAGAAACACCGTGGCCCCTTTCTTTGAGATAACTCTGCACTATTGCGCGCTGCAAATGCCACTTCCAGCTTAGCTGTGCAGAAGAAGAACAACAAGAAGAAGAAATATCTCGAAATATGTCCGTCAGGCCCCTTCCCTTGAGATAAATCTGCAAATATCTCGGAAACGAAGCGAGCTATGGCAAAATGTTAAGAGACCTTTTTTGTAGAGAATAATGTTTCCTACAATTTACGTTCTATGATATTTTTTGATCAGAAGCGTAGTTTTCGAGATATATCGAGATATTTAAAAGTTCCGAAGCCGCACCAACATAATAGAGATACAGAAACACCGTGGCCCCTTTCTTTCAGATAACTCTGCACTAGTGCGAGCCGCAAATGCCACTTCCAGCTTAGCTGTGCAGAAGAAGAACAACAAGAAGAGGAAATATCTCGAAATATGTCCGACAGGCCCCTTCCCTTGAGATAAATCTGCAAATATCTCGGAAACGAAGCGAGCTATGGCGAAATGTTAAGAGACCTTTTTTGTAGAGAATTAAGTTTCCTACTTTTTATCTTCTATGATATTTTTTGATCAGATGCGTAGTTCTCGAGATATATCAAGATATTTAAAAGTTCCGAAGCCGCACCAACATAATAGAGATACAGAAACACCGTGGCCCCTCTCTGTGAGATAACTCTGCACTATTGCGAACTGCAAATGCCACTTCCAGCTTAGCTGTGCAGAAGAAGAACAACAAGAAGAAGAAATATCTCGAAATATGTCCGTCAGGCCCCTTCCCTTGAGATAAATCTGCAAATATCTCGGAAACGAAGCGAGCTATGGCAAAATGTTTAGAGACCTTTCTTGTAGAGAATTAAGTTTCCTACTTTTTATGTAGTATGATATTTTTTGATCAGATGCGTAGTTCTCGAGATATATCAAGATATTTAAAAGTTCCGAAGCCGCACCAACATAATAGAGATACAGAAACACCGTGGCCCGTTTCTTTGAGATAACTCTGCACTATTGCGCGCTGCAAATGCCACTTCCAGCTTAGCTGTGCAGAAGAAGAACAACAAGAAGAAGAAATATCTCGAAATATGTCCGTCAGGCCCCTTCCCTTGAGATAAATCTGCAAATATCTCGGAAACGAAGCGAGCTATGGCAAAATGTTAAGAGACCTTTTTTGTAGAGAATAATGTTTCCTACAATTTACGTTCTATGATATTTTTTGATCAGAAGCGTAGTTTTCGAGATATATCGAGATATTTAAAAGTTCCGAAGCCGCACCAACATAATAGAGATACAGAAACACCGTGGCCCCTTTCTTTCAGATAACTCTGCACTAGTGCGAGCCGCAAATGCCACTTCCAGCTTAGCTGTGCAGAAGAAGAACAACAAGAAGAAGAAATATCTCGAAATATGTCCGACAGGCCCCTTCCCTTGAGATAAATCTGCAAATATCTCGGAAACGAAGCGAGCTATGGCGAAATGTTAAGAGACCTTTTTTGTAGAGAATTAAGTTTCCTACTTTTTATCTTCTATGATATTTTTTGATCAGATGCGTAGTTCTCGAGATATATCAAGATATTTAAAAGTTCCGAAGCCGCACCAACATAATAGAGATACAGAAACACCGTGGCCCCTCTCTTTGAGATAACTCTGCACTATTGCGAGCTGCAAATGCCACTTCCAGCTTAGCTGTGCAGAAGAAGAACAACAAGAAGAAGAAATATCTCGAAATATGTCCGTCAGGCCCCTTCCCTTGAGATAAATCTGCAAATATCTCGGAAACGAAGCGAGCTATGGCAAAATGTTTAGAGACCTTTCTTGTAGAGAATTAAGTTTCCTACTTTTTATGTAGTATGATATTTTTTGATCAGATGCGTAGTTCTCGAGATATATCAAGATATTTAAAAGTTCCGAAGCCGCACCAACATAATAGAGATACAGAAACACCGTGGCCCCTTTCTTTGAGATAACTCTGCACTATTGCGCGCTGCAAATGCCACTTCCAGCTTAGCTGTGCAGAAGAAGAACAACAAGAAGAAGAAATATCTCGAAATATGTCCGTCAGGCCCCTTCCCTTGAGATAAATCTGCAAATATCTCGGAAACGAAGCGAGCTATGGCAAAATGTTAAGAGACCTTTTTTGTAGAGAATAATGTTTCCTACAATTTACGTTCTATGATATTTTTTGATCAGAAGCGTAGTTTTCGAGATATATCGAGATATTTAAAAGTTCCGAAGCCGCACCAACATAATAGAGATACAGAAACACCGTGGCCCCTTTCTTTCAGATAACTCTGCACTAGTGCGAGCCGCAAATGCCACTTCCAGCTTAGCTGTGCAGAAGAAGAACAACAAGAAGAGGAAATATCTCGAAATATGTCCGACAGGCCCCTTCCCTTGAGATAAATCTGCAAATATCTCGGAAACGAAGCGAGCTATGGCGAAATGTTAAGAGACCTTTTTTGTAGAGAATTAAGTTTCCTACTTTTTATCTTCTATGATATTTTTTGATCAGATGCGTAGTTCTCGAGATATATCAAGATATTTAAAAGTTCCGAAGCCGCACCAACATAATAGAGATACAGAAACACCGTGGCCCCTCTCTGTGAGATAACTCTGCACTATTGCGAACTGCAAATGCCACTTCCAGCTTAGCTGTGCAGAAGAAGAACAACAAGAAGAAGAAATATCTCGAAATATGTCCGTCAGGCCCCTTCCCTTGAGATAAATCTGCAAATATCTCGGAAACGAAGCGAGCTATGGCAAAATGTTTAGAGACCTTTCTTGTAGAGAATTAAGTTTCCTACTTTTTATGTAGTATGATATTTTTTGATCAGATGCGTAGTTCTCGAGATATATCAAGATATTTAAAAGTTCCGAAGCCGCACCAACATAATAGAGATACAGAAACACCGTGGCCCGTTTCTTTGAGATAACTCTGCACTATTGCGCGCTGCAAATGCCACTTCCAGCTTAGCTGTGCAGAAGAAGAACAACAAGAAGAAGAAATATCTCGAAATATGTCCGTCAGGCCCCTTCCCTTGAGATAAATCTGCAAATATCTCGGAAACGAAGCGAGCTATGGCAAAATGTTAAGAGACCTTTTTTGTAGAGAATAATGTTTCCTACAATTTACGTTCTATGATATTTTTTGATCAGAAGCGTAGTTTTCGAGATATATCGAGATATTTAAAAGTTCCGAAGCCGCACCAACATAATAGAGATACAGAAACACCGTGGCCCCTTTCTTTCAGATAACTCTGCACTAGTGCGAGCCGCAAATGCCACTTCCAGCTTAGCTGTGCAGAAGAAGAACAACAAGAAGAAGAAATATCTCGAAATATGTCCGACAGGCCCCTTCCCTTGAGATAAATCTGCAAATATCTCGGAAACGAAGCGAGCTATGGCGAAATGTTAAGAGACCTTTTTTGTAGAGAATTAAGTTTCCTACTTTTTATCTTCTATGATATTTTTTGATCAGATGCGTAGTTCTCGAGATATATCAAGATATTTAAAAGTTCCGAAGCCGCACCAACATAATAGAGATACAGAAACACCGTGGCCCCTCTCTTTGAGATAACTCTGCACTATTGCGAGCTGCAAATGCCACTTCCAGCTTAGCTGTGCAGAAGAAGAACAACAAGAAGAAGAAATATCTCGAAATATGTCCGTCAGGCCCCTTCCCTTGAGATAAATCTGCAAATATCTCGGAAACGAAGCGAGCTATGGCAAAATGTTTAGAGACCTTTCTTGTAGAGAATTAAGTTTCCTACTTTTTATGTAGTATGATATTTTTTGATCAGATGCGTAGTTCTCGAGATATATCAAGATATTTAAAAGTTCCGAAGCCGCACCAACATAATAGAGATACAGAAACACCGTGGCCCCTTTCTTTGAGATAACTCTGCACTATTGCGCGCTGCAAATGCCACTTCCAGCTTAGCTGTGCAGAAGAAGAACAACAAGAAGAAGAAATATCTCGAAATATGTCCGTCAGGCCCCTTCCCTTGAGATAAATCTGCAAATATCTCGGAAACGAAGCGAGCTATGGCAAAATGTTAAGAGACCTTTTTTGTAGAGAATAATGTTTCCTACAATTTACGTTCTATGATATTTTTTGATCAGAAGCGTAGTTTTCGAGATATATCGAGATATTTAAAAGTTCCGAAGCCGCACCAACATAATAGAGATACAGAAACACCGTGGCCCCTTTCTTTCAGATAACTCTGCACTAGTGCGAGCCGCAAATGCCACTTCCAGCTTAGCTGTGCAGAAGAAGAACAACAAGAAGAGGAAATATCTCGAAATATGTCCGACAGGCCCCTTCCCTTGAGATAAATCTGCAAATATCTCGGAAACGAAGCGAGCTATGGCGAAATGTTAAGAGACCTTTTTTGTAGAGAATTAAGTTTCCTACTTTTTATCTTCTATGATATTTTTTGATCAGATGCGTAGTTCTCGAGATATATCAAGATATTTAAAAGTTCCGAAGCCGCACCAACATAATAGAGATACAGAAACACCGTGGCCCCTCTCTGTGAGATAACTCTGCACTATTGCGAACTGCAAATGCCACTTCCAGCTTAGCTGTGCAGAAGAAGAACAACAAGAAGAAGAAATATCTCGAAATATGTCCGTCAGGCCCCTTCCCTTGAGATAAATCTGCAAATATCTCGGAAACGAAGCGAGCTATGGCAAAATGTTTAGAGACCTTTCTTGTAGAGAATTAAGTTTCCTACTTTTTATGTAGTATGATATTTTTTGATCAGATGCGTAGTTCTCGAGATATATCAAGATATTTAAAAGTTCCGAAGCCGCACCAACATAATAGAGATACAGAAACACCGTGGCCCGTTTCTTTGAGATAACTCTGCACTATTGCGCGCTGCAAATGCCACTTCCAGCTTAGCTGTGCAGAAGAAGAACAACAAGAAGAAGAAATATCTCGAAATATGTCCGTCAGGCCCCTTCCCTTGAGATAAATCTGCAAATATCTCGGAAACGAAGCGAGCTATGGCAAAATGTTAAGAGACCTTTTTTGTAGAGAATAATGTTTCCTACAATTTACGTTCTATGATATTTTTTGATCAGAAGCGTAGTTTTCGAGATATATCGAGATATTTAAAAGTTCCGAAGCCGCACCAACATAATAGAGATACAGAAACACCGTGGCCCCTTTCTTTCAGATAACTCTGCACTAGTGCGAGCCGCAAATGCCACTTCCAGCTTAGCTGTGCAGAAGAAGAACAACAAGAAGAAGAAATATCTCGAAATATGTCCGACAGGCCCCTTCCCTTGAGATAAATCTGCAAATATCTCGGAAACGAAGCGAGCTATGGCGAAATGTTAAGAGACCTTTTTTGTAGAGAATTAAGTTTCCTACTTTTTATCTTCTATGATATTTTTTGATCAGATGCGTAGTTCTCGAGATATATCAAGATATTTAAAAGTTCCGAAGCCGCACCAACATAATAGAGATACAGAAACACCGTGGCCCCTCTCTTTGAGATAACTCTGCACTATTGCGAGCTGCAAATGCCACTTCCAGCTTAGCTGTGCAGAAGAAGAACAACAAGAAGAAGAAATATCTCGAAATATGTCCGTCAGGCCCCTTCCCTTGAGATAAATCTGCAAATATCTCGGAAACGAAGCGAGCTATGGCAAAATGTTTAGAGACCTTTCTTGTAGAGAATTAAGTTTCCTACTTTTTATGTAGTATGATATTTTTTGATCAGATGCGTAGTTCTCGAGATATATCAAGATATTTAAAAGTTCCGAAGCCGCACCAACATAATAGAGATACAGAAACACCGTGGTCCGTTTCTTTGAGATAACTCTGCACTATTGCGCGCTGCAAATGCCACTTCCAGCTTAGCTGTGCAGAAGAAGAACAACAAGAAGAAGAAATATCTCGAAATATGTCCGTCAGGCCCCTTCCCTTGAGATAAATCTGCAAATATCTCGGAAACGAAGCGAGCTATGGGAAAATGTAAAGAGACCTTTTTTGTAGAGAATTAAGTTTCCTACTTTTTATGTTCTATGATATTTTTCGATCAGAGGCGTAGTTCTCGAGATATATCAAGATATTTAAAAGTTCCGAAGCCGCACCAACATAATAGAGATACAGAAACACCGTGGCCCCTTTCTTTGAGATAACTCTGCACTATTGCGCGCTGCAAATGCCACTTCCAGCTTAGCTGTGCAGAAGAAGAACAACAAGAAGAAGAAATATCTCGAAATATGTCCGTCAGGCCCCTTCCCTTGAGATAAATCTGCAAATATCTCGGAAACGAAGCGAGCTATGGCAAAATGTTAAGAGACCTTTTTTGTAGAGAATAATGTTTCCTACAATTTACGTTCTATGATATTTTTTGATCAGAAGCGTAGTTTTCGAGATATATCGAGATATTTAAAAGTTCCGAAGCCGCACAAACATAATAGAGATACAGAAACACCGTGGCCCCTTTCTTTCAGATAACTCTGCACTAGTGCGAGCCGCAAATGCCACTTCCAGCTTAGCTGTGCAGAAGAAGAACAACAAGAAGAAGAAATATCTCGAAATATGTCCGACAGGCCCCTTCCCTTGAGATAAATCTGCAAATATCTCGGAAACGAAGCGAGCTATGGCGAAATGTTAAGAGACCTTTTTTGTAGAGAATTAAGTTTCCTACTTTTTATCTTCTATGATATTTTTTGATCAGATGCGTAGTTCTCGAGATATATCAAGATATTTAAAAGTTCCGAAGCCGCACCAACATAATAGAGATACAGAAACACCGTGGCCCCTCTCTTTGAGATAACTCTGCACTATTGCGAGCTGCAAATGCCACTTCCAGCTTAGCTGTGCAGAAGAAGAACAACAAGAAGAAGGAATATCTCGAAATATGTCCGTCAGGCCCCTTCCCTTGAGATAAATCTGCAAATATCTCGGAAACGAAGCGAGCTATGGCAAAATGTTTAGAGACCTTTCTTGTAGAGAATTAAGTTTCCTACTTTTTATGTAGTACGATATTTTTTGATCAGATGCGTAGTTCTCGAGATATATCAAGATATTTAAAAGTTCCGAAGCCGCACCAACATAATAGAGATACAGAAACACCGTGGCCCGTTTCTTTGAGATAACTCTGCACTATTGCGCGCTGCAAATGCCACTTCCAGCTTAGCTGTGCAGAAGAAGAACAACAAGAAGAAGAAATATCTCGAAATATGTCCGTCAGGCCCCTTCCCTTGAGATAAATCTGCAAATATCTCGGAAACGAAGCGAGCTATGGGAAAATGTAAAGAGACCTTTTTTGTAGAGAATTAAGTTTCCTACTTTTTATGTTCTATGATATTTTTCGATCAGAGGCGTAGTTCTCGAGATATATCAAGATATTTAAAAGTTCCGAAGCCGCACCAACATAATAGAGATACAGAAACACCGTGGCCCCTCTCTTTGAGATAACTCTGCACGATTGCGAGCTGGAAATGTCACTTCCAGTTTAGCTGTGCAGAAGAAGAACAACAAGAAGAAGAAATATCTCGAAATATGTCCGTCAGGCCCCTTCCCTTGAGATATATCTGCAAATATCTCGGAAACGAAGCGAGCTATGGCAAAATGTTAAGAGACCTTTTTTGTAGAGAATTCTGTTTGCTACTTTTTATGTAGTATGATATTTTTTGATCAGATGCGTAGTTCTCGAGATATATCAAGATATTTAAAAGTTCCGAAGCCGCACCAACATAATAGAGATACAGAAACACCGTGGTCCGTTTCTTTGAGATAACTCTGCACTATTGCGCGCTGCAAATGCCACTTCCAGCTTAGCTGTGCAGAAGAAGAACAACAAGAAGAAGAAATATCTCGAAATATGTCCGTCAGGCCCCTTCCCTTGAGATAAATCTGCAAATATCTCGGAAACGAAGCGAGCTATGGGAAAATGTAAAGAGACCTTTTTTGTAGAGAATTAAGTTTCCTACTTTTTATGTTCTATGATATTTTTCGATCAGAGGCGTAGTTCTCGAGATATATCAAGATATTTAAAAGTTCCGAAGCCGCACCAACATAATAGAGATACAGAAACACCGTGGCCCCTTTCTTTGAGATAACTCTGCACTATTGCGCGCTGCAAATGCCACTTCCAGCTTAGCTGTGCAGAAGAAGAACAACAAGAAGAAGAAATATCTCGAAATATGTCCGTCAGGCCCCTTCCCTTGAGATAAATCTGCAAATATCTCGGAAACGAAGCGAGCTATGGCAAAATGTTAAGAGACCTTTTTTGTAGAGAATAATGTTTCCTACAATTTACGTTCTATGATATTTTTTGATCAGAAGCGTAGTTTTCGAGATATATCGAGATATTTAAAAGTTCCGAAGCCGCACAAACATAATAGAGATACAGAAACACCGTGGCCCCTTTCTTTCAGATAACTCTGCACTAGTGCGAGCCGCAAATGCCACTTCCAGCTTAGCTGTGCAGAAGAAGAACAACAAGAAGAAGAAATATCTCGAAATATGTCCGACAGGCCCCTTCCCTTGAGATAAATCTGCAAATATCTCGGAAACGAAGCGAGCTATGGCGAAATGTTAAGAGACCTTTTTTGTAGAGAATTAAGTTTCCTACTTTTTATCTTCTATGATATTTTTTGATCAGATGCGTAGTTCTCGAGATATATCAAGATATTTAAAAGTTCCGAAGCCGCACCAACATAATAGAGATACAGAAACACCGTGGCCCCTCTCTTTGAGATAACTCTGCACTATTGCGAGCTGCAAATGCCACTTCCAGCTTAGCTGTGCAGAAGAAGAACAACAAGAAGAAGGAATATCTCGAAATATGTCCGTCAGGCCCCTTCCCTTGAGATAAATCTGCAAATATCTCGGAAACGAAGCGAGCTATGGCAAAATGTTTAGAGACCTTTCTTGTAGAGAATTAAGTTTCCTACTTTTTATGTAGTACGATATTTTTTGATCAGATGCGTAGTTCTCGAGATATATCAAGATATTTAAAAGTTCCGAAGCCGCACCAACATAATAGAGATACAGAAACACCGTGGCCCGTTTCTTTGAGATAACTCTGCACTATTGCGCGCTGCAAATGCCACTTCCAGCTTAGCTGTGCAGAAGAAGAACAACAAGAAGAAGAAATATCTCGAAATATGTCCGTCAGGCCCCTTCCCTTGAGATAAATCTGCAAATATCTCGGAAACGAAGCGAGCTATGGGAAAATGTAAAGAGACCTTTTTTGTAGAGAATTAAGTTTCCTACTTTTTATGTTCTATGATATTTTTCGATCAGAGGCGTAGTTCTCGAGATATATCAAGATATTTAAAAGTTCCGAAGCCGCACCAACATAATAGAGATACAGAAACACCGTGGCCCCTCTCTTTGAGATAACTCTGCACGATTGCGAGCTGGAAATGTCACTTCCAGTTTAGCTGTGCAGAAGAAGAACAACAAGAAGAAGAAATATCTCGAAATATGTCCGTCAGGCCCCTTCCCTTGAGATATATCTGCAAATATCTCGGAAACGAAGCGAGCTATGGCAAAATGTTAAGAGACCTTTTTTGTAGAGAATTCTGTTTGCTACAATTTATGTTCTATGAAATTTTTTGATCAGAAGCGTAGTTTTCGAGATATATCGAGATATTTAAAAGTTCCGAAGCCGCACCAACATAATAGAGATACAGAAACACCGTGGCCCCTTTCTTTCAGATAACTCTGCACTAGTGCGAGCCGCAAATGCCACTTCCAGCTTAGCTGTGCAGAAGAAGAACAACAAGAAGAAGAAATATCTCGAAATATGTCCGACAGGCCCCTTCCCTTGAGATAAATCTGCAAATATCTCGGAAACGAAGCGAGCTATGGCGAAATGTTAAGAGACCTTTTTTGTAGAGAATTAAGTTTCCTACTTTTTATCTTCTATGATATTTTTTGATCAGATGCGTAGTTCTCGAGATATATCAAGATATTTAAAAGTTCCGAAGCCGCACCAACATAATAGAGATACAGAAACACCGTGGCCCCTCTCTTTGAGATAACTCTGCACTATTGCGAGCTGCAAATGCCACTTCCAGCTTAGCTGTGCAGAAGAAGAACAACAAGAAGAAGAAATATCTCGAAATATGTCCGTCAGGCCCCTTCCCTTGAGATAAATCTGCAAATATCTCGGAAACGAAGCGAGCTATGGCAAAATGTTTAGAGACCTTTCTTGTAGAGAATTAAGTTTCCTACTTTTTATGTAGTATGATATTTTTTGATCAGATGCGTAGTTCTCGAGATATATCAAGATATTTAAAAGTTCCGAAGCCGCACCAACATAATAGAGATACAGAAACACCGTGGCCCCTTTCTTTGAGATAACTCTGCACTATTGCGCGCTGCAAATGCCACTTCCAGCTTAGCTGTGCAGAAGAAGAACAACAAGAAGAAGAAATATCTCGAAATATGTCCGTCAGGCCCCTTCCCTTGAGATAAATCTGCAAATATCTCGGAAACGAAGCGAGCTATGGCAAAATGTTAAGAGACCTTTTTTGTAGAGAATAATGTTTCCTACAATTTACGTTCTATGATATTTTTTGATCAGAAGCGTAGTTTTCGAGATATATCGAGATATTTAAAAGTTCCGAAGCCGCACCAACATAATAGAGATACAGAAACACCGTGGCCCCTTTCTTTCAGATAACTCTGCACTAGTGCGAGCCGCAAATGCCACTTCCAGCTTAGCTGTGCAGAAGAAGAACAACAAGAAGAAGAAATATCTCGAAATATGTCCGACAGGCCCCTTCCCTTGAGATAAATCTGCAAATATCTCGGAAACGAAGCGAGCTATGGCGAAATGTTAAGAGACCTTTTTTGTAGAGAATTAAGTTTCCTACTTTTTATCTTCTATGATATTTTTTGATCAGATGCGTAGTTCTCGAGATATATCAAGATATTTAAAAGTTCCGAAGCCGCACCAACATAATAGAGATACAGAAACACCGTGGCCCCTTTCTTTGAGATAACTCTGCACTATTGCGCGCTGCAAATGCCACTTCCAGCTTAGCTGTGCAGAAGAAGAACAACAAGAAGAAGAAATATCTCGAAATATGTCCGTCAGGCCCCTTCCCTTGAGATAAATCTGCAAATATCTCGGAAACGAAGCGAGCTATGGCAAAATGTTAAGAGACCTTTTTTGTAGAGAATAATGTTTCCAACAATTTACGTTCTATGATATTTTTTGATCAGAAGCGTAGTTTTCGAGATATATCGAGATATTTAAAAGTTCCGAAGCCGCACCAACATAATAGAGATACAGAAACACCGTGGCCCCTTTCTTTGAGATAACTCTGCACTATTGCGACCTGCAAATGCCACTTCCAGCTCAGCTGTGCAGAAGAAGAACAACAAGAAGAAGAAATATCTCGAAATATGTCCGTCAGGCCCCTTCCCTTGAGATAAATCTGCAAATATCTCGGAAACGAAGCGAGCTATGGCGAAATGTTAAGAGACCTTCTTTGTAGAGAATTAAGTTTCCTACTTTTTATCTTCTATGATATTTTTTGATCAGATGCGTAGTTCTCGAGATATATCAAGATATTTAAAAGTTCCGAAGCCGCACCAACATAATAGAGATACAGAAACACCGCGGCCCCTCTCTTTGAGATAACTCTGCACTATTGCGAGCTGCAAATGCCACTTCCAGCTTAGCTGTGCAGAAGAAGAACAACAAGAAGAAGAAATATCTCGAAATATGTCCGTCAGGCCCCTTCCCTTGAGATAAATCTGCAAATATCTCGGAAACGAAGCGAGCTATGGCAAAATGTTTAGAGACCTTTCTTGTAGAGAATTAAGTTTCCTACTTTTTATGTAGTATGATATTTTTTGATCAGATGCGTAGTTCTCGAGATATATCAAGATATTTAAAAGTTCCGAAGCCGCAACAACATAATAGAGATACAGAAACACCGTGGCCCCTTTCTTTGAGATAACTCTGCACTATTGCGCGCTGCAAATGCCACTTCCAGCTTAGCTGTGCAGAAGAAGAACAACAAGAAGAAGAAATATCTCGAAATATGTCCGTCAGGCCCCTTCCCTTGAGATAAATCTGCAAATATCTCGGAAACGAAGCGAGCTATGGCAAAATGTTAAGAGACCTTTTTTGTAGAGAATAATGTTTCCTACAATTTACTTTCTATGATATTTTTTGATCAGAAGCGTAGTTTTCGAGATATATCGAGATATTTAAAAGTTCCGAAGCCGCACCAACATAATAGAGATACAGAAACACCGTGGCCCCTTTCTTTGAGATAACTCTGCACTATTGCGCGCTGCAAATGCCACTTCCAGCTTAGCTGTGCAGAAGAAGAACAACAAGAAGAAGAAATATCTCGAAATATGTCCGTCAGGCCCCTTCCCTTGAGATAAATCTGCAAATATCTCGGAAACGAAGCGAGCTATGGCAAAATGTTTAGAGACCTTTCTTGTAGAGAATTAAGTTTCCTACTTTTTATGTAGTATGATATTTTTTGATCAGATGCGTAGTTCTCGAGATATATCAAGATATTTAAAAGTTCCGAAGCCGCACCAACATAATAGAGATACAGAAACACCGTGGCCCCTTTCTTTGAGATAACTCTGCACTATTGCGCGCTGCAAATGCCACTTCCAGCTTAGCTGTGCAGAAGAAGAACAACAAGAAGAAGAAATATCTCGAAATATGTCCGTCAGGCCCCTTCCCTTGAGATAAATCTGCAAATATCTCGGAAACGAAGCGAGCTATGGCAAAATGTTAAGAGACCTTTTTTGTAGAGAATAATGTTTCCTACAATTTACGTTCTATGATATTTTTTGATCAGAAGCGTAGTTTTCGAGATATATCGAGATATTTAAAAGTTCCGAAGCCGCACCAACATAATAGAGATACAGAAACACCGTGGCCCCTTTCTTTCAGATAACTCTGCACTAGTGCGAGCCGCAAATGCCACTTCCAGCTTAGCTGTGCAGAAGAAGAACAACAAGAAGAAGAAATATCTCGAAATATGTCCGACAGGCCCCTTCCCTTGAGATAAATCTGCAAATATCTCGGAAACGAAGCGAGCTATGGCGAAATGTTAAGAGACCTTTTTTGTAGAGAATTAAGTTTCCTACTTTTTATCTTCTATGATATTTTTTGATCAGATGCGTAGTTCTCGAGATATATCAAGATATTTAAAAGTTCCGAAGCCGCACCAACATAATAGAGATACAGAAACACCGTGGCCCCTTTCTTTGAGATAACTCTGCACTATTGCGCGCTGCAAATGCCACTTCCAGCTTAGCTGTGCAGAAGAAGAACAACAAGAAGAAGAAATATCTCGAAATATGTCCGTCAGGCCCCTTCCCTTGAGATAAATCTGCAAATATCTCGGAAACGAAGCGAGCTATGGCAAAATGTTAAGAGACCTTTTTTGTAGAGAATAATGTTTCCAACAATTTACGTTCTATGATATTTTTTGATCAGAAGCGTAGTTTTCGAGATATATCGAGATATTTAAAAGTTCCGAAGCCGCACCAACATAATAGAGATACAGAAACACCGTGGCCCCTTTCTTTGAGATAACTCTGCACTATTGCGACCTGCAAATGCCACTTCCAGCTCAGCTGTGCAGAAGAAGAACAACAAGAAGAAGAAATATCTCGAAATATGTCCGTCAGGCCCCTTCCCTTGAGATAAATCTGCAAATATCTCGGAAACGAAGCGAGCTATGGCGAAATGTTAAGAGACCTTCTTTGTAGAGAATTAAGTTTCCTACTTTTTATCTTCTATGATATTTTTTGATCAGATGCGTAGTTCTCGAGATATATCAAGATATTTAAAAGTTCCGAAGCCGCACCAACATAATAGAGATACAGAAACACCGCGGCCCCTCTCTTTGAGATAACTCTGCACTATTGCGAGCTGCAAATGCCACTTCCAGCTTAGCTGTGCAGAAGAAGAACAACAAGAAGAAGAAATATCTCGAAATATGTCCGTCAGGCCCCTTCCCTTGAGATAAATCTGCAAATATCTCGGAAACGAAGCGAGCTATGGCAAAATGTTTAGAGACCTTTCTTGTAGAGAATTAAGTTTCCTACTTTTTATGTAGTATGATATTTTTTGATCAGATGCGTAGTTCTCGAGATATATCAAGATATTTAAAAGTTCCGAAGCCGCAACAACATAATAGAGATACAGAAACACCGTGGCCCCTTTCTTTGAGATAACTCTGCACTATTGCGCGCTGCAAATGCCACTTCCAGCTTAGCTGTGCAGAAGAAGAACAACAAGAAGAAGAAATATCTCGAAATATGTCCGTCAGGCCCCTTCCCTTGAGATAAATCTGCAAATATCTCGGAAACGAAGCGAGCTATGGCAAAATGTTAAGAGACCTTTTTTGTAGAGAATAATGTTTCCTACAATTTACTTTCTATGATATTTTTTGATCAGAAGCGTAGTTTTCGAGATATATCGAGATATTTAAAAGTTCCGAAGCCGCACCAACATAATAGAGATACAGAAACACCGTGGCCCCTTTCTTTGAGATAACTCTGCACTATTGCGAGCTGCAAATGCCACTTCCAGCTCAGCTGTGCAGAAGAAGAACAACAAGAAGAAGAAATATCTCGAAATATGTCCGTCAGGCCCCTTCCCTTGAGATAAATCTGCAAATATCTCGGAAACGAAGAGAGCTATGGCAAAATGTTAAGAGACCTTTTTTGTAGAGAATTAAGTTTCCTACTTTTCATTCTCTATGATATTTTTTGATCAGATGCGTAGTTCTCGAGATATATCAAGATATTTAAAAGTTCCGAAGCCGCACCAACATAATAGAGATACAGAAACACCGTGGCCCCTTTCTTTGAGATAACTCTGCACTATTGCGAGCTGCAAATGCCACTTCCAGCTTAGCTGTGCAGAGGAAGAACAACAAGAAGAAGAAATATCTCGAAATATGTCCGTCAGGCCAGTTCCTTTGAGCTGAATCTGCAAATATCTCGGAAACGAAGCGAGCTATGGCAAAATGTTAAGAGACCTTTTTTGTAGAGAATTAAGTTTCCTACTTTTCATGTTCTATGATATTTTTTGATCAGATGCGTAGTTCTCGAGATATATCAAGATATTTAAAAGTTCCGAAGCCGCACCAACATAATAGAGATACAGAAACACCGTGGCCCCTTTCTTTGAGATAACTGTGCACTAGTGCGAGCCGCAAATGCCACTTCCAGCTTAGCTGTGCAGAAGAAGAACAACAAGAAGAAGAAATATCTCGAAATATGTCCGTCAGGCCCCTTCCCTTGAGATAAATCTGCAAATGTCTCGGAAACGAAGCGAGCTATGGCAAAATGTTAAGAGACCTTTTTTGTAGAGAATTAAGTTTCCTACTTTTTATGTTCTATGATATTTTTCGATCAGAGGCGTAGTTCTCGAGATATATCAAGATATTTAAAAGTTCCGAAGCCGCACCAACATAATAGAGATACAGAAACACCGTGGCCCCTTTCTTTGAGATAACTGTGCACTAGTGCGAGCCGCAAATGCCACTTCCAGCTTAGCTGTGCAGAAGAAGAACAACAAGAAGAAGAAATATCTCGAAATATGTCCGTCAGGCCCCTTCCCTTGAGATAAATCTGCAAATGTCTCGGAAACGAAGCGAGCTATGGCAAAATGTTAAGAGACCTTTTTTGTAGAGAATTAAGTTTCCTACTTTTTATGTTCTATGATATTTTTCGATCAGAGGCGTAGTTCTCGAGATATATCAAGATATTTAAAAGTTCCGAAGCCGCACCAACATAATAGAGATACAGAAACACCGTGGCCCCTTTCTTTGAGATAACTCTGCAAATATCTCGGAAACGAAGCGAGCTATGGCAAAATGTTAAGGGACCTTTTTTGTAGAGAATAATGTTTCCTACAATTTACGTTCTATGATATTTTTTGATCAGAAGCGTAGTTTTCGAGATATATCAAGATATTTAAAAGTTCCGAAGCCGCACCAACATAATAGAGATACAGAAACACCGTGGCCCCTTTCTTTGAGATAACTGTGCACTAGTGCGAGCCGCAAATGCCACTTCCAGCTTAGCTGTGCAGAAGAAGAACAACAAGAAGAAGAAATATCTCGAAATATGTCCGTCAGGCCCCTTCCCTTGAGATAAATCTGCAAATGTCTCGGAAACGAAGCGAGCTATGGCAAAATGTTAAGAGACCTTTTTTGTAGAGAATTAAGTTTCCTACTTTTTATGTTCTATGATATTTTTCGATCAGAGGCGTAGTTCTCGAGATATATCAAGATATTTAAAAGTTCCGAAGCCGCACCAACATAATAGAGATACAGAAACACCGTGGCCCCTTTCTTTGAGATAACTCTGCAAATATCTCGGAAACGAAGCGAGCTATGGCAAAATGTTAAGGGACCTTTTTTGTAGAGAATAATGTTTCCTACAATTTACGTTCTATGATATTTTTTGATCAGAAGCGTAGTTTTCGAGATATATCGAGATATTTAAAAGTTCCGAAGCCGCACCAACATAATAGAGATACAGAAACACCGTGGCCCCTTTCTTTGAGATAACTCTGCACTATTGCGAGCTGCAAATGCCACTTCCAGCTTAGCTGTGCAGAAGAAGAACAACAAGAAGAAGAAATATCTCGAAATATGTCCGTCAGGCCCCTTCCCTTGAGATAAATCTCCAAATATCTCGGAAACGAAGAGAGCTATGGCAAAATGTTAAGAGACCTTTTTTGTAGAGAATTATGTTTCCTACTCTTCATGTTCTATGATATTTTTTGATCAGATGCGTAGTTTTCGAGATATATCGAGATATTTAAAAGTTCCGAAGACGCACCAACATAATAGAGATACAGAAACACCGTGGCCCCTTTCTTTGAGATAATTCTGCACTATTGCGACCTGCAAATGCCACTTTCAGCTCAGCTGTGCAGAAGAAGAACAACAAGAAGAAGAAATATCTCGAAATATGTCCGTCAGGCCAGTTCCTTTGAGCTGAATCTGCAAATATCTCGGAAACGAAGCGAGCTATGGCAAAATGTTAAGAGACCTTTTTTGTAGAGAATTAAGTTTCCTACTTTTCATGTTCTATGATATTTTTTGATCAGATGCGTAGTTCTCGAGATATATCAAGATATTTAAAAGTTCCGAAGCCGCACCAACATAATAGAGATACAGAAACACCGTGGCCCCTTTCTTTGAGATAACTGTGCACTAGTGCGAGCCGCAAATGCCACTTCCAGCTTAGCTGTGCAGAAGAAGAACAACAAGAAGAAGAAATATCTCGAAATATGTCCGTCAGGCCCCTTCCCTTGAGATAAATCTGCAAATGTCTCGGAAACGAAGCGAGCTATGGCAAAATGTTAAGAGACCTTTTTTGTAGAATTAAGTTTCCTACTTTTTATGTTCTATGATATTTTTCGATCAGAGGCGTAGTTCTCGAGATATATCAAGATATTTAAAAGTTCCGAAGCCGCACCAACATAATAGAGATACAGAAACACCGTGGCCCCTTTCTTTGAGATAACTCTGCAAATATCTCGGAAACGAAGCGAGCTATGGCAAAATGTTAAGGGACCTTTTTTGTAGAGAATAATGTTTCCTACAATTTACGTTCTATGATATTTTTTGATCAGAAGCGTAGTTTTCGAGATATATCGAGATATTTAAAAGTTCCGAAGCCGCACCAACATAATAGAGATACAGAAACACCGTGGCCCCTTTCTTTGAGATAACTCTGCACTATTGCGAGCTGCAAATGCCACTTCCAGCTTAGCTGTGCAGAAGAAGAACAACAAGAAGAAGAAATATCTCGAAATATGTCCGTCAGGCCCCTTCCCTTGAGATAAATCTGCAAATATCTCGGAAACGAAGCGAGCTATGGCAAAATGTTTAGAGACCTTTCTTGTAGAGAAATAAGTTTCCTACTTTTTATGTAGTATGATATTTTTTGATCAGATGCGTAGTTCTCGAGATATATCAAGATATTTAAAAGTTCCGAAGCCGCACCAACATAATAGAGATACAGAAACACCGTGGCCCCTTTCTTTGAGATAACTCTGCACGATTGCGAGCTGGAAATGCCACTTCCAGTTTAGCTGTGCAGAAGAAGAACAACAAGAAGAAGAAATATCTCGAAATATGTCCATCAGGACCCTTCCCTTGAGATAAATCTGCAAATATCTCGGAAACGAAGCGAGCTATGGCAAAATGTTGAGGGACCTTTTTTGTAGAGAATAATGTTTCCTACAATTTACGTTCTATGATATTTTTTGATCAGAAGCGTAGTTTTCGAGATATATCGAGATATTTAAAAGTTCCGAAGCCGCACCAACATAATAGAGATACAGAAACACCGTGGCCCCTTTCTTTGAGATAACTCTGCACTATTGCGAGCTGCAAATGCCACTTCCAGCTTAGCTGTGCAGAAGAAGAACAACAAGAAGAAGAAATATCTCGAAATATGTCCGTCAGGCCCCTTCCCTTGAGATAAATCTGCAAATATCTCGGAAACGAAGCGAGCTATGGCAAAATGTTTAGAGACCTTTCTTGTAGAGAAATAAGTTTCCTACTTTTTATGTAGTATGATATTTTTTGATCAGATGCGTATTTCTCGAGATATATCAAGATATTTAAAAGTTCCGAAGCCGCACCAACATAATAGAGATACAGAAACACCGTGGCCCCTTTCTTTGAGATAACTCTGCACTATTGCGCGCTGCAAATGCCACTTCCAGCTTAGCTGTGCAGAAGAAGAACAACAAGAAGAAGAAATATCTCGAAATATGTCCATCAGGACCCTTCCCTTGAGATAAATCTGCAAATATCTCGGAAACGAAGCGAGCTATGGCAAAATGTTAAGGGACCTTTTTTGTAGAGAATAATGTTTCCTACAATTTACGTTCTATGATATTTTTTGATCAGAAGCGTAGTTTTCGAGATATATCGAGATATTTAAAAGTTCCGAAGCCGCACCAACATAATAGAGATACAGAAACACCGTGGCCCCTTTCTTTGAGATAACTCTGCACTATTGCGAGCTGCAAATGCCACTTCCAGCTTAGCTGTGCAGAAGAAGAACAACAAGAAGAAGAAATATCTCGAAATATGTCCGTCAGGCCCCTTCCCTTGAGATAAATCTGCAAATATCTCGGAAACGAAGCGAGCTATGGCAAAATGTTTAGAGACCTTTCTTGTAGAGAAATAAGTTTCCTACTTTTTATGTAGTATGATATTTTTTGATCAGAAGCGTAGTTCTCGAGATATATCAAGATATTTAAAAGTTCCGAAGCCGCACCAACATAATAGAGATACAGAAACACCGTGGCCCCTTTCTTTGAGATAACTCTGCACTATTGCGCGCTGCAAATGCCACTTCCAGCTTAGCTGTGCAGAAGAAGAACAACAAGAAGAAGAAATATCTCAAAATATGTCCGTCAGGCCCCTTCCCTTGAGATAAATCTGCAAATATCTCGGAAACGAAGCGAGCTATGGTAAAATGTTAAGGGACCTTTTCTGTAGAGAATAATGTTTCCTACAATTTACGTTCTATGACATTTTTTGATCAGAAGCGTAGTTTTCGAGATATATCGAGATATTTAAAAGTTCCGAAGCCGCACCAACATAATAGAGATACAGAAACACCGTGGCCCCTTTCTTTGAGATAATTCTGCACTATTGCGACCTGCAAATGCCACTTCCAGCTCAGCTGTGCAGAAGAAGAACAACAAGAAGAAGAAATATCTCGAAATATGTCCGTCAGGCCCCTTCCCTTGAGATAAATCTGCAAATATCTCGGAAACGAAGAGAGCTATGGCAAAATGTTAAGAGACCTTTTTTGTAGAGAATTATGTTTCCTACTTTTCATGTTCTATGATATTTTTTGATCAGATGCGTAGTTTTCGAGATATATCGAGATATTTAAAAGTTCCGAAGCCGCACCAACATAATAGAGATACAGAAACACCGTGGCCCCTTTCTTTGAGATAACTCTGCACTATTGCGAGCTGCAAATGCCACTTCCAGCTTAGCTGTGCAGAGGAAGAACAACAAGAAGAAGAAATATCTCGAAATATGTCCGTCAGGCCAGTTCCTTTGAGCTGAATCTGCAAATATCTCGGAAACGAAGCGAGCTATGGCAAAATGTTAAGAGACGTTTTTTGTAGAGAATTATGTTTCCTACAATTTATGTTCTATGATATTTTTTGATCAGAAGCGTAGTTTTCGAGATATATCGAGATATTTAAAAGTTCCGAAGACGCACCAACATAATAGAGATACAGAAACACCGTGGCCCCTTTCTTTGAGATAATTCTGCACTATTGCGACCTGCAAATGCCACTTTCAGCTCAGCTGTGCAGAAGAAGAACAACAAGAAGAAGAAATATCTCGAAATATGTCCGCCAGGCCAGTTCCTTTGAGCTGAATCTGCAAATATCTCGGAAACGAAGAGAGGTATGGCAAAATGTTAAGAGACCTTTTTTGTAGAGAATTATGTTTCCTACTTTTCATGTTCTATGATATTTTTTGATCAGATGCGTAGTTTTCGAGATATATCGAGATATTTAAAAGTTCCGAAGCCGCACCAACATAATAGAGATACAGAAACACCGTGGCCCCTTTCTTTGAGATAACTCTGCACTATTGCGAGCTGCAAATGCCACTTCCAGCTTAGCTGTGCAGAGGAAGAACAACAAGAAGAAGAAATATCTCGAAATATGTCCGTCAGGCCAGTTCCTTTGAGCTGAATCTGCAAATATCTCGGAAACGAAGCGGGCTATGGCAAAATGTTAAGAGACGTTTTTTGTAGAGAATTATGTTTCCTACAATTTATGTTCTATGATATTTTCTGATCAGAAGCGTAGTTTTCGAGATATATCGAGATATTTAAAAGTTCCGAAGACGCACCAACATAATATAGATACAGAAACACCGTGGCCCCTTTCTTTGAGATAACTCTGCACTATTGCGAGCTGCAAATGCCACTTCCAGCTTAGCTGTGCAGAGGAAGAACAACAAGAAGAAGAAATATCTCGAAATATGTCCGTCAGGCCAGTTCGTTTGAGCTGAATCTGCAAATATCTCGGAAACGAAGCGAGCTATGGCAAAATGTTAAGAGACGTTTTTTGTAGAGAATTATGTTTCCTACAATTTATGTTCTATGATATTTTTTGATCAGAAGCGTAGTTTTCGAGATATATCGAGATATTTAAAAGTTCCGAAGACGCACCAACATAATAGAGATACAGAAACACCGTGGCCCCTTTCTTTGAGATAACTGTGCACTAGTGCGAGCCGCAAATGCCACTTCCAGCTTAGCTGTGCAGAAGAAGAACAACAAGAAGAAGAAATATCTCGAAATATGTCCGTCAGGCCCCTTCCCTTGAGATATATCTGCAAATATCTCGGAAACGAAGCGAGCTATGGCAAAATGTTAAGAGACCGACTTTGTAGAGAATTAAGTTTCCTACTTTTTATCTTCTATGATATTTTTTGATCAGACGTGTAGTTCTCGAGATATATCAAGATATTTAAAAGTTCCGAAGCCGCACCAACATAATAGAGATACAGAAACACCGTGGCCCCTTTCTTTGAGATAACTCTGCACTATTGCGAGCTGCAAATGCCACTTCCAGCTTAGCTGTGCAGAGGAAGAACAACAAGAAGAAGAAATATCTCGAAATATATCCGTCAGGCCAGTTCCTTTGAGCTGAATCTGCAAATATCTCGGAAACGAAGCGAGCTATGGCAAAATGTTAAGAGACCTTTTTTGTAGAGAATTAAGTTTCCTACTTTTCATGTTCTATGATATTTTTTGATCAGATGCGTAGTTCTCGAGATATATCAAGATATTTAAAAGTTCCGAAGCCGCACCAACATAATAGAGATACAGAAACACCGTGGCCCCTTTCTTTGAGATAACTGTGCACTAGTGCGAGCCGCAAATGCCACTTCCAGCTTAGCTGTGCAGAAGAAGAACAACAAGAAGAAGAAATATCTCGAAATATGTCCGTCAGGCCCCTTCCCTTGAGATAAATCTGCAAATGTCTCGGAAACGAAGCGAGCTATTGCAAAATGTTAAGAGACCTTTTTTGTAGAGAATTAAGTTTCCTACTTTTTATGTTCTATGATATTTTTCGATCAGAGGCGTAGTTCTCGAGATATATCAAGATATTTAAAAGTTCCGAAGCCGCACCAACATAATAGAGATACAGAAACACCGTGGCCCCTTTCTTTGAGATAACTCTGCACGATTGCGAGCTGCAAATGCCACTTCCAGTTTGGCTGTGCAGAAGAAGAACAACAAGAAGAAGAAATATCTCGAAATATGTCCATCAGGACCCTTCCCTTGAGATAAATCTGCAAATATCTCGGAAACGAAGCGAGCTATGGCAAAATGTTAAGGGACCTTTTTTGTAGAGAATAATGTTTCCTACAATTTACGTTCTATGATATTTTTTGATCAGAAGCGTAGTTTTCGAGATATATCGAGATATTTAAAAGTTCCGAAGCCGCACCAACATAATAGAGATACAGAAACACCGTGGCCCCTTTCTTTGAGATAACTCTGCACTATTGCGAGCTGCAAATGCCACTTCCAGCTTAGCTGTGCAGAAGAAGAACAACAAGAAGAAGAAATATCTCGAAATATGTCCGTCAGGCCCCTTCCCTTGAGATAAATCTGCAAATATCTCGGAAACGAATCGAGCTATGGCAAAATGTTTAGAGACCTTTCTTGTAGAGAAATAAGTTTCCTACTTTTTATGTAGTATGATATTTTTTGATCAGATGCGTAGTTCTCGAGATATATCAAGATATTTAAAAGTTCCGAAGCCGCACCAACATAATAGAGATACAGAAACACCGTGGCCCCTTTCTTTGAGATAACTCTGCACTATTGCGCGCTGCAAATGCCACTTCCAGCTTAGCTGTGCAGAAGAAGAACAACAAGAAGAAGAAATATCTCGAAATATGTCCGTCAGGCCAGTTCCTTTGAGCTCAATCTGCAAATATCTCGGAAACGAAGAGAGCTATGGCAAAATGTTAAGAGACCTTTTTTGTAGAGAATTATGTTTCCTACTTTTCATGTTCTATGATATTTTTGATCAGATGCGTAGTTTTCGAGATATATCGAGATATTTAAAAGTTCCGAAGCCGCACCAACATAATAGAGATACAGAAACACCGTGGCCCCTTTCTTTGAGATAACTCTGCACTATTGCGACCTGCAAATGCCACTTTCAGCTCAGCTGTGCAGAAGAAGAACAACAAGAAGAAGAAATATCTCGAAATATGTCCGTCAGGCCCCTTCCCTTGAGATAAATCTGCAAATATCTCGGAAACGAAGAGAGCTATGGCAAAATGTTAAGAGACCTTTTTTGTAGAGAATCAAGTTTCCTACTTTTCATGTTCTATGATATTTTTTGATCAGATGCGTAGTTCTCGAGATATATCAAGATATTTAAAAGTTCCGAAGCCGCACCAACATAATAGAGATACAGAAACACCGTGGCCCCTTTCTTTGAGATAACTGTGCACTAGTGCGAGCCGCAAATGCCACTTCCAGCTTAGCTGTGCAGAAGAAGAACAACAAGAAGAAGAAATATCTCGAAATATGTCCGTCAGGCCCCTTCCCTTGAGATATATCTGCAAATATCTCGGAAACGAAGCGAGCTATGGCAAAATGTTAAGAGACCGTTTTTGTAGAGAATTAAGTTTCCTACTTTTTATCTTCTATGATATTTTTTGATCAGACGTGTAGTTCTCGAGATATATCAAGATATTTAAAAGTTCCGAAGCCGCACCAACATAATAGAGATACAGAAACACCGTGGCCCCTTTCTTTGAGATAACTCTGCACTATTGCGAGCTGCAAATGCCACTTCCAGCTTAGCTGTGCAGAGGAAGAACAACAAGAAGAAGAAATATCTCGAAATATGTCCGTCAGGCCAGTTCCTTTGAGCTGAATCTGCAAATATCTCGGAAACGAAGCGAGCTATGGCAAAATGTTAAGAGACCGTTTTTGTAGAGAATTAAGTTTCCTACTTTTCATGTTCTATGATATTTTTTGATCAGATGCGTAGTTCTCGAGATATATCAAGATATTTAAAAGTTCCGAAGCCGCACCAACATAATAGAGATACAGAAACACCGTGGCCCCTTTCTTTGAGATAACTCTGCACGATTGCGAGCTGGAAATGCCACTTCCAGTTTAGCTGTGCAGAAGAAGAACAACAAGAAGAAGAAATATCTCGAAATATGTCCATCAGGACCCTTCCCTTGAGATATATCTGCAAATATCTCGGAAACGAAGCGAGCTATGGCAAAATGTTAAGGGACCTTTTTAGTAGAGAATAATGTTTCCTACAATTTACGTTCTATGATATTATTTGATCAGAAGCGTAGTTTTCGAGATATATCGAGATATTTAAAAGTTCCGAAGCCGCACCAACATAATAGAGATACAGAAACACCGTGGCCCCTTTCTTTGAGATAACTCTGCACTATTGCGAGCTGCAAATGCCACTTCCAGCTTAGCTGTGCAGAAGAAGAACAACAAGAAGAAGAAATATCTCGAAATATGTCCGTCAGGCCCCTTCCCTTGAGATAAATCTGCAAATATCTCGGAAACGAAGCGAGCTATGGCAAAATGTTTAGAGACCTTTCTTGTAGAGAAATAAGTTTCCTACTTTTTATGTAGTATGATATTTTTTGATCAGATGCGTAGTTCTCGAGATATATCAAGATATTTAAAAGTTCCGAAGCCGCACCAACATAATAGAGATACAGAAACACCGTGGCCCCTTTCTTTGAGATAACTCTGCACTATTGCGCGCTGCAAATGCCACTTCCAGCTTAGCTGTGCAGAAGAAGAACAACAAGAAGAAGAAATATCTCGAAATATGTCCATCAGGACCCTTCCCTTGAGATAAATCTGCAAATATCTCGGAAACGAAGCGAGCTATGGCAAAATGTTAAGGGACCTTTTTTGTAGAGAATAATGTTTCCTACAATTTACTTTCTATGATATTTTTTGATCAGAAGCGTAGTTTTCGAGATATATCGAGATATTTAAAAGTTCCGAAGACGCACCAACATAATAGAGATACAGAAACACCGTGGCCCCTTTCTTTGAGATAATTCTGCACTATTGCGACCTGCAAATGCCACTTTCAGCTCAGCTGTGCAGAAGAAGAACAACAAGAAGAAGAAATATCTCGAAATATGTCCGTCAGGCCAGTTCCTTTGAGCTCAATCTGCAAATATCTCGGAAACGAAGAGAGCTATGGCAAAATGTTAAGAGACCTTTTTTGTAGAGAATTATGTTTCCTACTTTTCATGTTCTATGATATTTTTTGATCAGATGCGTAGTTTTCGAGATATATCGAGATATTTAAAAGTTCCGAAGCCGCACCAACATAATAGAGATACAGAAACACCGTGGCCCCTTTCTTTGAGATAACTCTGCACTATTGCGACCTGCAAATGCCACTTTCAGCTCAGCTGTGCAGAAGAAGAACAACAAGAAGAAGAAATATCTCGAAATATGTCCGTCAGGCCCCTTCCCTTGAGATAAATCTGCAAATATCTCGGAAACGAAGAGAGCTATGGCAAAATGTTAAGAGACCTTTTTTGTAGAGAATTAAGTTTCCTACTTTTCATGTTCTATGATATTTTTTGATCAGATGCGTAGTTCTCGAGATATATCAAGATATTTAAAAGTTCCGAAGCCGCACCAACATAATAGAGATACAGAAACACCGTGGCCCCTTTCTTTGAGATAACTGTGCACTAGTGCGAGCCGCAAATGCCACTTCCAGCTTAGCTGTGCAGAAGAAGAACAACAAGAAGAAGAAATATCTCGAAATATGTCCGTCAGGCCCCTTCCCTTGAGATATATCTGCAAATATCTCGGAAACGAAGCGAGCTATGGCAAAATGTTAAGAGACCGTTTTTGTAGAGAATTAAGTTTCCTACTTTTTATCTTCTATGATATTTTTTGATCAGACGTGTAGTTCTCGAGATATATCAAGATATTTAAAAGTTCCGTAGCCGCACCAACATAATAGAGATACAGAAACACCGTGGCCCCTTTCTTTGAGATAACTCTGCACTATTGCGAGCTGCAAATGCCACTTCCAGCTTAGCTGTGCAGAGGAAGAACAACAAGAAGAAGAAATATCTCGAAATATGTCCGTCAGGCCAGTTCCTTTGAGCTGAATCTGCAAATATCTCGGAAACGAAGCGAGCTATGGCAAAATGTTAAGAGACCTTTTTTGTAGAGAATTAAGTTTCCTACTTTTCATGTTCTATGATATTTTTTGATCAGATGCGTAGTTCTCGAGATATATCAAGATATTTAAAAGTTCCGAAGCCGCACCAACATAATAGAGATACAGAAACACCGTGGCCCCTTTCTTTGAGATAACTGTGCACTAGTGCGAGCCGCAAATGCCACTTCCAGCTTAGCTGTGCAGAAGAAGAACAACAAGAAGAAGAAATATCTCGAAATATGTCCGTCAGGCCCCTTCCCTTGAGATAAATCTGCAAATGTCTCGGAAACGAAGCGAGCTATGGCAAAATGTTAAGAGACCTTTTTTGTAGAGAATTAAGTTTCCTACTTTTTATGTTCTATCATATTTTTCGATCAGAGGCGTAGTTCTCGAGATATATCAAGATATTTAAAAGTTCCGAAGCCGCACCAACATAATAGAGATACAGAAACACCGTGGCCCCTTTCTTTGAGATAACTCTGCACGATTGCGAGCTGGAAATGCCACTTCCAGTTTAGCTGTGGAGAAGAAGAACAACAAGAAGAAGAAATATCTCGAAATATGTCCATCAGGACCCTTCCCTTGAGATAAATCTGCAAATATCTCGGAAACGAAGCGAGCTATGGCAAAATGTTAAGGGACCTTTTTTGTAGAGAATAATGTTTCCTACAATTTACGTTCTATGATATTTTTTGATCAGAAGCGTAGTTTTCGAGATATATCGAGATATTTAAAAGTTCCGAAGCCGCACCAACATAATAGAGATACAGAAACACCGTGGCCCCTTTCTTTGAGATAACTCTGCACTATTGCGAGCTGCAAATGCCACTTCCAGCTTAGCTGTGCAGAAGAAGAACAACAAGAAGAAGAAATATCTCGAAATATGTCCGTCAGGCCCCTTCCCTTGAGATAAATCTGCAAATATCTCGGAAACGAAGCGGGCTATGGCAAAATGTTTAGAGACCTTTCTTGTAGAGAAATAAGTTTCCTACTTTTTATGTAGTATGATATTTTTTGATCAGATGCGTAGTTCTCGAGATATATCAAGATATTTAAAAGTTCCGAAGCCGCACCAACATAATAGAGATACAGAAACACCGTGGCCCCTTTCTTTGAGATAACTCTGCACGATTGCGAGCTGGAAATGCCACTTCCAGTTTAGCTGTGCAGAAGAAGAACAACAAGTAGAAGAAATATCTCGAAATATGTCCATCAGGACCCTTCCCTTGAGATAAATCTGCAAATATCTCGGAAACGAAGCGAGCTATGGCAAAATGTTAAGGGACCTTTTTTGTAGAGAATAATGTTTCCTACAATTTACGTTCTATGATATTTTTTGATCAGAAGCGTAGTTTTCGAGATATATCGAGATATTTAAAAGTTCCGAAGCCGCACCAACATAATAGAGATACAGAAACACCGTGGCCCCTTTCTTTGAGATAACTCTGCACTATTGCGAGCTGCAAATGCCACTTCCAGCATAGCTGTGCAGAAGAAGAACAACAAGAAGAAGAAATATCTCGAAATATGTCCGTCAGGCCCCTTCCCTTGAGATAAATCTGCAAATATCTCGGAAACGAAGCGAGCTATGGCAAAATGTTTAGAGACCTTTCTTGTAGAGAAATAAGTTTCCTACTTTTTATGTAGTATGATATTTTTTGATCAGAAGCGTAGTTCTCGAGATATATCAAGATATTTAAAAGTTCCGAAGCCGCACCAACATAATAGAGATACAGAAACACCGTGGCCCCTTTCTTTGAAATAACTCTGCACGATTGCGAGCTGGAAATGCCACTTCCAGTTTAGCTGTGCAGAAGAAGAACAACAAGAAGAAGAAATATCTCGAAATATGTCCATCAGGACCCTTCCCTTGAGATAAATCTGCAAATATCTCGGAAACGAAGCGAGCTATGGCAAAATGTTAAGGGACCTTTTTTGTAGAGAATAATGTTTCCTACAATTTACGTTCTATGATATTTTTTGATCAGAAGCGTAGTTTTCGAGATATATCGAGATATTTAAAAGTTCCGAAGCCGCACCAACATAATAGAGATACAGAAACACCGTGGCCCCTTTCTTTGAGATAACTCTGCACTATTGCGAGCTGCAAATGCCACTTCCAGCTTAGCTGTGCAGAAGAAGAACAACAAGAAGAAGAAATATCTCGAAATATGTCCGTCAGGCCCCTTCCCTTGAGATAAATCTGCAAATATCTCGGAAACGAAGCGAGCTATGGCAAAATGTTTAGAGACCTTTCTTGTAGAGAAATAAGTTTCCTACTTTTTATGTAGTATGATATTTTTTGATCAGAAGCGTAGTTCTCGAGATATATCAAGATATTTAAAAGTTCCGAAGCCGCACCAACATAATAGAGATACAGAAACACCGTGGCCCCTTTCTTTGAGATAACTCTGCACTATTGCGCGCTGCAAATGCCACTTCCAGCTTAGCTGTGCAGAAGAAGAACAACAAGAAGAAGAAATATCTCGAAATATGTCCGTCAGGCCCCTTCCCTTGAGATAAATCTGCAAATATCTCGGAAACGAAGCGAGCTATGGCAAAATGTTAAGAGACCTTTTTTGTAGAGAATTAAGTTTCCTACTTTTTATGTTCTATGATATTTTTTGATCAGATGCGTAGTTCTCGAGATATATCAAGATATTTAAAAGTTCCGAAGCCGCACCAACATAATAGAGATACAGAAACATCGTGGCCCCTTTCTTTGAGATAACTCTGCACTATTGCGAGCTGCAAATGCCACTTCCAGCTTAGCTGTGGAGAGGAAGAACAACAAGAAGAAGAAATATCTCGAAATATGTCCGTCAGGCCAGTTCCTTTGAGCTGAATCTGCAAATATCTCGGAAACGAAGCGAGCTATGGCAAAATGTTAAGAGACGTTTTTTGTAGAGAATTATGTTTCCTACAATTTATGTTCTATGATATTTTTTGATCAGAAGCGTAGTTTTCGAGATATATCGAGATATTTAAAAGTTCCGAAGACGCACCAACATAATAGAGATACAGAAACACCGTGGCCCCTTTCTTTGAGATAACTGTGAACTAGTGCGAGCCGCAAATGCCACTTCCAGCTTAGCTGTGCAGAAGAAGAACAACAAGAAGAAGAAATATCTCGAAATATGTCCATCAGGACCCTTCCCTTGAGATAAATCTGCAAATATCTCGGAAACGAAGCGAGCTATGGCAAAATGTTAAGGGACCTTTTTTTTAGAGAATAATGTTTCCTACAATTTACGTTCTATGATATTTTTTGATCAGAAGCGTAGTTTTCGAGATATATCGAGATATTTAAAAGTTCCGAAGCCGCACCAACATAATAGAGATACAGAAACACCGTGGCCCCTTTCTTTGAGATAACTCTGCACTATTGCGAGCTGCAAATGCCACTTCCAGCTTAGCTGTGCAGAAGAAGAACAACAAGAAGAAGAAATATCTCGAAATATGTCCGTCAGGCCCCTTCCCTTGAGATAAATCTGCAAATATCTCGGAAACGAAGCGAGCTATGGCAAAATGTTTAGAGACCTTTCTTGTAGAGAAATAAGTTTCCTACTTTTTATGTAGTATGATATTTTTTGATCAGAAGCGTAGTTCTCGAGATATATCAAGATATTTAAAAGTTCCGAAGCCGCACCAACATAATAGAGATACAGAAACACCGTGGCCCCTTTCTTTGAGATAACTCTGCACTATTGCGCGCTGCAAATGCCACTTCCAGCTTAGCTGTGCAGAAGAAGAACAACAAGAAGAAGAAATATCTCGAAATATGTCCGTCAGGCCCCTTCCCTTGAGATAAATCTGCAAATATCTCGGAAACGAAGCGAGCTATGGCAAAATGTTAAGAGACCTTTTTTGTAGAGAATTAAGTTTCCTACTTTTTATGTTCTATGATATTTTTTGATCAGATGCGTAGTTCTCGAGATATATCAAGATATTTAAAAGTTCCGAAGCCGCACCAACATAATAGAGATACAGAAACACCGTGGCCCCTTTCTTTGAGATAACTCTGCACTATTGCGAGCTGCAAATGCCACTTCCAGCTTAGCTGTGGAGAGGAAGAACAACAAGAAGAAGAAATATCTCGAAATATGTCCGTCAGGCCAGTTCCTTTGAGCTGAATCTGCAAATATCTCGGAAACGAAGCGAGCTATGGCAAAATGTTTGGAGACGTTTTTTGTAGAGAATTATGTTTCCTACAATTTATGTTCTATGATATTTGTTGATCAGAAGCGTAGTTTTCGAGATATATCGAGATATTTAAAAGTTCCGAAGACGCACCAACATAATAGAGATACAGAAACACCGTGGCCCCTTTCTTTGAGATAATTCTGCACTATTGCGACCTGCAAATGCCACTTTCAGCTCAGCTGTGCAGAAGAAGAACAACAAGAAGAAGAAATATCTCGAAATATGTCCGTCAGGCCCCTTCCCTTGACATAAATCTGCAAATATCTCGGAAACGAAGAGAGCTATGGCAAAATGTTAAGAGACCTTTTTTGTAGAGAATTAAGTTTCCTACTTTTCATGTTCTATGATATTTTTTGATCAGATGCGTAGTTCTCGAGATATATCAAGATATTTAAAAGTTCCGAAGCCGCACCAACATAATAGAGATACAGAAACACCGTGGCCCCTTTCTTTGAGATAACTCTGCACTATTGCGAGCTGTAAATGCCACTTCCAGCTTAGCTGTGCAGAAGAAGAACAACAAGAAGAAGAAATATCTCGAAATATGTCCGTCAGGCCCCTTCCCTTGAGATAAATCTGCAAATATCTCGGAAACGAAGCGAGCTATGGCAAAATGTTAAGAGACGTTTTTCGTAGAGAATTAAGTTTCCTACTTTTTATGTTCTATGATATTTTTCGATCAGAGGCGTAGTTCTCGAGATATATCAAGATATTTAAAAGTTCCGAAGCCGCACCAACATAATAGAGATACAGAAACACCGTGGCCCCTTTCTTTGAGATAACTCTGCACGATTGCGAGCTGGAAATGCCACTTCCAGTTTAGCTGTGCAGAAGAAGAACAACAAGAAGAAGAAATATCTCGAAATATGTCCATCAGGACCCTTCCCTTGAGATAAATCTGCAAATATCTCGGAAACGAAGCGAGCTATGGCAAAATGTTAAGAGACCTTTTTTGTAGAGAATTATGTTTCCTACAATTTATGTTCTATGATATTTTTTGATCAGAAGCGTAGTTTTCGAGATATATCGAGATATTTAAAAGTTCCGAAGCCGCACCATCATAATAGAGATACAGAAACAGCGTGGCCCCTTTCTTTGGGATAACTCTGCACTATTGCGAGCTGGAAATGCCACTTCCAGTTTAGCTGTGCAGAAGAAGATCTACAAGAAGAAGAAATATCTCGAAATATGTTCGTCAGGACCCCTCCCTTGAGATAAATCTGCAAATATCTCGGAAACGAAGCGAGCTATTGCAAAACGTTAAGAGACCTTTTCTGTAAAGAATTAGGTTTCCTACTTTTTATGTTCTATGATATTTTTTGATCAGATGCGTAGTTCTCGAGATATATCAAGATATTTAAAAGCTCCGAAGCTGCACCAACATAATAGAGGTACAGAAACACCGTGGCCCCTTTCTTTGAGATAACTCTGCACTATTGCGAGCTGCAAATGCCACTTCCAGCTTAGCTGTGCAGAAGAAGAACAACAAGAATAAGAAATATTTCGAAATATGTCCGTCAGGCCCCTTCCCTTGTGATAAATCTGCAAATATCTCGGAAACGAAGCGAGCTACGGCAAAATGTTAAGAGACCTTTTTTGTAGAGAATTACGTTTTCTACTTTTTATGTTCCATGATATTTTTTGATCAGATGCGTAGTTCTCGAGATATATCAAGATATTTAAAAGTTCTGAAGCTGCACCAACATAATAGAGATACAGAAACACCGTGGCCCCTTTCTTTGAGATAACTCTGCACTAGTGCGAGCCGCAAATGCCACTTCCAGCTTAGCTGTGCAGAAGAAGAACAACAAGAAGAAGAAATATCTGGAAATATGTCCGTTAGGCCCCTTCCCTTGAGATAAATCTGCAAATATCTCGGAAACGAAGCGAGCTATGGCAAAATGTTAAGAGACCTTTTTTGTAGAGAATTATGCTTCCTACTTTTTATGTTCTATGATATTTTTTGATCAGACGCGTAGTTCTCGAGATATATCAAGATATTTAAAAGTTCCGAAGCCGCACCAACATAATAGAGATACAGAAACACCGTGGCTCCTTTCTTTGAGATATCTCTGCACTATTGCGAGCTGCAAATGCCAGTTCCAGCTTAGCTGTGCAGAAGAAGAACAACAAGAAGAAGAAATATCTCGAGATATGTCCGTTAGGCCCCTTCCCTTGAGATAAATCTGCAAATATCTCGGAAACGAAGCGAGCTATGGCAAAATGTTAAGAGACCTTTTTTGTAGAGAATTATGCTTCCTACTTTTTATGTTCTATGATATTTTTTGATCAGACGCGTAGTTCTCGAGATATATCAAGATATTTAAAAGTTCCGAAGCCGCACCAACATAATAGAGATACAGAAACACCGTGGCTCCTTTCTTTGAGATATCTCTGCACTATTGCGAGCTGCAAATCCAACTCCAGCTTAGCTGTGCAGAAGAAGAACAACAAGAAGAAGAAATATCTCGAGATATGTCCGTCAGGCCCCTTCCCTTGAGATAAATCTGCAAATATCTCGGAAACGAAGAGAGCTATGGCAAAATGTTAAGCGACCTTTTTTGTAGAGAATTAAGTTTCCTACTTTTTATGTTCTATGATATTTTTTGATCAGATGCGTAGTTCTCGAGATATATCAAGATATTTAAAAGTTCCGAAGCCGCACCAACACAATAGAGATACAGAAACACCGTGGCCCCTTTCTTTGAGATAACTCTGCACTATTGCGACCTGCAAATGCCACTTCCAGCTTAGCTGTGCAGAAGAAGAACAACAAGAAGAAGAAATATCTCGAAATATGTCCGTCAGGCCCCTTCCCTTGAGATAAATCTGCAAATATCTCGGAAACGAAGCGAGCTATGGGAAAATGTTAAGAGACCTTTTTTGTAGAGAATTAAGTTTCCTACTTTTTATGTTCTATGATATTTTTCGATCAGAGGCGTAGTTCTCGAGATATATCGAGATATTTAAAAGTTCCGAAGCCGCACCAACACAATAGAGATACAGAAACACCGTGGCCCCTTTCTTTGAGATAACTCTGCACTATTGCGACCTGCAAATGCCACTTCCAGCTTAGCTGTGCAGAAGAAGAACAACAAGAAGAAGAAATATCTCGAAATATGTCCGTCAGGCCCCTTCCCTTGAGATAAATCTGCAAATATCTCGGAAACGAAGCGAGCTATGGCAAAATGTTAAGAGACCTTTTTTGTAGAGAATTAAGTTTCCTACTTTTTATGTTCTATGATATTTTTCGATCATAGGCGTAGTTCTCGAGATATATCAAGATATTTAAAAGTTCCGAAGCCGCACCAACATAATAGAGATACAGAAACACCGTGGCCCCTTTCTTTGAGATAACTCTGCACGATTGCGAGCTGGAAATGCCACTTCCAGTTTAGCTGTGCAGAAGAAGAACAACAAGAAGAAGAAATATCTCGAAATATGTCCATCAGGACCCTTCCCTTGAGATAAATCTGCAAATATCTCGGAAACGAAGCGAGCTATGGCAAAATGTTAAGAGACCTTTTTTGTAGAGAATTATGTTTCCTACAATTTATATTCTATGATATTTTTTGATCAGAAGCGTAGTTTTCGAGATATATCGAGATATTTAAAAGTTCCGAAGCCGCACCATCATAATAGAGATACAGAAACAGCGTGGCCCCTTTCTTTGGGATAACTCTGCACTATTGCGAGCTGGAAATGCCACTTCCAGTTTAGCTGTGCAGAAGAAGAACAACAAGAAGAAGAAATATCTCGAAATATGTCCGTCAGGACCCCTCCCTTGAGATAAATCTGCAAATATCTCGGATACGAAGCGAGCTATTGCAAAACGTTAAGAGACCTTTTTTGTAAAGAATTAGGTTTCCTACTTTTTATGTTCTATGATATTTTTTGATCAGATGCGTAGTTCTCGAGATATATCAAGATATTTAAAAGCTCCGAAGCTGCACCAACATAATAGAGGTACAGAAACACCGTGGCCCCTTTCTTTGAGATAACTCTGCACTATTGCGAGCTGCAAATGCCACTTCCAGCTTAGCTGTGCAGAAGAAGAACAACAAGAATAAGAAATATTTCGAAATATGTCCGTCAGGCCCCTTCCCTTGAGATAAATCTGCAAATATCTCGGAAACGAAGCGAGCTACGGCAAAATGTTAAGAGACCTTTTTTGTAGAGAATTAAGTTTTCTACTTTTTATGTTCCATGATATTTTTTGATCAGATGCGTAGTTCTCGAGATATATCAAGATATTTAAAAGTTCTGAAGCTGCACCAACATAATAGAGATACAGAAACACCGTGGCCCCTTTCTTTGAGATAACTCTGCACTAGTGCGAGCCGCAAATGCCACTTCCAGCTTAGCTGTGCAGAAGAAGAACAACAAGAAGAAGAAATATCTGGAAATATGTCCGTTAGGCCCCTTCCCTTGAGATAAATCTGCAAATATCTCGGAAACCAAGCGAGCTATGGCAAAATGTTAAGAGACCTTTTTTGTAGAGAATTATGCTTCCTACTTTTTATGTTCTATGATATTTTTTGATCAGACGCGTAGTTCTCGAGATATATCAAGATATTTAAAAGTTCCGAAGCCGCACCAACATAATAGAGATACAGAAACACCGTGGCCCCTTTCTTTGAGATATCTCTGCACTATTGCGAGGTGCAAATGCCACTTCCAGTTTAGCTGTGCAGAAGAAGAACAACAAGAAGAAGAAATATCTCGAAATATGTCCGTCAGGCCCCTTCCCTTGAGATAAATCTGCAAATATCTCGGAAACGAAGCGAGCTATGGCAAAATGTTAAGAGACCTTTTTTGTAGAGAATTAAGTTTCCTACTTTTTATGTTCTATGATATTTTTCGATCATAGGCGTAGTTCTCGAGATATATCAAGATATTTAAAAGTTCCGAAGCCGCACCAACATAATAGAGATACAGAAACACCGTGGCCCCTTTCTTTGAGATAACTCTGCACGATTGCGAGCTGGAAATGCCACTTCCAGTTTAGCTGTGCAGAAGAAGAACAACAAGAAGAAGAAATATCTCGAAATATGTCCATCAGGACCCTTCCCTTGAGATAAATCTGCAAATATCTCGGAAACGAAGCGAGCTATGGCAAAATGTTAAGAGACCTTTTTTGTAGAGAATTATGTTTCCTACAATTTATATTCTATGATATTTTTTGATCAGAAGCGTAGTTTTCGAGATATATCGAGATATTTAAAAGTTCCGAAGCCGCACCATCATAATAGAGATACAGAAACAGCGTGGCCCCTTTCTTTGGGATAACTCTGCACTATTGCGAGCTGGAAATGCCACTTCCAGTTTAGCTGTGCAGAAGAAGAACAACAAGAAGAAGAAATATCTCGAAATATGTCCGTCAGGACCCCTCCCTTGAGATAAATCTGCAAATATCTCGGATACGAAGCGAGCTATTGCAAAACGTTAAGAGACCTTTTTTGTAAAGAATTAGGTTTCCTACTTTTTATGTTCTATGATATTTTTTGATCAGATGCGTAGTTCTCGAGATATATCAAGATATTTAAAAGCTCCGAAGCTGCACCAACATAATAGAGGTACAGAAACACCGTGGCCCCTTTCTTTGAGATAACTCTGCACTATTGCGAGCTGCAAATGCCACTTCCAGCTTAGCTGTGCAGAAGAAGAACAACAAGAATAAGAAATATTTCGAAATATGTCCGTCAGGCCCCTTCCCTTGAGATAAATCTGCAAATATCTCGGAAACGAAGCGAGCTACGGCAAAATGTTAAGAGACCTTTTTTGTAGAGAATTAAGTTTTCTACTTTTTATGTTCCATGATATTTTTTGATCAGATGCGTAGTTCTCGAGATATATCAAGATATTTAAAAGTTCTGAAGCTGCACCAACATAATAGAGATACAGAAACACCGTGGCCCCTTTCTTTGAGATAACTCTGCACTAGTGCGAGCCGCAAATGCCACTTCCAGCTTAGCTGTGCAGAAGAAGAACAACAAGAAGAAGAAATATCTCGAAATATGTCCGTCAGACCCCTTCCCTTGAGATGAATCTGCAAATATCTCGGAAACGAAGCGAGCTATGGCAAAATGTTAAGAGACCTTTTTTGTAGAGAATAATGTTTCCTACAATTTACGTTCTATGATATTTTTTGATCAGAAGCGTAGTTTTCGAGATATATCGAGATATTTAAAAGTTCCGAAGACGCACCAACATAATAGAGATACAGAAACACCGTGGCCCCTTTCTTTGAGATAGCTGTGCACTAGTGCGAGCCGCAAATGCCACTTCCAGCTTAGCTGTGCAGAAGAAGAACAACAAGAAGAAGAAATATCTCGAAATATGTCCGTCAGGCCCCTTCCCTTGAGATATATCTGCAAATATCTCGGAAACGAAGTGAGCTATGGCAAAATGTTGAGCGACCGTTTTTGTAGAGAATTAAGTTTCCTACTTTTTATGCTCTATGATATTTTTTGATCAGACGCGTAGTTCACGAGATATATCAAGATATTTAAAAGTTCCGAAGCCGCACCAACATAATAGAGATACAGAAACACCGTGGCCCCTTTCTTTGAGATAACTCTGCACTATTGCGAGCTGTAAATGCCACTTCCAGCTTAGCTGTGCAGAAGAAGAACAACAAGAAGAAGAAATATCTCGAAATATGTCCGTCAGGCCCCTTCCCTTGAGATATATCTGCAAATATCTCGGAAACGAAGCGAGCTATGGCAAAATGTTAAGAGACCTTTTTTGTAGAGAATTATGTTTCCTACAATTTATGTTCTATGATATTTTTTGATCAGAAGCGTAGTTTTCGAGATATATCGAGATATTTAAAAGTTCCGAAGCCGCACCAACATAATATAGATACAGAAACACCGTGGCCGCTTTCTTTGAGATAACTCTGCACTAGTGCGAGCCGCAAATGCCACTTCCAGCTTAGCTGTGCAGAAGAAGAACAACAAGAAGAAGAAATATCTCGAAATATGTCCGTCAGGCCCCTTCCCTTGAGATATATCTGCAAATATCTCGGAAACGAAGTGAGCTATGGCAAAATGTTAAGCGACCGTTTTTGTAGAGAATTAAGTTTCCTACTTTTTATGTTCTATGATATTTTTTGATCAGACGCGTAGTTCACGAGATATATCAAGATATTTAAAAGTTCCGAAGCCGCACCAACATAATAGAGATACAGAAACACCGTGGCCCCTTTCTTTGAGATAACTCTGCACTAGTGCGAGCCGCAAATGCCACTTCCAGCTTAGCTGTGCAGAAGAAGAACAACAAGAAGAAGAAATATCTCGAAATATGTCCGTCAGACCCCTTCCCTTGAGATGAATCTGCAAATATCTCGGAAACGAAGCGAGCTATGGCAAAATGTTAAGAGACCTTTTTTGTAGAGAATAATGTTTCCTACAATTTACGTTCTATGATATTTTTTGATCAGAAGCGTAGTTTTCGAGATATATCGAGATATTTAAAAGTTCCGAAGACGCACCAACATAATAGAGATACAGAAACACCGTGGCCCCTTTCTTTGAGATAGCTGTGCACTAGTGCGAGCCGCAAATGCCACTTCCAGCTTAGCTGTGCAGAAGAAGAACAACAAGAAGAAGAAATATCTCGAAATATGTCCGTCAGGCCCCTTCCCTTGAGATATATCTGCAAATATCTCGGAAACGAAGTGAGCTATGGCAAAATGTTGAGCGACCGTTTTTGTAGAGAATTAAGTTTCCTACTTTTTATGCTCTATGATATTTTTTGATCAGACGCGTAGTTCACGAGATATATCAAGATATTTAAAAGTTCCGAAGCCGCACCAACATAATAGAGATACAGAAACACCGTGGCCCCTTTCTTTGAGATAACTCTGCACTATTGCGAGCTGTAAATGCCACTTCCAGCTTAGCTGTGCAGAAGAAGAACAACAAGAAGAAGAAATATCTCGAAATATGTCCGTCAGGCCCCTTCCCTTGAGATATATCTGCAAATATCTCGGAAACGAAGCGAGCTATGGCAAAATGTTAAGAGACCTTTTTTGTAGAGAATTATGTTTCCTACAATTTATGTTCTATGATATTTTTTGATCAGAAGCGTAGTTTTCGAGATATATCGAGATATTTAAAAGTTCCGAAGCCGCACCAACATAATAGAGATACAGAAACACCGTGGCCGCTTTCTTTGAGATAACTCTGCACTAGTGCGAGCCGCAAATGCCACTTCCAGCTTAGCTGTGCAGAAGAAGAACAACAAGAAGAAGAAATATCTCGAAATATGTCCGTCAGGCCCCTTCCCTTGAGATATATCTGCAAATATCTCGGAAACGAAGTGAGCTATGGCAAAATGTTAAGCGACCGTTTTTGTAGAGAATTAAGTTTCCTACTTTTTATGTTCTATGATATTTTTTGATCAGACGCGTAGTTCACGAGATATATCAAGATATTTAAAAGTTCCGAAGCCGCACCAACATAATAGAGATACAGAAACACCGTGGCCCCTTTCTTTGAGATAACTCTGCACTATTGCGAGCTGTAAATGCCACTTCCAGCTTAGCTGTGCAGAAGAAGAACAACAAGAAGAAGAAATATCTCGAAATATGTCCGTCAGGCCCCTTCCCTTGAGATATATCTGCAAATATCTCGGAAACGAAGCGAGCTATGGCAAAATGTTAAGAGACCTTTTTTGTAGAGAATTATGTTTCCTACAATTTATGTTCTATGATATTTTTTGATCAGAAGCGTAGTTTTCGAGATATATTGAGATATTTAAAAGTTCCGAAGCCGCACCAACATAATAGAGATACAGAAACACCGTGGCCCCTTTCTTTGAGATAACTCTGCACTAGTGCGAGCCGCAAATGCCACTTCCAGCTTAGCTGTGCAGAAGAAGAACAACAAGAAGAAGAAATATCTCGAAATATGTCCGTCAGGCCCCTTCCCTTGAGATAAATATGCAAATATCTCGGAAACGAAGCGAGCTATGGCAAAATGTTAAGAGACCTTTTTTGTAGAGAATTAAGTTTCCTACTTTTCATGTTCTATGATATTTTTTGATCAGATGCGTTGTTCTCGAGATATATCAAGATATTTAAAAGTTCCGAGGCCGCACCAACATAATAGAGATACAGAAACACCGTGGCCCCTTTCTTTGAGATAACTCTGCACTATTGCGAGCTGCAAATGCCACTTCCAGCTTAGCTGTGCAGAAGAAGAACAACAAGAAGAAGAAATATCTCGAAATATGTCCGTCAGGCCCCTTCCCTTGAGATATATCTGCAAATATCTCGGAAACGAAGCGAGCTATGGCAAAATGTTAAGAGACCTTTTTTGTAGAGAATTAAGTTTCCTACTTTTTATGTTCTATGATATTTTTTGATCAGAAGCGTAGTTTTCGAGATATATCGAGATATTTAAAAGTTCCGAAGCCGCACCAACATAATAGAGATACAGAAACACCGTGGCCCCTTTCTTTGAGATAACTCTGCACTAGTGCGAGCCGCAAATGCCACTTCCAGCTTAGCTGTGCAGAAGAAGAACAAGAAGAAGAAGAAGTATCTCGAAATATGCCCGTCAGGCCCCTTCCATTGAGATAAATCTGCAAATATCTCGGAAACGAAGCGAGCTATGGCAAAATGTTAAGAGACCTTTTTTGTAGAGAATTAAGTTTCCTACTTTTTATGTTCTATGATATTTTTTGATCAGATGCGTAGTTCTCGAGATATATCAAGATATTTAAAAGTTCCGAAGCCGCACCAACATAATAGAGATACAGAAACACCGTGGCCCCTTTCTTTGAGATAACTCTGCACTACTGCGAGCTGCAAATGCCACTTCCAGCTTAGCTGTGCAGAAGAAGAACAACAAGAAGAAGAAATATCTCGAAATATGTCCGTCAGACCCCTTCCCTTGAGATAAATCTGCAAATATCTCGGAAACGAAGCGAGCTATGGCAAAATGTTAAGAGACCTTTTTTGTAGAGAATTAAGTTTCCTACTTTTTATGTTCTATGATATTTTTCGATCAGAGGCGTAGTTCTCGAGATATATCAAGATATTTAAAAGTTCCGAAGCCGCACCAACATAATAGAGATACAGAAACACCGTGGCCCCTTTCTTTGAGATAGCCCTGCACGATTGCGAGCTGGAAATGCCACTTCCAGTTTAGCTGTGCAGAAGAAGAACAACAAGAAGAAGAAATATCTCGAAATATGTCCATCAGGACCCTTCCCTTGAGATAAATCTGCAAATATCTCGGAAACGAAGCGAGCTATGGGAAAATGTTAAGAGACCTTTTTTGTAGAGAATTATGTTTCCTACAATTTATGTTCTATGATATTTTTTGATGAGAAGCGTAGTTTTCGAGATATATTGAGATATTTAAAAGTTCCGAAGCCGCACCAACATAATAGAGATACAGACACACCGTGGCCCCTTTCTTTGGGATAACTCTGCACTATTGCGAGCTGCAAATGCCACTTCCAGCTTAGCTGTGCAGAAGAAGAACAACAAGAAGAAGAAATATCTCGAAATATGTCCGTCAGGCCCCTTCCCTTGAGATATATCTGCAAATATCTCGGAAACGAAGCGAGCTATGGCAAAATGTTAAGAGACCTTTTTTGTAGAGAATTATGTTTCCTACAATTTATGTTCTATGATATTTTTTGATCAGAAGCGTAGTTTTCGAGATATATTGAGATATTTAAAAGTTCCGAAGCCGCACCAACATAATAGAGATACAGAAACACCGTGGCCCCTTTCTTTGAGATAACTCTGCACTAGTGCGAGCCGCAAATGCCACTTCCAGCTTAGCTGTGCAGAAGAAGAACAACAAGAAGAAGAAATATCTCGAAATATGTCCGTCAGGCCCCTTCCCTTGAGATAAATATGCAAATATCTCGGAAACGAAGCGAGCTATGGCAAAATGTTAAGAGACCTTTTTTGTAGAGAATTAAGTTTCCTACTTTTCATGTTCTATGATATTTTTTGATCAGATGCGTTGTTCTCGAGATATATCAAGATATTTAAAAGTTCCGAGGCCGCACCAACATAATAGAGATACAGAAACACCGTGGCCCCTTTCTTTGAGATAACTCTGCACTATTGCGAGCTGCAAATGCCACTTCCAGCTTAGCTGTGCAGAAGAAGAACAACAAGAAGAAGAAATATCTCGAAATATGTCCGTCAGGCCCCTTCCCTTGAGATATATCTGCAAATATCTCGGAAACGAAGCGAGCTATGGCAAAATGTTAAGAGACCTTTTTTGTAGAGAATTAAGTTTCCTACTTTTTATGTTCTATGATATTTTTTGATCAGAAGCGTAGTTTTCGAGATATATCGAGATATTTAAAAGTTCCGAAGCCGCACCAACATAATAGAGATACAGAAACACCGTGGCCCCTTTCTTTGAGATAACTCTGCACTAGTGCGAGCCGCAAATGCCACTTCCAGCTTAGCTGTGCAGAAGAAGAACAAGAAGAAGAAGAAGTATCTCGAAATATGCCCGTCAGGCCCCTTCCATTGAGATAAATCTGCAAATATCTCGGAAACGAAGCGAGCTATGGCAAAATGTTAAGAGACCTTTTTTGTAGAGAATTAAGTTTCCTACTTTTTATGTTCTATGATATTTTTTGATCAGATGCGTAGTTCTCGAGATATATCAAGATATTTAAAAGTTCCGAAGCCGCACCAACATAATAGAGATACAGAAACACCGTGGCCCCTTTCTTTGAGATAACTCTGCACTACTGCGAGCTGCAAATGCCACTTCCAGCTTAGCTGTGCAGAAGAAGAACAACAAGAAGAAGAAATATCTCGAAATATGTCCGTCAGACCCCTTCCCTTGAGATAAATCTGCAAATATCTCGGAAACGAAGCGAGCTATGGCAAAATGTTAAGAGACCTTTTTTGTAGAGAATTAAGTTTCCTACTTTTTATGTTCTATGATATTTTTCGATCAGAGGCGTAGTTCTCGAGATATATCAAGATATTTAAAAGTTCCGAAGCCGCACCAACATAATAGAGATACAGAAACACCGTGGCCCCTTTCTTTGAGATAGCCCTGCACGATTGCGAGCTGGAAATGCCACTTCCAGTTTAGCTGTGCAGAAGAAGAACAACAAGAAGAAGAAATATCTCGAAATATGTCCATCAGGACCCTTCCCTTGAGATAAATCTGCAAATATCTCGGAAACGAAGCGAGCTATGGGAAAATGTTAAGAGACCTTTTTTGTAGAGAATTATGTTTCCTACAATTTATGTTCTATGATATTTTTTGATGAGAAGCGTAGTTTTCGAGATATATTGAGATATTTAAAAGTTCCGAAGCCGCACCAACATAATAGAGATACAGACACACCGTGGCCCCTTTCTTTGGGATAACTCTGCACTATTGCGAGCTGCAAATGCCACTTCCAGCTTAGCTGTGCAGAAGAAGAACAACAAGAAGAAGAAATATCTCGAAATATGTCCGTCAGGCCACTTCCCTTGAGATAAATCTGCAAATATCTCGGAAACGAAGCGAGCTATGGCAAAATGTTAAGAGACCTTTTTTGTAGAGAATTAAGTTTCCTACTTTTTATGTTCTATGATATTTTTTGATCAGATGCGTAGTTCTCGAGATATATCAAGATATTTAAAAGTTCCGAAGCCGCACCAACATAATAGAGATACAGAAACACCCTGGCTCCTTTCTTTGAGATAACTCTGCACTATTGCGAGCTGGAAATGCCACTTCCAGTTTAGCTGTGCAGAAGAAGAACAACAAGAAGAAGAAATATCTCGAAATATGTACGTCAGGCCCCTTCCGTTGAGATAAATATGCAAATATCTCGGAAACGAAGAGAGCTCTGGCAAAATGTTAAGAGACCTTTTTTGTAGAGAATTAAGTTTCCTACTTTTCATGTTCTATGATATTTTTTGATCAGATGCGTAGTTCTCGAGATATATCAAGATATTTAAAAGTTCTGAAGCCGCACCAACATAATAGAGATACAGAAACACCGTGGCCCCTTTCTTTGAGATAACTCTGCACTATTGCGAGCTGTAAATGCCACTTCCAGCTTAGCTGTGCCCAAGAAGGACAACAAGAAGAAGAAATATCTCGAAATATGTCCGTCACGCCCCTTCCCTTGAGATAAATCTGCAAATACCTCGGAAACGAAGCGAGCTATGGCAAAATGTTTAGAGACCTTTCTTGTAGAGAATTAAGTTTCCTACTTTTTATGTAGTATGATATTTTTTGATCAGATGCGTAGTTCTCGAGATATATCAAGATATTTAAAAGTTCCGAAGCCGCACCAACATAATAGAGATACAGAAACACCGTGGCCCCTTTCTTTGAGATAACTCTGCACTATTGCGCGCTGCAAATGCCACTTCCAGCTTAGCTGTGCAGAAGAAGAACAACAAGAAGAAGAAATATCTCGAAATATGTCCGTCAGGCCCCTTCCCTTGAGATAAATCTGCAAATATCTCGGAAACGAAGCGAGCTATGGCAAAATGTTAAGAGACCTTTTTTGTAGAGAATTATGTTTTCTACAATTTATGTTCTATGATATTTTTTGATCAGAAGCGTAGTTTTCGAGATATATTGAGATATTTAAAAGTTCCGAAGCCGCACCAACATAATAGAGATACAGACACACCGTGGCCCCTTTCTTTGGGATAACTCTGCACTATTGCGAGCTGCAAATGCCACTTCCAGCTTAGCTGTGCAGAAGAAGAACAACAAGAAGAAGAAATATCTCGAAATATGTCCGTCAGGCCACTTCCCTTGAGATAAATCTGCAAATATCTCGGAAACGAAGCGAGCTATGGCAAAATATTAAGAGACCTTTTTTGTAGAGAATTAAGTTTCCTACTTTTTATGTTCGATGATATTTTTTGATCAGATGCGTAGTTCTCGAGATATATCAAGATATTTAAAAGTTCCGAAGCTGCACCAACATAATAGAGGTACAGAAACACCGTGGCCTCTTTCTTTGAGATAACTCTGCACTATTGCGAGCTGCAAATGCCACTTCGAGCTTAGCTGTGCAGAAGAAGAACAACAAGAAGAAGAAATATCTCGAAATATGTACGTCAGACCTCTTCCCTTGAGATGAATCTGCAAATATCTCGGAAACGAAGCGAGCTATGGCAAAATGTTAAGAGACCTTTTTTGTAGAGAATAATGTTTCCTACAATTTACGTTCTATGATATTTTTTGATCAGATGCGTAGTTCTCGAGATATATCAAGATATTTAAAAGTTCCGAAGCTGCACCAACATAATAGAGGTACAGAAACACCGTGGCCTCTTTCTTTGAGATAACTCTGCACTATTGCGAGCTGCAAATGCCACTTCGAGCTTAGCTGTGCAGAAGAAGAACAACAAGAAGAAGAAATATCTCGAAATATGTCCGTCAGACCTCTTCCCTTGAGATGAATCTGCAAATATCTCGGAAACGAAGCGAGCTATGGCAAAATGTTAAGAGACCTTTTTTGTAGAGAATAATGTTTCCTACAATTTACGTTCTATGATATTTTTTGATCAGAAGCGTAGTTCTCGAGATATATCAAGATATTTAAAAGTTCCGAAGCCGCACCAACATATTAGAGATACAGAAACACCGTGGCCCCTTTCTTTGAGATAACTCTGCACTAGTGCGAGCCGCAAATGCCACTTCCAGCTTAGCTGTGCAGAAGAAGAACAACAAGAAGAAGAAATATCTCGAAACATGTCCGTCAGGCCCCTTCCCTTGAGATAAATATGCAAATATCTCGGAAACCAAGCGAGCTATGGCAAAATGTTAAGAGACCTTTTTTGTAGAGAATTAAGTTTCCTACTTTTTATGTTCTATGATATTTTTTGATCAGATGCGTAGTTCTCGAGATATATCAAGATATTTAAAAGTTCCGAGGCCGCACCAACATAATAGAGATACAGAAACACCGTGGCCCCTTTCTTTGAGATAACTCTGCACTATTGCGAGCTGCAAATGCCACTTCCAGCTTAGCTGTGCAGAAGAAGAACAACAAGAAGAAGAAATATCTCGAAATATGTCCGTCAGACCTCTTCCCTTGAGATGAATCTGCAAATATCTCGGAAACGAAGCGAGCTATGGCAAAATGTTAAGAGACCTTTTTTGTAGAGAATAATGTTTCCTACAATTTACGTTCTATGATATTTTTTGATCAGAAGCGTAGTTCTCGAGATATATCAAGATATTTAAAAGTTCCGAGGCCGCACCAACATAATAGAGATACAGAAACACCGTGGCCCCTTTCTTTGAGATAACTCTGCACTATTGCGAGCTGCAAATGCCACTTCCAGCTTAGCTGTGCAGAGGAAGAACAACAAGAAGAAGAAATATCTCGAAATATGTCCGTCAGGCCAGTTCCTATGAGTTGAATCTGCAAATATCTCGGAAACGAAGCGAGCTATGGCGAAATGTTAAGAGACGTTTTTTGTAGAGAATTATGTTTCCTACAATTTATGTTCTATGATATTTTTTGATCAGAAGCGTAGTTTTCGAGATATATCGAGATATTTAAAAGTTCCGAAGCCGCACCAACATAATAGAGATACAGAAACACCGTGGCCCCTTTCTTTGAGATAACTGTGCACTAGTGCGAGCCGCAAATGCCACTTCCAGCTTAGCTGTGCAGAAGAAGAACAACAAGAAGAAGAAATATCTCGAAATATGTCCGTCAGGCCCCTTCCCTTGAGATATATCTGCAAATATCTCGGAAACGAAGCGAGCTATGGCAAAATGATAAGAGACCTTTTTTGTAGAGAATTAAGTTTCCTACTTTTTATGGTGTATGATATTTTTTGATCAGATGCGTAGTTCTCGAGATATATCAAGATATTTAAAAGTTCCGAAGCCGCACCAACATAATAGAGATACAGAAACACCGTGGCCCCTTTCTTTGAGATAACTCTGCACTATTGCGAGCTGGAAATGCCACTTCCAGTTTAGCTGTGCAGAAGAAGAAGAACAAGAAGAAGAAATATCTCGAAATATGTCCGTTAGGCCCCTTCCCTTGAGATAAATCTGCAAATATCTCGGAAACGAAGCGAGCTATGGCAAAATGTTAAGAGACCTTTTTTGTAGAGAATTATCTTTCCTACAATTTATGTTCTATGATATTTTTTGATCGGAAGCGTAGTTTTCGAGATATATCGAGATATTTAAAAGTTCCGAAGCCGCATCAACATAATAGAGATACAGAAACACCGTGGCCCCTTTCTTTGAGATAACTCTGCACTATTGCGAGCTGCAAATGCCACTTCCAGCTTAGCTGTGCAGAGGAAGAACAACAAGAAGAAGAAGTATCTCGAAATATGTCCGTCAGGCCAGTTCCTTTGAGCTGAATCTGCAAATATCTCGGAAACGAAGCGAGCTATGGCAAAATGTTAAGAGACGTTTTTTGTAGAGAATTATGTTTCCTACAATTTATGTTCTATGATATTTTTTGATCAGAAGCGTAGTTTTCGAGATATATCGAGATATTTAAAAGTTCCGAAGACGCACCAACATAATAGAGATACAGAAACACCGTGGCCCCTTTCTTTGAGATATCTCTGCACTATTGCGAGCTGCAAATGCCACTTCCAGCTTAGCTGTGCAGAAGAAGAACAACAAGAAGAAGAAATATCTCGAAATATGTCCGTGAGGCCCCTTCCCTTGAGATATATCTGCAAATATCTCGGAAACGAAGCGAGCTATGGCAAAATGTTAAGAGACCTTATTTGTAGAGAATTAAGTTTCCTACTTTTTATGTTCTATGATATTTTTTGATCAGATGCGTAGTTCTCGAGATATATCAAGATATTTAAAAGTTCCGAAACCGCACCTACATAATAGAGATACAGAAACACCGTGGCCCCTTTCTTTGAGATAACTCTGCACTAGTGCGAGCCGCAAATGCCACTTCCAGCTTAGCTGTGCAGAAGAAGAACAACAAGAAGAAGAAATATCTCGAAATATGTCCGTCAGGCCCCTTCCCTTGAGATAAATCTGCAAATATCTCGGAAACGAAGCGAGCTATGGCAAAATATTAAGAGACCTTTTTTGTAGAGAATTAGGTTTCCTACTTTTTATGTTCTATGATATTTTTTGATCAGATGCGCAGTTCTCGAGATATATCAAGATATTTAAAAGTTCCGAAGCCGCACCAACATAATAGAGATACAGAAACACCGTGGCCCCTTTCTTTGAGATAACTCTGCACTATTGCGAGCTGGAAATGCCACTTCCAGTTTAGCTGTGCAGAAGAAGAACAACAAGAAGAAGAAATATCTCGAAATATGTCCGTTAGGCCCCTTCCCTTGAGATAAATCTGCAAATATCTCGGAAACGAAGCGAGCTATGGCAAAATGTTAAGAGACCTTTTTTGTAGAGAATTAAGTTTCCTACTTTTTATGTTCTATGATATTTTTTGATCAGAAGCGTAGTTTTCGAGATATATCGAGATATTTAAAAGTTCCGAAGCCGCACCAACATAATAGAGATACAGAAACACCGTGGCCCCTTTCTTTGAGATAACTCTGCACTAGTGCGAGCCGCAAATGCCACTTCCAGCTTAGCTGTGCAGAAGAAGAACAACAAGAAGAAGAAATATCTCGAAATATGTCCGTCAGGCCCCTTCCCTTGAGATAAATATGCAAATATCTCGGAAACGAAGCGAGCTATGGCAAAATGTTAAGAGACCTTTTTTGTAGAGAATTAAGTTTCCTACTTTTTATGTTCTATGATATTTTTTGATCAGACGCGTAGTTCTCGAGATATATCAAGATATTTAAAAGTTCCGAAGCCGCACCAAAATAATAGAGATACAGAAACACCGTGGCCCCTTTCTTTGAGATAACTCTGCACTATTGCGAGCTGCAAATGCCACTTCCAGCTTAGCTGTGCAGAGGAAGAACAACAAGAAGAAGAAATATCTCGAAATATGTCCGTCAGGCCCCTTCCCTTGAGATATATCTGCAAATATCTCGGAAACGAAGCGAGCTATGGCAAAATGTTAAGAGACAGTTTTTGTAGAGAATTAAGTTTCCTACTTTTTGTGTTCTATGATATTTTTTGATCAGACGAGTAGTTCTCGAGATATATCAAGATATTTAAAAGTTCCGAAGCCGCACCAACATAATAGAGATACAGAAACACCGTGGCCCCTTTCTTTGAGATAACTCTGCTCTATTGCGAGCTGCAAATGCCACTTCCAGCTTAGCTGTGCAGAAGAAGAACAACAAGAAGAAGAAATATCTCGAAATATGTCCGTCAGGCCCCTTCCCTTGAGATAAATCTGCAAATATCTCGGAAACGAAGAGAGCTATGGCAAAATGTTAAGAGACCTTTTTTGTAGAGAATTAAGTTTCCTACTTTTCATGTTCTATGATATTTTTTGATCAGATGCGTAGTTCTCGAGATATATCAAGATATTTAAAAGTTCCGAAGCCGCACCAACATAATACAGATACAGAAACACCGTGGCACCTTTCTTTGAGATAACTCTGCAGTATTGCGAGCTGGAAATGCCACTTCCAGCTTAGCTGTGCAGAAGAAGAACAACAAGAAGAAGATATATCTCGAAATATGTCCGTCAGGCCCCTTCCCTTGAGATATATCTGCAAATATCTCGGAAACGAAGCGAGCTATTGCAAAATGTTAAGAGACGTTTTTTGTAGAGAATTATGTTTCCTACAATTTATGTTCTATGATATTTTTTGATCAGAAGCATAGTTTTCGAGATATATCGAGATATTTAAAAGTTCCGAAGCCGCACCAACATAATAGAGATACAGAAACACCGTGGCCCCTTTCTTTGAGATAACTCTGCACTAGTGCGAGCCGCAAATGCCACTTCCAGCTTAGCTGTGCAGAAGAAGAACAACAAGAAGAAGAAATATCTCGAAATATGTCCGTCAGGCCCCTTCCCTTGAGATAAATCTGCAAATATCTCGGAAACGAAGCGAGCTATGGCAAAATGTTAAGAGACCTTTTTTGTAGAGAATTAAGTTTCCTACTTTTTATGTTCTATGATATTTTTTGATCAGATGCGTAGTTCTCGAGATATATCAAGATATTTAAAAGTTCCGAAGCCGCACCAACATAATAGAGATACAGAAACACCGTGGCCCCATTCTTTGAGATAACTCTGCACTATTGCGAGCTGTAAATGCCACTTCCAGCTTAGCTGTGCAGAAGAAGAACAACAAGAAGAAGAAATATCTCGAAATATGTCCGTTAGGCCCCTTCCCTTGAGATAAATCTGCAAATATCTCGGAAACGAAGCGAGCTATGGCAAAATGTTAAGAGACCTTTTTTGTAGAGAATTAAGTTTCCTACTTTTTATGTTCTATGATATTTTTTGATCAGATGCGCAGTTCTCGAGATATATCAAGATATTTAAAAGTTCCGAAGCCGCACCAACATAATAGAGATACAGAAACACCGTGGCCCCTTTCTTTGAGATAACTCTGCACTATTGCGAGCTGGAAATGCCACTTCCAGTTTAGCTGTGCAGAAGAAGAACAACAAGAAGAAGAAATATCTCGAAATATGTCCGTCAGGCCCCTTCCCTTGAGATATATCTGCAAATATCTCGGAAACGAAGCGAGCTACGGCAAAATGTTAAGAGACCTCTTTTGTAGAAAATTAGGTTTCCTACTTTTTATGTTCTATGATATTTTTTGATCAGATGCGTAGTTCTCGAGATATATCAAGATATTTAAAAGTTCCGAAGCTGCACCAACATAATAGAGGTACCGAAACTCCGTGGCCTCTTTCTTTGAGATAACTCTGCACTTTTGCGAGCTGCAAATGCCACTTCCAGCTTAGCTGTGCAGAAGTGGAACAACAAGAAGAAGAAATATCTCGGAATATGTTCGTCAGGCCCCTTCCCTTGAGCTAAATCTGCAAATATCTCGGAAACGATGCCAGCTATGGGAAAATGTTAAGAGACCTTTTTTGTAGAGAATTAAGTTTCCTACTTTTTATGTTCTATGATATTTTTTGATCAGATGCGTAGTTCTCGAGATATATCAAGATATGTAAAAGTTCCGAAGCCGCACCAACATAATAGAGATACAGAAACACCGTGGCCCCTTTCTGTGAGATAGCTCTGCACTATTGCGAGCAGCAAATGCCAGTTCCAGCTTAGCTGTGCAGAAGAAGCACACCAAGAACAAGAAATATCTCGGAATATGTCCGTCAGGCCCCTCCCCTTGAGCTAAATCTGCAAATATCTCGCATACGATGCGAGCTATGGCAAAACGTTAAGACACCTTTTTTGTAGAGAATTAAGTTTCCTACTATTTATGTTCTATGATATTTTCTGATCAGATGCGTAGTTCTCGAGATATATTAAGGTATTCAAAAGTTCCGAAGCCGCACCAACATAATAGGGATACAGAAACACCGTGGCCCCTTTCTTTGAGATAACTCTGCACTATTGCGAGCTGCAAATGCCACTTCCAGCTTAGCTGTGCAGAAGAAGCACAACAAGAACAAGAAATATCTCGGAATATGTCCGTCAGGCCCCTTCCCTTGAGCTAAATCTGCAAATATCTCGCAAACGATGCGAGCTATGGGAAGATGTTGAGAGACCATTTTTGTAGGAAATTAAGTTTCCTAGTATTTATGTTCTATGATATTTTTTGATCAGATGCGTAGTTCTCGAGATATATCAAGATATTTAAAAGTTCCGAAGCCGCACGAACATAATAGAGGTACAGAGACACCGTGGCCCCTTTCTTTGAGATAACTCTGCACTATTGCGAGCTGCAAATGCCACTTCCAGCTTAGCTGTGCAGAAGAAGAACAACTAGAAGAAGAAATATCTCAAAATATGTCCGTCAGCCCCGTTCCCTTGAGATAAATCTGCAAATATCTCGGAAACCAAGCGAGCTATGGCAAAATGTTAAGAGACCTTTTTTGTAGAGAATTAAGTTTCCTACTTTTTATGTTGTATGATATTTATTGATCAGATGCGTAGTTCTCGAGATATATCAAGATATTTAAAAGTTCCGAAGCCGCACCAACATAATAGAGATACAGAAACACCGTGGCCCCTTTCTTTGAGATAACTCTGCACTATTGCGAGCTGTAAATGCCACTTCCAGCTTAGCTGTGCGGAAGAAGAACAAGAAGAAGGAGAAATATCTCGAAATATGTCCGTCAGGCCCCTTCCCTTGAGATATATCTGCAAATATCTCGGAAACGAAACGAGCTATGGCAAAATGTTAAGAGACCTTTTTTGTAGAGAATTATGTTTCCTACACTTTATGTTCTATGATATTTTTTGATCAGAAGCGTAGTTTTCGAGATATATCGAGATATTTAAAAGTTCCGAAGCCGCACCAACATAATAGAGATACAGAAACACCGTGGCCTCTTTCTCTGAGATAACTCTGCACTATTGCGAGCTGCAAATGCCACTTCCAGCTTAGCTGTGCAGAAGAAGAACAACAAGAAGAAGAAATATTTCGAAATATGTCCGTCAGGCCCCTTCCCTTGAGATAAATGTGCAAATATCGCGGAAACGAAGCGAGCTACGGCAAAATGTTAAGAGACCTCTTTTGTAGAAAATTAGGTTTCCTACTTTTTATGTTCTATGATATTTTTTGATCAGATGCGTAGTTCTCGAGATATATCAAGATATTTAAAAGTTCCGAAGCTGCACCAACATAATAGAGGTACAGAAACACCGTGGCCTCTTTCTTTGAGATAACTCTGCACTTTTGCGAGCTGCAAATGCCACTTCCAGCTTAGCTGTGCAGAAGAGGAACAACAAGAAGAAGAAATATCTCGGAATATGTTCGTCAGGCCCCTTCCCTTGAGCTAAATCTGCAAATATCTCGGAAACGATGCCAGCTATGGGAAAATGTTAAGAGACCTTTTTTGTAGAGAATTAAGTTTCCTACTTTTTATGTTCTATGATATTTTTTGATCAGATGCGTAGTTCTCGAGATATATCAAGATATGTAAAAGTTCCGAAGCCGCACCAACATAATAGAGATACAGAAACACCGTGCCCCCTTTCTGTGAGATAACTCTGCACTATTGCGAGCAGCAAATGCCAGTTCCAGCTTAGCTGTGCAGAAGAAGCACAACAAGAACAAGAAATATCTCGGAATATGTCCGTCAGGCCCCTCCCCTTGAGCTAAATCTGCAAATATCTCGCATACGATGCGAGCTATGGCAAAACGTTAAGACACCTTTTTTGTAGAGAATTAAGTTTCCTACTATTTATGTTCTATGATATTTTCTGATCAGATGCGTAGTTCTCGAGATATATTAAGGTATTCAAAAGTTCCGAAGCCGCACCAACATAATAGGGATACAGAAACACCGTGGCCCCTTTCTTTGAGATAACTCTGCACTATTGCGCGCTGCAAATGCCACTTCCAGCTTAGCTGTGCAGAAGAAGAACAACAAGAAGAAGAAATATCTCGAAATATGTCCGTCAGGCCCCTTCCCTTGAGATAAATCTGCAAATATCTCGGAAACGAACCGAGCTATGGCAAAATGTTCAGAGACCTTATTTGTAGAGAATTAAGTTTCCTACTTTTTATGTTCTATGATATTTTTTGATCAGATGCGTAGTTCTCGAGATATATCAAGATATTTAAAAGTTCCGAAGCCGCACCAACATAATAGAGATACAGAAACACCGTGGCCCCTTTCTTTGAGATAACTCTGCACTATTGCGAGCTGCAAATGCCACTTCGAGCTTAGCTGTGCAGAAGAAGAACAACAAGAAGAAGAAATATCTCGAAATATGTCCGTCAGCCCCCTTCCCTTGAGATAAATCTGCAAATATCTCGGAAACCAAGCGAGCTATGGCAAAATGTTGAGAGACCTTTTTTGTAGAGAATTAAGTTTCCTACTTTTTACGTTCTATGATATTTTTTGATCAGATGCGTAGTTCTCGAGATATATCAAGATATTTAAAAGTTCCGAAGCCGCACCAACATAATAGAGATACAGAAACACCGTGGCCCCTTTCTTTGAGATAACTCTGCACTATTGCGAGCTGGAAATGCCACTTCCAGTTTAGCTGTGCAGAAGAAGAACAACAAGAAGAAGAAATATCTCGAAACATGTCCGTCAGGCCCCTTCCCTTGAGATAAATCTGCAAATATCTCGGAAACGAAGCGAGCTATGGCAAAATGTTAAGAGACTTTATTTGTAGAGAATTATGTTTCCTACAATTTATGTTCTATGATATTTTTTGATCAGAAGCGTAGTTTTCGAGATATATCGAGATATTTAAAAGTTCCGAAGCCGCACCAACATAATAGAGATACAGAAACATCGTGGCCCCTTTCTTTGAGATAACTCTGCACTATTGCGAGCTGGAAATGCCACTTCCAGTTTAGCTGTGCAGAAGAAGAACAACAAGAAGAAGAAATATCTCGAAATATGTCCGTCAGGCCCCATCCCTTGAGATAAATCTGCAAATATCTCGGAAACCAAGCGAGCTATGGCAAAATGTTAAGAGACCTTTTTTGTAGAGAATTAAGTTTCCTACTTTTTACGTTCTATGATATTTTTTGATCAGATGCGTAGTTCTCGAGATATATCAAGATATTTAAAAGTTCCGAAGCCGCACCAACATAATAGAGATACAGAAACACCGTGGCCCCTTTCTTTGAGATAACTCTGCACTATAGCGCGCTGCAAATGCCACTTCCAGCTTAGCTGTGCAGAAGAAGTACAACAAGAAGAAGAAATAGCTCGAAATATGTCCGTCAGGCCCCTTCCCTTGAGATAAATCTGCAAATATCTCGGAAACGAACCGAGCTATGGCAAAATGTTAAGAGACCTTATTTGTAGAGAATTAAGTTTCCTACTTTTTATGTTCTATGATATTTTTTGATCAGATGCGTAGTTCTCCAGATATATCAAGATATTTAAAAGTTCCGAAGCCGCACCAACATAATAGAGATACCGAAACACCGTGGCCCCTTTCTTTGAGATAATTCTGCACTATTGCGAGCTGCAAATGCCACTTCCCGCTTCGCTGTGCAGAAGAAGAACAACAAGAAGAAGAAATATCTCGAAATATGTCCGTCAGGCCCCTTCCCTTGAGATAAATCTGCAAATATCTCGGAAACGAAGCGAGCTATGGCAAAATGTTAAGAGACCTTATTTGTAGAGAATTAAGTTTCCTACTTTTTATGTTCTATGATATTTTTTGCTCAGATGTGTAGTTCTCGAGATATATCGAGATATTTAAAAGTTCCGAAGCCGCACCAACATAATAGAGATACAGAAACACCGTGGCCCCTTTCTTTGAGATAACTCTGCACTATTGCGAGCTGGAAATGCCACTTCCAGTTTAGCTGTGCAGAAGAAGAACAACAAGAAGAAGAAATATCTCGAAATATGTCCGTTAGGCCCCTTCCCTTGAGATAAATCTGCAAATATCTCGGAAACGAAGCGAGCTATGGCAAAATGTTAAGAGACCTTTTTTGTAGAGAATTAAGTTTCCTACTTTTTATGTTCTATGATATTTTTTGATCAGATGCGTAGTTCTCGAGATATATCAAGATATTTAAAAGTTCCGAAGCCGCACCAACATAATAGAGATACAGAAACACCGTGGCCCCTTTCTTTGAGATAACTCTGCACTATTGCGAGCTGCAAATGCCACTTCCAGCTTAGCTGTGCAGAAGAAGAACAACAAGAAGGAGAAATATCTCGAAATATGTCCGTCAGGCCCCTTCCCTTGAGATAAATCTGCAAATATCTCGGAAACGAAGAGAGCTATGGCAAAATGTTAAGAGACCTTTTTTGTAGAGAATTAAGTTTCCTACTTTTTATGTTGTATGGTATTTTTTGATCAGATGCGTAGTTCTCGAGATATATCAAGATATTTAAAAGTTCCGAAGCCGCACCAACATAATAGAGATACAGAAACACCGTGGCCCCTCTCTTTGAGATAACTCTGCACTATTGCGAGCTGCAAATGTCACTTCCAGCTTAGCTGTGCAGAAGAAGAACAACAAGAAGAAGAAATATCTAGAAATATGTCCGTCAGGCCCCTTCCCTTGAGATAAATCTGCAAATATCTCGGAAACGAAGCGAGCTATGGCAAAATGTTTAGAGACCTTTCTTGTAGAGAATTAAGTTTCCTACTTTTTATGTAGTATGATATTTTTTGATCAGTTGCGTAGATCTCGAGATATATCAAGATATTTAAAAGTTCCGAAGCCGCACCAACATAATAGAGATACAGAAACACCGTGGCCCCTTTCTTTGAGATAACGCTGCACTAGTGCGAGCCGCAAATGCCACTTCCAGCTTAGCTGTGCAGAAGAAGAACAACAAGAAGAAGAAATATCTCGAAATATGTCCGTCAGGCCCCTTCCCTTGAGATAAATCTGCAAATATCTCGGAAACGAAGCGAGCTATGGCAAAATGTTAAGAGACCTTTTTTGTAGAGATTTAAGTTTTCTACTTTTTATGTTCCATAATATTTTTTGATCAGATGCGTAGTTCTCGAGATATATCAAGATATTTAAAAGTTCCGAAGCCGCACCAACATAATAGAGATACAGAAACACCGTGGCCCCTTTCTTTGAGATAACTCTGCACTATTGCGAGCTGCAAGTGCCACTTCCAGCTTAGCTGTGCAGAAGAAGAACAACAATAAGAGGAAATATCTCGAAATATGTCCGTCAGGCCCCTTCCCTTGAGATAAATCTGCAAATATCTCGGAAACGAAGCGAGCTATGGCAAAATGTTAAGAGACCTTTTTTGTAGAGAATTAAGTTTCCTACTTTTTATGTTGTATGATATTTTTTGATCAGATGCGTAGTTCTCGAGATATATCAAGATATTTAAAAGTTCCGAAGCCGCACCAACATAATAGAGATACAGAAACACCGTGGCCCCTTTCTTTGAGATAATTCTGCACTATTGCGAGCTGCAAATGCCACTTCCAGCTTAGCTGTGCAGAAGAAGAACAACAAGAAGAAGAAATATCTCGAAATATGTCCGTCAGGCCCCATCCCTTGAGATAAATCTGCAAATATCTCGGAAACGAAGCGAGCTATGGCAAAATGTTAAGAGACCTTTTTTGTAGAGAATTAAGTTTGCTACTTTTTATGTTCTATGATATTTTTTGATCAGATGCGTAGTTCTCGAGATATATCAAGATATTTAAAAGTTCCGAAGCCGCACCAACATAATAGAGATACAGAAACACCGTGGCCCCTTTCTTTGAGATAACTCTGCACTATTGCGAGCTGCAAGTGCCACATCCAGCTTAGCTGTGCAGAAGAAGAACAACAAGAAGAAGAAATATCTCGAAATATGTCCGTCAGGCCCCTTCCCTTGAGATAAATCTGCAAATATCTCGGAAACGAAGCGAGCTATGGCAAAATGTTAAGAGACGTTTTTTGTAGAGAATTAAGTTTCCTACTTTTTATTTTGTATGATATTTTTTGATCAGATGCGTAGTTCTCGAGATATATCAAGATATTTAAAAGTTCCGAAGCCGCACCAACATAATAGAGATTCAGAAACACCGTGGCCCCTTTCTCTGAGATAACTCTGCACTATTGCGAGCTGCAAATGCCACTTCCAGCTTAGCTGTGCAGAAGAAGAACAACAAGAATAAGAAATATTTCGAAATATGTCCGTCAGGCCCCTTCCCTTGAGATAGATCTGCAAATATCTCGGAAACGAAGCGAGCTATGGCAAAATGTTAAGAGACCTTTTTTGTAGAGAATTAGGGTTTCTACTTTTTGTGTTCCATGATATTTTTTGATCAGATGCGTAGTTCTCGAGATATATCAAGATATTTAAAAGTTCCGAAGCTGCACCAACATAATAGAGATACAGAAACACCGTGGCCCCTTTCGTTGAGATAACTCTGCACCAGTGCGAGCCGCAAATGCCACTTCCAGCTTAGCTGTGCAGAAGAGGAACAACAAGAAGAAGAAATATCTCGAAATATATCCGTCAGGCCCCTTCCCTTGAGATATATCTGCAAATATCTCGGAAACGAAGCGAGCTATGGCAAAATGTTAAGAGACTTTATTTGTAGAGAATTAAGTTTCCTACTTTTTATGTTCTATGATATTTTTTGATCAGATGCGTAGTTCTCCAGATATATCAAGATATTTAAAAGTTCCGAAGCCGCACCAACATAATAGAGATACAGAAACACCGTGGCCCCTTTCTTTGAGATAATTCTGCACTATTGCGAGCTGCAAATGCCACTTCCAGCTTCGCTGTGCAGAAGAAGAACAACAAGAAGAAGAAATATCTCGAAATATGTCCGTCAGGCCCCTTCCCTTGAGATAAATCTGCAAATATCTCGGAAACGAAGCGAGCTATGGCAAAGTGTTAACAGACGTTTTTGTAGAGAATTAAGTTTCCTACTTTTTATGTTCTATGATATTTTTTGATCAGATGCGTAGTTCTCGAGATATATCAAGATATTTAAAAGTTCCGAAGCCGCACCAATATAATAGAGATACAGAAACACCGTGGCCCCTTTCTTTGAGATAACTCTGCACTATTGCGAGCTGGAAATGCCACTTCCAGTTTAGCTGTGCAGAAGAAGAACAACAAGAAGAAGAAATATCTCGAAACATGTCCGTCAGGCCCCTTCCCTTGAGATAGATCTGCAAATATCTCGGAAACGAAGCGAGCTATGGCAAAATGTTAAGAGACTTTATTTGTAGAGAATTATGTTTCCTACAATTTATGTTCTATGATATTTTTTGATCAGAAGCGTAGTTTTCGAGATATATCGAGATATTTAAAAGTTCCGAAGCCGCACCAACATAATAGAGATACAGAAACATCGTGGCCCCTTTCTTTGAGATAACTCTGCACTATTGCGAGCTGGAAATGCCACTTCCAGTTTAGCTGTGCAGAAGAAGAACAACAAGAAGAAGAAATATCTCGAAACATGTCCGTCAGGCCCCTTCCCTTGAGATAAATCTGCGAATATCTCGGAAACGAAGCGAGCTATGGCAAAATGTTAAGAGACCTTTTTTGTAGAGAATTATGTTTCCTACAATTTACCTTCTATGATAATTTTTGATCAGAAGCGTAGTTTTCGAGATATATAGAGATATTTAAAAGTTCCGAAGCCGCACCAACATAATAGAGATACAGAAACACCGTGGCCCCTTTCTTTGAGATAACTCTGCACTATTGCGAGCTGCAAATGCCACTTCCAGCTTAGCTGTGCAGAAGAAGAACAACAAGAAGAAGAAATATCTCGAAATATGTCCGTCAGGCCCCATCCCTTGAGATAAATCTGCAAATATCTCGGAAACCAAGCGAGCTATGGCGAAATGTTAAGAGACCTTTTTTGTAGAGAATTAAGTTTCCTACTTTTTACGTTCTATGATATTTTTTGATCAGATGCGTAGTTCTCGAGATATATCAAGATATTTAAAAGTTCCGAAGCCGCACCAACATAATAGAGATACAGAAACACCGTGGCCCCTTTCTTTGAGATAACTCTGCACTATAGCGCGCTGCAAATGCCACTTCCAGCTTAGCTGTGCAGAAGAAGAACAACAAGAAGAAGAAATATCTCGAAATATGTCCGTCAGGCCCCTTCACTTGAGATAAATCTGCAAATATCTCGGAAACCAAGCGAGCTACGGCAAAATGTTAAGAGACCTTTTTTGTAGAGAATTATGTTTCCTACAATTTATATTCTATGATATTTTTTGATCAGAAGCGTAGTTCTCGAGATATATCAAGATATTTAAAAGTTCCGAAGCCGCACCAACATAATAGAGATACAGAAACACCGTGGCCCCTTTCTTTGAGATAACTCTGCACTATAGCGCGCTGCAAATGCCACTTCCAGCTTAGCTGTGCAGAAGAAGAACAACAAGAAGAAGAAATAGCTCGAAATATGTCCGTCAGGCCCCTTCCCTTGAGATAAATCTGCAAATATCTCGGAAACGAAGCGAGCTATGGAAAAATGTTAAGAGACGTTTTTTGTAGAGAATTAAGTTTCCTACTTTTTATGTTCTATGATATTTTTTGATCAGATGCGTAGTTCTCGAGATATATCAAGATATTTAAAAGTTCCGAAGCCGCACCAACATAATAGAGATACAGAAACACCGTGGCCCCATTCTTTGAGATAACTCTGCACTATTGCGAGCTGCAAATGCCACTTCGAGCTTAGCTGTGCAGAAGAAGAACAACAAGAAGAAGAAATATCTCGAAATATGTCCGTCAGGCCCCTTCCCTTGAGATAAATCTGCAAATATCTCGGAAACGAAGCGAGCTGTGGCAAAATGTTGAGAGACCTTTTTTGTAGAGAATTAAGTTTGCTACTATTTATGTTCTATGAGATTTTTTGATCAGATGCGTAGTTCTCGAGATATATCAAGATATTTAAAAGTTCCGAAGCCGCACCAACATAATAGAGATACAGAAACACCGTGGCCCCTTTCTTTGAGATAACTCTGCACTACTGCGAGCTGCAAATGCCACTTCCAGCATAGCTGTGCAGAAGAAGAACAACAAGAAGAAGAAATATCTCGAAATATGTCCGTCAGGCCCCTTCCCTTGAGATATATCTGCAAATATCTCGGAAACGAAGCGAGCTATGGCAAAATGTTAAGAGACCTTTTTTGTAGAGAATTAAGTTTCCTACTTTTTATGTTGTATGATATTTTTTGATCAGATGCGTAGTTCTCGAGATATATCAAGATATTTAAAAGTTCCGAAGCCGCACCAACATAATAGAGATTCAGAAACACCGTGGCCCCTTTCTTTGAGATAACTCTGCACTATTGCGAGTTGCAAATGCCACTTCCAGCTTAGCTGTGCAGAAGAAGAACAACAAGAATAAGAAATATTTCGAAATATGTCCGTCAGGCCCCTTCCCTTGAGATAGATCTGCAAATATCTCGGAAACGAAGCGAGCTATGGCAAAATGTTAAGAGACCTTTTTTGTAGAGAATTATGTTTCCTACAATTTACCTTCTATGATAATTTTTGATCAGAAGCGTAGTTTTCGAGATATATCGAGATATTTAAAAGTTCCGAAGCCGCACCAACATAATAGAGATACAGAAACACCGTGGCCCCTTTCTTTGAGATAACTCTGCACTATTGCGAGCTGGAAATGCCACTTCCAGTTTAGCTGTGCAGAAGAAGAACAACAAGAAGAAGAAATATCTCGAAATATGTCCGTTAGGCCCCTTCCCTTGAGATAAATCTGCAAATATCTCGGAAACGAAGCGAGCTATGGCAAAATGTTAAGAGACCTTTTTTGTAGAGAATTAAGTTTCCTACTTTTTATGTTCTATGGTATTTTTTGATCAGATGCGTAGTTCTCGAGATAAATCAAGATATTTAAAAGTTCCGAAGCCGCACCAACATAATAGAGATACAGAAACACCGTGGCCCCTCTCTTTGAGATAACTCTGCACTATTGCGAGCTGCAAACGTCACTTCCAGCTTAGCTGTGCAGAAGAAGAACAACAAGAAGAAGAAATATCTAGAAATATGTCCGTCAGGCCCCTTCCCTTGAGATAAATCTGCAAATATCTCGGAAACGAAGCGAGCTATGGCAAAATGTTTAGAGACCTCTCTTGTAGAGAATTAAGTTTCCTACTTTTTACGTAGTATGATATTTTTTTATCAGATGCGTAGTTCTCGAGATATATCAAGATATTTAAAAGTTCCGAAGCCGCACCAACATAATAGAGATACAGAAACACCGTGGCCCCTCTCTTTGAGATAACTCTGCACTATTGCGAGCCGCAAATGCCACTTCCAGCTTAGCTGTGCAGAAGAAGAACAACAAGAAGAAGAAATATCTCGAAATATGTCCGTCAGGCCCCTTCCCTTGAGATAAATCTGCAAATATCTCGGAAACGAAGCGAGCTATGGCAAAATGTTTAGAGACCTTTCTTGTAGAGAATTAAGTTTCCTACTTTTTATTTTGTATGATATTTTTTGATCAGATGCGTAGTTCTCGAGATATATCAAGATATTTAAAAGTTCCGAAGCCGCACCAACATAATAGAGATTCAGAGACACCGTGGCCCCTTTCTTTGAGATAACTCTGCACTATTGCGAGCTGCAAATGCCACTTCCAGCTTAGCTGTGCAGAAGAAGAACAACAAGAATAAGAAATATTTCGAAATATGTCCGTCAGGCCCCTTCCCTTGAGATAGATCTGCAAATATCTCGGAAACGAAGCGAGCTATGGCAAAATGTTAAGAGACCTTTTTTGTAGAGAATTAGGGTTTCTACTTTTTGTGTTCCATGATATTTTTTGATCAGATGCGTAGTTCTCGAGATATATCAAGATATTTAAAAGTTCCGAAGCTGCACCAACATAATAGAGATACAGAAACACCGTGGCCCCTTTCGTTGAGATAACTCTGCACCAGTGCGAGCCGCAAATGCCACTTCCAGCTTAGCTGTGCAGAAGAGGAACAACAAGAAGAAGAAATATCTCGAAATATGTCCGTCAGGCCCCTTCCCTTGAGATATATCTGCAAATATCTCGGAAACGAAGCGAGCTATGGCAAAATGTTAAGAGACTTTATTTGTAGAGAATTAAGTTTCCTACTTTTTATGTTCTATGATATTTTTTGATCAGATGCGTAGTTCTCCAGATATATCAAGATATTTAAAAGTTCCGAAGCCGCACCAACATAATAGAGATACAGAAACACCGTGGCCCCTTTCTTTGAGATAATTCTGCACTATTGCGAGCTGCAAATGCCACTTCCAGCTTCGCTGTGCAGAAGAAGAACAACAAGAAGAAGAAATATCTCGAAATATGTCCGTCAGGCCCCTTCCCTTGAGATAAATCTGCAAATATCTCGGAAACGAAGCGAACTATGGCAAAGTGTTAAGAGACCTTTTTTGTAGAGAATTAAGTTTCCTACTTTTTATGTTCTATGATATTTTTTGATCAGATGCGTAGTTCTCGAGATATATCAAGATATTTAAAAGTTCCGAAGCCGCACCAACATAATAGAGATACAGAAACACCGTGGCCCCTTTCTTTGAGATAACTCTGCACTATTGCGAGCTGGAAATGCCACTTCCAGTTTAGCTGTGCAGAAGAAGAACAACAAGAAGAAGAAATATCTCGAAACATGTCCGTCAGGCCCCTTCCCTTGAGATAAATCTGCAAATATCTCGGAAACGAAGCGAGCTATGGCAAAATGTTAAGAGACTTTATTTGTAGAGAATTATGTTTCCTACAATTTATGTTCTATGATATTTTTTGATCAGAAGCGTAGTTTTCGAGATATATCGAGATATTTAAAAGTTCCGAAGCCGCACCAACATAATAGAGATACAGAAACATCGTGGCCCCTTTCTTTGAGATAACTCTGCACTATTGCGAGCTGCAAGTGCCACTTCCAGCTTAGCTGTGCAGAAGAAGAACAACAAGAATAAGAAATATTTCGAAATATGTCCGTCAGGCCCCTTCCCTTGAGATAGATCTGCAAATATCTCGGAAACGAAGCGAGCTATGGCAAAATGTTAAGAGACCTTTTTTGTAGAGAATTATGTTTCCTACAAGTTACCTTCTATGATAATTTTTGATCAGAAGCGTAGTTTTCGAGATATATCGAGATATTTAAAAGTTCCGAAGCCGCACCAACATAATAGAGATACAGAAACACCGTGGCCCCTTTCTTTGAGATAACTGTGCACTATTGCGAGCTGCAAATGCCACTTCCAGCTTAGCTGTGCAGAAGAAGAACAACAAGAAGAAGAAATATCTCGAAATATGTCCGTCAGGCCCCATCCCTTGAGATAAATCTGCAAATATCTCGGAAACGAAGCGAGCTATGGCAAAATGTTAAGAGACCTTATTTGTAGAGAATTAAGTTTCCTACTTTTTATGTTCTATGATATTTTTTGCTCAGATGCGTAGTTCTCGAGATATATCGAGATATTTAAAAGTTCCGAAGCCGCACCAACATAATAGAGATACAGAAACACCGTGGCCCCTTTCTTTGAGATAACTCTGCACTATTGCGAGCTGGAAATGCCACTTCCAGTTTAGCTGTGCAGAAGAAGAACAACAAGAAGAAGAAATATCTCGAAATATGTCCGTTAGGCCCCTTCCCTTGAGATAAATCTGCAAATATCTCGGAAACGAAGCGAGCTATGGCAAAATGTTAAGAGACCTTTTTTGTAGAGAATTAAGTTTCCTACTTTTTATGTTCTATGATATTTTTTGATCAGATGCGTAGTTCTCGAGATATATCAAGATATTTAAAAGTTCCGAAGCCGCACCAACATAATAGAGATACAGAAACACCGTGGCCCCTTTCTTTGAGATAACTCTGCACTATTGCGAGCTGCAAATGCCACTTCGAGCTTAGCTGTGCAGAAGAAGAACAACAAGAAGAAGAAATATCTCGAAATATGTCCGTCAGACCCCTTCCCTTGAGATAAATCTGCAAATATCTCGGAAACGAAGCGAGCTATGGCAAAGTGTTAAGAGACCTTTTTTGTAGAGAATTAAGTTTCCTACTTTTTATGTTCTGTGATATTTTTTATCAGATGCGTAGTTCTCGAGATATATCAAGATATTTAAAAGTTCCGAAGCCGCACCAACATAATAGAGATACAGGAACACCGTGGCCCCTTTCTTTGAGATAACTCTGCACTATTGCGAGCTGGAAATGCCACTTCCAGTTTAGCTGTGCAGAAGAAGAACAACAAGAAGAAGAAATATCTCGAAACATGTCCGTCAGGCCCCTTCCCTTGAGATAAATCTGCAAATATCTCGGAAACGAAGCGAGCTATGGCAAAATGTTAAGAGACCTTTTTTGTAGAGAATTAAGTTTGCTACTTTTTATGTTCTATGATATTTTTTGATCAGATGCGTAGTTCTCGAGATATATCAAGATATTTAAAAGTTCCGAAGCCGCACCAACATAATAGAGATACAGAAACACCGTGGCCCCTTTCTTTGAGATAACTCTGCACTATTGCGAGCTGCAAGTGCCACATCCAGCTTAGCTGTGCAGAAGAAGAACAACAAGAAGAAGAAATATCTCGAAATATGTCCGTCAGGCCCCTTCCCTTGAGATAAATCTGCAAATATCTCGGAAACGAAGCGAGCTATGGCAAAATGTTAAGAGACCTTTTTTGTAGAGAATTAAGTTTCCTACTTTTTATTTTGTATGATATTTTTTGATCAGATGCGTAGTTCTCGAGATATATCAAGATATTTAAAAGTTCCGAAGCCGCACCAACATAATAGAGATTCAGAGACACCGTGGCCCCTTTCTTTGAGATAACTCTGCACTATTGCGAGCTGCAAATGCCACTTCCAGCTTAGCTGTGCAGAAGAAGAACAACAAGAATAAGAAATATTTCGAAATATGTCCGTCAGTCCCCTTCCCTTGAGATGGATCTGCAAATATCTCGGAAACGAAGCGAGCTATGGCAAAATGTTAAGAGACCTTTTTTGTAGAGAATTAGGGTTTCTACTTTTTGTGTTCCATGATATTTTTTGATCAGATGCGTAGTTCTCGAGATATATCAAGATATTTAAAAGTTCCGAAGCTGCACCAACATAATAGAGATACAGAAACACCGTGGCCCCTTTCGTTGAGATAACTCTGCACCAGTGCGAGCCGCAAACGCCACTTCCAGCTTAGCTGTGCAGAAGAGGAACAACAAGAAGAAGAAATATCTCGAAATATGTCCGTCAGGCCCCTTCCCTTGAGATATATCTGCAAATATCTCGGAAACGAAGCGAGCTATGGCAAAATGTTAAGAGACCTTATTTGTAGAGAATTAAGTTTCCTACTTTTTATGTTCTATGATATTTTTTGATCAGATGCGTAGTTCTCCAGATATATCAAGATATTTAAAAGTTCCGAAGCCGCACCAACATAATAGAGATACAGAAACACCGTGGCCCCTTTCTTTGAGATAATTCTGCACTATTGCGAGCTGCAAATGCCACTTCCAGCTTCGCTGTGCAGAAGAAGAACAACAAGAAGAAGAAATATCTCGAAATATGTCCGTCAGGCCCCTTCCCTTGAGATAAATCTGCAAATATCTCGGAAACGAAGCGAGCTATGGCAAAGTGTTAAGAGACCTTTTTTGTAGAGAATTAAGTTTCCTACTTTTTATGTTCTATGATATTTTTTGATCAGATGCGTAGTTCTCGAGATATATCAAGATATTTAAAAGTTCCGAAGCCGCACCAACATAATAGAGATACAGAAACACCGTGGCCCCTTTCTTTGAGATAACTCTGCACTATTGCGAGCTGGAAATGCCACTTCCAGTTTAGCTGTGCAGAAGAAGAACAACAAGAAGAAGAAATATCTCGAAACATGTCCGTCAGGCCCCTTCCCTTGAGATAAATCTGCAAATATCTCGGAAACGAAGCGAGCTATGGCAAAATGTTAAGAGACTTTATTTGTAGAGAATTATGTTTCCTACAATTTATGTTCTATGATATTTTTTGATCAGAAGCGTAGTTTTCGAGATATATCGAGATATTTAAAAGTTCCGAAGCCGCACCAACATAATAGAGATACAGAAACATCGTGGCCCCTTTCTTTGAGATAACTCTGCACTATTGCGAGCTGGAAATGCCACTTCCAGTTTAGCTGTGCAGAAGAAGAACAACAAGAAGAAGAAATATCTCGAAACATGTCCGTCAGGCCCCTTCCCTTGAGATAAATCTGCAAATATCTCGGAAACGAAGCGAGCTATGGCAAAATGTTAAGAGACGTTTTTTGTAGAGAATTATGTTTCCTACAATTTATGTTCCATGATATTTTTTGATCAGATGCGTAGTTCTCGAGATATATCAAGATATTTAAAAGTTCCGAAGCTGCACCAACATAATAGAGATACAGAAACACCGTGGCCCCTTTCTTTGAGATAACTCTGCACTAGTGCGAGCCGCAAATGCCACTTCCAGCTTAGCTGTGCAGAAGAAGAACAACAAGAAGAAGAAATATCTCGAAATATGTCCGTCAGCCCCCTTCCCTTGAGATAAATCTGCAAATATCTCGGAAACCAAGAGAGCTATGGCAAAGTGTTGAGAGACCTTTTTTGTGGAGAATTAAGTTTGCTACTTTTTATGTTCTATGATATTTTTTGATCAGATGCGTAGTTTTCGAGATATATCAAGATATTTAAAAGTTCCGAAGCCGCACCAACATAATAGAGATACAGAAACACCGTGGCCCCTTTCTTTGAGATAACTCTGCACTATTGCGAGCTGTAAATGCCACTTCTAGCTTAGCTGTGCAGAAGAAGAACAACAAGAAGAAGAAATATCTCGAAATATGTCCGTCAGGCCCGTTCCTTTGAGCTGAATCTGCAAATATCTCGGAAACGAAGCGAGCTATGGAAAAATGTTAAGAGACGTTTTTTGTAGAGAATTATGTTTCCTACAATTTATGGTCTATGATATTTTTTGATCAGAAGCGTAGTTTTCGAGATATATCGAGATATTTAAAAGTTCCGAAGCCGCACCAACATAATAGAGATACAGAAACACCGTGGCCCCATTCTTTGAGATAACTCTGCACTATTGCGAGCTGCAAATGCCACTTCCAGCTTAGCTGTGCAGAAGAAGAACAACAAGAAGAAGAAATATCTCGAAATATGTCCGTCAGGCCCCTTCCCTTGAGATAAATCTGCAAATATCTCGGAAACGAAGCGAGCTGTGGCAAAATGTTGAGAGACCTTTTTTGTAGAGAATTAAGTTTGCTACTATTTATGTTCTATGAGATTTTTTGATCAGATGCGTAGTTCTCGAGATATATCAAGATATTTAAAAGTTCCGAAGCCGCACCAACATAATAGAGATACAGAAACACCGTGGCCCCTTTCTTTGAGATAACTCTGCACTATTGCGAGCTGCAAATGCCACTTCCAGCATAGCTGTGCAGAAGAAGAACAACAAGAAGAAGAAATATCTCGAAATATGTCCGTCAGTCCCCTTCCCTTGAGATAAATCTGCAAATATCTCGGAAAGGAAGCGAGCTATGGCAAAATGTTAAGAGACCTTTTTTGTAGAGAATTAAGTTTCCCACTTTTTATGTTCTATGATATTTTTTGATCTGATGCGTAGTTCTCGAGATATATCAAGATATTTAAAAGTTCCGAAGCCGCACCAACATAAAAGAGATACAGAAACACTGTGGCCCCTTTCTTTGAGATAACTCTGCACTATTGCGAGCTAGAAATGCCACTTCCAGTTTAGCTGTGCAGAAGAAGAACAACAAGAAGAAGAAATATCTCGAAATATGTCCGTTAGGACCCTTCCCTTGAGATAAATCTGCAAATATCTCGGAAACGAAGCGAGCTATGGCAAAATGTTGAGAGACCTTTTTTGTAGAGAATTAAGTTACCTACTTTTTATGTTCTATGATATTTTTTGATCAGATGCGTAGTTCTCGAGATATATCAAGATATTTAAAAGTTCCGAAGCCGCACCAACATAATAGAGATACAGAAACACAGTGGCCCCTTTCTTTGAGATAACACTGCACTATTGCGAGCTAGAAATGCCACTTCCAGTTTAGCTGTGCAGAAGAAGAACAACAAGAAGAAGAAATATCTCGAAATATGTCCGTTAGGCCCCTTCCCTTGAGATATATCTGCAAATATCTCGGAAACGAAACGAGCTATGGCAAAATCTTAAGAGACCTTTTTTGTGGAGAATTATGTTTCCTACAATTTATGTTCTATGATATTTTTTGATCAGAAGCGTAGTTCTCGAGATATATCAAGATATTTAAAACTTCCGAAGCCGCACCAACATAATAGAGATACAGAAACACCGTGGCCCCATTCTTTGAGATAACTCTGCACTATTGCGAGCTGCAAATGCCACTTCCAGCTTAGCTGTGCAGAGGAAGAACAACAAGAAGAAGAAATATCTCGAAATATGTCCGTCAGGCAAGTTCCTTTGAGCTGAATCTGCAAATATCTCGGAAACGAAGCGAGCTATGGCAAAATGTTAAGAGACGTTTTTTGTAGAGAATTATGTTTCCTACAATTCATGTTCTATGATATTTTTTGATCAGATGCGTAGTCCTCGAGATATATCAAGATATTTAAAAGTTCCGAAGCTGCACCAACATAATAGAGGTACAGAAACACCGTGGCCTCTTTCTTTGAGATAACTCTGCACTATTGCGAGTTGCAAATGCCACTTCCAGCTTAGCTGTGCAGAAGAAGAACAACAAGAAGAAGAAATATCTCGGAGTATGTCCGTCAGGCCCCTTCCCTTGAGCTAAATCTGCAAATATCTCGGAAACGATGCCAGCTATGGGAAAATGTTAAGAGACCTTTTTTGTAGAGAATTAAGTTTCCTACTTTTTATGTTCTATGATATTTTTTGATCAGAGGCGTAGTTCTCGAGATATATCAAGATATTTAAAAGTTCCGAAGCCGCACCAACGTAATAGAGATACAGAAACACCGTGGCCCCTTTCTTTGAGATAACTCTGCACTATTGCGAGCTGCAAATGCCACTTCCAGCTTAGCTGTGCAGAAGAAGAACAACAAGAAGAAGAAATATCTCGAAATATGTCCGTCAGGCCCCTTCCCTTGAGATAAATCTGCAAATATCTCGGAAACGAAGCGAGCTATGGCAAAATGTTAAGAGACCTTTTTTGTAGAGAATTAAGTTTCCTACTTTTTATGTTCTATGATATTTTTTGATCAGATGCGTAGTTCTCGAGATATACCGTGATATTTAAAAGTTCCGAAGCCGCACCAACATAATAGAGATACAGAAACACCGTGGCCCCTTTCTTTGAGATAACTCTGCACTATTGCGAGCTGCAAATGCCACTTCCAGCTTAGCTGTGCAGAAGAAGAACAACAAGAAGAAGAAATATCTCGAAATATGTCCGTCAGGCCCGTTCCTTTGAGCTGAATCTGCAAATATCTCGGAAACGAAGCGAGCTATGGCAAAATGTTGAGAGACGTTTTTTGTAGAGAATGATGTTTCCTACAATTTATGTTCTATGATATTTTTTGATCAGAAGCGTAGTTTTCGAGATATATCGAGATATTTAAAAGTTCCGAAGCCACACCAACATAATAGAGATACAGGAACACCGTGGCCCCTCTCTTTGAGATAACTCTGCACTAGTGCGAGCCGCAAATGCCACTTCCAGCTTAGCTGTGCAGAAGAAGAACAACAAGAAGAAGAAATATCTCGAAATATGTCCGTCAGGCCCCTTCCCTTGAGATAAATCTGCAAATATCTCGGAAACGATGCCAGCTATGGGAAAATGTTAAGAGACCTTTTTTGTAGAGAATTAAGTTTCCTACTTTTTATGTTCTATGATATTTTTTGATCAGATGCGTAGTTCTCGAGATATATCAAGATATTTAAAAGTTCCGAAGCCGCACCAACGTAATAGAGATACAGAAACACCGTGGCCCCTTTCTTTGAGATAACTCTGCACTATTGCGAGCTGCAAATGCCACTTCCAGCTTAGCTGTGCAGAAGAAGAACAACAAGAAGAAGAAATATCACGAAATATGTCCGTCTGGCCCGTTCCTTTGAGCTGAATCTGCAAATATCTCGGAAACGAAGCGAGCTATGGCAAAATGTTAAGAGACGTTTTTTGTAGAGAATTATGTTTCCTACGATTTATGTTCTATGATATTTTTTGATCAGAAGCGTAGTTTTCGAGGTATATCGAGATATTTAAAAGTTCCGAAGCCGCACCAACATAATAGAGACACAGAAACCCCGTGGCCTCTTTCTTTGAGATAACTCTGCACTATTGCGAGCTGCAAATGCCACTTCCAGCTTAGCTGTGCAGAAGAGGAACAACAAGAAGAAGAAATATCTCGGAGTATGTCCGTCAGGCCCCTTCCCTTGAGCTAAATCTGCAAATATCTCGGAAACGATGCCAGCTATGGGAAAATGTTAAGAGACCTTTTTTGTAGAGAATTAAGTTTCCTACTTTTTATGTTCTATGATATTTTTTGATCAGATGCGTAGTTCTCGAGATATATCAAGATATTTAAAAGTTCCGAAGCCGCACCAACGTAATAGAGATACAGAAACACCGTGGCCCCTTTCTTTGAGATAACTCTGCACTATTGCGAGCTGCAAATGCCACTTCCAGCTTAGCTGTGCAGAGGAAGAACAACAAGAAGAAGAAATATCTCGAAATATGTCCGTCAGGCCCCTTCCCTTGAGATAAATCTGCAAATATCTCGGAAACGGAGCGAGCTATGGCAAAATGTTAAGAGACCTTTTTTGTAGAGAATTATGTTTCCTACAATTTACGATCTCTGATATTTTTTGATCAGAAGTGTAGTTTTCGGGATATATCGAGATATTTAAAAGTTCCGAAGCCGCACCAACATAATAGAGATACAGAAACACCGTGGCCTCTTTCTTTGAGATAACTCTGCACTATTGCGAGCTGCAAATGCCACTTCCAGCTTAGCTGTGCAGAAGAGGAACAACAAGAAGAAGAAATATCTCGGAGTATGTCCGTCAGGCCCCTTCCCTTGAGCTAAATCTGCAAATATCTCGGAAACGATGCCAGCTATGGGAAAATGTTAAGAGACCTTTTTTGTAGAGAATTAAGTTTCCTACTTTTTATGTTCTATGATATTTTTTGATCAGATGCGTAGTTCTCGAGATATATCAAGATATTTAAAAGTTCCGAAGCCGCACCAACGTAATAGAGATACAGAAACACCGTGGCCCCTTTCTTTGAGATAACTCTGCACTATTGCGAGCTGCAAATGCCACTTCCAGCTTAGCTGTGCAGAGGAAGAACAACAAGAAGAAGAAATATCTCGAAATATGTCCGTCAGGCCCCTTCCCTTGAGATAAATCTGCAAATATCTCGGAAACGGAGCGAGCTATGGCAAAATGTTAAGAGACCTTTTTTGTAGAGAATTATGTTTCCTACAATTTACGTTCTCTGATATTTTTTGATCAGAAGCGTAGTTTTCGAGATATATCGAGATATTTAAAAGTTCCGAAGCCGCACCAACATAATAGAGATACAGAAACACCGTGGCCCCTTTCTTTGAGATAACTCTGCACTATTGCGAGCTGCAAATACCACTTCCAGCTTAGCTGTGCAGAAGAAGAACAACAAGAAGAAGAAATATCTCGAAATATGTCCGTCTGGCCCGTTCCTTTGAGCTGAATCTGCAAATATCTCGGAAACGAAGCGAGCTATGGCAAAATGTTAAGAGACGTTTTTTGTAGAGAATTATGTTTCCTACAATTTATGTTCTATGATATTTTTTGATCAGATGCGTAATTCTCGAGATATATCAAGATATTTAAAAGGTCCGAAGCCGCACCAACATAATAGAGATACAGAAACACCGTGGCCCCTTTCTTTGAGATAACTCTGCACTATTGCGAGCTGCAAATGCCACTTCCAGCTTAGCTGTGCAGAAGAAGAACAACAAGAAGAAGAAATATCTCGAAATATGTCCGTCAGGCCCCTTCCCTTGAGATAAATCTGCAAATATCTCGGAAACGAAGCGAGCTATGGCAAAATATTAAGAGACCTTTTTTGTAGAGAATTAAGTTTCCTACTTTTTATGTTCTATGATATTTTTTGATCAGAAGCGTAGTTTTCGAGGTATATCGAGATATTTAAAAGTTCCGAAGCCGCACCAACATAATAGAGATTCAGAAACACCGTGGCCCCTTTCTTTGAGATAACTCTGCACTATTGCGAGCTGCAAATGCCACTACCAGCTTAGCTGTGCAGAGGAAGAACAACAAGAAGAAGAAATATCTCGAAATATGTCCGTCAGGCCCGTTCCTTTGAGCTGAATCTGCAAATATCTCGGAAACGAAGCGAGCTATGGCAAAATGTTGAGAGACGTTTTTTGTAGAGAATTATGTTTCCTACAATTTAGGTTCTATGATATTTTTTGATCAGAAGCGTAGTTTTCGAGATATATCGAGATATTTAAAAGTTCCGAAGCCACACCAACATAATAGAGATACAGAAACACCGTGGCCCCTCTCTTTGAGATAACTCTGCACTATTGCGAGCTGCAAATGCCACTTCCAGCTTAGCTGTGCAGAAGAAGAACAACAAGAAGAAGAAATATCTCGAAATATGTCCGTCAGGCCCCTTCCCTTGAGATAAATCTGCAAATATCTCGGAAACGAAGCGAGCTATGGCAAAATGTTAAGAGACCTTTCTTGTAGAGAATTAAGTTTCCTACTTTTTATGTTCTATGATATTTTTTGATCAGATGCGTAGTCCTCGAGATATATCAAGATATTTAAAAGTTCCGAAGCTGCACCAACATAATAGAGGTACAGAAACACCGTGGCCTCTTTCTTTGAGATAACTCTGCACTATTGCGAGTTGCAAATGCCACTTCCAGCTTAGCTGTGCAGAAGAAGAACAACAAGAAGAAGAAATATCTCGGAGTATGTCCGTCAGGCCCCTTCCCTTGAGCTAAATCTGCAAATATCTCGGAAACGATGCCAGCTATGGGAAAATGTTAAGAGACCTTTTTTGGAGAGAATTAAGTTTCCTACTTTTTATGTTCTATGATATTTTTTGATCAGATGCGTAGTTCTCGAGATATATCAAGATATTTAAAAGTTCCGAAGCCGCACCAACGTAATAGAGATACAGAAACACCGTGGCCCCTTTCTTTGAGATAACTCTGCACTATTGCGAGCTGCAAATGCCACTTCCAGCTTAGCTGTGCAGAAGAAGAACAACAAGAAGAAGAAATATCTCGAAATATGTCCGTCAGGCCCCTTCCCTTGAGATAAATCTGCAAATATCTCGGAAACGAAGCGAGCTATGGCAAAATGTTAAGAGACCTTTTTTGTAGAGAATTAAGTTTCCTACTTTTTATGTTCTATGATATTTTTTGATCAGATGCGTAGTTCTCGAGATATACCGAGATATTTAAAAGTTCCGAAGCCGCACCAACATAATAGAGATACAGAAACACCGTGGCCCCTTTCTTTGAGATAACTCTGCACTATTGCGAGCTGCAAATGCCACTTCCAGCTTAGCTGTGCAGAAGAGGAACAACAAGAAGAAGAAATATCTCGGAGTATGTCCGTCAGGCCCCTTCCCTTGAGCTAAATCTGCAAATATCTCGGAAACGATGCCAGCTATGGGAAAATGTTAAGAGACCTTTTTTGTAGAGAATTAAGTTTCCTACTTTTTATGTTCTATGATATTTTTTGATCAGATGCGTAGTTCTCGAGATATATCAAGATATTTAAAAGTTCCGAAGCCGCACCAACGTAATAGAGATACAGAAACACCGTGGCCCCTTTCTTTGAGATAACTCTGCACTATTGCGAGCTGCAAATGCCACTTCCAGCTTAGATGTGCAGAGGAAGAACAACAAGAAGAAGAAATATCTCGAAATATGTCCGTCAGGCCCCTTCCCTTGAGATAAATCTGCAAATATCTCGGAAACGGAGCGAGCTATGGCAAAATGTTAAGAGACCTTTTTTGTAGAGAATTATGTTTCCTACAATTTACGATCTCTGATATTTTTTGATCAGAAGTGTAGTTTTCGGGATATATCGAGATATTTAAAAGTTCCGAAGCCGCACCAACATAATAGAGATACAGAAACACCGTGGCCCCTTTCTTTGAGATAACTCTGGACTATTGCGACCTGCAAATGCCACTTCCAGCTTAGCTGTGCAGAAGAAGAACAACAAGAAGAAGAAATATCTCGGAGTATGTCCGTCAGGCCCCTTCCCTTGAGCTAAATCTGCAAATATCTCGGAAACGATGCCAGCTATGGGAAAATGTTAAGAGACCTTTTTGGAGAGAATTAAGTTTCCTACTTTTTATGTTCTATGATATTTTTTGATCAGATGCGTAGTTCTCGAGATATATCAAGATATTTAAAAGTTCCGAAGCCGCACCAACGTAATAGAGATACAGAAACACCGTGGCCCCTTTCTTTGAGATAACTCTGCACTATTGCGAGCTGCAAATGCCACTTCCAGCTTAGCTGTGCAGAAGAAGAACAACAAGAAGAAGAAATATCTCGAAATATGTCCGTCAGGCCCGTTCCTTTGAGCTGAATCTGCAAATATCTCGGAAACGAAGCGAGCTATGGCAAAATGTTGAGAGACGTTTTTTGTAGAGAATTATGTTTCCTACAATTTATGTTCTATGATATTTTTTGATCAGAAGCGTAGTTTTCGAGATATATCGAGATATTTAAAAGTTCCGAAGCCACACCAACATAATAGAGATACAGGAACACCGTGGCCCCTCTCTTTGAGATAACTCTGCACTAGTGCGAGCCGCAAATGCCACTTCCAGCTTAGCTGTGCAGAAGAAGAACAACAAGAAGAAGAAATATCTCGAAATATGTCCGTCAGGCCCCTTCCCTTGAGATAAATCTGCAAATATCTCGGAAACGATGCCAGCTATGGGAAAATGTTAAGAGACCTTTTTTGTAGAGAATTAAGTTTCCTACTTTTTATGTTCTATGATATTTTTTGATCAGATGCGTAGTTCTCGAGATATATCAAGATATTTAAAAGTTCCGAAGCCGCACCAACGTAATAGAGATACAGAAACACCGTGGCCCCTTTCTTTGAGATAACTCTGCACTATTGCGAGCTGCAAATGCCACTTCCAGCTTAGCTGTGCAGAAGAAGAACAACAAGAAGAAGAAATATCTCGAAATATGTCCGTCAGGCCCCTTCCCTTGAGATAAATCTGCAAATATCTCGGAAACGGAGCGAGCTATGGCAAAATGTTAAGAGACCTTTTTTGTAGAGAATTATGTTTCCAACAATTTACGATCTCTGATATTTTTTGATCAGAAGTGTAGTTTTCGGGATATATCGAGATATTTAAAAGTTCCGAAGCCGCACCAACATAATAGAGATGCAGAAACACCGTGGCCCCTTTCTTTGAGATAACTCTGGACTATTGCGACCTGCAAATGCCACTTCCAGCTTAGCTGTGCAGAAGAAGAACAACAAGAAGAAGAAATATCTCGAAATATGTCCGTCAGGCCCCTTCCCTTGAGATAAATCAGCAAATATCTCGGAAACGAAGCGAGCTATGGCAAAATGTTAAGAGACGTTTTTTGTAGAGAATTATGTTTCCTACAATTTATGTTCTATGATATTTTTTGATCAGATGCGTAGTTCTCGAGATATATCAAGATATTTAAAAGGTCCGAAGCCGCACCAACATAATAGAGATACAGAAACACCGTGGCCCCTTTCTTTGAGATAACTCTGCACTATTGCGAGCTGCAAATGCCACTTCCAGCTTAGCTGTGCAGAAGAAGAACAACAAGAAGAAGAAATATCTCGAAATATGTCCGTCAGGCCCCTTCCCTTGAGATAAATCTGCAAATATCTCGGAAACGAAGCGAGCTATGGCAAAATGTTAAGAGACCTTTCTTGTAGAGAATTAAGTTTCCTACTTTTTATGTTCTATGATATTTTTTGATCAGATGCGTAGTCCTCGAGATATATCAAGATATTTAAAAGTTCCGAAGCTGCACCAACATAATAGAGGTACAGAAACACCGTGGCCTCTTTCTTTGAGATAACTCTGCACTATTGCGAGTTGCAAATGCCACTTCCAGCTTAGCTGTGCAGAAGAAGAACAACAAGAAGAAGAAATATCTCGGAGTATGTCCGTCAGGCCCCTTCCCTTGAGCTAAATCTGCAAATATCTCGGAAACGATGCCAGCTATGGGAAAATGTTAAGAGACCTTTTTTGGAGAGAATTAAGTTTCCTACTTTTTATGTTCTATGATATTTTTTGATCAGATGCGTAGTTCTCGAGATATATCAAGATATTTAAAAGTTCCGAAGCCGCACCAACGTAATAGAGATACAGAAACACCGTGGCCCCTTTCTTTGAGATAACTCTGCACTATTGCGAGCTGCAAATGCCACTTCCAGCTTAGCTGTGCAGAAGAAGAACAACAAGAAGAAGAAATATCTCGAAATATGTCCGTCAGGCCCCTTCCCTTGAGATAAATCTGCAAATATCTCGGAAACGAAGCGAGCTATGGCAAAATGTTAAGAGACCTTTTTTGTAGAGAATTAAGTTTCCTACTTTTTATGTTCTATGATATTTTTTGATCAGATGCGTAGTTCTCGAGATATACCGAGATATTTAAAAGTTCCGAAGCCGCACCAACATAATAGAGATACAGAAACACCGTGGCCCCTTTCTTTGAGATAACTCTGCACTATTGCGAGCTGCAAATGCCACTTCCAGCTTAGCTGTGCAGAAGAGGAACAACAAGAAGAAGAAATATCTCGGAGTATGTCCGTCAGGCCCCTTCCCTTGAGCTAAATCTGCAAATATCTCGGAAACGATGCCAGCTATGGGAAAATGTTAAGAGACCTTTTTTGTAGAGAATTAAGTTTCCTACTTTTTATGTTCTATGATATTTTTTGATCAGATGCGTAGTTCTCGAGATATATCAAGATATTTAAAAGTTCCGAAGCCGCACCAACGTAATAGAGATACAGAAACACCGTGGCCCCTTTCTTTGAGATAACTCTGCACTATTGCGAGCTGCAAATGCCACTTCCAGCTTAGATGTGCAGAGGAAGAACAACAAGAAGAAGAAATATCTCGAAATATGTCCGTCAGGCCCCTTCCCTTGAGATAAATCTGCAAATATCTCGGAAACGGAGCGAGCTATGGCAAAATGTTAAGAGACCTTTTTTGTAGAGAATTATGTTTCCTACAATTTACGATCTCTGATATTTTTTGATCAGAAGTGTAGTTTTCGGGATATATCGAGATATTTAAAAGTTCCGAAGCCGCACCAACATAATAGAGATACAGAAACACCGTGGCCTCTTTCTTTGAGATAACTCTGCACTATTGCGAGCTGCAAATGCCACTTCCAGCTTAGCTGTGCAGAAGAGGAACAACAAGAAGAAGGAATATCTCGGAGTATGTCCGTCAGGCCCCTTCCCTTGAGCTAAATCTGCAAATATCTCGGAAACGATGCCAGCTATGGGAAAATGTAAAGAGACCTTTTTTGTAGAGAATTAAGTTTCCTACTTTTTATGTTCTATGATATTTTTTGATCAGATGCGTAGTTCTCGAGATATATCAAGATATTTAAAAGTTCCGAAGCCGCACCAACGTAATAGAGATACAGAAACACCGTGGCCCCTTTCTTTGAGATAACTCTGCACTATTGCGAGCTGCAAATGCCACTTCCAGCTTAGCTGTGCAGAGGAAGAACAACAAGAAGAAGAAATATCTCGAAATATGTCCGTCAGGCCCCTTCCCTTGAGATAAATCTGCAAATATCTCGGAAACGGAGCGAGCTATGGCAAAATGTTAAGAGACCTTTTTTGTAGAGAATTATGTTTCCTACAATTTACGATCTCTGATATTTTTTGATCAGAAGTGTAGTTTTCGGGATATATCGAGATATTTAAAAGTTCCGAAGCCGCACCAACATAATAGAGATACAGAAACACCGTGGCCCCTTTCTTTGAGATAACTCTGGACTATTGCGACCTGCAAATGCCACTTCCAGCTTAGCTGTGCAGAAGAAGAACAACAAGAAGAAGAAATATCTCGAAATATGTCCGTCAGGCCCCTTCCCTTGAGATAAATCAGCAAATATCTCGGAAACGAAGCGAGCTATGGCAAAATGTTAAGAGACGTTTTTTGTAGAGAATTATGTTTCCTACAATTTATGTTCTATGATATTTTTTGATCAGATGCGTAGTTCTCGAGATATATCAAGATATTTAAAAGGTCCGAAGCCGCACCAACATAATAGAGATACAGAAACACCGTGGCCCCTTTCTTTGAGATAACTCTGCACTATTGCGAGCTGCAAATGCCACTTCCAGCTTAGCTGTGCAGAAGAAGAACAACAAGAAGAAGAAATATCTCGAAATATGTCCGTCAGGCCCCTTCCCTTGAGATAAATCTGCAAATATCTCGGAAACGAAGCGAGCTATGGCAAAATATTAAGAGACCTTTTTTGTAGAGAATTAAGTTTCCTACTTTTTACGTTCTATGATATTTTTTGATCAGATGCGTAGTTCTCGAGATATACCAAGATATTTAAAAGTTCCGAAGCCGCACCAACATAATAGAGATACAGAAACACCGTGGCCCCTTTCTTTGAGATAACTCTGCACTATTGCGAGCTGCAAATGCCACTTCCAGCTTAGCTGTGCAGAGGAAGAACAACAAGAAGAAGAAATATCTCGAAATATGTCCGTCAGGCCCCTTCCCTTGAGATAAATCAGCAAATATCTCGGAAACGAAGCGAGCTATGGCAAAATGTTAAGAGACCTTTTTTGTAGAGAATTATGTTTCCTACAATTTACGTTCTCTGATATTTTTTGATCAGAAGCGTAGTTTTCGAGATATATCGAGATATTTAAAAGTTCCGAAGCCGCACCAACATAATAGAGATACAGAAACACCGTGGCCCCTTTCTTTGAGATAACTCTGCACTATTGCGAGCTGCAAATACCACTTCCAGCTTAGCTGTGCAGAAGAAGAACAACAAGAAGAAGAAATATCTCGAAATATGTCCGTCTGGCCCGTTCCTTTGAGCTGAATCTGCAAATATCTCGGAAACGAAGCGAGCTATGGCAAAATGTTAAGAGACGTTTTTTGTAGAGAATTATGTTTCCTACAATTTATGTTCTATGATATTTTTTGATCAGATGCGTAGTTCTCGAGATATATCAAGATATTTAAAAGGTCCGAAGCCGCACCAACATAATAGAGATACAGAAACACCGTGGCCCCTTTCTTTGAGATAACTCTGCACTATTGCGAGCTGCAAATGCCACTTCCAGCTTAGCTGTGCAGAAGAAGAACAACAAGAAGAAGAAATATCTCGAAATATGTCCGTCAGGCCCCTTCCCTTGAGATAAATCTGCAAATATCTCGGAAACGAAGCGAGCTATGGCAAAATATTAAGAGACCTTTTTTGTAGAGAATTAAGTTTCCTACTTTTTATGTTCTATGATATTTTTTGATCAGATGCGTAGTTCTCGAGATATACCAAGATATTTAAAAGTTCCGAAGCCGCACCAACATAATAGAGATACAGAAACACCGTGGCCCCTTTCTTTGAGATAACTCTGCACTATTGCGAGCTGCAAATGCCACTTCCAGCTTAGCTGTGCAGAAGAAGAACAACAAGAAGAAGAAATATCTCGAAATATGTCCGTCTGGCCCGTTCCTTTGAGCTGAATCTGCAAATATCTCGGAAACGAAGCGAGCAATGGCAAAATGTTAAGAGACGTTTTTTGTAGAGAATTATGTTTCCTACAATTTATGTTCTATGATATTTTTTGATCAGAAGCGTAGTTTTCGAGGTATATCGAGATATTTAAAAGTTCCGAAGCCGCACCAACATAATAGAGATTCAGAAACACCGTGGCCCCTTTCTTTGAGATAACTCTGCACTAGTGCGAGCCGCAAATGCCACTTCCAGCTTAGCTGTGCAGAAGAAGAACAACAAGAAGAAGAAATATCTCGAAATATGTCCGTCAGGCCCCTTCCCTTGAGATAAATCTGCAAATATCTCGGAAACGAAGCGAGCTATGGCAAAATGTTAAGAGACCTTTTTTGTAGAGAATTAAGTTTCCTACTTTTTATGTTCTATGATATTTTTTGATCAGATGCATAGTTCTCGAGATATATCAAGATATTTAAAAGTTCCGAAGCCGCACCAACATAATAGAGATACAGAAACACCGTGGCCCCTTTCTTTGAGATAACTCTGCACTGCTGCGAGCTGCAAATGCCACTTCCACCTTAGCTGTGCAGAGGAAGAACTACAAGAAGAAGAAATATCTCGAAATATGTCCGTCAGGCCCGCTCCTTTGAGCTGAATCTGCAAATATCTCGGAAACGAAGCGAGCTATGGCAAAATGTTAAGAGACGTTTTTTGTAGAGAATTATGTTTCCTACAATTTATGTTCTATGATATTTTTTGATCAGAAGCGTAGTTTTCGAGATATATCGAGATATTTAAAAGTTCCGAAGCCGCACCAACATAATAGAGATACAGAAACACCGTGGCCCCTTTCTTTGAGATAGCTCTGCACTATTGCGAGCTGCAAATGCCACTTCCAGCTTAGCAGTGCAGAAGAAGAACAACAAGAAGAAGAAATATCTCGAAATATGTCCGTCAGGCCCCTTCCCTTGAGATAAATCTGCAAATATCTCGGAAACGAAGCGAGCTATGGCAAAATGTTAAGAGACCTTAGTTGTAGAGAATTAAGTTTCCTACTTTTTATGTTCTATGATATTTTTTGATCAGATGCGTAGTTCCCGAGATATATCAAGATATTTAAAAGTTCCGAAGCCGCACCAACATAATAGAGATACAGAAACACCGTGGCCCCTTTCTTTGCGATAACTCTGCACTATTGCGAGCTGGAAATGCCACTTCCAGTTTAGCTGTGCAGAAGAAGAACAACAAGAAGAAGAAATATCTCGAAATATGTCCGTCAGGCCCCTTCCCTTGAGATATATCTGCAAATATCTCGGAAACGAAACGAGCTATGGCAAAATCTTAAGAGACCTTTTTTGTAGAGAATTATGTTTCCTACAATTTATGTTCTATGATATTTTTTGATCAGAAGCGTAGTTCTCGAGATATATCAAGATATTTAAAAGTTCCGAAGCCGCACCAACATAATAGAGATACAGAAACACCGTGGCCCCTTTCTTTGAGATAACTCTGCACTATTGCGAGCTGTAAATGCCACTTCCAGCTTAGCTGTGCAGAAGAAGAACAACAAGAAGAAGAAATATCTCGAAATATGTCCGTCAGGCCCCTTCCCTTGAGATAAATCTGCAAATATCTCGGAAACGAAGCGAGCTATGGCAAAATGTTAAGCGACCTTTTTTGTAGAGAATTATGTTTCCTACTTTTTATGTTCTATGATATTTTTTGATCAGATGCGTAGATCTCGAGATATATCAAGATATTTAAAAGTTCCGAAGCCGCACCAACATAATAGAGATACAGAAACACCGTGGCCCCATTCTTTGAGATAACTCTGCACTATTGCGAGCTGCAAATGCCACTTCCAGCTTAGCTGTGCAGAAGAAGAACAACAAGAAGAAGAAATATCTCGAAATATGTCCGTCAGGCCCCTTCCCCTGAGATAAATCTGCAAATATCTCGGAAACGAAGCGAGCTATGGCAAAATGTTAAGAGACGTGTTTTGTAGAGAATTATGTTTCCTACAATTTATGTTCTATGATATTTTTTGATCAGAAGCGTAGTTTTCGAGATATATCGAGATATTTAAAAGTTCCGAAGCCGCACCAACATCATAGAGATACAGAAACACCGTGGCCCCTTTCTTTGAGATAACTCTGCACTATTGCGAGCTGTAAATGCCACTTCCAGCTTAGCTGTGCAGAAGAAGAACAACAAGAAGAAGAAATATCTCGAAATATGTCCGTCAGGCCCCTTCCCTTGAAATAAATCTGCAAACATCTCGGAAACGAAGCGAGCTATGGCAAAATGTTAAGAGACCTTTTTTGTAGAGAATTATGTTTCCTACAATTTATGTTCTATGATATTTTTTGATCAGAAGCGTAGTTTTCGAGATATATCGAGATATTTAAAAGTTCCGAAGCCGCACCAACATAATAGAGATTCAGAAACACCGTTGCCCCTTTCTTTGAGATAACTCTGCACTAGTGCGAGCCGCAAATGCCACTTCCAGCTTAGCTGTGCAGAAGAAGAACAACAAGAAGAAGAAATATCTCGAAATATGTCCGTCAGGCCCCTTCCCTTGAGATAAATCTGCAAATATCTCGGAAACGAAGACAGGTATGGCAAAATGTTAAGAGACCTTTTTTGTAGAGAATTAAGTTTCCTACTTTTTATGTTCTATGATATTTTTTGATCAGATGCGTAGTTCCCGAGATATATCAAGATATTTAAAAGTTCCGAAGCCGCACCAACATAATAGAGATACAGAAACACCGTGGCCCCTTTCTTTGAGATAACTCTGCACTATTCCGAGCTGCAAATGCCACTTCCAGCTTAGCTGTGCAGAAGAAGAACAACAAGAAGAAGAAATATCTCGAAATATGTCCGTCAGGCCCCTTCCCTTGAGATGTATCTGCAAATATCTCGGAAACGAAGCGGGCTATGGCAAAATGTTAAGAGACCTTTTTTGTAGAGAATTATGTTTCCTACAATTTATGTTCTATGATATTTTTTGATCAGAAGCGTAGTTTTCGAGATATATCGAGATATTTAAAAGTTCCGAAGCCGCACCAACATAATAGAGATACAGAAACACCGTGGCCCCTTTCTTTGAGATAACTCTGCACTATTGCGAGCTGCAAATGCCACTTCCAGCTTAGCTGTGCAGAAGAAGAACAACAAGAATAAGAAATATTTCGAAATATGTCCGTCAGGCCCGTTCCCTTGAGATAAATCTGCAAATATCTCGGAAACGAAGCGAGCTACGGCAAAATGTTAAGAGACCTTTTTTATAGAAAATTAGGTTTCCTACTTTTTATGTTCTATGATATTTTTTGATCAGATGCGTAGTTCTCGAGATATATCAAGATATTTAAAAGTTCCGAAGCCGCACCAACATAATAGAGATACAGAAACACCGTGGCCCCTCTCTTTGAGATAACTCCGCACGATTGCGAGCTGGAAATGCCACTTCCAGTTTAGCTGTGCAGAAGAAGAACAACAAGAAGAAGAAATATCTCGAAATATGTCCGTCAGGACCCTTCCCTTGAGATAAATCTGCAAATATCTCGGAAACGAAGCGAGCTATGGCAAAATGTTAAGAGACCTTTTTTGTAGAGAATTATGTTTCCTACAATTTAGGTTCTCTAAAATTTTTTGATCAGAAGCGTAGTTTTCGCGATATATCGAGATATTTAAAAGTTCCGAAGCCGCACCAACATAATAGAGATACAGAAACACCGTGGCCCCTTTCTTTGAGATAACTCTGCACTATTGCGACCTGCAAATGCCACTTCCAGCTTAGCTGTGCAGAAGAGGAACAACAAGAAGAAGAAATATCTCGGAATATGTCCGTCAGGCCCCTTCCCTTGAGCTAAATCTGCAAATATCTCGGAAACGATGCCAGCTATGGGAAAATGTTAAGAGACCTTTTTTGTAGAGAATTAAGTTTCCTACTTTTTATGTTCTATGATATTTTTTGATCAGATGCGTAGTTCTCGAGATATATCAAGATATTTAAAAGTTCCGAAGCCGCACCAACATAATAGAGATACAGAAACAACGTGGCCCCTTTCTTTGAGATAACTCTGCACTATTGCGCGCTGCAAATGCCACTTCCAGCTTAGCTGTGCAGAAGAAGAACAACAAGAAGAAGAAATATCTCGAAATATGTCCGTCAGGCCCCTTCCCTTGAGATAAATCTGCAAATATCTCGGAAACGAAGCGAGCTATGGCAAAATGTTAAGAGACCTTTTTTGTAGAGAATTAAGTTTCCTACTTTTTATGTTCTATGACATTTTTTGATCAGATGCGTAGTTCTCGAGATATATCATGATATTTAAAAGCTCCGAAGCTGCACCAACATAATAGAGGTACAGAAACACCGTGGCCCCTTTCTTTGAGATAACTCTGCACTACTGCGAGCTGCAAATGCCACTTCCAGCTTAGCTGTGCAGAAGAAGAACAACAAGAAGAAGAAATATCTCGAAATATGTCCGTCAGGCCCCTTCCCTTGAGATAAATCTGCAAATATCTCGGAAACGAAGCGAGCTATGGCAAAATGTTAAGAGACCTTTTTTGTAGAAAATTAGGTTTCCTACTTTTTATGTTCTATGATATTTTTTGATCAGATGCGTAGTTCTCGAGATATATCAAGATATTTAAAAGTTCCGAAGCCGCACCAACATAATAGAGATACAGAAACACCGTGGCCCCTCTCTTTGAGATAACTCTGCACTATTGCGAGCTGCAAATGCCACTTCCAGCTTAGCTGTGCAGAAGAAGAACAACAAGAAGAAGAAATATCTCGAAATATGTCCGTCAGGCCCGTTCCTTTGAGCTGAATCTGCAAATATCTCGGAAACGAAGCGAGCTATGGCAAAATGTTGAGAGACGTTTTTTGTAGAGAATTATGTTTCCTACAATTTATGTTCTATGATATTTTTTGATCAGAAGCGTAGTTTTCGAGATATATCGAGATATTTAAAAGTTCCGAAGCCACACCAACATAATAGAGATACAGGAACACCGTGGCCCCTCTCTTTGAGATAACTCTGCACTAGTGCGAGCCGCAAATGCCACTTCCAGCTTAGCTGTGCAGAAGAAGAACAACAAGAAGAAGAAATATCTCGAAATATGTCCGTCAGGCCCCTTCCCTTGAGATAAATCTGCAAATATCTCGGAAACGATGCCAGCTATGGGAAAATGTTAAGAGACCTTTTTTGTAGAGAATTAAGTTTCCTACTTTTTATGTTCTATGATATTTTTTGATCAGATGCGTAGTTCTCGAGATATATCAAGATATTTAAAAGTTCCGAAGCCGCACCAACGTAATAGAGATACAGAAACACCGTGGCCCCTTTCTTTGAGATAACTCTGCACTATTGCGAGCTGCAAATGCCACTTCCAGCTTAGCTGTGCAGAAGAAGAACAACAAGAAGAAGAAATATCACGAAATATGTCCGTCTGGCCCGTTCCTTTGAGCTGAATCTGCAAATATCTCGGAAACGAAGCGAGCTATGGCAAAATGTTAAGAGACGTTTTTTGTAGAGAATTATGTTTCCTACGATTTATGTTCTATGATATTTTTTGATCAGAAGCGTAGTTTTCGAGGTATATCGAGATATTTAAAAGTTCCGAAGCCGCACCAACATAATAGAGACACAGAAACACCGTGGCCTCTTTCTTTGAGATAACTCTGCACTATTGCGAGCTGCAAATGCCACTTCCAGCTTAGCTGTGCAGAAGAGGAACAACAAGAAGAAGAAATATCTCGGAGTATGTCCGTCAGGCCCCTTCCCTTGAGCTAAATCTGCAAATATCTCGGAAACGATGCCAGCTATGGGAAAATGTTAAGAGACCTTTTTTGTAGAGAATTAAGTTTCCTACTTTTTATGTTCTATGATATTTTTTGATCAGATGCGTAGTTCTCGAGATATATCAAGATATTTAAAAGTTCCGAAGCCGCACCAACGTAATAGAGATACAGAAACACCGTGGCCCCTTTCGTTGAGATAACTCTGCACTATTGCGAGCTGCAAATGCCACTTCCAGCTTAGCTGTGCAGAGGAAGAACAACAAGAAGAAGAAATATCTCGAAATATGTCCGTCAGGCCCCTTCCCTTGAGATAAATCTGCAAATATCTCGGAAACGGAGCGAGCTATGGCAAAATGTTAAGAGACCTTTTTTGTAGAGAATTATGTTTCCTACAATTTACGATCTCTGATATTTTTTGATCAGAAGTGTAGTTTTCGGGATATATCGAGATATTTAAAAGTTCCGAAGCCGCACCAACATAATAGAGATACAGAAACACCGTGGCCTCTTTCTTTGAGATAACTCTGCACTATTGCGAGCTGCAAATGCCACTTCCAGCTTAGCTGTGCAGAAGAGGAACAACAAGAAGAAGAAATATCTCGGAGTATGTCCGTCAGGCCCCTTCCCTTGAGCTAAATCTGCAAATATCTCGGAAACGATGCCAGCTATGGGAAAATGTTAAGAGACCTTTTTTGTAGAGAATTAAGTTTCCTACTTTTTATGTTCTATGATATTTTTTGATCAGATGCGTAGTTCTCGAGATATATCAAGATATTTAAAAGTTCCGAAGCCGCACCAACGTAATAGAGATACAGAAACACCGTGGCCCCTTTCTTTGAGATAACTCTGCACTATTGCGAGCTGCAAATGCCACTTCCAGCTTAGCTGTGCAGAGGAAGAACAACAAGAAGAAGAAATATCTCGAAATATGTCCGTCAGGCCCCTTCCCTTGAGATAAATCTGCAAATATCTCGGAAACGGAGCGAGCTATGGCAAAATGTTAAGAGACCTTTTTTGTAGAGAATTATGTTTCCTACAATTTACGATCTCTGATATTTTTTGATCAGAAGTGTAGTTTTCGGGATATATCGAGATATTTAAAAGTTCCGAAGCCGCACCAACATAATAGAGATACAGAAACACCGTGGCCCCTTTCTTTGAGATAACTCTGGACTATTGCGACCTGCAAATGCCACTTCCAGCTTAGCTGTGCAGAAGAAGAACAACAAGAAGAAGAAATATCTCGAAATATGTCCGTCAGGCCCCTTCCCTTGAGATAAATCAGCAAATATCTCGGAAACGAAGCGAGCTATGGCAAAATGTTAAGAGACCTTTTTTGTAGAGAATTATGTTTCCTACAATTTACGTTCTCTGATATTTTTTGATCAGAAGCGTAGTTTTCGAGATATATCGAGATATTTAAAAGTTCCGAAGCCGCACCAACATAATAGAGATACAGAAACACCGTGGCCCCTTTCTTTGAGATAACTCTGCACTATTGCGAGCTGCAAATACCACTTCCAGCTTAGCTGTGCAGAAGAAGAACAACAAGAAGAAGAAATATCTCGAAATATGTCCGTCTGGCCCGTTCCTTTGAGCTGAATCTGCAAATATCTCGGAAACGAAGCGAGCTATGGCAAAATGTTAAGAGACGTTTTTTGTAGAGAATTATGTTTCCTACAATTTATGTTCTATGATATTTTTTGATCAGATGCGTAGTTCTCGAGATATATCAAGATATTTAAAAGGTCCGAAGCCGCACCAACATAATAGAGATACAGAAACACCGTGGCCCCTTTCTTTGAGATAACTCTGCACTATTGCGAGCTGCAAATGCCACTTCCAGCTTAGCTGTGCAGAAGAAGAACAACAAGAAGAAGAAATATCTCGAAATATGTCCGTCAGGCCCCTTCCCTTGAGATAAATCTGCAAATATCTCGGAAACGAAGCGAGCTATGGCAAAATATTAAGAGACCTTTTTTGTAGAGAATTAAGTTTCCTACTTTTTATGTTCTATGATATTTTTTGATCAGATGCGTAGTTCTCGAGATATACCAAGATATTTAAAAGTTCCGAAGCCGCACCAACATAATAGAGATACAGAAACACCGTGGCCCCTTTCTTTGAGATAACTCTGCACTATTGCGAGCTGCAAATGCCACTTCCAGCTTAGCTGTGCAGAAGAAGAACAACAAGAAGAAGAAATATCTCGAAATATGTCCGTCTGGCCCGTTCCTTTGAGCTGAATCTGCAAATATCTCGGAAACGAAGCGAGCTATGGCAAAATGTTAAGAGACGTTTTTTGTAGAGAATTATGTTTCCTACAATTTATGTTCTATGATATTTTTTGATCAGAAGCGTAGTTTTCGAGGTATATCGAGATATTTAAAAGTTCCGAAGCCGCACCAACATAATAGAGATACAGAAACACCGTGGCCCCTTTCTTTGAGATAACTCTGCACTATTGCGAGCTGCAAATGCCACTTCCAGCTTAGCTGTGCAGAAGAAGAACAACAAGAAGAAGAAATATCTCGAAATATGTCCGTCTGGCCCGTTCCTTTGAGCTGAATCTGCAAATATCTCGGAAACGAAGCGAGCTATGGCAAAATGTTAAGAGACGTTTTTTGTAGAGAATTATGTTTCCTACAATTTATGTTCTATGATATTTTTTGATCAGAAGCGTAGTTTTCGAGGTATATCGAGATATTTAAAAGTTCCGAAGCCGCACCAACATAATAGAGATTCAGAAACACCGTGGCCCTTTTCTTTGAGATAACTCTGCACTAGTGCGAGCCGCAAATGCCACTTCCAGCTTAGCTGTGCAGAAGAAGAACAACAAGAAGAAGAAATATCACGAAATATGTCCGTCTGGCCCGTTCCTTTGAGCTGAATCTGCAAATATCTCGGAAACGAAGCGAGCTATGGCAAAATGTTAAGAGACGTTTTTTGTAGAGAATTATGTTTCCTACGATTTATGTTCTATGATATTTTTTGATCAGAAGCGTAGTTTTCGAGGTATATCGAGATATTTAAAAGTTCCGAAGCCGCACCAACATAATAGAGACACAGAAACACCGTGGCCTCTTTCTTTGAGATAACTCTGCACTATTGCGAGCTGCAAATGCCACTTCCAGCTTAGCTGTGCAGAAGAGGAACAACAAGAAGAAGAAATATCTCGGAGTATGTCCGTCAGGCCCCTTCCCTTGAGCTAAATCTGCAAATATCTCGGAAACGATGCCAGCTATGGGAAAATGTTAAGAGACCTTTTTTGTAGAGAATTAAGTTTCCTACTTTTTATGTTCTATGATATTTTTTGATCAGATGCGTAGTTCTCGAGATATATCAAGATATTTAAAAGTTCCGAAGCCGCACCAACGTAATAGAGATACAGAAACACCGTGGCCCCTTTCTTTGAGATAACTCTGCACTATTGCGAGCTGCAAATGCCACTTCCAGCTTAGCTGTGCAGAGGAAGAACAACAAGAAGAAGAAATATCTCGAAATATGTCCGTCAGGCCCCTTCCCTTGAAATAAATCTGCAAATATCTCGGAAACGGAGCGAGCTATGGCAAAATGTTAAGAGACCTTTTTTGTAGAGAATTATGTTTCCTACAATTTACGATCTCTGATATTTTTTGATCAGAAGTGTAGTTTTCGGGATATATCGAGATATTTAAAAGTTCCGAAGCCGCACCAACATAATAGAGATACAGAAACACCGTGGCCCCTTTCTTTGAGATAACTCTGGACTATTGCGACCTGCAAATGCCACTTCCAGCTTAGCTGTGCAGAAGAAGAACAACAAGAAGAAGAAATATCTCGAAATATGTCCGTCAGGCCCCTTCCCTTGAGATAAATCAGCAAATATCTCGGAAACGAAGCGAGCTATGGCAAAATGTTAAGAGACCTTTTTTGTAGAGAATTATGTTTCCTACAATTTACGTTCTCTGATATTTTTTGATCAGAAGCGTAGTTTTCGAGATATATCGAGATATTTAAAAGTTCCGAAGCCGCACCAACATAATAGAGATACAGAAACACCGTGGCCCCTTTCTTTGAGATAACTCTGCACTATTGCGAGCTGCAAATACCACTTCCAGCTTAGCTGTGCAGAAGAAGAACAACAAGAAGAAGAAATATCTCGAAATATGTCCGTCTGGCCCGTTCCTTTGAGCTGAATCTGCAAATATCTCGGAAACGAAGCGAGCTATGGCAAAATGTTAAGAGACCTTTTTTGTAGAGAATTATGTTTCCTACAATTTACGTTCTCTGATATTTTTTGATCAGAAGCGTAGTTTTCGAGATATATCGAGATATTTAAAAGTTCCGAAGCCGCACCAACATAATAGAGATACAGAAACACCGTGGCCCCTTTCTTTGAGATAACTCTGCACTATTGCGAGCTGCAAATACCACTTCCAGCTTAGCTGTGCAGAAGAAGAACAACAAGAAGAAGAAATATCTCGAAATATGTCCGTCTGGCCCGTTCCTTTGAGCTGAATCTGCAAATATCTCGGAAACGAAGCGAGCTATGGCAAAATGTTAAGAGACGTTTTTTGTAGAGAATTATGTTTCCTACAATTTATGTTCTATGATATTTTTTGATCAGATGCGTAGTTCTCGAGATATATCAAGATATTTAAAAGGTCCGAAGCCGCACCAACATAATAGAGATACAGAAACACCGTGGCCCCTTTCTTTGAGATAACTCTGCACTATTGCGAGCTGCAAATGCCACTTCCAGCTTAGCTGTGCAGAAGAAGAACAACAAGAAGAAGAAATATCTCGAAATATGTCCGTCAGGCCCCTTCCCTTGAGATAAATCTGCAAATATCTCGGAAACGAAGCGAGCTATGGCAAAATATTAAGAGACCTTTTTTGTAGAGAATTAAGTTTCCTACTTTTTATGTTCTATGATATTTTTTGATCAGATGCGTAGTTCTCGAGATATACCAAGATATTTAAAAGTTCCGAAGCCGCACCAACATAATAGAGATACAGAAACACCGTGGCCCCTTTCTTTGAGATAACTCTGCACTATTGCGAGCTGCAAATGCCACTTCCAGCTTAGCTGTGCAGAAGAAGAACAACAAGAAGAAGAAATATCTCGAAATATGTCCGTCTGGCCCGTTCCTTTGAGCTGAATCTGCAAATATCTCGGAAACGAAGCGAGCTATGGCAAAATGTTAAGAGACGTTTTTTGTAGAGAATTATGTTTCCTACAATTTATGTTCTATGATATTTTTTGATCAGAAGCGTAGTTTTCGAGGTATATCGAGATATTTAAAAGTTCCGAAGCCGCACCAACATAATAGAGATTCAGAAACACCGTGGCCCCTTTCTTTGAGATAACTCTGCACTAGTGCGAGCCGCAAATGCCACTTCCAGCTTAGCTGTGCAGAAGAAGAACAACAAGAAGAAGAAATATCTCGAAATATGTCCGTCAGGCCCCTTCCCTTGAGATAAATCTGCAAATATCTCGGAAACGAAGCGAGCTATGGCAAAATGTTAAAAGACCTTTTTTGTAGAGAATTAAGTTTCCTACTTTTTATGTTCTATGATATTTTTTGATCAGATGCGTAGTTCTCGAGATATATCAAGATATTTAAAAGTTCCGAAGCCGCACCAACATAATAGAGATACAGAAACACCGTGGCCCCTTTCTTTGAGATAACTCTGCACTGCTGCGAGCTGCAAATGCCACTTCCACCTTAGCTGTGCAGAGGAAGAACTACAAGAAGAAGAAATATCTCGAAATATGTCCGTCAGGCCCGCTCCTTTGAGCTGAATCTGCAAATATCTCGGAAACGAAGCGAGCTATGGCAAAATGTTAAGAGACGTTTTTTGTAGAGAATTATGTTTCCTACAATTTATGTTCTATGATATTTTTTGATCAGAAGCGTAGTTTTCGAGATATATCGAGATATTTAAAAGTTCCGAAGCCGCACCAACATAATAGAGATACAGAAACACCGTGGCCCCTTTCTTTGAGATAACTCTGCACTATTGCGAGCTGCAAATGCCACTTCCAGCTTAGCTGTGCAGAAGAAGAACAACAAGAAGAAGAAATATCTCGAAATATGTCCGTCAGGACCCTTCCCTTGAGATAAATCTGCAAATATCTCGGAAACGAAGCGAGCTATGGCAAAACGTTAAGAGACCTTTTTTGTAGAGAATTATGTTTCCTACAATTTATGTTCTATGATATTTTTTGATCAGAAGCGTAGTTTTCGAGATATATCGAGATATTTAAAAGTTCCGAAGCCGCACCAACATAATAGAGATACAGAAACACCGTGGCCCCTTTCTTTGAGATAACTCTGCACTAGTGCGAGCCGCAAATGCCACTTCCAGCTTAGCTGTGCAGAAGAAGAACAACAAGAAGAAGAAATATCTCGAAATATGTCCGTCAGGCCGCTTCCCTTGAGATAAATCTGCAAATATCTCGGAAACGAAGAGAGCTATGGCAAAATGTTAAGAGACCTTTTTTGTAGAGAATTAAGTTTCCTACTTTTTATGTTCTATGATATTTTTTGATCAGATGCGTAGTTCCCGAGATATATCAAGATATTTAAAAGTTCCGAAGCCGCACCAACATAATAGAGATACAGAAACACCGTGGCCCCTTTCTTTGAGATAACTCTGCACTATTCCGAGCTGCAAATGCCACTTCCAGCTTAGCTGTGCAGAAGAAGAACAACAAGAAGAAGAAATATCTCGAAATATGTCCGTCAGGCCCCTTCCCTTCAGATGTATCTGCAAATATCTCGGAAACGAAGCGAGCTATGGCAAAATGTTAAGAGACCTTTTTTGTAGAGAATTATGTTTCCTACAATTTATGTTCTATGATATTTTTTGATCAGAAGCGTAGTTTTCGAGATATATCGAGATATTTAAAAGTTCCGAAGCCGCACCAACATAATAGAGATACAGAAACACCGTGGCCCCTTTCTTTGAGATAACTCTGCACTATTGCGAGCTGTAAATGCCACTTCCAGCTTAGCTGTGCAGAAGAAGAACAACAAGAAGAAGAAATATCTCGAAATATGTCCGTCAGGCCCCTTCCCTTGAGATAAATCTGCAAACATCTCGGAAACGAAGCGAGCTATGGCAAAATGTTAAGAGACCTTTTTTGTAGAGAATTATGTTTCCTACAATTTATGTTCTATGATATTTTTTGATCAGAAGCGTAGTTTTCGAGATATATCGAGATATTTAAAAGTTCCGAAGCCGCACCAACATAATAGAGATACAGAAACACCGTGGCCCCTTTCTTTGAGATAACTCTGCACTATTGCGAGCTGCAAATGCCACTTCCAGCTTAGCTGTGCAGAAGAAGAACAACAAGAATAAGAAATATTTCGAAATATGTCCGTCAGGCCCGTTCCCTTGAGATAAATCTGCAAATATCTCGGAAACGAAGCGAGCTACGGCAAAATGTTAAGAGACCTTTTTTATAGAAAATTAGGTTTCCTACTTTTTATGTTCTATCATATTTTTTGATCAGATGCGTAGTTCTCGAGATATATCAAGATATTTAAAAGTTCCGAAGCCGCACCAACATAATAGAGATACAGAAACACCGTGGCCCCTCTCTTTGAGATAACTCCGCACGATTGCGAGCTGGAAATGCCACTTCCAGTTTACCTGTGCAGAAGAAGAACAACAAGAAGAAGAAATATCTCGAAATATGTCCGTCAGGACCCTTCCCTTGAGATAAATCTGCAAATATCTCGGAAACGAAGCGAGCTATGGCAAAATTTTAAGAGACCTTTTTTGTAGAGAATTATGTTTCCTACAATTTAGGTTCTCTAAAATTTTTTGATCAGAAGCGTAGTTTTCGCGATATATCGAGATATTTAAAAGTTCCGAAGCCGCACCAACATAATAGAGATACAGAAACACCGTGGCCCCTTTCTTTGAGATAACTCTGCACTATTGCGACCTGCAAATGCCACTTCCAGCTTAGCTGTGCAGAAGAGGAACAACAAGAAGAAGAAATATCTCGGAATATGTCCGTCAGGCCCCTTCCCTTGAGCTAAATCTGCAAATATCTCGGAAACGATGCCAGCTATGGGAAAATGTTAAGAGACCTTTTTTGTAGAGAATTAAGTTTCCTACTTTTTATGTTCTATGATATTTTTTGATCAGATGCGTAGTTCTCGAGATATATCAAGATATTTAAAAGTTCCGAAGCCGCACCAACATAATAGAGATACAGAAACAACGTGGCCCCTTTCTTTGAGATAACTCTGCACTATTGCGCGCTGCAAATGCCACTTCCAGCTTAGCTGTGCAGAAGAAGAACAACAAGAAGAAGAAATATCTCGAAATATGTCCGTCAGGCCCCTTCCCTTGAGATAAATCTGCAAATATCTCGGAAACGAAGCGAGCTATGGCAAAATGTTAAGAGACCTTTTTTGTAGAGAATTAAGTTTCCTACTTTTTATGTTCTATGACATTTTTTGATCAGATGCGTAGTTCTCGAGATATATCATGATATTTAAAAGCTCCGAAGCTGCACCAACATAATAGAGGTACAGAAACACCGTGGCCCCTTTCTTTGAGATAACTCTGCACTACTGCGAGCTGCAAATGCCACTTCCAGCTTAGCTGTGCAGAAGAAGAACAACAAGAAGAAGAAATATCTCGAAATATGTCCGTCAGGCCCCTTCCCTTGAGATAAATCTGCAAATATCTCGGAAACGAAGCGAGCTATTGCAAAACGTTAAGAGACCTTTTTTGTAGAGAATTAAGTTTCCTACTTTTTATGTTCTATGATATTTTTTGATCAGATGCGTAGTTCTCGAGATATATCAAGATATTTAAAAGTTCCGAAGCCGCACCAACATAATAGAGATACAGAAACACCGTGGCCCCTTTCTTTGAGATAACTCTGCACTATTGCGCGCTGCAAATGCCACTTCCAGCTTAGCTGTGCAGAAGAAGAACAACAAGAAGAAGAAATATCTCGAAATATGTCCGTCAGGCCCCTTCCCTTGAGATAAATCTGCAAATATCTCGGAAACGAAGCGAGCTACGGCAAAATGTTAAGAGACCTTTTTTATAGAAAGTTAGGTTTCCTACTTTTTATGTTCTATGATATTTTTGGATCAGATGCGTAGTTCTCGAGATATATCAAGATATTTAAAAGTTCCGAAGCCGCACCAACATAATAGAGATACAGAAACACCGTGGCCCCTCTCTTTGAGATAACTCCGCACGATTGCGAGCTGGAAATGCCACTTCCAGTTTACCTGTGCAGAAGAAGAACAACAAGAAGAAGAAATATCTCGAAATATGTCCGTCAGGACCCTTCCCTTGAGATAAATCTGCAAATATCTCGGAAACGAAGCGAGCTATGGCAAAATTTTAAGAGACCTTTTTTGTAGAGAATTATGTTTCCTACAATTTAGGTTCTCTAAAATTTTTTGATCAGAAGCGTAGTTTTCGCGATATATCGAGATATTTAAAAGTTCCGAAGCCGCACCAACATAATAGAGATACAGAAACACCGTGGCCCCTTTCTTTGAGATAACTCTGCACTATTGCGACCTGCAAATGCCACTTCCAGCTTAGCTGTGCAGAAGAGGAACAACAAGAAGAAGAAATATCTCGGAATATGTCCGTCAGGCCCCTTCCCTTGAGCTAAATCTGCAAATATCTCGGAAACGATGCCAGCTATGGGAAAATGTTAAGAGACCTTTTTTGTAGAGAATTAAGTTTCCTACTTTTTATGTTCTATGATATTTTTTGATCAGATGCGTAGTTCTCGAGATATATCAAGATATTTAAAAGTTCCGAAGCCGCACCAACATAATAGAGATACAGAAACACCGTGGCCCCTTTCTTTGAGATAACTCTGCACTATTGCGCGCTGCAAATGCCACTTCCAGCTTAGCTGTGCAGAAGAAGAACAACAAGAAGAAGAAATATCTCGAAATATGTCCGTCAGGCCCCTTCCCTTGAGATAAATCTGCAAATATCTCGGAAACGAAGCGAGGTATGGCAAAATGTTAAGAGACCTTTTTTGTAGAGAATTATGTTTCCTACAATTTAGGTTCTCTAAAATTTTTTGATCAGAAGCGTAGTTTTCGAGATATATCGAGATATTTAAAAGTTCCGAAGCCGCACCAACATAATAGAGATACAGAAACACCGTGGCCCCTTTCTTTGAGATAACTCTGCACTATTGCGACCTGCAAATGCCACTTCCAGCTTAGCTGTGCAGAAGAGGAACAACAAGAAGAAGAAATATCTCGGAATATGTCCGTCAGGCCCCTTCCCTTGAGCTAACTCTGCAAATATCTCGGAAACGATGCCAGCTATGGGAAAATGTTAAGAGACCTTTTTTGTAGAGAATTAAGTTTCCTACTTTTTATGTTCTATGATATTTTTTGATCAGATGCGTAGTTCTCGAGATATATCAAGATATTTAAAAGTTCCGAAGCCGCACCAACATAATAGAGATACAGAAACAACGTGGCCCCTTTCTTTGAGATAACTCTGCACTATTGCGCGCTGCAAATGCCACTTCCAGCTTAGCTGTGCAGAAGAAGAACAACAAGAAGAAGAAATATCTCGAAATATGTCCGTCAGGCCCCTTCCCTTGAGATAAATCTGCAAATATCTCGGAAACGAAGCGAGCTATGGCAAAATGTTAAGAGACCTTTTTTGTAGAGAATTAAGTTTCCTACTTTTTATGTTCTACGACATTTTTTGATCAGATGCGTAGTTCTCGAGATATATCAAGATATTTAAAAGCTCCGAAGCTGCACCAACATAATAGAGGTACAGAAACACCGTGGCCCCTTTCTTTGAGATAACTCTGCACTACTGCGAGCTGCAAATGCCACTTCCAGCTTAGCTGTGCAGAAGAAGAACAACAAGAAGAAGAAATATCTCGAAATATGTCCGTCAGGGCCCTTCCCTTGAGATAAATCTGCAAATATCTCGGAAACGAAGTGAGCTATGGCAAAATGTTAAGAGACCTTTTTTGTAGAGAATTATGTTTCCTATAATTTACGTTCTCTGATATTTTTTGATCAGAAGCGTAGTTTTCGAGATATATCAAGATATTTAAAAGTTCCGAAGCCGCACCAACATAATAGAGATACAGAAACACCGTGGCCCCTTTCTTTGAGATAACTCTGCACTATTGCGCGCTGCAAATGCCACTTCCAGCTTAGCTGTGCAGAAGAAGAACAACAAGAAGAAGAAATATCTCGAAATATGTCCGTCAGGCCCCTTCCCTTGAGATAAATCTGCAAATATCTCGGAAACGAAGCGAGCTATGGCAAAATGTTAAGAGACCTTTTTTGTAGAGAATTAAGTTTCCTACTTTTTATGTTCTATGATATTTTTTGATCAGATGCGTAGTTCTCGAGATATATCAAGATATTTAAAAGCTCCGAAGCTGCACCAACATAATAGAGGTACAGAAACACCGTGGCCCCTTTCTTTGAGATAACTCTGCACTATTGCGAGCTGCAAATGCCACTTCCAGCTTAGCTGTGCAGAAGAAGAACAACAAGAATAAGAAATATTTCGAAATATGTCCGTCAGGCCCGTTCCCTTGAGATAAATCTGCAAATATCTCGGAAACGAAGCGAGCTACGGCAAAATGTTAAGAGACCTTTTTTGTAGAAAATTAGGTTTCCTACTTTTTATGTTCTATGATATTTTTTGATCAGATGCGTAGTTCTCGAGATATATCAAGATATTTGAAAGTTCCGAAGCCGCACCAACATAATAGAGATACAGAAACACCGTGGCCCCTCTCTTTGAGATAACTCTGCACTATTGCGAGCTGCAAATGCCACTTCCAGCTTAGCTGTGCAGAAGAAGAACAACAAGAAGAAGAAATATCTGGAAATATGTCCGTCAGGCCCCTTCCCTTGAGATAAATCTGCAAATATCTCGGAAACCAAGCGAGCTATGGCAAAATGTTAAGAGACCTTATTTGTAGAGAATTAAGTTTCCTACTTTTTATGCTCTACGATATTTTTTGATCAGATGCGTAGTTCTCGAGATATATCCAGATATTTAAAAGTTCCGAAGCGGCACCAACATAATAGAGATACAGAAACACCGTGGCCCCTTTCTTTGAGGTAACTCTGCACTATTGCGAGCTGCAAATGCCACTTCCAGCTTAGCTGTGCAGAAGAAGAACAACAAGAAGAAGAAACATCTCGAAATATGTCCCTCAGGCCCCTTCCCTTGAGATAAATCTGCAAATATCTCGGAAACCAAGCGAGCTATGGCAAAATCTCTAGAGACCTTATTTGTAGAGAATTAAGTTTCCTACTTTTTATGTTCTACGATATTTTTTGATCAGATGCGTAGTTCTCGAGATATATCAAGATATTTAAAAGTTCCAAAGCCGCACCAACATAATAGAGATACAGAAACACCGTGGCCCCTTTCTTTGAGATAACTCTGCACTATTGCGAGCTGCAAATGCCACTTCCAGCTTAGCTGTGCAGAAGAAGAACAACAAGAAGAAGAAATATCTCGAAATATGTCCGTCAGGCCCCTTCCCTTGAGATAAATCTGCAAATATCTCGGAAACGAAGCGAGCTATTGCAAAACGTTAAGAGACCTTTTTTGTAGAGAATTAAGTTTCCTACTTTTTATGTTCTATGATATTTTTTGATCAGATGCGTAGTTCTCGAGATATATCAAGATATTTAAAAGTTCCGAAGCCGCACCAACATAATAGAGATACAGAAACACCGTGGCCCCTTTCTTTGAGATAACTCTGCACTATTGCGCGCTGCAAATGCCACTTCCAGCTTAGCTGTGCAGAAGAAGAACAACAAGAAGAAGAAATATCTCGAAATATGTCCGTCAGGCCCCTTCCCTTGAGATAAATCTGCAAATATCTCGGAAACGAAGCGAGGTATGGCAAAATGTTAAGAGACCTTTTTTGTAGAGAATTAAGTTTCCTACTTTTTATGTTCTATGATATTTTTTGATCAGATGCGTAGTTCTCGAGATATATCCAGATATTTAAAAGTTCCGAAGCCGCACCAACATAATAGAGATACGGAAACACCGTGGCCCCTTTCTTTGGGATAACTCTGCACTATTGCGAGCTGGAAATGCCACTTCCAGTTTAGCTGTGCAGAAGAAGAACAACAAGAAGAAGAAATATCTCGAAATATGTCCGTCAGGACCCTTCCCTTGAGATAAATCTGCAAATATCTCGGAAACGAAGCGAGCTATTGCAAAACGTTAAGAGACCTTTTTTGTAGAGAATTAAGTTTCCTACTTTTTATGTTCTATGATATTTTTTGATCAGATGCGTAGTTCTCGAGATATATCAAGATATTTAAAAGTTCCGAAGCCGCACCAACATAATAGAGATACAGAAACACCGTGGCCCCTTTCTTTGAGATAACTCTGCACTATTGCGCGCTGCAAATGCCACTTCCAGCTTAGCTGTGCAGAAGAAGAACAACAAGAAGTAGAAATATCTCGAAATATGTCCGTCAGGCCCCTTCCCTTGAGATAAATCTGCAAATATCTCGGAAACGAAGCGAGCTATGGCAAAATGTTAAGAGACCTTTTTTGTAGAGAATTAAGTTTCCTACTTTTTATGTTCTATGATATTTTTTGATCAGATGCGTAGTTCTCGAGATATATCAAGATATTTAAAAGTTCCGAAGCCGCACCAACATAATAGAGAAACAGAAACAGCGTGGCCCCTTTCTTTGAGATAACTCTGCACTATTGCGCGCTGCAAATGGCACTTCCAGCTTAGCTGTGCAGAAGAAGAACAACAAGAAGAAGAAATATCTCGAAATATGTCCGTCAGGCCCCTTCCCTTGAGATAAATCTGCAAATATCTCGGAAAGGAAGCGAGCTATGGCAAAATGTTAAGAGACCTTTTTTGTAGAGAATTATGTTTCCTACAATTTATGTTCTATGATATTTTTTGATCAGAAGCGTAGTTTTCGAGATATATTGAGATATTTAAAAGTTCCGAAGCCGCACCAACATAATAGAGATACAGCAACACCGTGGCCCCTTTCTTTGAGATAACTCTGCACTACTGCGAGCTGCAAATGCCACTTCCAGCTTAGCTGTGCAGAAGAAGAACAACAAGAAGAAGAAATATCTCGAAATATGTCCGTCAGGCCCCTTCCCTTGGGATAAATCTGCAAATATCTCGGAAACGAAGCGAGCTATGGCAAAATGTTAAGAGACCTTTTTTGTAGAGAATTAAGTTTCCTACTTTTTATGTTCTATGATATTTTTTGATCAGATGCGTAGTTCTCGCGATATATCCAGATATTTAAAAGTTCCGAAGCGGCACCAACATGATAGAGATACAGAAACACCGTGGCCCCTTTCTTTGAGGTAACTCTGCACTATTGCGAGCTGCAAATGCCACTTCCAGCTTAGCTGTGCAGAAGAAGAACAACAAGAAGAAGAAATATCTCGAAATATGTCCCTCAGGCCCCTTCCCTTGAGATAAATCTGCAAATATCTCGGAAACCAAGCGAGCTATGGCAAAATGTTAAGAGAACTTTTTTGTAGAGAATTAAGTTTCCTACTTTTTATGTTCTATGATATTTTTTGATCAGATGCGTAGTTCTCGAGATATATCAAGATATTTAAAAGTTCCGAAGCCGCACCAACATAATAGAGATACAGAAACACCGTGGCCCCTTTCTTTGAGATAACTCTGCACTACTGCGAGCTGCAAATGCCACTTCCAGCTTAGCTGTGCAGAAGAAGAACAACAAGAAGAAGAAGTATCTCGAAATATGTCCGTCAGGCCCCTTCCCTTGGGATAAATCTGCAAATATCTCGGAAACGAAGCGAGCTATGGCAAAATGTTAAGAGACCTTTTTTGTAGAGAATTAAGTTTCCTACTTTTTATGTTCTATGATATTTTTTGATCAGATGCGTAGTTCTCGAGATATATCCAGATATTTAAAAGTTCCGAAGCGGCACCAACATAATAGAGATACAGAAACACCGTGGCCCCTTTCTTTGAGGTAACTCTGCACTATTGCGAGCTGCAAATGCCACGCCCAGCTTAGCTCTGCAGAAGAAGAACAACAAGAAGAAGAAATATCTCGAAATATGTCCCTCAGGCCCCTTCCCTTGAGATAAATCTGCAAATATCTCGGAAACCAAGCGAGCTATGGCAAAATGTTATGAGACCTCATTTGTAGAGAATTATGTTTCCTACAATTTACGTTCTCTGATATTTTTTGATCAGAAGCGTAGTTTTCGAGATATATCGAGATATTTAAAAGTTCCGAAGCCGCACCAACATAATAGAGATACAGAAACACCGTGGCCCCTTTCTTTGAGATAACTCTGCACTATTGCGCGCTGCCAATGGCACTTCCAGCTTAGCTGTGCAGAAGAAGAACAACAAGAAGAAGAAATATCTCGAAATATGTCCGTCAGGCCCCTTCCCTTGAGATAAATCTGCAAATATCTCGGAAACGAAGCGAGCTATGGCAAAATGTTAAGAGACCTTTTTTGTAGAGAATTAAGTTTCCTACTTTTTATGTTCTATGATATTTTTTGATCAGATGCGTAGTTCTCGAGATATATCAAGATATTTAAAAGTTCCGAAGCCGCACCAACATAATAGAGATACAGAAACACCGTGGCCCCTTTCTTTGAGATAACTCTGCACTACTGCGAGCTGCAAATGCCACTTCCAGCTTAGCTGTGCAGAAGAAGAACAACAAGAAGAAGAAGTATCTCGAAATATGTCCGTCAGGCCCCTTCCCTTGGGATAAATCTGCAAATATCTCGGAAACGAAGCGAGCTATGGCAAAATGTTAAGAGACCTTTTTTGTAGAGAATTAAGTTTCCTACTTTTTATGTTCTATGATATTTTTTGATCAGATGCGTAGTTCTCGAGATATATCCAGATATTTAAAAGTTCCGAAGCGGCACCAACATAATAGAGATACAGAAACACCGTGGCCCCTTTCTTTGAGGTAACTCTGCACTATTGCGAGCTGCAAATGCCACTTCCAGCTTAGCTGTGCAGAAGAAGAACAACAAGAAGAAGAAATATCTCGAAATATGTCCCTCAGGCCCCTTCCCTTGAGATAAATCTGCAAATATCTCGGAAACCAAGCGAGCTATGGCAAAATGTTAAGAGACCTCATTTGTAGAGAATTAAGTTTCCTACTTTTTATGTTCTACGATATTTTTTGATCAGATGCGTAGTTCTCGAGATATATCAAGATATTTAAAAGTTCCGAAGCCGCACCAACATAATAGAGATACAGAAACACCGTGGCCCCTTTCTTTGAGATAACTCTGCACTATTGCGAGCTGGAAATGCCACTTCCAGCTTAGCTGTGCAGAAGAAGAACAACAAGAAGAAGAAATATCTCGAAATATGTCCGTCAGGCCCCTTCCCTTGAGATAAATCTGCAAATATCTCGGAAACGAAGCGAGCTATGGCAAAATCTTAAGAGACCTTTTTTGTAGAGAATTATGTTTCCTACAATTTACGTTCTCTGATATTTTTTGATCAGAAGCGTAGTTTTCGAGATATATCGAGATATTTAAAAGTTCCGAAGCCGCACCAACATAATAGAGATACAGAAACACCGTGGCCCCTTTCTTTGAGATAACTCTGCACTATTGCGACCTGCAAATGCCACTTCCAGCTTAGCTGTGCACAAGAAGAACAACAAGAAGAAGAAATATCTCGAAATATGTCCCTCAGGCCCCTTCCCTTGAGATAAATCTGCAAATATCTCGGAAACCAAGCGAGCTATGGCAAAATGTTAAGAGACCTTATTTGTAGAGAATTAAGTTTCCTACTTTTTATGTTCTACGATATTTTTTGATCAGATGCGTAGTTCTCGAGATATATCAAGATATTTAAAAGTTCCGAAGCCGCACCAACATAATAGAGATACAGAAACACCGTGGCCCCTTTCTTTGAGATAACTCTGGACTATTGCGAGCTGCAAATGCCACTTCCAGCTTAGCTGTGCAGAAGAAGAACAACAAGAAGAAGAAATATCTCGAAATATGTCCGTCAGGCCCCTTCCCTTGAGATAAATCTGCAATTATCTCGGAAACGAAGCGAGCTATGGCAAAATCTTAAGAGACCTTTTTTGTAGAGAATTATGTGTCCTACAATTTACGTTCTCTGATATTTTTTGATCAGAAGCGTAGTTTTCGAGATATATCGAGATATTTAAAAGTTCCGAAGCCGCACCAACATAATAGAGATACAGAAACACCGTGGCCCCTTTCTTTGAGATAACTCTGCACTACTGCGAGCTGGAAATGCCACTTCCAGTTTAGCTGTGCAGAAGAAGAACAACAAGAAGAAGAAATATCTCGAAATATGTCCATCAGGACCCTTCCCTTGAGATAAATCTGCAAATATCTCGGAAACGAAGCGAGCTATGGCAAAATGTTAAGAGACCTTTTTCGTAGAGAATTATGTTTCCTACAATTTATGTTCTATGATATTTTTTGATCAGAAGCGTAGTTTTCGAGATATGTCGAGATATTTAAAAGTGCCGAAGCCGCACCAACATAATAGAGATACAGAAACACCGTGGCCCCTTTCTTTGGGATAACTCTGCACTATTGCGAGCTGGAAATGCCACTTCCAGTTTAGCTGTGCAGAAGAAGAACAACAAGAAGAAGAAATATCTCGAAATATGTCCATCAGGACCCTTCCCTTGAGATAAAGCTGCAAATATCTCGGAAACGAAGCGAGCTATTGCAAAACGTTAAGAGACCTTTTTTTGTAGAGAATTAAGTTTCCTACTTTTTATGTTGTATGATATTTTTTGATCAGATGCGTAGTTCTCGAGATATATCAAGATATTTAAAAGCTCCGAAGCTGCACCAACATAATAGAGGTACAGAAACACCGTGGCCCCTTTCTTTGAGATAACTCTGCACTATTGCGAGCTGCAAATGCCACTTCCAGCTTAGCTGTGCAGAAGAAGAACAACAAGAATAGGAAATATTTCGAAATATGTCCGTCAGGCCCCTTCCCTTGAGATAAATCTGCAAATATCTCGGAAACGAAGCGAGCTACGGCAAAATGTTAAGAGACCTTTTTTGTAGAAAATTAGGTTTCCTACTTTTTATGTTCTAGGATATTTTTTGATCAGATGCGTAGTTCTCGAGATATATCAAGATATTTAAAAGTTCCGAAGCCGCACCAACATAATAGAGATACGGAAACACCGTGGCCCCTTTCTTTGCGATAACTCTGCACGATTGCGAGCTGCAAATGCCACTTCCAGCTTAGCTGTGCAGAAGAAGAACAACAAGAAGAAGAAATATCTCGAAATATGTCCGTCAGGCCCCTTCCCTTGAGATAAATCTGCAAATACCTCGGAAACGAAGCGAGCTATGGCAAAATGTTAAGAGACCTTTTTTGTAGAGAATTAAGTTTCCTACTTTTTATGTTCTATGATGTTTTTCGATCAGAGGCGTAGTTCTCGAGATATATCAAGATATTTAAAAGTTCCGAAGCCGCACCAACCTAATAGAGATACAGAAACACCGTGGCCCCTTTCTTTGAGATAACTCTGCACTACTGCGAGCTGGAAATGCCACTTCCAGTTTAGCTGTGCAGAAGAAGAACAACAAGAAGAAGAAACATCTCGAAATATGTCCATCAGGACCCTTCCCTTGAGATAAATCTGCAAATATCTCGGAAACGAAGCGAGCTATGGCAAAACGTTAAGAGACCTTTTTTGTAGAGAATTATGTTCCCTACAATTTATGTTCTATGATATTTGTTGATCAGATGCGTAGTTCTCGAGATATATCAAGATATTTAAAAGTTCCGAAGCCGCACCAACATAATAGAGATACAGAAACACCGTGGCCCCTTTCTTTGCGATAGCTCTGCACTATTGCGAGCTGCAAATGCCACTTCCAGCTTAGCTGTGCAGAAGAAGAACAACAAGAAGAAGAAATATCTCGAAATATGTCCGTCAGGCCCCTTCCCTTGAGATATATCTGCAAATATCTCGGAAACAAAGCGAGCTATGGCAAAATGTTAAGAGACCTTTTTTGTAGAGAATTATGTTTCCTACAATTTATGTTCTATGATATTTTTCGATCAGAAGCGTAGTTTTCGAGATATATCGAGATATTTAAAAGTTCCGAAGCCGCACCAACATAATAGAGATACAGAAACACCGTGGCCCCTTTCTTTGAGATAACTCTGCACTATTGCGAGCTGGAAATGCCACTTCCAGTTTAGCTGTGCAGAAGAAGAACAACAAGAAGAAGAAACATCTCGAAATATGTCCATCAGGACCCTTCCCTTGAGATAAATCTGCAAATATCTCGGAAACGAAGCGAGCTATGGCAAAATGTTAAGAGACCTTTTTTGAAGAGAATTAAGTTTCCTACTTTTTATGTTCTATGATATTTTTCGATCAGAGGCGTAGTTCTCGAGATATATCAAGATATTTAAAAGTTCCGAAGCCGCACCAACATAATAGAGATACAGAAACACCGTGGCCCCTTTCTTTGAGATAACTCTGCACGATTGCGAGCTGGAAATGCCACTTCCAGTTTAGCTGTGCAGAAGAAGAACAACAAGAAGAAGAAATATCTCGAAATATGTCCATCAGGACCCCTCCCTTGAGATAAATCTGCAAATATCTCGGAAACGAAGCGAGCTATGGCAAAATGTTAAGAGACCTTTTTTGTAGAGAATTATGTTCCCTACAATTTATGTTCTATGATATTTGTTGATCAGATGCGTAGTTCTCGAGATATATCAAGATATTTAAAAGTTCCGAAGCCGCACCAACATAATAGAGATACAGAAACACCGTGGCCCCTTTCTTTGCGATAGCTCTGCACTATTGCGAGCTGCAAATGCCACTTCCAGCTTAGCTGTGCAGAAGAAGAACAACAAGAAGAAGAAATATCTCGAAATATGTCCGTCAGGCCCCTTCCCTTGAGATATATCTGCAAATATCTCGGAAACAAAGCGAGCTATGGCAAAATGTTAAGAGACCTTTTTTGTAGAGAATTATGTTTCCTACAATTTATGTTCTATGATATTTTTTGATCAGAAGCGTAGTTTTCGAGATATATCGAGATATTTAAAAGTTCCGAAGCCGCACCAACATAATAGAGATACAGAAACACCCTGGCCCCTTTCTTTGAGATAACTCTGCACTATTGCGAGCTGGAAATGCCACTTCCAGTTTAGCTGTGCAGAAGAAGAACAACAAGAAGAAGAAATATCTCGAAATATGTCCATCAGGACCCTTCCGTTGAGATAAATCTGCAAATATCTCGGAAACGAAGCGAGCTATGGCAAAATGTTAAGAGACCTTTTTTGTAGCGAATTAAGTTTCCTACTTTTTATGTTCTATGATATTTTTTGATCAGATGCGTAGTTCTCGAGATGTATCAAGATATTTAAAAGTTCCGAAGCTGCACCAACATAATAGAGGTGCAGAAACACCGTGGCCTCTTTCTTTGAGATAACTCTGCACTATTGCGAGCTGCAAATGTCACTTCCAGCTTAGCTGTGCAGAAGAGGAACAACAAGAAGAAGAAATATCTCGGAATATGTCCGTTAGGCCCCTTCCCTTGAGATAAATCTGCAAATATCTCGGAAACGAAGCGAGCTATGGCAAAATGTTAACAGACTTTTTTGTAGAGAATTAAGTTTCCCACTTTTTATGTTCTATGATATTTTTTGATCAGAAGCGTAGTTTTCGAGATATATCGAGATATTTAAAAGTTCCGAAGCCGCACCAACCTAATAGAGATACAGAAACACCGTGGCCCCTTTCTTTGAGATAACTCTGCACTACTGCGAGCTGGAAATGCCACTTCCAGTTTAGCTGTGCAGAAGAAGAACAACAAGAAGAAGAAACATCTCGAAATATGTCCATCAGGACCCTTCCCTTGAGATAAATCTGCAAATATCTCGGAAACGAAGCGAGCTATGGCAAAATGTTAAGAGACCTTTTTTGTAGAGAATTATGTTCCCTACAATTTATGTTCTATGATATTTGTTGATCAGATGCGTAGTTCTCGAGATATATCAAGATATTTAAAAGTTCCGAAGCCGCACCAACATAATAGAGATACAGAAACACCGTGGCCCCTTTCTTTGCGATAGCTCTGCACTATTGCGAGCTGCAAATGCCACTTCCAGCTTAGCTGTGCAGAAGAAGAACAACAAGAAGAAGAAATATCTCGAAATATGTCCGTCAGGCCCCTTCCCTTGAGATATATCTGCAAATATCTCGGAAACAAAGCGAGCTACGGCAAAATGTTAAGAGACCTTTTTTGTAGAGAATTATGTTTCCTACAATTTATGTTCTATGATATTTTTCGATCAGAAGCGTAGTTTTCGAGATATATCGAGATATTTAAAAGTTCCGAAGCCGCACCAACATAATAGAGATACAGAAACACCGTGGCCCCTTTCTTTGAGATAACTCTGCACTATTGCGAGCTGGAAATGCCACTTCCAGTTTAGCTGTGCAGAAGAAGAACAACAAGAAGAAGAAACATCTCGAAATATGTCCATCAGGACCCTTCCCTTGAGATAAATCTGCAAATATCTCGGAAACGAAGCGAGCTATGGCAAAATGTTAAGAGACCTTTTTTGTAGAGAATTATGTTTCCTACAATTTATGTTCTATGATATTTTTTGATCAGAAGCGTAGTTTTCGAGATATATCGAGATATTTAAAAGTTCCGAAGCCGCACCAACATAATAGAGATACAGAAACACCGTGGCCCCTTTCTTTGGGATAACTCTGCACTATTGCGAGCTGGAAATGCCACTTCCAGTTTAGCTGTGCAGAAGAAGAACAACAAGAAGAAGAAATATCTCGAAATATGTCCGTCAGGACCCTTCCCTTGAGATAAATCTGCAAATATCTCGGAAACGAAGCGAGCTATTGCAAAACGTTAAGAGACCTTTTTTGTAGAGAATTAAGTTTCCTACTTTTTATGTTCTATGATATTTTTTGATCAGATGCGTAGTTCTCGGGATATATCAAGATATTTAAAAGCTCCGAAGCTGCACCAACATAATAGAGGTACAGAAACACCGTGGCCCCTTTCTTTGAGATAACTCTGCACTATTGCGAGCTGCAAATGCCACTTCCAGCTTAGCTGTGCAGAAGAAGAACAACAAGAATAAGAAATATTTCGAAATATGTCCGTCAGGCCCCTTCCCTTGAGATAAATCTGCAAATATCTCGGAAACGAAGCGAGCTACGGCAAAATGTTAAGAGACCTTTTTTGTAGAAAATTAGGTTTCCTACTTTTTATGTTCTAGGATATTTTTTGATCAGATGCGTAGTTCTCGAGATATATCGAGATATTTAAAAGTTCCGAAGCCGCACCAACATAATAGAGATACAGAAACACCGTGGCCCCTTTCTTTGCGATAACTCTGCACTATTGCGAGCTGCAAATGCCACTTCCAGCTTAGCTGTGCAGAAGAAGAACAACAAGAAGAAGAAATATCTCGAAATATGTCCGTCAGGCCCCTTCCCTTGAGATAAATCTGCAAATACCTCGGAAACCAAGCGAGCTATGGCAAAATGTTAAGAGACCTTTTTTGTAGAGAATTAAGTTTCCTACTTTTTATGTTCTATGATATTTTTCGATCAGAGGCGTAGTTCTCGAGATATATCAAGATATTTAAAAGTTCCGAAGCCGCACCAACATAATAGAGATACAGAAACACCGTGGCCCCTTTCTTTGAGATAACTCTGCACGATTGCGAGCTGGAAATGCCACTTCCAGTTTAGCTGTGCAGAAGAAGAACAACAAGAAGAAGAAATATCTCGAAATATGTCCATCAGGACCCTTCCCTTGAGATAAATCTGCAAATATCTCGGAAACCAAGCGAGCTATGGCAAAATGTTAAGAGACCTTTTTTGTAGAGAATTATGTTTCCTACAATTTATGTTCTATGATATTTTTTGATCAGAAGCGTAGTTTTCGAGATATATCGAGATATTTAAAAGTTCCGAAGCCGCACCAACATAATAGCGATACAGAAACACCGTGGCCCCTTTCTTTCAGATAACTATGCACTATTGCGAGCTGCAAATGCCACTTCCAGCTTAGCTGTGCAGAAGAAGAACAACAAGAAGAAGAAATATCTCGAAATATGTCCGTCAGGCCCCTTACCTTGAGATAAATCTGCAAATATCCCGGAAACGAAGCGAGCTATGGCAAAATGTTAAGAGACCTTTTTTGTAGAGAATTAAGTTTCCTACTTTTTATCTTCTATGATATTTTCTGACCAGATTCGTAGTTCTCGAGATATATCAAGATATTTAAAAGTTCCGAAGCCGCACCAACATAATAGAGATACAGAAACACCGTGGCCCCTCTCTTTGAGATAACTCTGCACAATTGCGAGCTGCAAATGCCACTTCCAGCTTAGCTGTGCAGAAGAAGAACAACAAGAAGAAGAAATATCTCGAAATATGTCCGTCAGGCCCCTTCCCTTGAGATAAATCGGCAAGTATCTCGGAAACGAAGCAAGCTATGGCAAAATGTTAAGAGACCTTTTTTGTAGAGAATTATGTTTCTTACAATTTATGTTCTATGATATTTTTTGATCAGATGCGTAGTTCTCGAGATATATCAAGATATTTAAAAGTTCCGAAGCCGCACCAACATTATAGAGATACAGAAACACCGTGGCCCCTCTCTTTGAGATAACTCTGCACTATTGCGAGCTGGAAATGCCACTTCCAGTTTAGCTGTGCAGAAGAAGAACAACAAGAAGAAGAAATATCACGAAATATGTCCGTTAGGCCCCTTCCCTTGAGATAAATCTGCAATTATCTCGGAAACGAAGCGAGCTATGGCAAAATGTTAAGAGACCTTTTTTGTAGCGAATTAAGTTTCCTACTTTTTATGTTCTATGATATTTTTTGATCAGATGCGTAGTTCTCGAGATATATCAAGATATTTAAAAGTTCCGAAGCTGCACCAACATAATAGAGGTGCAGAAACACCGTGGCCTCTTTCTTTGAGATAACTCTGCACTATTGCGAGCTGCAAATGCCACTTCCAGCTTAGCTGTGCAGAAGAGGAACAACAAGAAGAAGAAATATCTCGGAATATGTCCGTCAGGCCCCTTCCCTTGAGATATATCTGCAAATATCTCGGAAACGATGCCAGCTATGGGAAAATGTTAAGAGACCTTTTTTGTAGAGAATTAAGTTTCCTACTTTTTATCTTCTATGATATTTTTTGATCAGATGCGTAGTTCTCGAGATATATCAAGATATTTAAAAGTTCCGAAGCCGCACCAACATAATAGAGATACAGAAACACCGTGGCCCCTTTCTTTGAGATAACTCTGCACTATTGCGAGCTGTAAATGCCACTTCCAGCTTAGCTGTGCAGAAGAAGAACAACAAGAAAAAGAAATATCTCGAAATATGTCCGTCAGGCCCCTTCCCTTGAGATATATCTGCAAATATCTCGGAAACGAAGCGAGCTATGGCAAAATGTTAAGAGACCTTTTTTGTAGAGAATTATGTTTCCTACAATTTATGTTCTATGATATTTTTTGATCAGAAGCGTAGTTTTCGAGATATATCGAGATATTTAAAAGTTCCGAAGCCGCACCAACATAATAGAGATACAGAAACACCGTGGCCCCTTTCTTTCAGATAACTATGCACTATTGCGAGCTGCAAATGCCACTTCCAGCTTAGCTGTGCAGAAGAAGAACAACAAGAAGAAGAAATATCTCGAAATATGTCCGTCAGGCCCCTTACCATGAGATAAATCTGCAAATATCTCGGAAACGAAGCGAGCTATGGCAAAATGTTAAGAGACCTTTTTTGTAGAGAATTAAGTTTCCTACTTTTTATCTTCTATGATATTTTCTGATCAGATTCGTAGTTCTCGAGATATATCAAGATATTTAAAAGTTCCGAAGCCGCACCAACATAATAGAGATACAGAAACACCGTGGCCCCTCTCTTTGAGATAACTCTGCACAATTGCGAGCTGCAAATGCCACTTCCAGCTTAGCTGTGCAGAAGAAGAACAACAAGAAGAAGAAATATCTCGAAATATGTCCGTCAGGCCCCTTCCCTTGAGATAAATCGGCAAGTATCTCGGAAACGAAGCGAGCTATGGCAAAATGTTAAGAGACCTTTTTTGTAGACAATTATGTTTCCTACAATTTATGTTCTATGATATTTTTTGAACAGATGCGTAGTTCTCGAGATATATCAAGATATTTAAAAGTTCCGAAGCCGCACCAACATAATAGAGATACAGAAACACCGTGGCCCCTTTCTTTGAGATAACTCTGCACTATTGCGAGCTGCAAATGCCACTTCCAGCTTAGCTGTGCAGAAGAAGAACAACAAGAAGAAGAAATATCACGAAATATGTCCGTTAGGCCCCTTCCCTTGAGATAAATCTGCAAATATCTCGGAAACGAAGCGAGCTATGGCAAAATGTTAAGAGACCTTTTTTGTAGAGAATTATGTTTCCTGCAATTTATGTTCTATGATATTTTTTGATCAGAAGCGTAGTTTTCGAGATATATCGAGATATTTAAAAGTTCCGAAGCCGCACCAACGTAATAGAGATACAGAAACGCCGTGGCCCCTTTCTTTGGGATAACTCTGCACTATTGCGAGCTGGAAATGCCACTTCCAGTTTAGCTGTGCAGAAGAAGAACAACAAGAAGAAGAAATATCTCGAAATATGTCCGTCAGGCCCCTTCCCTTGAGATAAATCTGCAAATATCTCGGAAACGAAGCGAGCTATGGCAAAATGTTAAGAGACCTTTTCTGTAGATAATTATGTTTCCTACTTTTTATGTTCTATGATATTTTTTGATCAGACGCGTAGTTCTCGAGATATATCAAGATATTTAAAAGTTCCGAAGCCGCACCAACATAATAGAGATACAGAAACACCGTGGCCCCTTTCTTTGAGATAACTCTGCACTATTGCGAGCTGCAAATGCCACTTCCAGCTTAGCTGTGCAGAAGAAGAACAACAAGAAGAAGAAATATCTCGAAATATGTCCGTCAGGCCCCTTCCCTTGAGATAAATCTGCAAATATCTCGGAAACAAAGCGAGCTATTGCAAAACGTTAAGAGACCTTTTTTGTAGAGAATTAAGTTTCCTACTTTTTATGTTCTATGATATTTTTTGATCAGATGCGTAGTTCTCGAGATATATCAATATATTTAAAAGTTCCGAAGCTGCACCAACATAATAGAGGTGCAGAAACACCGTGGCCTCTTTCTTTGAGATAACTCTGCACTATTGCGAGCTGCAAATGCCACTTCCAGCTTAGCTGTGCAGAAGAGGAACAACAAGAAGAAGAAATATCTCGGAATATGTCCGTCAGGCCCCTTCCCTTGAGATAAATCTGCAAATATCTCGGAAACGAAGCGAGCTATGGCAAAATGTTAAGAGACCTTTTTTGTAGAGAATTAAGTTTCCTACTTTTTATCTTTTATGATATTTTCTGATCAGATTCGTAGTTCTCGAGATATATCAAGATATTTAAAAGTTCCGAAGCCGCACCAACATAATAGAGATACAGAAACACCGTGGCCCCTCTCTTTGAGATAACTCTGCACAATTGCGAGCTGCAAATGCCACTTCCAGCTTAGCTGTGCAGAAGAAGAACAACAAGAAGAAGAAATATCTCGAAATATGTCCGTCAGGCCCCTTCCCTTGAGATAAATCGGCAAGTATCTCGGAAACGAAGCGAGCTATGGCAAAATGTTAAGAGACCTTTTTTGTAGACAATTATGTTTCCTACAATTTATGTTCTATGATATTTTTTGATCAGATGCGTAGTTCTCGAGATATATCAAGATATTTAAAAGTTCCGAAGCCGCACCAACATAATAGAGATACAGAAACACCGTGGCCCCTCTCTTTGAGATAACTCTGCACTATTGCGAGCTGGAAATGCCACGTCCAGTTTAGCTGTGCAGAAGAAGAACAACAAGAAGAAGAAATATCTCGAAATATGTCCGTCAGGCCCCTTCCCTTGAGATGAATCTGCAAATATCTCGGAAACGAAGAGAGCTATGGCAAAATGATAAGAGACCTTTTTTGTAGAGAATTAAGTTTCCTACTTTTTACGTTCTATGGTATTTTTTTATCAGATGCGTAGTTCTCGAGATATATCAAGATATTTAAAAGTTCCGAAGCCGCACCAACATAATAGAGATACAGAAACACCGTGGCCCCTCTCTTTGAGATAACTCTGCACAATTGCGAGCTGCAAATGCCACTTCCAGCTTAGCTGTGCAGAAGAAGAACAACAAGAAGAAGAAATATCTCGAAATATGTCCGTCAGGCCCCTTCCCTTGAGATAAATCGGCAAGTATCTCGGAAACGAAGCGAGCTATGGCAAAATGTTAAGAGACCTTTTTTGTAGACAATTATGTTTCCTACAATTTATGTTCTATGATATTTTTTGAACAGATGCGTAGTTCTCGAGATATATCAAGATATTTAAAAGTTCCGAAGCTGCACCAACATAATAGAGGTGCAGAAACACCGTGGCCTCTTTCTTTGAGATAATTCTGCACTATTGCGAGCTGCAAATGCCACTTCCAGCTTAGCTGTGCAGAAGAGGAACAACAAGAAGAAGAAATATCTCGGAATATGTCCGTCAGGCCCCTTCCCTTGAGATAAATCTGCAAATATCTCGGAAACGAAGCGAGCTATGGCAAAATGTTAAGAGACCTTTTTTGTAGAGAATTAAGTTTCCTACTTTTTATCTTTTATGATATTTTCTGATCAGATTCGTAGTTCTCGAGATATATCAAGATATTTAAAAGTTCCGAAGCCGCACCAACATAATAGAGATACAGAAACACCGTGGCCCCTCTCTTTGAGATAACTCTGCACAATTGCGAGCTGCAAATGCCACTTCCAGCTTAGCTGTGCAGAAGAAGAACAACAAGAAGAAGAAATATCTCGAAATATGTCCGTCAGGCCCCTTCCCTTGAGATAAATCGGCAAGTATCTCGGAAACGAAGCGAGCTATGGCAAAATGTTAAGAGACCTTTTTTGTAGACAATTATGTTTCCTACAATTTATGTTCTATGATATTTTTTGATCAGATGCGTAGTTCTCGAGATATATCAAGATATTTAAAAGTTCCGAAGCCGCACCAACATAATAGAGATACAGAAACACCGTGGCCCCTCTCTTTGAGATAACTCTGCACTATTGCGAGCTGCAAATGCCACTTCCAGCTTAGCTGTGCAGAAGAAGAACAACAAGAAGAAGAAATATCTCGAAATATGTCCGTCAGGCCCCTTACCATGAGATAAATCTGCAAATATCTCGGAAACGAAGCGAGCTATGGCAAAATGTTAAGAGACCTTTTTTGTAGAGAATTAAGTTTCCTACTTTTTATCTTCTATGATATTTTCTGATCAGATTCGTAGTTCTCGAGATATATCAAGATATTTCAAAGTTCCGAAGCCGCACCAACATAATAGAGATACAGAAACACCGTGGCCCCTCTCTTTGAGATAACTCTGCACAATTGCGAGCTGCAAATGCCACTTCCAGCTTAGCTGTGCAGAAGAAGAACAACAAGAAGAAGAAATATCTCGAAATATGTCCGTCAGGCCCCTTCCCTTGAGATAAATCGGCAAGTATCTCGGAAACGAAGCGAGCTATGGCAAAATGTTAAGAGACCTTTTTTGTAGACAATTATGTTTCCTACAATTCATGTTCTATGATATTTTTTGAACAGATGCGTAGTTCTCGAGATATATCAAGATATTTAAAAGTTCCGAAGCCGCACCAACATAATAGAGATACAGAAACACCGTGGCCCCTCTCTTTGAGATAACTCTGCACTATTGCGAGCTGCAAATCCCACTTCCAGCTTAGCTGTGCCGAAGAGGAACAACAAGAACAAGAAATATCTCGAAATATGTCCGTCAGGCCCCTTCCCTTGAGATAAATCTGCAAATATCTCGGAAACGAAGCGAGCTATGGCAAAATGTTAAGAGACCTTTTTTGTAGAGAATTATGTTTCCTACTTTTTATGTTCTATGATATTTTTTGATCAGACGCGTAGTTCTCGAGATATATCAAGATATTTAAAAGTTCCGAAGCCGCACCAACATAATAGAGATACAGAAACACCGTGGCCCCTCTCTTTGAGATAACTCTGCACTATTGCGAGCTGGAAATGCCACTTCCAGTTTAGCTGTGCAGAAGAAGAACAACAAGAAGAAGAAATATCTCGAAATATGTCCGTCAGGCCCCTTCCCTTGAGATAAATCTGCAAATATCTCGGAAACGAAGCGAGCTATGGCAAAATGTTAAGAGACCTTTTTTGTAGAGAATTATGTTTCCTACTTTTTATGTTCTATGATATTTTTTGATCAGACGCGTAGTTCTCGAGATATATCAAGATATTTAAAAGTTCCGAAGCCGCACCAACATAATAGAGATACAGAAACACCGTGGCCCCTCTCTTTGAGATAACTCTGCACTATTGCGAGCTGGAAATGCCACTTCCAGTTTAGCTGTGCAGAAGAAGAACAACAAGAAGAAGAAATATCTCGAAATATGTCCGTTAGGCCCCTTCCCTTGAGATAAATCTGCAAATATCTCGGAAACGAAGCGAGCTATGGCAAAATGTTAACAGACTTTTTTGTAGAGAATTAAGTTTCCTACTTTTTGTGTTCTATGATATTTTTTGATCAGACGCGTAGTTCTCGAGATATATCAAGATATTTAAAAGTTCCGAAGCCGTACCAACATAATAGAGATACAGAAACACCGTGGCCCCTTTCTTTGAGATAACTCTGCACTATTGCGAGCTGCAAATGCCACATCCAGCTTAGCTGTGCAGAAGAAGAGCAACAAGAAGAAGAAATATCTCGAAATATGTCCGTCAGGTCAGTTCCTTTGAGCTGAATCTGCAAATATCTCGGAAACGAAGCGAGCTATGGCAAAATGTTAAGAGGCGTTTTTTGTAGAGAATTATGTTTCCTACAATTTATGTTCTATGATATTTTTTGATCGGAAGCGTAGTTTTCGAGATATATAGAGATATTTAAAAGTTCCGAAGCCGCACCAACATAATAGAGATACAGAAACACCGTGGCCCCTTTCTTTGAGATAACTCTGCACTATTGCGAGCTGCAAATGCCACTTCCAGCTTAGCTGTGCAGAAGAAGAACAACAAGAAGAAGAAATATCACCAAATATGTCCGTTAGGCCCCTTCCCTTGAGATAAATCTGCAAATATCTCGGAAACGAAGCGAGCTATGGCAAAATGTTAAGAGACCTTTTTTGTAGGGAATTAAGTTTCCTACTTTTTATGTTCTATGATATTTTTTGAACAGATGCGTAGCTCTCGAGATATATCAAGATATTTAAAAGTTCCGAAGCCGCACCAACATAATAGAGATACAGAAACACCGTGGCCCCTTTCTTTCAGATAGCTATGCACTATTGCGAGCTGCAAATGCCACTTCCAGCTTAGCTGTGCAGAAGAAGAACAACAAGAAGAAGAAATATCTCGAAATATGTCCGTCAGGCCCCTTACCTTGAGATAAATCTGCAAATATCTCGGAAACGAAGCGAGCTATGGCAAAATGTTAAGAGACCTTTTTCGTAGAGAATTAAGTTTCCTACTTTTTATCTTCTATGATATTTTCTGATCAGACGCGTAGTTCTCGAGATATATCAAGATATTTAAAAGTTCCGAAGCCGCACCAACATAATAGAGATACAGAAACACCGTGGCTCCTTTCTTTGAGATAACTCTGCACTATTGCGAGCTGCAAATGCCACTTCCAGCTTAGCTGTGCAGAGGAAGAACAACAAGAAGAAGAAATATCTCGAAATATGTGCGTCAGGCCAGTTCCTTTGAGCTGAATCTGCAAATATCTCGGAAACGAAGCGAGCTATGGCAAAATGTTAAGAGACGTTTTTTGTAGAGAATTATGTTTCCTACAATTTATGTTCTATGATATTTTTTGATCAGAAGCGTAGTTTTCGAGATATATCGAGATATTTAAAAGTTCCGAAGCCGCACCAACATAATAGAGATACAGAAACACCGTGGCCCCTTTCTTTGAGATAACTCTGCACTAGGGCGAGCCGCAAATGCTACTTCCAGCTTAGCTGTGCAGAAGAAGAACAACAAGAAGAAGAAATATCTCGAAATATGTCCGTCAGGCCCCTTCCCTTGAGATATATCTGCAAATATCTCGGAAACGATGCGAGCTATGGCAAAATGTTAAGAGACCTTTCTTGTAGAGAATTAAGTTTCCTACTTTTTATGTTGTATGATATTTTTTGATCAGACGCGTAGTTCTCGAGATATATCAAGATATTTAAAAGTTCCGAAGCCGCACCAACATAATAGAGATACAGAAACACCGTGGCCCCTTTCTTTGAGATAACTCTGCACTATTGCGAGCTGCAAATGCCACTTCCAGCTTAGCTGTGCAGAGGAAGAACAACAAGAAGAAGAAATATCTCGAAATATGTCCGTCAGGCCAGTTCCTTTGAGCTGAATCTGCAAATATCTCGGAAACGAAGCGAGCTATGGCAAAATGTTAAGAGACCTTTTTTGTAGAGAATTGAGTTTCCTACTTTTTATGTTCTATGAAATTTTTTGATCAGATGCGTAGTTCTCGAGATATATCAAGATATTTAAAAGTTAAGAAGCCGCACCAACATAATAGAGATACAGAAACACCGTGGCCCCTTTCTTTGAGATAACTCTGCACTATTGCGAGCTGCAAATGCCACTTCCAGCTTAGCTGTGCAGAAGAAGAACAACAAGAAGAAGAAATATCACGAAATATGTCCGTTAGGCCCCTTCCCTTGAGATAAATCTGCAAATATCTCGGAAACGAAGCGAGCTATGGCAAAATGTTAAGAGACCTTTTTTGTAGAGAATTGAGTTTCCTACTTTTTATGTTCTATGAAATTTTTTGATCAGATGCGTAGTTCTCGAGATATATCAAGATATTTAAAAGTTAAGAAGCCGCACCAACATAATAGAGATACAGAAACACCGTGGCCCCTTTCTTTGAGATAACTCTGCACTATTGCGAGCTGCAAATGCCACTTCCAGCTTAGCTGTGCAGAAGAAGAACAACAAGAAGAAGAAATATCACGAAATATGTCCGTTAGGCCCCTTCCCTTGAGATAAATCTGCAAATATCTCGGAAACGAAGCGAGCTATGGCAAAATGTTAAGAGACCTTTTTTGTAGCGAATTAAGTTTCCTACTTTTTATGTTCTATGATATTTTTTGATCAGATGCGTAGTTCTCGAGATATATCAAGATATTTAAAAGTTCCGAAGCCGCACCAACATAATAGAGATACAGAAACACCGTGGCCCCTCTCTTTGAGATAACTCTGCACAATTGCGAGCTGCAAATGCCACTTCCAGCTTAGCTGTGCAGAAGAGGAACAACAAGAAGAAGAAATATCTCGAAATATGTCCGTCAGGCCCCTTCCCTTGAGATAAATCCTCAAATATCTCGGAAACGAAGCGAGCTATGGCAAAATGTTAAGAGACCTTTTTTGTAGAGAATTATGTTTCCTACTTTTTATGTTCTATGATATTTTTTGATCAGACGCGTAGTTCTCGAGATATATCAAGATATTTAAAAGTTCCGAAGCCGCACCAACATAATAGAGATACAGAAACACCGTGGCCCCTCTCTTTGAGATAACTCTGCACTATTGCGAGCTGGAAATGCCACGTCCAGTTTAGCTGTGCAGAATAAGAACAACAAGAAGAAGAAATATCTCGAAATATGTCCGTCAGGCCCCTTCCCTTGAGATAAATCTGCAAATATCTCGGAAACGAAGCGAGCTATGGCAAAATGTTAAGAGACGTTTTTTGTAGAGAATTAAGTTTCCTACTTTTTATGTTCTATGATATTTTTTGATCAGATGCGTAGTTCTCGTGATATATCAAGATATTTAAAAGTTCCGAAGCCGCACCAACATAATAGAGATACAGAAACACCGTGGCCCCTTTCTTTGAGATAACTCTGCACTATTGCGCGCTGCAAATGCCACTTCCAGCTTAGCTGTGCAGAAGAAGAACAACAAGAAGAAGAAATATCTCGAAATATGTCCGTCAGACCCCTTCCCTTCAGATAAATCTGCAAATATCTCGGAAACGAAGCGAGCTATGGCAAAATGTTAAGAGACCTTTTTTGTAGAGAATTAAGTTTCCTACTTTTTATGTTCTATGATATTTTTTGATCAGATGCGCAGTTCTCGAGATATATCCAGATATTTAAAAGTTCCGAAGCGGCACCAACATAATAGAGATACAGACACACCGTGGCCCCTTTCTTTGAGGTAACTCTGCACTATTGCGAGCTGCAAATGCCACTTCCAGCTTAGCTGTGCAGAAGAAGAACAACAAGAAGAAGAAATATCTCGAAATATGTCCGTCAGGCCCCTTCCCTTGAGATAAATCTGCAAATATCTCGGAAACCAAGCGAGCTATGGCAAAATGTTAAGAGACCTTTTTTGTAGCGAATTAAGTTTCCTACTTTTTATGTTGTATGATATTTTTTGATCAGATGCGTAGTTCTCGAGATATATCAAGATATTTAAAAGTTCCGAAGCCGCACCAACATAATAGAGATACAGAAACACCGTGGCCCCTTTCTTTCAGATAGCTATGCACTATTGCGAGCTGCAAATGCCACTTCCAGCTTAGCTGTGCAGAAGAAGAACAACAAGAAGAAGAAATATCTCGAAATATGTCCGTCAGGCCCCTTACCTTGAGATAAATCTGCAAATATCTCGGAAACGAAGCGAGCTATTGCAAAATGTTAAGAGACCTTTTTTGTAGAGAATTGAGTTTCCTACTTTTTATGTTCTATGAAATTTTTTGATCAGATGCGTAGTTCTCGAGATATATCAAGATATTTAAAAGTTAAGAAGCCGCACCAACATAATAGAGATACAGAAACACCGTGGCCCCTTTCTTTGAGATAACTCTGCACTATTGCGAGCTGCAAATGCCACTTCCAGCTTAGCTGTGCAGAAGAAGAACAACAAGAAGAAGAAATATCACGAAATTTGTCCGTTCGGCCCCTTCCCTTGAGATAAATCTGCAAATATCTCGGAAACGAAGCGAGCTATGGCAAAATGTTAAGAGACCTTTTTTGTAGAGAATTAAGTTTCCTACTTTTTATGGTCTATGATATTTTTCGATCAGAGGCGTAGTTCTCGAGATATATCAAGATATTTAAAAGTTCCGAGGCCGCACCAACATAATAGATACGGAAACACCGTGGCCCCTTTCTTTGAGATAACTCTGCACTAGTGCGAGCCGCAAATGCCGCTTCCAGCTTAGCTGTGCAGAAGAAGAACAACAAGAAGAAGAAATATCTCGAAATATGTCCGTCAGGCCCCTTCCCTCGAGATAAATCTGCAAATATCTCGGAAACGAAGCGAGCTATGGCAAAATGTTAAGAGACCTTTTTTGTAGAGAATTGAGTTTTCTACTTTTTATGTTCTATGATATTTTTTGATCGGATGCGTAGTTCTCGAGATATATCAAGATATTTAAAAGTTCCGAAGCGGCACCAACATAATAGAGATACAGACACACCGTGGCCCCTTTCTTTGAGGTAACTCTGCACTATTGCGAGCTGCAAATGCCACTTCCAGCTTAGCTGTGCCGAAGAAGAACAACAAGAAGAAGAAATATCTCGAAATATGTCCGTCAGACCCCTTCCCTTGAGATAAATCTGCAAATATCTCGGAAACGAAGCGAGCTATGGCAAAATGTTAAGAGACCTTTTTTGTAGAGAATTAAGTTTCCTACTTTCTATGTTCTATGATATTTTTTGATCAGATGCGTAGTTCTCGAGATATATCCAGATATTTAAAAGTTCCGAAGCGGCACCAACATAATAGAGATACAGAAACACCGTGGCCCCTTTCTTTGAGGTAACTCTGCACTATTGCGAGCTGCAAATGCCACTTCCAGCTTAGCTGTGCAGAAGAAGAACAACAAGAAGAAGAAATATCTCGAAATATGTCCGTCAGGCCCCTTCCCTTGAGATAAATCTGCAAATATCTCGGAAACCAAGCGAGCTATGGCAAAATGTTAAGAGACCTTATTTGTAGAGAATTAAGTTTCCTACTTTTTATGTTCTACGATATTTTTTGATCAGATGCGTAGTTCTCGAGATATATCAAGATATTTAAAAGTTCCGAAGCCGCACCAACATAATAGAGATACAGAAACACCGTGGCCCCTTTCTTTGAGATAACTCTGCACTATTGCGAACTGCAAATGCCACTTCCAGCTTAGCTGTGCAGAAGAAGAACAACAAGAAGAAGAAATATCTCGAAATATGTCCATCAGGACCCTTCCCTTGAGATAAATCTGCAAATATCTCGGAAACGAAGCGAGCTATGGCAAAATGTTAAGAGACCTTTTTTGTAGAGAATTATGTTTCCTACAATTTATGTTCTATGATATTTTTTGATCAGATGCGTAGTTTTCGAGATATATCAAGATATTTAAAAGTTCCGAAGCCGCACCAACATAATAGAGATACAGAAACACCGTGGCCCCTTTCTTTGCGATAACTCTGCACTATTGCGAGCTGCAAATGCCACTTCCAGCTTAGCTGTGCAGGAGAAGAACAACAAGAAGAAGAAATATCTCGAAATATGTCCGTCAGGCCCCTTCCCTTGAGATAAATCTGCAAATATCTCGGAAACGAAGCGAGCTATGCCAAAATGTTAAGAGACCTTATTTGTAGAGAATTAAGTTTCCTACTTTTTATGTTCTATGATATTTTTTGATCAGATGCGTAGTTCTCGGGATATATCGAGATATTTAAAAGTTCCGAAGCCGCACCAACATAATAGAGATACAGAAACACCGTGGCCCCTTTCTTTGAGATAACTCTGCACAATTGCGAGCTGCAAATGCCACTTCCAGCTTAGCTGTGCAGAAGAAGAACAACAAGAAGAAGAAATATCTCGAAATATGTCCGTCAGGCCCCTTCCCTTGAGATAAATCGGCAAGTATCTCGGAAACGAAGCGAGCTATGGCAAAATGTTAAGAGACCTTTTCTGTAGAGAATTAAGTTTTCTACTTTTTATGTTCCATGATATTTTTTGATCAGATGCGTAGTTCTCGAGATATATCAAGATATTTAAAAGTTCCGAAGCCGCACCAACATAATAGAGATACAGAAACACCGTGGCCCCTTTCTTTGAGATAACTCTGCACTATTGCGAGCTGCAAATGCCACTTCCAGCTTAGCTGTGCAGAAGAAGAACAACAAGAAGAAGAAATATCTCGAAATATGTCCGTCAGGCCCCTTCCCTTGAGATAAATCTGCAAATATCTCGGAAACGAAGCGAGCTATGGCAAAATGTTAAGAGACCTTTTCTGTAGAGAATTAAGTTTTCTACTTTTTATGTTCCATGATATTTTTTGATCAGATGCGTAGTTCTCGAGATATATCAAGATATTTAAAAGTCCTGAAGCTGCACCAACTTAATAGAGATACAGAAACACCGTGGCCCCTTTCTTTGAGATAACTCTGCACTAGTGCGAGCCGCAAATGCCACTTCCAGCTTAGCTGTGCAGAAGAAGAACAACAAGAAGAAGAAATATCTGGAAATATGTCCGTTAGGCCCCTTCCCTTGAGATAAATCTGCAAATATCTCGGAAACGAAGCGAGCTATGGCAAAATGTTAAGAGACCTTTTTTGTAGAGAATTAAGTTTCCTACTTTTTATGTTCTATGATATTTTTTGATGAGATGCGTAGTTCTCGAGATATACCAAGATATTTAAAAGTTCCGAAGCCGCACCAACATAATAGAGATACAGAAACACCGTGGCCCCTTTCTTTGAGATAACTCTGCACTATTGCGAGCTGCAAATGCCACTTCCAGCTTAGCTGTGCAGAGGAAGAACAACAAGAAGAAGAAATATCTCGAAATATGTCCGTCAGGCCAGTTCCTTTGAGCTGAATCTGCAAATATCTCGGAAACGAAGCGAGCTATGGCAAAATGTTAAGAGACGTCTTTTGTAGAGAATTATGTTTCCTACAATCTATGTTCTATGATATTTTTTGATCAGAAGCGTAGTTTTCGAGATATATCGAGATATTTAAAAGTTCCGAAGCCGCACCAACATAATAGAGATACAGAAACACCGTGGCCCCTTTCTTTGAGATAACTCTGCACAATTGCGAGCTGCAAATGCCACTTCCAGCTTAGCTGTGCAGAAGAAGAACAACAAGAAGAAGAAATATCTCGAAATATGTCCGTCAGGCCCCTTCCCTTGAGATAAATCGGCAAGTATCTCGGAAACGAAGCGAGCTATGGCAAAATGTTAAGAGACCTTTTGTGTAGAGAATTAAGTTTTCTACTTTTTATGTTCCATGATATTTTTTGATCAGATGCGTAGTTCTCGAGATATATCAAGATATTTAAAAGTCCTGAAGCTGCACCAACTTAATAGAGATACAGAAACACCGTGGCCCCTTTCTTTGAGATAACTCTGCACTAGTGCGAGCCGCAAATGCCACTTCCAGCTTAGCTGTGCAGAAGAAGAACAACAAGAAGAAGAAATATCTGGAAATATGTCCGTTAGGCCCCTTCCCTTGAGATAAATCTGCAAATATCTCGGAAACGAAGCGAGCTATGGCAAAATGTTAAGAGACCTTTTTTGTAGAGAATTAAGTTTCCTACTTTTTATGTTCTATGATATTTTTTGATGAGATGCGTAGTTCTCGAGATATACCAAGATATTTAAAAGTTCCGAAGCCGCACCAACATAATAGAGATACAGAAACACCGTGGCCCCTTTCTTTGAGATAACTCTGCACTATTGCGAGCTGCAAATGCCACTTCCAGCTTAGCTGTGCAGAGGAAGAACAACAAGAAGAAGAAATATCTCGAAATATGTCCGTCAGGCCAGTTCCTTTGAGCTGAATCTGCAAATATCTCGGAAACGAAGCGAGCTATGGCAAAATGTTAAGAGACGTCTTTTGTAGAGAATTATGTTTCCTACAATCTATGTTCTATGATATTTTTTGATCAGAAGCGTAGTTTTCGAGATATATCGAGATATTTAAAAGTTCCGAAGCCGCACCAACATAATAGAGATACAGAAACACCGTGGCCCCTTTCTTTGAGATAACTCTGCACAATTGCGAGCTGCAAATGCCACTTCCAGCTTAGCTGTGCAGAAGAAGAACAACAAGAAGAAGAAATATCTCGAAATATGTCCGTCAGGCCCCTTCCCTTGAGATAAATCGGCAAGTATCTCGGAAACGAAGCGAGCTATGGCAAAATGTTAAGAGACCTTTTCTGTAGAGAATTAAGTTTTCTACTTTTTATGTTCCATGATATTTTTTGATCAGATGCGTAGTTCTCGAGATATATCAAGATATTTAAAAGTTCCGAAGCCGCACCAACATAATAGAGATACAGAAACACCGTGGCCCCTTTCTTTGAGATAACTCTGCACTATTGCGAGCTGCAAATGCCACTTCCAGCTTAGCTGTGCAGAAGAAGAACAACAAGAAGAAGAAATATCTCGAAATATGTCCGTCAGGCCCCTTCCCTTGAGATAAATCTGCAAATATCTCGGAAACGAAGCGAGCTATGGCAAAATGTTAAGAGACCTTTTCTGTAGAGAATTAAGTTTTCTACTTTTTATGTTCCATGATATTTTTTCATCAGATGCGTAGTTCTCGAGATATATCAAGATATTTAAAAGTCCTGAAGCTGCACCAACTTAATAGAGATACAGAAACACCGTGGCCCCTTTCTTTGAGATAACTCTGCACTAGTACGAGCCGCAAATGCCACTTCCAGCTTAGCTGTGCAGAAGAAGAACAACAAGAAGAAGAAATATCTGGAAATATGTCCGTTAGGCCCCTTCCCTTGAGATAAATCTGCAAATATCTCGGAAACGAAGCGAGCTATGGCAAAATGTTAAGAGACCTTTTTTGTAGAGAATTAAGTTTCCTACTTTTTACGTTCTATGATATTTTTTGATCAGATGCGTAGTTCTCGAGATATACCAAGATATTTAAAAGTTCCGAAGCCGCACCAACATAATAGAGATACAGAAACACCGTGGCCCCTTTCTTTGAGATAACTCTGCACTATTGCGAGCTGCAAATGCCACTTCCAGCTTAGCTGTGCAGAGGAAGAACAACAAGAAGAAGAAATATCTCGAAATATGTCCGTCAGGCCAGTTCCTTTGAGCTGAATCTGCAAATATCTCGGAAACGAAGCGAGCTATGGCAAAATGTTAAGAGACGTTTTTTGTAGAGAATTATGTTTCCTACAATCTATGTTCTATGATATTTTTTGATCAGAAGCGTAGTTTTCGAGATATATCGAGATATTTAAAAGTTCCGAAGCCGCATCAACATAATAGAGATACAGAAACACCGTGGCCCCTTTCTTTGAGATATCTCTGCACTATTGCGAGCCGCAAATGCCACTTCCAGCTTAGCTGTGCAGAAGAAGAACAACAAGAAGAAGAAATATCTCGAAATATGTCCGTCAGGCCACTTCCCTTGAGATAAATCTGCAAATATCTCGGAAACGAAGCGAGCTATGGCAAAATGTTAAGAGACCTTTTTTGTAGAGAATTAAGTTTCCTACTTTTTATGTTCTATGATATTTTTTGATCAGACGCGTAGTTCTCGAGATATATCAAGATATTTAAAAGTTCCGAAGCCGCACCAACATAATAGAGATACAGAAACACCGTGGCCCCTTTCTTTGAGATAACTCTGCACTATTGCGAGCTGCAAATGCCACTTCCAGCTTAGCTGTGCAGAAGAAGAACAACAAGAAGAAGAAATATCTCGAAATATGTCCGTCAGGTCCCTTCCCTTGAGATAAATCTGCAAATATCTCGGAAACGAAGCGAGCTATGGCAAAATCTTAAGAGACCTTTTTTGTAGAGAATTATGTTTCCTACTTTTTATGTTCTATGATATTTTTTGATCAGACGCGTAGTTCTCGAGATATATCAAGATATTTAAAAGTTCCGAAGCCGCACCAACATAATAGAGGTACAGAAACACCGTGGCCTCTTTCTTTGAGATAACTCTGCACTATTGCGAGCTGCAAATGCCACTTCCAGCTTAGCTGTGCAGAAGAAGAACAACAAGAAGAAGAAACATCTCGAAATATGTCCGTCAGGCCCCTTCCCTTGAGATAAATCTGCAAATATCTCGGAAACGAAGCGAGCTATGGCAAAATGTTTAGAGACCTTTCTTGTAGAGAATTAAGTTTCCTACTTTTTATGTTCCATGATATTTTTTGATCGGATGCGTAGTTCTCGAGATATATCAAGATATTTAAAAGTTCCGAAGCGGCACCAACATAATAGAGATACAGACACACCGTGGCCCCTTTCTTTGAGGTAACTCTGCACTATTGCGAGCTGCAAATGCCACTTCCAGCTTAGCTGTGCCGAAGAAGAACAACAAGAAGAAGAAATATCTCGAAATATGTCCGTCAGACCCCTTCCCTTGAGATAAATCTGCAAATATCTCGGAAACGAAGCGAGCTATGGCAAAATGTTAAGAGACCTTTTTTGTAGAGAATTAAGTTTCCTACTTTTTATGTTCTATGATATTTTTTGATCAGATGCGTAGTTCTCGAGATATATCCAGATATTTAAAAGTTCCGAAGCGGCACCAACATAATAGAGATACAGAAACACCGTGGCCCCTTTCTTTGAGGTAACTCTGCACTATTGCGAACTGCAAATGCCACTTCCAGCTTAGCTGTGCAGAAGAAGAACAACAAGAAGAAGAAATATCTCGAAATATGTCCATCAGGACCCTTCCCTTGAGATAAATCTGCAAATATCTCGGAAACGAAGCGAGCTATGGCAAAATGTTAAGAGACCTTTTTTGTAGAGAATTATGTTTCCTACAATTTATGTTCTATGATATTTTTTGATCAGATGCGTAGTTTTCGAGATATATCGAGATATTTAAAAGTTCCGAAGCCGCACCAACATAATAGAGATACAGAAACAGCGTGGCCCCTTTCTTTGGGATAACTCTGCACTATTGCGAGCTGGAAATGCCACTTCCAGTTTAGCTGTGCAGAAGAAGGAGAACAAGAAGAAGAAATATCTCGAAATATGTCCGTCAGGACCCCTCCCTTGAGATAAATCTGCAAATATCTCGGAAACGAAGCGAGCTATTGCAAAACGTTAAGAGACCTTTTTTGTAGAGAATTAGGTTTCCTACTTTTTATGTTCTATGATATTTTTTGATCAGATGCGTAGTTCTCGAGATATATCAAGATATTTAAAAGCTCCGAAGCTGCACCAACATAATAGAGGTACAGAAACACCGTGGCCCCTTTCTTTGAGATAACTCTGCACTAGTGCGAGCCGCAAATGCCACTTCCAGCTTAGCTGTGCAGAAGAAGAACAACAAGAAGAAGAAATATCTCGAAATATGTCCGTCAGGCCCCTTCCCTTGAGATAAATCTGCAAATATCTCGGAAACGAAGCGAGCTACGGCAAAATGTTCAGAGACCTTTTTTGTAGAAAATTAGGTTTCCTACTTTTTATGTTCTATGATATTTTTTGATCAGATGCGTAGTTCTCGAGATATATCAAGATATTTAAAAGTTCCGAAGCCACACCAACATAATAGAGATACAGAAACACCGTGGCCCCTTTCTTTGCGATAACTCTGCACTATTGCGAGCTGCAAATGCCACTTCCAGCTTAGCTGTGCAGGAGAAGAACAACAAGAAGAAGAAATATCTCGAAATATGTCCGTCAGGCCCCTTCCCTTGAGATAAATCTGCAAATATCTCGGAAACGAAGCGAGCTATGCCAAAATATTAAGAGACCTTATTTGTAGAGAATTAAGTTTCCTACTTTTTATGTTCTATGATATTTTTTGATCAGATGCGTAGTTCTCGGGATATATCGAGATATTTAAAAGTTCCGAAGCCGCACCAACATAATAGAGATACAGAAACACCGTGGCCCCTTTCTTTGAGATAACTCTGCACAATTGCGAGCTGCAAATGCCACTTCCAGCTTAGCTGTGCAGAAGAAGAACAACAAGAAGAAGAAATATCTCGAAATATGTCCGTCAGGCCCCTTCCCTTGAGATAAATCGGCAAGTATCTCGGAAACGAAGCGAGCTATGGCAAAATGTTAAGAGACCTTTTCTGTAGAGAATTAAGTTTTCTACTTTTTATGTTCCATGATATTTTTTGATCAGATGCGTAGTTCTCGAGATATATCAAGATATTTAAAAGTTCCGAAGCCGCACCAACATAATAGAGATACAGAAACACCGTGGCCCCTTTCTTTGAGATAACTCTGCACTATTGCGAGCTGCAAATGCCACTTCCAGCTTAGCTGTGCAGAAGAAGAACAACAAGAAGAAGAAATATCTCGAAATATGTCCGTCAGGCCCCTTCCCTTGAGATAAATCTGCAAATATCTCGGAAACGAAGCGAGCTATGGCAAAATGTTAAGAGACCTTTTCTGTAGAGAATTAAGTTTTCTACTTTTTATGTTCCATGATATTTTTTGATCAGATGCGTAGTTCTCGAGATATATCAAGATATTTAAAAGTCCTGAAGCTGCACCAACTTAATAGAGATACAGAAACACCGTGGCCCCTTTCTTTGAGATAACTCTGCACTAGTGCGAGCCGCAAATGCCACTTCCAGCTTAGCTGTGCAGAAGAAGAACAACAAGAAGAAGAAATATCTGGAAATATGTCCGTTAGGCCCCTTCCCTTGAGATAAATCTGCAAATATCTCGGAAACGAAGCGAGCTATGGCAAAATGTTAAGAGACCTTTTTTGTAGAGAATTAAGTTTCCTACTTTTTACGTTCTATGATATTTTTTGATCAGATGCGTAGTTCTCGAGATATACCAAGATATTTAAAAGTTCCGAAGCCGCACCAACATAATAGAGATACAGAAACACCGTGGCCCCTTTCTTTGAGATAACTCTGCACTATTGCGAGCTGCAAATGCCACTTCCAGCTTAGCTGTGCAGAGGAAGAACAACAAGAAGAAGAAATATCTCGAAATATGTCCGTCAGGCCAGTTCCTTTGAGCTGAATCTGCAAATATCTCGGAAACGAAGCGAGCTATGGCAAAATGTTAAGAGACGTTTTTTGTAGAGAATTATGTTTCCTACAATCTATGTTCTATGATATTTTTTGATCAGAAGCGTAGTTTTCGAGATATATCGAGATATTTAAAAGTTCCGAAGCCGCATCAACATAATAGAGATACAGAAACACCGTGGCCCCTTTCTTTGAGATATCTCTGCACTATTGCGAGCCGCAAATGCCACTTCCAGCTTAGCTGTGCAGAAGAAGAACAACAAGAAGAAGAAATATCTCGAAATATGTCCGTCAGGCCACTTCCCTTGAGATAAATCTGCAAATATCTCGGAAACGAAGCGAGCTATGGCAAAATGTTAAGAGACCTTTTTTGTAGAGAATTAAGTTTCCTACTTTTCATGTTCTATGATATTTTTTGATCAGACGCGTAGTTCTCGAGATATATCAAGATATTTAAAAGTTCCGAAGCCGCACCAACATAATAGAGATACAGAAACACCGTGGCCCCTTTCTTTGAGATAACTCTGCACTATTGCGAGCTGCAAATGCCACTTCCAGCTTAGCTGTGCAGAAGAAGAACAACAAGAAGAAGAAATATCTCGAAATATGTCCGTCAGGCCCCTTCCCTTGAGATAAATATGCAAATATCTCGGAAACGAAGCGAGCTATGGCAAAATCTTAAGAGGCCTTTTTTGTAGAGAATTATGTTTCCTACAATTTAGGTTCTCTGATATTTTTTGATCAGAAGCGTAGTTTTCGAGATATATCGAGATATTTAAAAGTTCCGAAGCCGCACCAACATGATAGAGATACAGAAACACCGTGGCCCCTTTCATTGAGATAACTCTGCACTAGTGCGAGCCGCAAATGCCACTTCCAGCTTAGCTGTGCAGAAGAAGAACAACAAGAAGAAGAAATATCTCGAAATATGTCCGTCAGGCCCCTTCCCTTGAGATAAATCTGCAAATATCTCGGAAACGAAGAGAGCCATGGCAAAATGTTAAGAGACCTTTTTGGTAGAGAATTAAGTTTCCTACTTTTCATGTTCTATGATATTTTTTGATCAGATGCGTAGTTCTCGAGATATATCAAGATATTTAAAAGTTCCGAAGCCGCACCAACATAATAGAGATACAGAAACACCGTGGCCCCTTTCTTTGAGATATCTCTGCACTATTGCGAGCCGCAAATGCCACTTCCAGCTTAGCTGTGCAGAAGAAGAACAACAAGAAGAAGAAATATCTCGAAATATGTCCGTCAGGCCCCTTCCCTTGAGATAAATCTGCAAATATCTCGGAAACGAAGCGAGCTATGGCAAAATGTTAGGAGACCTTTTTTGTAGAGAATTATGTTTCTTACTTTTTATGTTCTATGATATTTTTTGATCAGACGCGTAGTTCTCGAGATATATCAAGATATTTAAAAGTTCCGAAGCCGCACCAACATAATAGAGATACAGAAACACCGTGGCCCCTTTCTTTGAGATATCTCTGCACTATTGCGAGCTGCAAATGCCACTTCCAGCTTAGCTGTGCAGAAGAAGAACAACAAGAAGAAGAAATATCTCGAAATATGTCCGTCAGGCCACTTCCCTTGAGATAAATCTGCAAATATCTCGGAAACGAAGCGAGCTATGGCAAAATGTTAAGAGACCTTTTTTGTAGAGAATTAAGTTTCCTACTTTTTATGTTCTATGATATTTTTTGATCAGACGCGTAGTTCTCGAGATATATCAAGATATTTAAAAGTTCCGAAGCCGCACCAACATAATAGAGATACAGAAACACCGTGGCCCCTTTCATTGAGATAACTCTGCACTAGTGCGAGCCGCAAATGCCACTTCCAGCTTAGCTGTGCAGAAGAAGAACAACAAGAAGAAGAAATATCTGGAAATATGTCCGTCAGGCCCCTTCCCTTGAGATAAATATGCAAATATCTCGGAAACGAAGAGAGCTATGGCAAAACGTTAAGAGACCTTTTTGGTAGAGAATTAAGTTTCCTACTTTTCATGTTCTATGATATTTTTTGATCAGATGCGTAGTTCTCGAGATATATCAAGATATTTAAAAGTTCCAAAGCCGCACCAACATAATAGAGATACAGAAACACCGTGGCCCCTTTCTTTGAGATAACTCTGCACCATTGCGAGCTGCAAATGCCACTTCCAGCTTAGCTGTGCAGAGCAAGAACAACAAGAAGAAGAAATATCTCGAAATATGTCCGTCAGGCCCCTTCCCTTGAGATAAATCTGCAAATATCTCGGAAACGAAGAGAGCCATGGCAAAATGTTAAGAGACCTTTTTGGTAGAGAATTAAGTTTCCTACTTTTCATGTTCTATGATATTTTTTGATCAGATGCGTAGTTCTCGAGATATATCAAGATATTTAAAAGTTCCGAAGCCGCACCAACATAATAGAGATACAGAAACACCGTGGCCCCTTTCTTTGAGATATCTCTGCACTATTGCGAGCTGCAAATGCCACTTCCAGCTTAGCTGTGCAGAAGAAGAACAACAAGAAGAAGAAATATCTCGAAATATGTCCGTCAGGCCACTTCCCTTGAGATAAATCTGCAAATATCTCGGAAACGAAGCGAGCTATGGCAAAATGTTAAGAGACCTTTTTTGTAGAGAATTAAGTTTCCTACTTTTCATGTTCTATGATATTTTTTGATCAGATGCGTAGTTCTCGAGATATATCAAGATATTTAAAAGTTCCAAAGCCGCACCAACATAATAGAGATACAGAAACACCGTGGCCCCTTTCTTTGAGATAACTCTGCACCATTGCGAGCTGCAAATGCCACTTCCAGCTTAGCTGTGCAGAGCAAGAACAACAAGAAGAAGAAATATCTCGAAATATGTCCGTCAGGCCAGTTCCTTTGAGCTGAATCTGCAAATATCTCGGAAACGAAGCGAGCTATGGCAAAATGTTAAGAGACCTTTTTTGTAGAGAATTATGTTTCCTACAATTTAGGTTCTATGATATTTTTTGATCAGAAGCGTAGTTTTCGAGATATATCGAGATATTTAAAAGTTCCGAAGCCGCACCAACATAATAGAGATACAGAAACACCGTGGCCCCTTTCTTTGAGATAACTCTGCACTAGTGCGAGCCGCAAATGCCACTTCCAGCTTAGCTGTGCAGAAGAAGAACAACAAGAAGAAGAAATATCTCGAAATATGTCCGTCAGGCCCCTTCCCTTGAGATAAATATGCAAATATCTCGGAAACGAAGCGAGCTATGGCAAAATGTTAAGAGACCTTTTTTGTAGAGAATTAAGTTTCCTACTTTTTATGTTCTATGATATTTTTTGATCAGATGCGTAGTTCTCGAGATATATCAAGATATTTAAAAGTTCCGAAGCCGCACCAACATAATAGAGATACAGAAACATCGTGGCCCCTTTCTTTGAGATAACTCTGCACTATTGCGAGCTGGAAATGCCACTTCCAGTTTAGCTGTGCAGAAGAAGAACAACAAGAAGAAGAAATATCTCGGAATATGTTCGTTAGGCCCCTTCCCTTGAGATAAATCTGCAAATATCTCGGAAACGAAGCTAGCTATGGCAAAATGTTAAGAGACCTTTTCTGTAGAGAATTAAGTTTCCTACTTTTTATGTTCTATGATATTTTTTGATCAGATGCGTAGTTCTCGAGATATATGAAGATATTTAAAAGTTCCGAAGCCGCACCAACATAATAGAGATACAGAAACACCGTGGCCCCTTTCTTTCAGATAACTCTGCACTATTGCGAGCTGCAAATGCCACTTCCAGCTTAGCTGTGCAGAAGAAGAACAACAAGAAGAAGAAATATCTCGAAATATGTCCGTCAGGCCCCTTCCCTTGAGATATATCTGCAAATATCTCGGAAACGAAGCGAGCTATGGCAAAATCTTAAGAGGCCTTTTTTGTAGAGAATTATGTTTCCTACAATTTAGGTTCTCTGATATTTTTTGATCAGAAGCGTAGTTTTCGAGATATATCGAGATATTTAAAAGTTCCGAAGCCGCACCAACATAATAGAGATACAAAAACACCGTGGCCCCTTTCATTGAGATAACTCTGCACTAGTGCGAGCCGCAAATGCCACTTCCAGCTTAGCTGCGCAGAAGAAGAACAACAAGAAGAAGAAATATCTCGAAATATGTCCGTCAGGCCCCTTCCCTTGAGATAAATCTGCAAATATCTCGGAAACGAAGAGAGCTATGGCAAAATGTTAAGAGACCTTTTTGGTAGAGAATTAAGTTTCCTACTTTTCATGTTCTATGATATTTTTTGATCAGATCCGTAGTTCTCGAGATATATCAAGATATTTAAAAGTTCCGAAGCCGCACCAACATAATAGAGATACAGAAACACCGTGGCCCCTTTCTTTGAGATAACTCTGCACTATTGCGAGCTGCAAATGCCACTTCCAGCTTAGCTGTGCAGAAGAAGAACAACAAGAAGAAGAAATATCTCGAAATATGTCCGTCAGGCCACTTCCCTTGAGATAAATCTGCAAATATCTCGGAAACGAAGCGAGCTATGGCAAAATGTTAAGAGACCTTTTTTGTAGAGAATTATGTTTCTTACTTTTTATGTTCTATGATATTTTTTGATCAGACGCGTAGTTCTCGAGATATATCAAGATATTTAAAAGTTCCGAAGCCGCACCAACATAATAGAGATACAGAAACACCGTGGCCCCTTTCTTTGAGATATCTCTGCACTATTGCGAGCTGCAAATGCCACTTCCAGCTTAGCTGTGCAGAAGAAGAACAACAAGAAGAAGAAATATCTCGAAATATGTCCGTCAGGCCACTTCCCTTGAGATAAATCTGCAAATATCTCGGAAACGAAGCGAGCTATGGCAAAATGTTAAGAGACCTTTTTTGTAGAGAATTAAGTTTCCTACTTTTCATGTTCTATGATATTTTTTGATCAGATGCGTAGTTCTCGAGATATATCAAGATATTTAAAAGTTCCGAAGCCGCACCAACATAATAGAGATACAGAAACACCGTGGCCCCTTTCTTTGAGATAACTCTGCACTATTGCGAGCTGCAAATGCCACTTCCAGCTTAGCTGTGCAGAAGAAGAACAACAAGAAGAAGAAATATCTCGAAATATGTCCGTCAGGCCAGTTCCTTTGAGCTGAATCTGCAAATATCTCGGAAACGAAGCGAGCTATGGCAAAATGTTAAGAGACATTTTTTGTAGAGAATTATGTTTCCTATAATTTATGTTCTATGATATTTTTTGATCAGAAGCGTAGTTTTCGAGATATATCGAGATACTTAAAAGTTCCGAAGCCGCACCAACATAATAGAGATACAGAAACACCGTGGCCCCTTTCTTTGAGATATCTCTGCACTATTGCGAGCCGCAAATGCCACTTCCAGGTTAGCTGTGCAGAAGAAGAACAACAAGAAGAAGAAATATCTCGAAATATGTCCGTCAGGCCACTTCCCTTGAGATAAATCTGCAAATATCTCGGAAACGAAGCGAGCTATGGCAAAATGTTAAGAGACCTTTTTTGTAGAGAATTATGTTTCTTACTTTTTATGTTCTATGATATTTTTTGATCAGACGCGTATTTCTCGAGATATATCAAGATATTTAAAAGTTCCGAAGCCGCACCAACATAATAGAGATACAGAAACACTGTGGCCCCTTTCTTTGAGATATCTCTGCACTATTGCGAGCTGCAAATGCCACTTCCAGCTTAGCTGTGCAGAAGAAGAACAACAAGAAGAAGAAATATCTCGAAATATGTCCGTCAGGCCACTTCCCTTGAGATAAATCTGCAAACATCTCGGAAACGAAGCGAGCTATGGCAAAATGTTAAGAGACCTTTTTTGTAGAGAATTAAGTTTCCTACTTTTCATGTTCTATGATATTTTTTGATCAGATGCGTAGTTCTCGAGATATATCAAGATATTTAAAAGTTCCAAAGCCGCACCAACATAATAGAGATACAGAAACACCGTGGCCCCTTTCATTGAGATAACTCTGCACTAGTGCGAGCCGCAAATGCCACTTCCAGCTTAGCTGTGCAGAAGAAGAACAACAAGAAGAAGAAATATCTGGAAATATGTCCGTCAGGCCCCTTCCCTTGAGATAAATCTGCAAATATCTCGGAAACGAAGAGAGCTATGGCAAAACGTTAAGAGACCTTTTTGGTAGAGAATTAAGTTTCCTACTTTTCATGTTCTATGATATTTTTTGATCAGATGTGTAGTTCTCGAGATATATCAAGATATTTAAAAGTTCCAAAGCCGCACCAACATAATAGAGATACAGAAACACCGTGGCCCCTTTCTTTGAGATAACTCTGCACTATTGCGAGCTGCAAATGCCACTTCCAGCTTAGCTGTGCAGAAGAAGAACAACAAGAAGAAGAAATATCTCGAAATATGTCCGTCAGGCCCCTTCCCTTGAGATATATCTGCAAATATCTCGGAAACGAAGCGAGCTATGGCAAAATGTTAAGAGACCTTTTTTGTAGAGAATTATGTTTCCTACAATTTAGGTTCTATGATATTTTTTGATCAGAAGCGTAGTTTTCGAGATATATCGATATATTTAAAAGTTCCGAAGCCGCACCAACATAATAGAGATACAGAAACACCGTGGCCCCTTTCTTTGAGATAACTCTGCACTAGTGCGAGCCGCAAATGCCACTTCCAGCTTAGCTGTGCAGAAGAAGAACAACAAGAAGAAGAAATATCTCGAAATATGTCCGTCAGGCCCCTTCCCTTGAGATAAATATGCAAATATCTCGGAAACGAAGCGAGCTATGGCAAAATGTTAAGAGACCTTTTTTGTAGAGAATTAAGTTTCCTACTTTTTATGTTCTATGATATTTTTTGATCAGATGCGTAGTTCTCGAGATATATCAAGATATTTAAAAGTTCCGAAGCCGCACCAACATAATAGAGATACAGAAACATCGTGGCCCCTTTCTTTGAGATAACTCTGCACTATTGCGAGCTGGAAATGCCACTTCCAGTTTAGCTGTGCAGAAGAAGAACAACAAGAAGAAGAAATATCTCGGAATATGTTCGTTAGGCCCCTTCCCTTGAGATAAATCTGCAAATATCTCGGAAACGAAGCTAGCTATGGCAAAATGTTAAGAGACCTTTTCTGTAGAGAATTAAGTTTCCTACTTTTTATGTTCTACGATATTTTTTGATCAGATGCGTAGTTCTCGAGATATATGAAGATATTTAAAAGTTCCGAAGCCGCACCAACATAATAGAGATACAGAAACACCGTGGCCCCTTTCTTTCAGATAACTCTGCACTATTGCGAGCTGCAAATGCCACTTCCAGCTTAGCTGTGCAGAAGAAGAACAACAAGAAGAAGAAATATCTCGAAATATGTCCGTCAGGCCACTTCCCTTGAGATAAATCTGCAAATATCTCGGAAACGAAGCGAGCTATGGCAAAATGTTAAGAGACCTTTTTTGTAGAGAATTAAGTTTCCTACTTTTCATGTTCTATGATATTTTTTGATCAGATGCGTAGTTCTCGAGATATATCAAGATATTTAAAAGTTCCAAAGCCGCACCAACATAATAGAGATACAGAAACACCGTGGCCCCTTTCTTTGAGATAACTCTGCACCATTGCGAGCTGCAAATGCCACTTCCAGCTTAGCTGTGCAGAGCAAGAACAACAAGAAGAAGAAATATCTCGAAATATGTCCGTCAGGCCAGTTCCTTTGAGCTGAATCTGCAAATATCTCGGAAACGAAGCGAGCTATGGCAAAATGTTAAGAGACCTTTTTTGTAGAGAATTAAGTTTCCTACTTTTTATGTTCTATGATATTTTTTGATCAGACGCGTAGTTCTCGAGATATATCAAGATATTTAAAAGTTCCGAAGCCGCACCAACATAATAGAGATACAGAAACACCGTGGCCCCTTTCATTGAGATAACTCTGCACTAGTGCGAGCCGCAAATGCCACTTCCAGCTTAGCTGTGCAGAAGAAGAACAACAAGAAGAAGAAATATCTGGAAATATGTCCGTCAGGCCCCTTCCCTTGAGATAAATCTGCAAATATCTCGGAAACGAAGAGAGCTATGGCAAAACGTTAAGAGACCTTTTTGGTAGAGAATTAAGTTTCCTACTTTTCATGTTCTATGATATTTTTTGATCAGATGTGTAGTTCTCGAGATATATCAAGATATTTAAAAGTTCCAAAGCCGCACCAACATAATAGAGATACAGAAACACCGTGGCCCCTTTCTTTGAGATAACTCTGCACTATTGCGAGCTGCAAATGCCACTTCCAGCTTAGCTGTGCAGAAGAAGAACAACAAGAAGAAGAAATATCTCGAAATATGTCCGTCAGGCCCCTTCCCTTGAGATATATCTGCAAATATCTCGGAAACGAAGCGAGCTATGGCAAAATGTTAAGAGACCTTTTTTGTAGAGAATTATGTTTCCTACAATTTAGGTTCTATGATATTTTTTGATCAGAAGCGTAGTTTTCGAGATATATCGATATATTTAAAAGTTCCGAAGCCGCACCAACATAATAGAGATACAGAAACACCGTGGCCCCTTTCTTTGAGATAACTCTGCACTAGTGCGAGCCGCAAATGCCACTTCCAGCTTAGCTGTGCAGAAGAAGAACAACAAGAAGAAGAAATATCTCGAAATATGTCCGTCAGGCCCCTTCCCTTGAGATAAATATGCAAATATCTCGGAAACGAAGCGAGCTATGGCAAAATGTTAAGAGACCTTTTTTGTAGAGAATTAAGTTTCCTACTTTTTATGTTCTATGATATTTTTTGATCAGATGCGTAGTTCTCGAGATATATCAAGATATTTAAAAGTTCCGAAGCCGCACCAACATAATAGAGATACAGAAACATCGTGGCCCCTTTCTTTGAGATAACTCTGCACTATTGCGAGCTGGAAATGCCACTTCCAGTTTAGCTGTGCAGAAGAAGAACAACAAGAAGAAGAAATATCTCGGAATATGTTCGTTAGGCCCCTTCCCTTGAGATAAATCTGCAAATATCTCGGAAACGAAGCTAGCTATGGCAAAATGTTAAGAGACCTTTTCTGTAGAGAATTAAGTTTCCTACTTTTTATGTTCTATGATATTTTTTGATCAGATGCGTAGTTCTCGAGATATATGAAGATATTTAAAAGTTCCGAAGCCGCACCAACATAATAGAGATACAGAAACACCGTGGCCCCTTTCTTTCAGATAACTCTGCACTATTGCGAGCTGCAAATGCCACTTCCAGCTTAGCTGTGCAGAAGAAGAACAACAAGAAGAAGAAATATCTCGAAATATGTCCGTCAGGCCCCTTCCCTTGAGATATATCTGCAAATATCTCGGAAACGAAGCGAGCTATGGCAAAATCTTAAGAGGCCTTTTTTGTAGAGAATTATGTTTCCTACAATTTAGGTTCTCTGATATTTTTTGATCAGAAGCGTAGTTTTCGAGATATATCGAGATATTTAAAAGTTCCGAAGCCGCACCAACATAATAGAGATACAAAAACACCGTGGCCCCTTTCATTGAGATAACTCTGCACTAGTGCGAGCCGCAAATGCCACTTCCAGCTTAGCTGCGCAGAAGAAGAACAACAAGAAGAAGAAATATCTCGAAATATGTCCGTCAGGCCCCTTCCCTTGAGATAAATCTGCAAATATCTCGGAAACGAAGAGAGCTATGGCAAAATGTTAAGAGACCTTTTTGGTAGAGAATTAAGTTTCCTACTTTTCATGTTCTATGATATTTTTTGATCAGATCCGTAGTTCTCGAGATATATCAAGATATTTAAAAGTTCCGAAGCCGCACCAACATAATAGAGATACAGAAACACCGTGGCCCCTTTCTTTGAGATAACTCTGCACTATTGCGAGCTGCAAATGCCACTTCCAGCTTAGCTGTGCAGAAGAAGAACAACAAGAAGAAGAAATATCTCGAAATATGTCCGTCAGGCCACTTCCCTTGAGATAAATCTGCAAATATCTCGGAAACGAAGCGAGCTATGGCAAAATGTTAAGAGACCTTTTTTGTAGAGAATTATGTTTCTTACTTTTTATGTTCTATGATATTTTTTGATCAGACGCGTAGTTCTCGAGATATATCAAGATATTTAAAAGTTCCGAAGCCGCACCAACATAATAGAGATACAGAAACACCGTGGCCCCTTTCTTTGAGATATCTCTGCACTATTGCGAGCTGCAAATGCCACTTCCAGCTTAGCTGTGCAGAAGAAGAACAACAAGAAGAAGAAATATCTCGAAATATGTCCGTCAGGCCACTTCCCTTGAGATAAATCTGCAAATATCTCGGAAACGAAGCGAGCTATGGCAAAATGTTAAGAGACCTTTTTTGTAGAGAATTAAGTTTCCTACTTTTCATGTTCTATGATATTTTTTGATCAGATGCGTAGTTCTCGAGATATATCAAGATATTTAAAAGTTCCGAAGCCGCACCAACATAATAGAGATACAGAAACACCGTGGCCCCTTTCTTTGAGATAACTCTGCACTATTGCGAGCTGCAAATGCCACTTCCAGCTTAGCTGTGCAGAAGAAGAACAACAAGAAGAAGAAATATCTCGAAATATGTCCGTCAGGCCAGTTCCTTTGAGCTGAATCTGCAAATATCTCGGAAACGAAGCGAGCTATGGCAAAATGTTAAGAGACATTTTTTGTAGAGAATTATGTTTCCTACAATTTATGTTCTATGATATTTTTTGATCAGAAGCGTAGTTTTCGAGATATATCGAGATACTTAAAAGTTCCGAAGCCGCACCAACATAATAGAGATACAGAAACATCGTGGCCCCTTTCTTTGAGATAACTCTGCACTATTGCGAGCTGGAAATGCCACTTCCAGTTTAGCTGTGCAGAAGAAGAACAACAAGAAGAAGAAATATCTCGGAATATGTTCGTTAGGCCCCTTCCCTTGAGATAAATCTGCAAATATCTCGGAAACGAAGCTAGCTATGGCAAAATGTTAAGAGACCTTTTCTGTAGAGAATTAAGTTTCCTACTTTTTATGTTCTATGATATTTTTTGATCAGATGCGTAGTTCTCGAGATATATGAAGATATTTAAAAGTTCCGAAGCCGCACCAACATAATAGAGATACAGAAACACCGTGGCCCCTTTCTTTCAGATAACTCTGCACTATTGCGAGCTGCAAATGCCACTTCCAGCTTAGCTGTGCAGAAGAAGAACAACAAGAAGAAGAAATATCTCGAAATATGTCCGTCAGGCCCCTTCCCTTGAGATATATCTGCAAATATCTCGGAAACGAAGCGAGCTATGGCAAAATCTTAAGAGGCCTTTTTTGTAGAGAATTATGTTTCCTACAATTTAGGTTCTCTGATATTTTTTGATCAGAAGCGTAGTTTTCGAGATATATCGAGATATTTAAAAGTTCCGAAGCCGCACCAACATAATAGAGATACAAAAACACCGTGGCCCCTTTCATTGAGATAACTCTGCACTAGTGCGAGCCGCAAATGCCACTTCCAGCTTAGCTGCGCAGAAGAAGAACAACAAGAAGAAGAAATATCTCGAAATATGTCCGTCAGGCCCCTTCCCTTGAGATAAATCTGCAAATATCTCGGAAACGAAGAGAGCTATGGCAAAATGTTAAGAGACCTTTTTGGTAGAGAATTAAGTTTCCTACTTTTCATGTTCTATGATATTTTTTGATCAGATCCGTAGTTCTCGAGATATATCAAGATATTTAAAAGTTCCGAAGCCGCACCAACATAATAGAGATACAGAAACACCGTGGCCCCTTTCTTTGAGATAACTCTGCACTATTGCGAGCTGCAAATGCCACTTCCAGCTTAGCTGTGCAGAAGAAGAACAACAAGAAGAAGAAATATCTCGAAATATGTCCGTCAGGCCACTTCCCTTGAGATAAATCTGCAAATATCTCGGAAACGAAGCGAGCTATGGCAAAATGTTAAGAGACCTTTTTTGTAGAGAATTATGTTTCTTACTTTTTATGTTCTATGATATTTTTTGATCAGACGCGTAGTTCTCGAGATATATCAAGATATTTAAAAGTTCCGAAGCCGCACCAACATAATAGAGATACAGAAACACCGTGGCCCCTTTCTTTGAGATATCTCTGCACTATTGCGAGCTGCAAATGCCACTTCCAGCTTAGCTGTGCAGAAGAAGAACAACAAGAAGAAGAAATATCTCGAAATATGTCCGTCAGGCCACTTCCCTTGAGATAAATCTGCAAATATCTCGGAAACGAAGCGAGCTATGGCAAAATGTTAAGAGACCTTTTTTGTAGAGAATTAAGTTTCCTACTTTTCATGTTCTATGATATTTTTTGATCAGATGCGTAGTTCTCGAGATATATCAAGATATTTAAAAGTTCCGAAGCCGCACCAACATAATAGAGATACAGAAACACCGTGGCCCCTTTCTTTGAGATAACTCTGCACTATTGCGAGCTGCAAATGCCACTTCCAGCTTAGCTGTGCAGAAGAAGAACAACAAGAAGAAGAAATATCTCGAAATATGTCCGTCAGGCCAGTTCCTTTGAGCTGAATCTGCAAATATCTCGGAAACGAAGCGAGCTATGGCAAAATGTTAAGAGACATTTTTTGTAGAGAATTATGTTTCCTATAATTTATGTTCTATGATATTTTTTGATCAGAAGCGTAGTTTTCGAGATATATCGAGATACTTAAAAGTTCCGAAGCCGCACCAACATAATAGAGATACAGAAACACCGTGGCCCCTTTCTTTGAGATATCTCTGCACTATTGCGAGCCGCAAATGCCACTTCCAGGTTAGCTGTGCAGAAGAAGAACAACAAGAAGAAGAAATATCTCGAAATATGTCCGTCAGGCCACTTCCCTTGAGATAAATCTGCAAATATCTCGGAAACGAAGCGAGCTATGGCAAAATGTTAAGAGACCTTTTTTGTAGAGAATTATGTTTCTTACTTTTTATGTTCTATGATATTTTTTGATCAGACGCGTATTTCTCGAGATATATCAAGATATTTAAAAGTTCCGAAGCCGCACCAACATAATAGAGATACAGAAACACTGTGGCCCCTTTCTTTGAGATATCTCTGCACTATTGCGAGCTGCAAATGCCACTTCCAGCTTAGCTGTGCAGAAGAAGAACAACAAGAAGAAGAAATATCTCGAAATATGTCCGTCAGGCCACTTCCCTTGAGATAAATCTGCAAATATCTCGGAAACGAAGCGAGCTATGGCAAAATGTTAAGAGACCTTTTTTGTAGAGAATTAAGTTTCCTACTTTTCATGTTCTATGATATTTTTTGATCAGATGCGTAGTTCTCGAGATATATCAAGATATTTAAAAGTTCCAAAGCCGCACCAACATAATAGAGATACAGAAACACCGTGGCCCCTTTCTTTGAGATAACTCTGCACCATTGCGAGCTGCAAATGCCACTTCCAGCTTAGCTGTGCAGAGCAAGAACAACAAGAAGAAGAAATATCTCGAAATATGTCCGTCAGGCCAGTTCCTTTGAGCTGAATCTGCAAATATCTCGGAAACGAAGCGAGCTATGGCAAAATGTTAAGAGACCTTTTTTGTAGAGAATTAAGTTTCCTACTTTTTATGTTCTATGATATTTTTTGATCAGACGCGTAGTTCTCGAGATATATCAAGATATTTAAAAGTTCCGAAGCCGCACCAACATAATAGAGATACAGAAACACCGTGGCCCCTTTCATTGAGATAACTCTGCACTAGTGCGAGCCGCAAATGCCACTTCCAGCTTAGCTGTGCAGAAGAAGAACAACAAGAAGAAGAAATATCTGGAAATATGTCCGTCAGGCCCCTTCCCTTGAGATAAATCTGCAAATATCTCGGAAACGAAGAGAGCTATGGCAAAACGTTAAGAGACCTTTTTGGTAGAGAATTAAGTTTCCTACTTTTCATGTTCTATGATATTTTTTGATCAGATGTGTAGTTCTCGAGATATATCAAGATATTTAAAAGTTCCAAAGCCGCACCAACATAATAGAGATACAGAAACACCGTGGCCCCTTTCTTTGAGATAACTCTGCACTATTGCGAGCTGCAAATGCCACTTCCAGCTTAGCTGTGCAGAAGAAGAACAACAAGAAGAAGAAATATCTCGAAATATGTCCGTCAGGCCCCTTCCCTTGAGATATATCTGCAAATATCTCGGAAACGAAGCGAGCTATGGCAAAATGTTAAGAGACCTTTTTTGTAGAGAATTATGTTTCCTACAATTTAGGTTCTATGATATTTTTTGATCAGAAGCGTAGTTTTCGAGATATATCGATATATTTAAAAGTTCCGAAGCCGCACCAACATAATAGAGATACAGAAACACCGTGGCCCCTTTCTTTGAGATAACTCTGCACTAGTGCGAGCCGCAAATGCCACTTCCAGCTTAGCTGTGCAGAAGAAGAACAACAAGAAGAAGAAATATCTCGAAATATGTCCGTCAGGCCCCTTCCCTTGAGATAAATATGCAAATATCTCGGAAACGAAGCGAGCTATGGCAAAATGTTAAGAGACCTTTTTTGTAGAGAATTAAGTTTCCTACTTTTTATGTTCTATGATATTTTTTGATCAGATGCGTAGTTCTCGAGATATATCAAGATATTTAAAAGTTCCGAAGCCGCACCAACATAATAGAGATACAGAAACATCGTGGCCCCTTTCTTTGAGATAACTCTGCACTATTGCGAGCTGGAAATGCCACTTCCAGTTTAGCTGTGCAGAAGAAGAACAACAAGAAGAAGAAATATCTCGGAATATGTTCGTTAGGCCCCTTCCCTTGAGATAAATCTGCAAATATCTCGGAAACGAAGCTAGCTATGGCAAAATGTTAAGAGACCTTTTCTGTAGAGAATTAAGTTTCCTACTTTTTATGTTCTATGATATTTTTTGATCAGATGCGTAGTTCTCGAGATATATGAAGATATTTAAAAGTTCCGAAGCCGCACCAACATAATAGAGATACAGAAACACCGTGGCCCCTTTCTTTCAGATAACTCTGCACTATTGCGAGCTGCAAATGCCACTTCCAGCTTAGCTGTGCAGAAGAAGAACAACAGGAAGAAGAAATATCTCGAAATATGTCCGTCAGGCCCCTTCCCTTGAGATATATCTGCAAATATCTCGGAAACGAAGCGAGCTATGGCAAAATCTTAAGAGGCCTTTTTTGTAGAGAATTATGTTTCCTACAATTTAGGTTCTCTGATATTTTTTGATCAGAAGCGTAGTTTTCGAGATATATCGAGATATTTAAAAGTTCCGAAGCCGCACCAACATAATAGAGATACAAAAACACCGTGGCCCCTTTCATTGAGATAACTCTGCACTAGTGCGAGCCGCAAATGCCACTTCCAGCTTAGCTGCGCAGAAGAAGAACAACAAGAAGAAGAAATATCTCGAAATATGTCCGTCAGGCCCCTTCCCTTGAGATAAATCTGCAAATATCTCGGAAACGAAGAGAGCTATGGCAAAATGTTAAGAGACCTTTTTGGTAGAGAATTAAGTTTCCTACTTTTCATGTTCTATGATATTTTTTGATCAGATCCGTAGTTCTCGAGATATATCAAGATATTTAAAAGTTCCGAAGCCGCACCAACATAATAGAGATACAGAAACACCGTGGCCCCTTTCTTTGAGATAACTCTGCACTATTGCGAGCTGCAAATGCCACTTCCAGCTTAGCTGTGCAGAAGAAGAACAACAAGAAGAAGAAATATCTCGAAATATGTCCGTCAGGCCACTTCCCTTGAGATAAATCTGCAAATATCTCGGAAACGAAGCGAGCTATGGCAAAATGTTAAGAGACCTTTTTTGTAGAGAATTATGTTTCTTACTTTTTATGTTCTATGATATTTTTTGATCAGACGCGTAGTTCTCGAGATATATCAAGATATTTAAAAGTTCCGAAGCCGCACCAACATAATAGAGATACAGAAACACCGTGGCCCCTTTCTTTGAGATATCTCTGCACTATTGCGAGCTGCAAATGCCACTTCCAGCTTAGCTGTGCAGAAGAAGAACAACAAGAAGAAGAAATATCTCGAAATATGTCCGTCAGGCCACTTCCCTTGAGATAAATCTGCAAATATCTCGGAAACGAAGCGAGCTATGGCAAAATGTTAAGAGACCTTTTTTGTAGAGAATTAAGTTTCCTACTTTTCATGTTCTATGATATTTTTTGATCAGATGCGTAGTTCTCGAGATATATCAAGATATTTAAAAGTTCCGAAGCCGCACCAACATAATAGAGATACAGAAACACCGTGGCCCCTTTCTTTGAGATAACTCTGCACTATTGCGAGCTGCAAATGCCACTTCCAGCTTAGCTGTGCAGAAGAAGAACAACAAGAAGAAGAAATATCTCGAAATATGTCCGTCAGGCCAGTTCCTTTGAGCTGAATCTGCAAATATCTCGGAAACGAAGCGAGCTATGGCAAAATGTTAAGAGACATTTTTTGTAGAGAATTATGTTTCCTACAATTTATGTTCTATGATATTTTTTGATCAGAAGCGTAGTTTTCGAGATATATCGAGATACTTAAAAGTTCCGAAGCCGCACCAACATAATAGAGATACAGAAACATCGTGGCCCCTTTCTTTGAGATAACTCTGCACTATTGCGAGCTGGAAATGCCACTTCCAGTTTAGCTGTGCAGAAGAAGAACAACAAGAAGAAGAAATATCTCGGAATATGTTCGTTAGGCCCCTTCCCTTGAGATAAATCTGCAAATATCTCGGAAACGAAGCTAGCTATGGCAAAATGTTAAGAGACCTTTTCTGTAGAGAATTAAGTTTCCTACTTTTTATGTTCTATGATATTTTTTGATCAGATGCGTAGTTCTCGAGATATATGAAGATATTTAAAAGTTCCGAAGCCGCACCAACATAATAGAGATACAGAAACACCGTGGCCCCTTTCTTTCAGATAACTCTGCACTATTGCGAGCTGCAAATGCCACTTCCAGCTTAGCTGTGCAGAAGAAGAACAACAAGAAGAAGAAATATCTCGAAATATGTCCGTCAGGCCCCTTCCCTTGAGATATATCTGCAAATATCTCGGAAACGAAGCGAGCTATGGCAAAATCTTAAGAGGCCTTTTTTGTAGAGAATTATGTTTCCTACAATTTAGGTTCTCTGATATTTTTTGATCAGAAGCGTAGTTTTCGAGATATATCGAGATATTTAAAAGTTCCGAAGCCGCACCAACATAATAGAGATACAAAAACACCGTGGCCCCTTTCATTGAGATAACTCTGCACTAGTGCGAGCCGCAAATGCCACTTCCAGCTTAGCTGCGCAGAAGAAGAACAACAAGAAGAAGAAATATCTCGAAATATGTCCGTCAGGCCCCTTCCCTTGAGATAAATCTGCAAATATCTCGGAAACGAAGAGAGCTATGGCAAAATGTTAAGAGACCTTTTTGGTAGAGAATTAAGTTTCCTACTTTTCATGTTCTATGATATTTTTTGATCAGATCCGTAGTTCTCGAGATATATCAAGATATTTAAAAGTTCCGAAGCCGCACCAACATAATAGAGATACAGAAACACCGTGGCCCCTTTCTTTGAGATAACTCTGCACTATTGCGAGCTGCAAATGCCACTTCCAGCTTAGCTGTGCAGAAGAAGAACAACAAGAAGAAGAAATATCTCGAAATATGTCCGTCAGGCCACTTCCCTTGAGATAAATCTGCAAATATCTCGGAAACGAAGCGAGCTATGGCAAAATGTTAAGAGACCTTTTTTGTAGAGAATTATGTTTCTTACTTTTTATGTTCTATGATATTTTTTGATCAGACGCGTAGTTCTCGAGATATATCAAGATATTTAAAAGTTCCGAAGCCGCACCAACATAATAGAGATACAGAAACACCGTGGCCCCTTTCTTTGAGATATCTCTGCACTATTGCGAGCTGCAAATGCCACTTCCAGCTTAGCTGTGCAGAAGAAGAACAACAAGAAGAAGAAATATCTCGAAATATGTCCGTCAGGCCACTTCCCTTGAGATAAATCTGCAAATATCTCGGAAACGAAGCGAGCTATGGCAAAATGTTAAGAGACCTTTTTTGTAGAGAATTAAGTTTCCTACTTTTCATGTTCTATGATATTTTTTGATCAGATGCGTAGTTCTCGAGATATATGAAGATATTTAAAAGTTCCGAAGCCGCACCAACATAATAGAGATACAGAAACACCGTGGCCCCTTTCTTTCAGATAACTCTGCACTATTGCGAGCTGCAAATGCCACTTCCAGCTTAGCTGTGCAGAAGAAGAACAACAAGAAGAAGAAATATCTCGAAATATGTCCGTCAGGCCCCTTCCCTTGAGATATATCTGCAAATATCTCGGAAACGAAGCGAGCTATGGCAAAATCTTAAGAGGCCTTTTTTGTAGAGAATTATGTTTCCTACAATTTAGGTTCTCTGATATTTTTTGATCAGAAGCGTAGTTTTCGAGATATATCGAGATATTTAAAAGTTCCGAAGCCGCACCAACATAATAGAGATACAAAAACACCGTGGCCCCTTTCATTGAGATAACTCTGCACTAGTGCGAGCCGCAAATGCCACTTCCAGCTTAGCTGCGCAGAAGAAGAACAACAAGAAGAAGAAATATCTCGAAATATGTCCGTCAGGCCCCTTCCCTTGAGATAAATCTGCAAATATCTCGGAAACGAAGAGAGCTATGGCAAAATGTTAAGAGACCTTTTTGGTAGAGAATTAAGTTTCCTACTTTTCATGTTCTATGATATTTTTTGATCAGATCCGTAGTTCTCGAGATATATCAAGATATTTAAAAGTTCCGAAGCCGCACCAACATAATAGAGATACAGAAACACCGTGGCCCCTTTCTTTGAGATAACTCTGCACTATTGCGAGCTGCAAATGCCACTTCCAGCTTAGCTGTGCAGAAGAAGAACAACAAGAAGAAGAAATATCTCGAAATATGTCCGTCAGGCCACTTCCCTTGAGATAAATCTGCAAATATCTCGGAAACGAAGCGAGCTATGGCAAAATGTTAAGAGACCTTTTTTGTAGAGAATTATGTTTCTTACTTTTTATGTTCTATGATATTTTTTGATCAGACGCGTAGTTCTCGAGATATATCAAGATATTTAAAAGTTCCGAAGCCGCACCAACATAATAGAGATACAGAAACACCGTGGCCCCTTTCTTTGAGATATCTCTGCACTATTGCGAGCTGCAAATGCCACTTCCAGCTTAGCTGTGCAGAAGAAGAACAACAAGAAGAAGAAATATCTCGAAATATGTCCGTCAGGCCACTTCCCTTGAGATAAATCTGCAAATATCTCGGAAACGAAGCGAGCTATGGCAAAATGTTAAGAGACCTTTTTTGTAGAGAATTAAGTTTCCTACTTTTCATGTTCTATGATATTTTTTGATCAGATGCGTAGTTCTCGAGATATATCAAGATATTTAAAAGTTCCGAAGCCGCACCAACATAATAGAGATACAGAAACACCGTGGCCCCTTTCTTTGAGATAACTCTGCACTATTGCGAGCTGCAAATGCCACTTCCAGCTTAGCTGTGCAGAAGAAGAACAACAAGAAGAAGAAATATCTCGAAATATGTCCGTCAGGCCAGTTCCTTTGAGCTGAATCTGCAAATATCTCGGAAACGAAGCGAGCTATGGCAAAATGTTAAGAGACATTTTTTGTAGAGAATTATGTTTCCTACAATTTATGTTCTATGATATTTTTTGATCAGAAGCGTAGTTTTCGAGATATATCGAGATACTTAAAAGTTCCGAAGCCGCACCAACATAATAGAGATACAGAAACACCGTGGCCCCTTTCTTTGAGATATCTCTGCACTATTGCGAGCCGCAAATGCCACTTCCAGGTTAGCTGTGCAGAAGAAGAACAACAAGAAGAAGAAATATCTCGAAATATGTCCGTCAGGCCACTTCCCTTGAGATAAATCTGCAAATATCTCGGAAACGAAGCGAGCTATGGCAAAATGTTAAGAGACCTTTTTTGTAGAGAATTATGTTTCTTACTTTTTATGTTCTATGATATTTTTTGATCAGACGCGTAGTTCTCGAGATATATCAAGATATTTAAAAGTTCCAAAGCCGCACCAACATAATAGAGATACAGAAACACCGTGGCCCCATTCTTTGAGATAACTCTGCACCATTGCGAGCTGCAAATGCCACTTCCAGCTTAGCTGTGCAGAGCAAGAACAACAAGAAGAAGAAATATCTCGAAATATGTCCGTCAGGCCAGTTCCTTTGAGCTGAATCTGCAAATATCTCGGAAACGAAGCGAGCTATGGCAAAATGTTAAGAGACCTTTTTTGTAGAGAATTAAGTTTCCTACTTTTTATGTTCTATGATATTTTTTGATCAGACGCGTAGTTCTCGAGATATATCAAGATATTTAAAAGTTCCGAAGCCGCACCAACATAATAGAGATACAGAAACACCGTGGCCCCTTTCATTGAGATAACTCTGCACTAGTGCGAGCCGCAAATGCCACTTCCAGCTTAGCTGTGCAGAAGAAGAACAACAAGAAGAAGAAATATCTGGAAATATGTCCGTCAGGCCCCTTCCCTTGAGATAAATCTGCAAATATCTCGGAAACGAAGAGAGCTATGGCAAAACGTTAAGAGACCTTTTTGGTAGAGAATTAAGTTTCCTACTTTTCATGTTCTATGATATTTTTTGATCAGATGCGTAGTTCTCGAGATATATCAAGATATTTAAAAGTTCCGAAGCCGCACCAACATAATAGAGATACAGAAACACCGTGGCCCCTTTCTTTGAGATAACTCTACACTATTGCGAGCTGCAAATGCCACTTCCAGCTTAGCTGTGCAGAAGAAGAACAACAAGAAGAAGAAATATCTCGAAATATGTCCGTCAGGCCAGTTCCTTTGAGCTGAATCTGCAAATATCTCGGAAACGAGGCGAGCTATGGCAAAATGTTAAGAGACGTTTTTTGTACAGAATTATGTCTCCTACAATTTATGTTCTATGATATTTTTTGATCAGAAGCGTAGTTTTCGAGATATATCGAGATATTTAAAAGTTCCGAAGACGCACCAACATAATAGAGATACAGAAACACCGTGGCCCCTTTCTTTGAGATAACTGTGCACTAGTGCGAGCCGCAAATGCCACTTCCAGCTTAGCTGTGCAGAAGAAGAACAACAAGAAGAAGAAATATCTCGAAATATGCCCGTCAGGCACCTTCCCTTGAAATATATCTGCAAATATCTCGGAAACGAAGCGAGCTATGGCAAAATGTTAAGAGACCGTTTTTGTAGAGAATTAAGTTTCCTACTTTTTATGTTCTATGATATTTTTTGATCAGACGCGTAGTTCTCGAGATATATCAAGATATTTAAAAGTTCCGAAGCCGCACCAACATAATAGAGATACAGAAACACCGTGGCCCCTTTCGTTGAGATAACTCTGAACTATTGCGAGCTGCAAATGCCACTTCCAGCTTAGCTGTGCAGAAGAAGAACAACAAGAAGAAGAAATATCTCGAAATATGTCCGCCAGGCCCCTTCCCTTGAGATAAATCTGCAAATATCTTGGAAACGAAGAGAGCTATGGCAAAATGTTAAGAGACCTGTTTTGTAGAGAATTAAGTTTCCTACTTTTCATGTTCTATGATATTTTTTGATCAGATGCGTAGTTCTCGAGATATATCAAGATATTTAAAAGTTCCGAAGCCGCACCAACATAATAGAGATACAGAAACAGCGTGGCCCCTTTCTTTGAGATAACTCTGCACTGTTGCGAGCTGTAAATGCCACTTCCAGCTTAGCTGTGCAGAAGAAGAACAACAAGAAGAAGAAATATCTCGAAATATGTCCGTCAGGCCCCTTCCCTTGAGATAAATATGCAAATATCTCGGAAACGAAGCGAGCTATGGCAAAATGTTAAGAGACCTTTTTTGTAGAGAATTAAGTTTCCTACTTTTTATGTTCTATGATATTTTTTGATCAGATGCGTAGTTCTCGAGATATATCAAGATATTTAAAAGTTCCGAAGCCGCACCAACATAATAGAGATACAGAAACACCGTGGCCCCTTTCTTTGAGATAACTCTGCACTATTGCGAGCTGGAAATGCCACTTCCAGTTTAGCTGTGCAGAAGAAGAACAACAAGAAGAAGAAATATCTCGGAATATGTTCGTTAGGCCCCTTCCCTTGAGATAAATCTGCAAATATCTCGGAAACGAAGCTAGCTATGGCAAAATGTTAAGAGACCTTTTCTGTAGAGAATTAAGTTTCCTACTTTTTATGTTCTATGATATTTTTTGATCAGATGCGTAGTTCTCGAGATATGTGAAGATATTTAAAAGTTCCGAAGCCGCACCAACATAATAGAGATACAGAAACACCGTGGCCCCTTTCTTTGAGATAACTCTGCGCTATTGCGAGCTGCAAATGCCACTTCCAGCTTAGCTGTGCAGAAGAAGAACAACAAGAAGAAGAAGTATCTCGAAATATGTCCGTCAGGCCACTTCCCTTGAGATAAATCTGCAAATATCTCGGAAACGAAGCGAGCTATGGCAAAATGTTAAGATACCTTTTTTGTAGAGAATTAAGTTTCCTACTTTTTATGTTCTATGATATTTTTTGATCAGACGCGTAGTTCTCGAGATATATCAAGATATTTAAAAGTTCCGAAGCCGCACCAACATAATAGAGATACAGAAACACCGTGGCCCCTTTCATTGAGATAACTCTGCACTAGTGCGAGCCGCAAATGCCACTTCCAGCTTAGCTGTGCAGAAGAAGAACAACAAGAAGAAGAAATATCTGGAAATATGTCCGTCAGACCCCTTCCCTTGAGATAAATCTGCAAATATCTCGGAAACGAAGAGAGCTATGGCAAAACGTTAAGAGACCTTTTTGGTAGAGAATTAAGTTTCCTACTTTTCATGTTCTATGATATTTTTTGATCAGATGCGTAGTTCTCGAGATATATCAAGATATTTAAAAGTTCCAAAGCCGCACCAACATAATAGAGATACAGAAACACCGTGGCCCCTTTCTTTGAGATAACTCTGCACCATTGCGAGCTGCAAATGCCACTTCCAGCTTAGCTGTGCAGAGCAAGAACAACAAGAAGAAGAAATATCTCGAAATATGTCCGTCAGGCCAGTTCCTTTGAGATGAATCTGCAAATATCTCGGAAACGAAGTGAGCTATGGCAAAATGTTAAGAGACCTTTTTTGTAGAGAATAATGTTTCCTACAATTTACGTTCTATGATATTTTTTGATCAGAAGCGTAGTTTTCGAGATATATCGAGATATTTAAAAGTTCCGAAGACGCACCAACATAATAGAGATACAGAAACACCGTGGCCCCTTTCTTTGAGATAACTGTGCACTAGTGCGAGCCGCAAATGCCACTTCCAGCTTAGCTGTGCAGAAGAAGAACAACAAGAAGAAGAAATATCTCGAAATATGTCCGTCAGGCCCCTTCCCTTGAGATAAATCTGCAAATATCTCGGAAACGAAGCGAGCTATGGCAAAATGTTAAGAGACCTTTTTTGTAGAGAATTATGTTTCTTACTTTTTATGTTCTATGATATTTTTTGATCAGACGCGTAGTTCTCGAGATATATCAAGATATTTAAAAGTTCCGAAGCCGCACCAACATAATAGAGATACAGAAACACCGTGGCCCCTTTCTTTGAGATAACTCTGCACTAGTGCGAGCCGCAAATGCCACTTCCAGCTTAGCTGTGCAGAAGAAGAACAACAAGAAGAAGAAATATCTCGAAATATGTCCGTCAGACCCCTTCCCTTGAGATGTATCTGCAAATATCTCGGAAACGAAGCGAGCTATCGCAAAATGTTAAGAGACCTTTTTTGTAGAGAATAATGTTTCCTACAATTTACGTTCTATGATATTTTTTGATCAGAAGCGTAGTTTTCGAGATATATCGAGATATTTAAAAGTTCCGAAGACGCACCAACATAATAGAGATACAGAAACACCCTGGCCCCTTTCTTTGAGATAACTGTGCACTAGTGCGAGCCGCAAATGCCACTTCCAGCTTAGCTGTGCAGAAGAAGAACAACAAGAACAAGAAATATCTCGAAATATGTCCGTCAGGCCCCTTCCCTTGAGAGAAATCTGCAAATATCTCGGAAACGAAGCGAGCTATGGCAAAATGTTAAGAGACCTTTTTTGTAGAGAATTATGTTTCTTACTTTTTATGTTCTATGATATTTTTTGATCAGACGCGTAGTTCTCGAGATATATCAAGATATTTAAAAGTTCCGAAGCCGCACCAAAATAATAGAGATACAGAAACACCGTGGCCCCTTTCTTTGAGATAACTCTGCACTAGTGCGAGCCGCAAATGCCACTTCCAGCTTAGCTGTGCAGAAGAAGAACAACAAGAAGAAGAAATATCTCGAAATATGTCCGTCAGACCCCTTCCCTTGAGATGTATCTGCAAATATCTCGGAAACGAAGCGAGCTATCGCAAAATGTTAAGAGACCTTTTTTGTAGAGAATTATGTTTCTTACTTTTTATGTTCTATGATATTTTTTGATCAGACGCGTAGTTCTCGAGATATATCAAGATATTTAAAAGTTCCGAAGCCGCACCAAAATAATAGAGATACAGAAACACCGTGGCCCCTTTCTTTGAGATAACTCTGCACTAGTGCGAGCCGCAAATGCCACTTCCAGCTTAGCTGTGCAGAAGAAGAACAACAAGAAGAAGAAATATCTCGAAATATGTCCGTCAGACCCCTTCCCTTGAGATGTATCTGCAAATATCTCGGAAACGAAGCGAGCTATCGCAAAATGTTAAGAGACCTTTTTTGTAGAGAATAATGTTTCCTACAATTTACGTTCTATGATATTTTTTGATCAGAAGCGTAGTTTTCGAGATATATCGAGATATTTAAAAGTTCCGAAGACGCACCAACATAATAGAGATACAGAAACACCGTGGCCCCTTTCTTTGAGATAACTGTGCGCTAGTGCGAGCCGCAAATGCCACTTCCAGCTTAGCTGTGCAGAAGAAGAACAACAAGAAGAAGAAATATCTCGAAATATGTCCGTCAGGCCCCTTCCCTTGAGATATATCTGCAAATATCTCGGAAACGAAGTGAGCTATGGCAAAATGTTACGAGACCGTTTTTGTAGAGAATTATGCTTCCTACAATTTATGTTCTATGATATTTTTTGATCAGAAGCGTAGTTTTCGAGATATATCGAGATATTTAAAAGCTCCGAAGCCGCACCAACATAATAGAGATACAGAAACACCGTGGCCCCTTTCGTTGAGATAACTCTGCACTAGTGCGAGGGGCAAATGCCACTTCCAGCTTAGCTGTGCAGAAGAAGAACAACAAGAAGAAGAAATATCTCGAAATATGTCCGTCAGGCCCCTTCCCTTGAGATAAATCTGCAAATATCTCGGAAACGAAGCGAGCTATGGCAAAATGTTAAGAGACCTTTTTTGTAGAGAATTATGTTTCCTACTTTTTATGTTCTATGATATTTTTTGATCAGATGCGTAGTTCTCGAGATATATCAAGATATTTAAAAGTTCCGAAGCCGCACCAACATAATAGAGATACAGAAACACCGTGGCCCCTTTCTTTGAGATAACTCTGCACTATGGCGAGCTGCAAATGCCACTTCCAGCTTAGCTGTGCAGAGGAAGAACAACAAGAAGAAAAAATATCTCGAAATATGTCCGTCAGGCCAGTTCCTTTGAGCTGAATCTGCAAATATCTCGGAAACGAAGCGAGCTATGGCAAAACGTTAAGAGACGTTTTTTGTAGAGAATTATGTTTCCTACAATTTATGTTCTATGATATTTTTTGATCAGAAGCGTAGTTTTCGAGATATATCGAGATATTTAAAAGTTCCGAAGACGCACCAACATAATAGAGATACAGAAACACCGTGGCCCCTTTCTTTGAGATAACTGTGCACTAGTGCGAGCCGCAAATGCCACTTCCAGCTTAGCTGTGCAGAAGAAGAACAACAAGAAGAAGAAATATCTCGAAATATGCCCGTCAGGCCCCTTCCCTTGAAATATATCTGCAAATATCTCGGAAACGAAGCGAGCTATGGCAAAATGTTAAGAGACCGTTTTTGTAGAGAATTAAGTTTCCTACTTTTTATGTTCTATGATATTTTTTGATCAGATGCGTAGTTCTCGAGATATATCAAGATATTTAAAAGTTCCGAAGCCGCACCAACATAATAGAGATACAGAAACACCGTGGCCCCTTTCTTTGAGATAACTCTGCACTGTTGCGAGCTGTAAATGCCACTTCCAGCTTAGCTGTGCAGAAGAAGAACAACAAGAAGAAGAAATATCTCGAAATATGTCCGTCAGGCCCCTTCCCTTGAGATATATCTGCAAATATCTCGGAAACGAAGCGAGCTATGGCAAAATGTTAAGAGACCTTTTTTGTAGAGAATTAAGTTTCCTACTTTTTATGTTCTATGATATTTTTTGATCAGATGCGTAGTTCTCGAGATATATCAAGATATTTAAAAGTTCCGAAGCCGCACCAACATAATAGAGATACAGAAACACCGTGGCCCCTTTCTTTGAGATAACTCTGCACTAGTGCGAGCCGCAAATGCCACTTCCAGCTTAGCTGTGCAGAAGAAGAACAACAAGAAGAAGAAATATCTCGAAATATGTCCGTCAGGCCCCTTCCCTTGAGATAAATCTGCAAATATCTCGGAAACGAAGCGAGCTATGGCAAAATGTTAAGAGACCTTTTTTGTAGAGAATTATGTTTTCTACAATTTATGTTCTATGATATTTTTTGATCAGAAGCGTAGTTTTCGAGATATATCAAGATATTTAAAAGTTCCGAAGCCGCACCAACATAATAGAGATACAGAAACACCGTGGCCCCTTTCTTTGAGATAACTCTGCACTAGTGCGAGCCGCAAATGCCACTTCCAGCTTAGCTGTGCAGAAGAAGAACAACAAGAAGAAGAAATATCTCGAAATATGTCCGTCAGGCCCCTTCCCTTGAGATAAATCTGCAAATATCTCGGAAACGAAGCGAGCTATGGCAAAATGTTAAGAGACCTTTTCTGTAGAGAATTATGTTTCCTACAATTTATGTTCTATGATATTTTTTGATCAGAAGCGTAGTTCTCGAGATATATCGAGATATTTAAAAGTTCCGAAGCCGCACCAACATAATAGAGATACAGAAACACCGTGGCCCCTTTCTTTGAGATAACTCTGCACTAGTGCGAGCTGCAAATGCCACTTCCAGCTTAGCTGTGCAGAAGAAGAACAACAAGAAGAAGAAATATCTCGAAATATGTCCGTCAGGCCCCTTCCCTTGAGATAAATCTGCAAATATCTCGGAAACGAAGCGAGCTATGGCAAAATGTTATGAGACCTTTTTTGTAGAGAATTAAGTTTCCTACTTTTTATGTTCTATGATATTTTTCGATCAGAGGCGTAGTTCTCGAGATATATCAAGATATTTAAAAGTTCCGAAGCCGCACCAACATAATAGAGATACAGAAACACCATGGCCCCTTTCTTTGAGATAACTCTGCACGATTGCGAGCTGGAAATGCCACTTCCAGTTTAGCTGTGCAGAAGAAGAACAACAAGAAGAAGAAATATCTCGAAATATGTCCATCAGGACCCTTCCCTTGAGATAAATCTGCAAATATCTCGGAAACGAAGCGAGCTATGGCAAAATGTTAAGAGACCTTTTCTGTAAAGAATTATGTTTCCTACAATTTATGTTCTATGATATTTTTTGATCAGAAGCGTAGTTTTCGAGATATATCGAGATATTTAAAAGTTCCGAAGCCGCACCAACATAATAGAGATACAGAAACACCGTGGCCCCTTTCTTTGGGATAACTCTGCACTATTGCGAGCTGCAAATGCCACTTCCAGCTTAGCTGTGCAGAAGAAGAACAACAAGAAGAAGAAATATCTCGAAATATGTCCGTCAGGCCACTTCCCTTGAGATAAATCTGCAAATATCTCGGAAACGAAGCGAGCTATGGCAAAATGTTAAGAGACCTTTTTTGTAGAGAATTAAGTTTCCTACTTTTCATGTTCGATGAGATTTTTTGATCAGATGCGTAGTTCTCGAGATATATCAAGATATTTAAAAGTTCCGACGCTGCACCAACATAATAGAGGTACAGAAACACCGTGGCCTCTTTCTTTGAGATAACTCTGCACTATTGCGAGCTGCAAATGCCACTTCGAGCTTAGCTGTGCAGAAGAAGAACAACAAGAAGAAGAAATATCTCGAAATATGTCCGTCAGACCCCTTCCCTTGAGATGAATCTGCAAATATCTCGGAAACGAAGCGAGCTATGGCAAAATGTTAAGAGACCTTTTTTGTAGAGAATAATGTTTCCTACAATTTACGTTCTATGATATTTTTTGATCAGAAGCGTAGTTCTCGAGATATATCAAGATATTTAAAAGTTCCGAAGCCGCACCAACATAATAGAGATACAGAAACACCGTGGCCCCTTTCTTTGAGATAACTCTGCACTAGTGCGAGCCGCAAATGCCACTTCCAGCTTAGCTGTGCAGAAGAAGGACAACAAGAAGAAGAAATATCTCGAAATATGTCCGTCAGGCCCCTTCCCTTGAGATAAATATGCAAATATCTCGGAAACGAAGCGAGCTATGGCAAAATGTTAAGAGACCGTTGTTGTAGAGAATTAAGTTTCCTACTTTTTATGTTCTATGATATTTTTTGATCAGACGCGTAGTTCTCGAGATATATCAAGATATTTAAAAGTTCCGATGCCGCACCAACATAATAGAGATACAGAAACACCGTGGCCCCTTTCTTTGAGATAACTCTGCACTATTGCGAGCTGCAAATGCCACTTCCAGCTTAGCTGTGCAGAAGAAGAACAACAAGAAGAAGAAATATCTCGAAATATGTCCGCCAGGCCCCTTCCCTTGAGATAAATCTGCAAATATCTCGGAAACGAAGAGAGCTATGGCAAAATGTTAAGAGACCTTTTTTGTAGAGAATTATGTTTCCTACAATTTATGTTCTATGATATTTTTTGATCAGAAGCGTAGTTTTCGAGATATATCGAGATATTTAAAAGTTCCGAAGCCGCACCAACATAATAGAGATACAGAAACACCGTGGCCCCTTTCTTTGAGATAACTCTGCACTAGTGCGAGCCGCAAATGCCACTTCCAGCTTAGCTGTGCAGAAGAAGAACAACAAGAAGAAGAAATATCTCGAAATATGTCCGTCAGGCCCCTTCCCTTGAGATAAATATGCAAATATCTCGGAAACGAAGCGAGCTGTGGCAAAATGTTAAGAGACCGTTGTTGTAGAGAATTAAGTTTCCTACTTTTTATGTTCTATGACATTTTTTGATCAGACGCGTAGTTCTCGAGATATATCAAGATATTTAAAAGTTCCGAAGCCGCACCAACATAATAGAGATACAGAAACACCGTGGCCCCTTTCTTTGAGGTAACTCTGCACTATTGCGAGCTGCAAATGCCACTTCCAGCTTAGCTGTGCAGAAGAAGGACAACAAGAAGAAGAAATATCTCGAAATATGTCCGTCAGGCCCCTTCCCTTGAGATAAATCTGCAAATATCTCGGAAACGAAGAGAGCTGTGGCAAAATGTTAAGACACCGTTGTTGTAGAGAATTAAGTTTCCTACTTTTTATGTTCTATGATATTTTTTGATCAGACGCGTAGTTCTCGAGATATATCAAGATATTTAAAAGTTCCGAAGCCGCACCAACATAATAGAGATACAGAAACACCGTGGCCCCTTTCTTTGAGATAACTCTGCACTATTGCGAGCTGCAAATGCCACTTCCAGCTTAGCTGTGCAGAAGAAGAACAACAAGAAGAAGAAATATCTCGAAATATGTCCGTCAGGCCCCTTCCCTTGAGATAAATCTGCAAATATCTCGGAAACGAAGAGAGCTATGGCAAAATGTTAAGAGACCTTTTTTGTAGAGAATTATGTTTCCTACAATTTATGTTCTATGATATTTTTTGATCAGAAGCGTAGTTTTCGAGATATATCGAGATATTTAAAAGTTCCGAAGCCGCACCAACATAATAGAGATACAGAAACACCGTGGCCCCTTTCTTTGAGATAACTCTGCACTAGTGCGAGCCGCAAATGCCACTTCCAGCTTAGCTGTGCAGAAGAAGAACAACAAGACGAAGAAATATCTCGAAATATGTCCGTCAGGCCCCTTCCCTTGAGATAAATATGCAAATATCTCGGAAACGAAGAGAGCTATGGCAAAATGTTAAGAGACCTTTTTTGTAGAGAATTATGTTTCCTACAATTTATGTTCTATGATATTTTTTGATCAGAAGCGTAGTTTTCGAGATATATCGAGATATTTAAAAGTTCCGAATCCGCACCAACATAATAGAGATACAGAAACACCGTGGCCCCTTTCTGTGAGATAACTCTGCAATATTGCGAGCTGCAAATGCCACTTCCAGCTTAGCTGTGCAGAGGAAGAACAACAAGAAGAAGAAATATCTCGAAATATGTCCGTCAGGCCAGTTCCTTTGAGCTGAATCTGCAAATATCTCGGAAACGAAGCGAGCTATGGCAAAATGTTTAGAGACCTTTTTTGTAGAGAATTAAGTTTTCTACTTTTTATGTTCGATGATATTTTTTGATCAGATGCGTAGTTCTCGAGATATATCCAGAAATTTAAAAGTTCCGAAGCTGCACCAACATAGTAGAGGTACAGAAACACCGTGGCCTCTTTCTTTGAGATAACTCTGCACTATTGCGAGCTGCAAATGCCACTTCGAGCTTAGCTGTGCAGAAGAAGAACAACAAGAAGAAGAAATATCTCGAAATATGTCCGTCAGACCCCTTCCCTTGAGATGAATCTGCAAATATCTCGGAAACGAAGCGAGCTATGGCAAAATGTTAAGACACCTTTTTTGTAGAGAATTATGTTTCCTACAATTTATGTTCTATGATATTTTTTGATCAGAAGCGTAGTTTTCGAGATATATCGAGATATTTAAAAGTTCCGAAGCCGCACCAACATAATAGAGATACAGAAACCCCGTGGCCCCTTTCTTTGAGATAACTCTGCACTAGTGCGAGCCGCAAATGCCACTTCCAGCTTAGCTGTGCAGAAGAAGAACAACAAGAAGAAGAAATATCTCGAAATATGTCCGTCAGGCCCCTTCCCTTGAGATAAATATGCAAATATCTCGGAAACGAAGCGAGCTATGAAAAAATGTTAAGAGACCTTTTTTGTAGAGAATTAAGTTTCCTACTTTTTATGTTCTATGATATTTTTTGATCAGATGCGTAGTTCTCGAGATATATCAAGATATTTAAAAGTTCCGAAGCTGCACCAACATAATAGAGGTACAGAAACACCGTGGCCTCTTTCTTTGAGATAACTCTGCACTATTGCGAGCTGCAAATGCCACTTCGAGCTTAGCTGTGCAGAAGAAGAACAACAAGAAGAAGAAATATCTCGAAATATGTCCGTCAGACCCCTTCCCTTGAGATGAATCTGCAAATATCTCGGAAACGAAGCGAGCTATGGCAAAATGTTAAGAGACCTTTTTTGTAGAGAATTATGTTTCCTACAATTTATGTTCTATGATATTTTTTGATCAGAAGCGTAGTTTTCGAGATATATCGAGATATTTAAAAGTTCCGAAGCCGCACCAACATAATAGAGATACAGAAACACCGTGGCCCCTTTCTTTGAGATAACTCTGCACTAGTGCGAGCCGCAAATGCCACTTCCAGCTTAGCTGTGCAGAAGAAGAACAACAAGAAGAAGAAATATCTCGAAATATGTCCCTCAGGCCCCTTCCCTTGAGATAAATATGCAAATATCTCGGAAACGAAGCGAGCTGTGGCAAAATGTTAAGAGACCGTTGTGGTAGAGAATTAAGTTTCCTACTTTTTATGTTCTATGATATTTTTTGATCAGACGCGTAGTTCTCGAGATATATCAAGATATTTAAAAGTTCCGAAGCCGCACCAACATAATAGAGATACAGAAACACCGTTGCCCCTTTCTTTGAGATAACTCTGCACTAGTGCGAGCCGCAAATGCCACTTCCAGCTTAGCTGTGCAGAAGAAGAACAACAAGAAGAAGAAATATCTCGAAATATGTCCGTCAGGCCCCTTCCCTTGAGATAAATATGCAAATATCTCGGAAACGAAGCGAGCTATGGCAAAATGTTAAGAGACCTTTTTTGTAGAGAATTAAGTTTCCTACCTTTTCTGTTCTATGATATTTTTTGATCAGATGCGTAGTTCTCGAGATATATCAAGATATTTAAAAGTTCCGAAGCCGCACCAACATAATAGAGATACAGAAACACCGTGGCCCCTTTCTTTGAGATAACTCTGCACTATTGCGAGCTGTAAATGCCACTTCCAGCTTAGCTGTGCAGAGGAAGAACAACAAGAAGAAGAAATATCTCGAAATATGTCCGTCAGGCCCCTTCCCTTGAGATATATCTGCAAATATCTCGGAAACGAAGCGAGCTATGGCAAAATGTTAAGAGACCTTTTTTGTAGAGAATTATGTTTCCTACAATTTATGTTCTATGATATTTTTTGATCGGAAGCGTAGTTTTCGAGATATATCGAGATATTTAAAAGTTCCGAAGCCGCACCAACATAATAGAGATACAGAAACACCGTGGCCCCTTTCTTTGAGATAACTCTGCACTAGTGCGAGCCGCAAATGCCACTTCCAGCTTAGCTGTGCAGAAGAAGAACAACAAGAAGAAGAAATATCTCGAAATATGTCCGACAGGCCCCTTCCCTTGAGATAAATCTGCAAATATCTCGGAAACGAAGCGAGCTATGGCGAAATGTTAAGAGACCTTTTTTGTAGAGAATTAAGTTTCCTACTTTTCATGTTCGATGATATTTTTTGATCAGATGCGTAGTTCTCGAGATATATCAAGATATTTAAAAGTTCCGAAGCTGCACCAACATAATAGAGGTACAGAAACACCGTGGCCTCTTTCTTTGAGATAACTCTGCACTATTGCGAGCTGCAAATGCCACTTCGAGCTTAGCTGTGCAGAAGAAGAACAACAAGAAGAAGAAATATCTCGAAATATGTCCGTCAGACCCCTTCCCTTGAGATGAATCTGCAAATATCTCGGAAACGAAGCGAGCTATGGCAAAATGTTAAGAGACCTTTTTTGTAGAGAATAATGTTTCCTACAATTTACGTTCTATGATATTTTTTGATCAGAAGCGTAGTTCTCGAGATATATCAAGATATTTAAAAGTTCCGAAGCCGCATCAACATAATAGAGATACAGAAACACCGTGGCCCCTTTCTTTGAGATAACTCTGCACTAGTGCGAGCCGCAAATGCCACTTCCAGCTTAGCTGTGCAGAAGAAGAACAACAAGAAGAAGAAATATCTCGAAATATGTCCGTCAGGCCCCTTCCCTTGAGATAAATATGCAAATATCTCGGAAACGAAGCGAGCTATGGCAAAATGTTAAGAGACCGTTGTTGTAGAGAATTAAGTTTCCTACTTTTTATGTTCTATGATATTTTTTGATCAGACGCGTAGTTCTCGAGATATATCAAGATATTTAAAAGTTCCGATGCCGCACCAACATAATAGAGATACAGAAACACCGTGGCCCCTTTCTTTGAGATAACTCTGCACTATTGCGAGCTGCAAATGCCACTTCCAGCTTAGCTGTGCAGAAGAAGAACAACAAGAAGAAGAAATATCTCGAAATATGTCCGTCAGGCCCCTTCCCTTGAGATATATCTGCAAATATCTCGGAAACGAAGCGAGCTATTGCAAAATGTTAACAGACCTTTTTTGTAGAGAATTATGTTTCCTACAATTTATGCTCTATGATATTTTTTGATCAGAAGCGTAGTTTTCGAGATATATCGAGATATTTAAAAGTTCCGAAGCCGCACCAACATAATAGAGATACAGAAACACCGTGGCCCCTTTCTTTGAGATAACTCTGCACTAGTGCGAGCCGCAAATGCCACTTCCAGCTTAGCTGTGCAGAAGAAGAACAACAAGAAGAAGAAATATCTCGAAATATGTCCGTCAGGCCCCTTCCCTTGAGATTAATATGCAAATATCTCGGAAACGAAGCGAGCGATGGCAAAATGTTAAGAGACGTTTTTTGTAGAGAATAATGTTTCCTACAATTTACGTTCTATGATATTTTTTGATCAGAAGCGTAGTTCTCGAGATATATCAAGATATTTAAAAGTTCCGAAGCCGCATCAACATAATAGAGATACAGAAACACCGTGGCCCCTTTCTTTGAGATAACTCTGCACTAGTGCGAGCCGCAAATGCCACTTCCAGCTTAGCTGTGCAGAAGAAGAACAACAAGAAGAGGAAATATCTCGAAATATGTCCGTCAGGCCCCTTCCCTTGAGATAAATATGCAAATATCTCGGAAACGAAGCGAGCTATGGCAAAATGTTAAGAGACCGTTGTTGTAGAGAATTAAGTTTCCTACTTTTTATGTTCTATGATATTTTTTGATCAGACGCGTAGTTCTCGACATATATCAAGATATTTAAAAGTTCCGATGCAGCACCAACATAATAGAGATACAGAAACACCGTGGCCCCTTTCTTTGAGATAACTCTGCACTATTGCGAGCTGCAAATGCCACTTCCAGCTTAGCTGTGCAGAAGGAGAACAACAAGAAGAAGAAATATCTCGAAATATGTCCGTCAGGCCCCTTCCCTTGAGATATATCTGCAAATATCTCGGAAACGAAGCGAGCTATGGCAAAATGTTAAGAGACCTTTTTTGTAGAGAATTATGTTTCCTACAATTTATGTTCTATGATATTTTTTGATCGGAAGCGTAGTTTTCGAGATATATCGAGATATTTAAAAGTTCCGAAGCCGCACCAACATAATAGAGATACAGAAACACCGTGGCCCCTTTCTTTGAGATAACTCTGCACTAGTGCGAGCCGCAAATGCCACTTCCAGCTTAGCTGTGCAGAAGAAGAACAACAAGAAGAAGAAATATCTCGAAATATGTCCGACAGGCCCCTTCCCTTGAGATAAATCTGCAAATATCTCGGAAACGAAGCGAGCTATGGCGAAATGTTAAGAGACCTTTTTTGTCGAGAATTAAGTTTCCTACTTTTCATGTTCGATGATATTTTTTGATCAGATGCGTAGTTCTCGAGATATATCAAGATATTTAAAAGTTCCGAAGCTGCACCAACATAATAGAGGTACAGAAACACCGTGGCCTCTTTCTTTGAGATAACTCTGCACTATTGCGAGCTGCAAATGCCACTTCGAGCTTAGCTGTGCAGAAGAAGAACAACAAGAAGAAGAAATATCTCGAAATATGTCCGTCAGACCCCTTCCCTTGAGATGAATCTGCAAATATCTCGGAAACGAAGCGAGCTATGGCAAAATGTTAAGAGACCTTTTTTGTAGAGAATAATGTTTCCTACAATTTACGTTCTATGATATTTTTTGATCAGAAGCGTAGTTCTCGAGATATATCAAGATATTTAAAAGTTCCGATGCAGCACCAACATAATAGAGATACAGAAACACCGTGGCCCCTTTCTTTGAGATAACTCTGCACTATTGCGAGCTGCAAATGCCACTTCCAGCTTAGCTGTGCAGAAGGAGAACAACAAGAAGAAGAAATATCTCGAAATATGTCCGTCAGGCCCCTTCCCTTGAGATATATCTGCAAATATCTCGGAAACGAAGCGAGCTATGGCAAAATGTTAAGAGACCTTTTTTGTAGAGAATTATGTTTCCTACAATTTATGTTCTATGATATTTTTTGATCAGAAGCGTAGTTTTCGAGATATATCGAGATATTTAAAAGTTCCGAAGCCGCACCAACATAATAGAGATACAGAAACACCGTGGCCCCTTTCTTTGAGATAACTCTGCACTAGTGCGAGCCGCAAATGCCACTTCCAGCTTAGCTGTGCAGAAGAAGAACAACAAGAAGAAGAAATATCTCGAAATATGTCCGTCAGGCCCCTTCCCTTGAGATAAATATGCAAATATCTCGGAAACGAAGCGAGCGATGGCAAAATGTTAAGAGACCTTTTTTGTAGAGAATTAAGTTTCCTACTTTTTATGTTCTATGATATTTTTTGATCAGATGCGTAGTTCTCGAGATATATCAAGATATTTAAAAGTTCCGAAGACGCACCAACATAATGGAGATACAGAAACACCGTGGCCCCTTTCTTTGAGATAACTCTGCACTAGTGCGAGCCGCAAATGCCACTTCCAGCTTAGCTGTGCAGAAGAAGAACAACAAGAAGAAGAAATATCTCGAAATATGTCCGTCAGGCCCCTTCCCTTGAGATAAATATGCAAATATCTCGGAAACGAAGCGAGCTGTGGCAAAATGTTAAGAGACCGTTGTGGTAGAGAATTAAGTTTCCTACTTTTTATGTTCTATGATATTTTTTGATCAGACGCGTAGTTCTCGAGATATATCAAGATATTTAAAAGTTCCGAAGCCGCACCAACATAATAGAGATACAGAAACACCGTTGCCCCTGTCTTTGAGATAACTCTGCACTATTGCGAGCTGTAAATGCCACTTCCAGCTTAGCTGTGCAGAAGAAGAACAACAAGAAGAAGAAATATCTCGAAATATGTCCGTCAGGCCCCTTCCCTTGAGATATATCTGCAAATATCTCGGAAACGAAGCGAGCTATGGCAAAATGTTAAGAGACCTTTTTTGTAGAGAATTATGTTTCCTACAATTTATGTTCTATGATATTTTTTGATCGGAAGCGTAGTTTTCGAGATATATCGAGATATTTAAAAGTTCCGAAGCCGCACCAACATAATAGAGATACAGAAACACCGTGGCCCCTTTCTTTGAGATAACTCTGCACTAGTGCGAGCCGCAAATGCCACTTCCAGCTTAGCTGTGCAGAAGAAGAACAACAAGAAGAAGAAATATCTCGAAATATGTCCGACAGGCCCCTTCCCTTGAGATAAATCTGCAAATATCTCGGAAACGAAGCGAGCTATGGCGAAATGTTAAGAGACCTTTTTTGTAGAGAATTAAGTTTCCTACTTTTCATGTTCGATGATATTTTTTGATCAGATGCGTAGTTCTCGAGATATATCAAGATATTTAAAAGTTCCGAAGCTGCACCAACATAATAGAGGTACAGAAACACCGTGGCCTCTTTCTTTGAGATAACTCTGCACTATTGCGAGCTGCAAATGCCACTTCGAGCTTAGCTGTGCAGAAGAAGAACAACAAGAAGAAGAAATATCTCGAAATATGTCCGTCAGACCCCTTCCCTTGAGATGAATCTGCAAATATCTCGGAAACGAAGCGAGCTATGGCAAAATGTTAAGAGACCTTTTTTGTAGAGAATAATTTTTCCTACAATTTACGTTCTATGATATTTTTTGATCAGAAGCGTAGTTCTCGAGATATATCAAGATATTTAAAAGTTCCGAAGCCGCATCAACATAATAGGGATACAGAAACACCGTGGCCCCTTTCTTTGAGATAACTCTGCACTAGTGCGAGCCGCAAATGCCACTTCCAGCTTAGCTGTGCAGAAGAAGAACAACAAGAAGAAGAAATATCTCGAAATATGTCCGTCAGGCCCCTTCCCTTGAGATAATTATGCAAATATCTCGGAAACGAAGCGAGCTATGGCAAAATGTTAAGAGACCGTTGTTGTAGAGAATTAAGTTTCCTACTTTTTATGTTCTATGATATTTTTTGATCAGACGCGTAGTTCTCGAGATATATCAAGATATTTAAAAGTTCCGATGCCGCACCAACATAATAGAGATACAGAAACACCGTGGCCCCTTTCTTTGAGATAACTCTGCACTATTGCGAGCTGCAAATGCCACTTCCAGCTTAGCTGTGCAGAAGAAGAACAACAAGAAGAAGAAATATCTCGAAATATGTCCGTCAGGCCCCTTCCCTTGAGATATATCTGCAAATATCTCGGAAACGAAGCGAGCTATTGCAAAATGTTAACAGACCTTTTTTGTAGAGAATTATGTTTCCTACAATTTATGCTCTATGATATTTTTTGATCAGAAGCGTAGTTCTCGAGATATATCAAGATATTTAAAAGTTCCGAAGCCGCACCAACATAATAGAGATACAGAAACACCGTGGCCCCTTTCTTTGAGATAACTCTGCACTATTGCGAGCTGTAAATGCCACTTCCAGCTTAGCTGTGCAGAAGAAGAACAACAAGAAGAAGAAATATCTCGAAATATGTCCGTCAGGCCCCTTCCCTTGAGATATATCTGCAAATATCTCGGAAACGAAGCGAGCTATGGCAAAATGTTAAGAGACCTTTTTCGTAGAGAATTATGTTTCCTACAATTTATGTTCTATGATATTTTTTGATCGGAAGCGTAGTTTTCGAGATATATCGAGATATTTAAAAGTTCCGAAGCCGCACCAACATAATAGAGATACAGAAACACCGTGGCCCCTTTCTTTGAGATAACTCTGCACTAGTGCGAGCCGCAAATGCCACTTCCAGCTTAGCTGTGCAGAAGAAGAACAACAAGAAGAAGAAATATCTCGAAATATGTCCGACAGGCCCCTTCCCTTGAGATAAATCTGCAAATATCTCGGAAACGAAGCGAGCTATGGCGAAATGTTGAGAGACCTTTTTTGTAGAGAATTAAGTTCCTACTTTTCATGTTCGATGATATTTTATGATCAGATGCGTAGTTCTCGAGATATATCAAGATATTTAAAAGTTCCGAAGCTGCACCAACATAATAGAGGTACAGAAACACCGTGGCCTCTTTCTTTGAGATAACTCTGCACTATTGCGAGCTGCAAATGCCACTTCGAGCTTAGCTGTGCAGAAGAAGAACAACAAGAAGAAGAAATATCTCGAAATATGTCCGTCAGACCCCTTCCCTTGAGATGAATCTGCAAATATCTCGGAAACGAAGCGAGCTATGGCAAAATGTTAAGAGACCTTTTTTGTAGAGAATTAAGTTTCCTACTTTTTATGTTCTATGATATTTTTTGATCAGAAGCGTAGTTTTCGAGATATATCGAGATATTTAAAAGTTCCGAAGCCGCACCAACATAATAGAGATACAGAAACACCGTGGCCCCTTTCTTTGAGATAACTCTGCACTAGTGCGAGCCGCAAATGCCACTTCCAGCTTAGCTGTGCAGAAGAAGAACAACAAGAAGAAGAAATATCTCGAAATATGTCCGTCAGGCCCCTTCCCTTGAGATAAATATGCAAATATCTCGGAAACGAAGCGAGCTATGGCAAAATGTTAAGAGACCTTTTTTGTAGAGAATTAAGTTTCCCACCTTTTATGTTCTATGATATTTTTTGATCAGATGCGTAGTTCTCGAGATATATCAAGATATTTAAAAGTTCCGAAGCCGCAGCAACATAATAGAGATACAGAAACACCGTGGCCCCTTTCTTTGAGATAACTCTGCACTATTGCGAGCTGTAAATGCCACTTCCAGCTTAGGTGTGCAGAAGAAGAACAACAAGAAGAAGAAACATCTCGAAATATGTCCGTCAGGCCCCTTCCCTTGAGATAAATCTGCAAATATCTCGGAAACGAAGCGAGCTATGGCAAAATGTTAAGAGACCTTTTTTGTAGAGAATTAAGTTTCCTACTTTTTATGTTCTATGATATTTTTTGATCAGATGCGTAGTTCTCGAGATATATCAAGATATTTAAAAGTTCCGAAGCCGCACCAACATAATAGAGATACAGAAACACCGTGGCCCCTTTCTTTGAGATAACTCTGCACTATGGCGAGCTGGAAATGCCACTTCCAGTTTAGCTGTGCAGAAGAAGAACAACAAGAAGAAGAAATATCTCGAAATATGTCCGTTAGGCCCCTTCCCGTGAGATAAATCTGCAAATATCTCGGAAACGAAGCGAGCTATGGCAAAATGTTAAGAGACCTCTTTTGTAGAGAATTAAGTTTCCTACTTTTTATGTTCTATGATATTTTTTGATCAGATGCGTAGTTCTCGAGATATATCAAGATATTTAAGAGTTCCGAAGCCGCACCAACATAATAGAGATACAGAAACACCGTGGCCCCTTTCTTTGAGATAACTCTGCACTATTGCGAGCTGCAAATGCCACTTCCAGCTTAGCTGTGCAGAAGAAGAACAACAAGAAGAAGAAATATCTCGAAATATGTCCGTCAGGCCCCTTCCCTTGAGATAAATCTGCAAATATCTCGGAAACGAAGCGAGCTATGGCAAAATGTTAAGCGACTTTATTTGTAGAGAATTAAGTTTCCTACTTTTTACGTTCTATGATATTTTTTAATCAGATGCGTAGTTCTCGAGATATATAAAGATATTTTAAAGTTCCGAAGCCGCACCAACATAATAGAGATACAGAAACACCGTGGCCCCTTTCTTCGAGATAACTCTGCACTATTGCGAGCTGCAAATGCCACTTCCAGCTTAGCTGTGCAGAGGAAGAACAACAAGAAGAAGAAATATCTCGAAATATGTCCGTCAGGCCAGTTCCTTTGAGTTGAATCTGCAAATATCTCGGAAACGAAGCGAGCTATGGCAAAATGTTAAGAGACCTTTCTTGTAGAGAATTATGTTTCCTACAATTTATGTTCTATGATATTTTTTGATCAGAAGCGTAGTTTTCGAGATATATCGAGATATTTAAAAGTTCCGAAGCCGCACCAACATAATAGAGATACAGAAACACCGTGGCCCCTTTCTTTGAGATAACTCTGCACTAGTGCGAGCCGCAAATGCCACTTCCAGCTTAGCTGTGCAGAAGAAGAACAACAAGAAGAAGAAATATCTCGAAATATGTCCGTCAGGCCCCTTCCCTTGAGATAAATCTGCACATATCTCGGAAACGAAGCGAGCTATGGCAAAATGTCAAGAGACCTTTTGTGTAGAGAATTAAGTTTCCTACTTTTTATCTTCTATGATATTTTTTGATCAGATGCGTAGTTCTCGAGATATATCAAGATATTTAAAACTTCCGAAGCCGCACCAACATAATAGAGATACAGAAACACCGTGGCCCCTTTCTTTGAGATAACTCTGCACTAGTGCGAGCCGCAAATGCCACTTCCAGCTTAGCTGTGCAGAAGAAGAACAACAAGAAGAAGAAATATCTCGAAATATGTCCGTCAGGCCCCTTCCCTTGAGATAAATCTGCACATATCTCGGAAACGAAGCGAGCTATGGCAAAATGTGAAGAGACCTTTTGTGTAGAGAATTAAGTTTCCTACTTTTTATCTTCTATGATATTTTTTGATCAGATGCGTAGTTCTCGAGATATATCAAGATATTTAAAAGTTCCGAAGCCGCACCAACATAATAGAGATACAGAAACACCGTGGCCCCTCTCTTTGAGATAACTCTGCACTATTGCGAGCTGGAAATGCCACTTCCAGTTTAGCTGTGCAGAAGAAGAACAACAAGAAGAAGAAATATCTCGAAATATGTCCGTTAGGCCAGTTCCTTTGAGCTGAATCTGCAAATATCTCGGAAACGAAGCGAGCTATGGCAAAATGTTAAGAGACCGTTGTGGTAGAGAATTAAGTTTCCTACTTTTTATGTCCTATGATATTTTTTGATCAGACGCGTAGTTCTCGAGATATATCAAGATATTTAAAAGTTCCGAAGCCGCACCAACATAATAGAGATACAGAAACACCGTTGCCCCTTTCTTTGAGATAACTCTGCACTAGTGCGAGCCGCAAATGCCACTTCCAGCTTAGCTGTGCAGAAGAAGAACAACAAGAAGAAGAAATATCTCGAAATATGTCCGACAGGCCCCTTCCCTTGAGATAAATCTGCAAATATCTCGGAAACGAAGCGAGCTATGGCGAAATGTTAAGAGACCTTTTTTGTAGAGAATTAAGTTTCCTACTTTTCATGTTCGATGATATTTTTTGATCAGATGCGTAGTTCTCGAGATATATCAAGATATTTAAAAGTTCCGAAGCTGCACCAACATAATAGAGGTACAGAAACACCGTGGCCTCTTTCTTTGAGATAACTCTGCACTATTGCGAGCTGCAAATGCCACTTCGAGCTTAGCTGTGCAGAAGAAGAACAACAAGAAGAAGAAATATCTCGAAATATGTCCGTCAGACCCCTTCCCTTGAGATGAATCTGCAAATATCTCGGAAACGAAGCGAGCTATGGCAAAATGTTAAGAGACCTTTTTTGTAGAGAATAATGTTTCCTACAATTTACGTTCTATGATATTTTTTGATCAGAAGCGTAGTTCTCGAGATATATCAAGATATTTAAAAGTTCCGAAGCCGCATCAACATAATAGAGATACAGAAACACCGTGGCCCCTTTCTTTGAGATAACTCTGCACTAGTGCGAGCCGCAAATGCCACTTCCAGCTTAGCTGTGCAGAAGAAGAACAACAAGAAGAAGAAATATCTCGAAATATGTCCGTCAGGCCCCTTCCCTTGAGATAAATATGCAAATATCTCGGAAACGAAGCGAGCTATGGCAAAATGTTAAGAGACCGTTGTTGTAGAGAATTAAGTTTCCTACTTTTTATGTTCTATGATATTTTTTGATCAGACGCGTAGTTCTCGAGATATATCAAGATATTTAAAAGTTCCGATGCCGCACCAACATAATAGAGATACAGAAACACCGTGGCCCCTTTCTTTGAGATAACTCTGCGCTATTGCGAGCTGCAAATGCCACTTCCAGCTTAGCTGTGCAGAAGAAGAACAACAAGAAGAAGAAATATCTCGAAATATGTCCGTCAGGCCCCTTCCCTTGAGATATATCTGCAAATATCTCGGAAACGAAGCGAGCTATTGCAAAATGTTAACAGACCTTTTTTGTAGAGAATTATGTTTCCTACAATTTATGCTCTATGATATTTTTTGATCAGAAGCGTAGTTTTCGAGATATATCGAGATATTTAAAAGTTCCGAAGCCGCACCAACATAATAGAGATACAGAAACACCGTGGCCCCTTTCTTTGAGATAACTCTGCACTAGTGCGAGCCGCAAATGCCACTTCCAGCTTAGCTGTGCAGAAGAAGAACAACAAGAAGAAGAAATATCTCGAAATATGTCCGTCAGGCCCCTTCCCTTGAGATTAATATGCAAATATCTCGGAAACGAAGCGAGCGATGGCAAAATGTTAAGAGACCTTTTTTGTAGAGAATAATGTTTCCTACAATTTACGTTCTATGATATTTTTTGATCAGAAGCGTAGTTCTCGAGATATATCAAGATATTTAAAAGTTCCGAAGCCGCATCAACATAATAGAGATACAGAAACACCGTGGCCCCTTTCTTTGAGATAACTCTGCACTAGTGCGAGCCACAAATGCCACTTCCAGCTTAGCTGTGCAGAAGAAGAACAACAAGAAGAGGAAATATCTCGAAATATGTCCGTCAGGCCCCTTCCCTTGAGATAAATATGCAAATATCTCGGAAACGAAGCGAGCTATGGCAAAATGTTAAGAGACCGTTGTTGTAGAGAATTAAGTTTCCTACTTTTTATGTTCTATGATATTTTTTGATCAGACGCGTAGTTCTCGACATATATCAAGATATTTAAAAGTTCCGATGCAGCACCAACATAATAGAGATACAGAAACACCGTGGCCCCTTTCTTTGAGATAACTCTGCACTATTGCGAGCTGCAAATGCCACTTCCAGCTTAGCTGTGCAGAAGGAGAACAACAAGAAGAAGAAATATCTCGAAATATGTCCGTCAGGCCCCTTCCCTTGAGATATATCTGCAAATATCTCGGAAACGAAGCGAGCTATGGCAAAATGTTAAGAGACCTTTTTTGTAGAGAATTATGTTTCCTACAATTTATGTTCTATGATATTTTTTGATCAGAAGCGTAGTTTTCGAGATATATCGAGATATTTAAAAGTTCCGAAGCCGCACCAACATAATAGAGATACAGAAACACCGTGGCCCCTTTCTTTGAGATAACTCTGCACTAGTGCGAGCCGCAAATGCCACTTCCAGCTTAGCTGTGCAGAAGAAGAACAACAAGAAGAAGAAATATCTCGAAATATGTCCGTCAGGCCCCTTCCCTTGAGATAAATATGCAAATATCTCGGAAACGAAGCGAGCGATGGCAAAATGTTAAGAGACCTTTTTTGTAGAGAATTAAGTTTCCTACTTTTTATGTTCTATGATATTTTTTGATCAGATGCGTAGTTCTCGAGATATATCAAGATATTTAAAAGTTCCGAAGACGCACCAACATAATGGAGATACAGAAACACCGTGGCCCCTTTCTTTGAGATAACTCTGCACTAGTGCGAGCCGCAAATGCCACTTCCAGCTTAGCTGTGCAGAAGAAGAACAACAAGAAGAAGAAATATCTCGAAATATGTCCGTCAGGCCCCTTCCCTTGAGATAAATATGCAAATATCTCGGAAACGAAGCGAGCTGTGGCAAAATGTTAAGAGACCGTTGTGGTAGAGAATTAAGTTTCCTACTTTTTATGTTCTATGATATTTTTTGATCAGACGCGTAGTTCTCGAGATATATCAAGATATTTAAAAGTTCCGAAGCCGCACCAACATAATAGAGATACAGAAACACCGTTGCCCCTGTCTTTGAGATAACTCTGCACTAGTGCGAGCCGCAAATGCCACTTCCAGCTTAGCTGTGCAGAAGAAGAACAACAAGAAGAAGAAATATCTCGAAATATGTCCGTCAGGCCCCTTCCCTTGAGATAAATATGCAAATATCTCGGAAACGAAGCGAGCTATGGCAAAATGTTAAGAGACCTTTTTTGTAGAGAATTAAGTTTCCTACCTTTTATGTTCTATGATATTTTTTGATCAGATGCGTAGTTCTCGAGATATATCAAGATATTTAAAAGTTCCGAAGCCGCACCAACATAATAGAGATACAGAAACACCGTGGCCCCTTTCTTTGAGATAACTCTGCACTATTGCGAGCTGTAAATGCCACTTCCAGCTTAGCTGTGCAGAAGAAGAACAACAAGAAGAAGAAATATCTCGAAATATGTCCGTCAGGCCCCTTCCCTTGAGATATATCTGCAAATATCTCGGAAACGAAGCGAGCTATGGCAAAATGTTAAGAGACCTTTTTTGTAGAGAATTATGTTTCCTACAATTTATGTTCTATGATATTTTTTGATCGGAAGCGTAGTTTTCGAGATATATCGAGATATTTAAAAGTTCCGAAGCCGCACCAACATAATAGAGATACAGAAACACCGTGGCCCCTTTCTTTGAGATAACTCTGCACTAGTGCGAGCCGCAAATGCCACTTCCAGCTTAGCTGTGCAGAAGAAGAACAACAAGAAGAAGAAATATCTCGAAATATGTCCGACAGGCCCCTTCCCTTGAGATAAATCTGCAAATATCTCGGAAACGAAGCGAGCTATGGCGAAATGTTGAGAGACCTTTTTTGTAGAGAATTAAGTTTCCTACTTTTCATGTTCGATGATATTTTTTGATCAGATGCGTAGTTCTCGAGATATATCAAGATATTTAAAAGTTCCGAAGCTGCACCAACATAATAGAGGTACAGAAACACCGTGGCCTCTTTCTTTGAGATAACTCTGCACTATTGCGAGCTGCAAATGCCACTTCGAGCTTAGCTGTGCAGAAGAAGAACAACAAGAAGAAGAAATATCTCGAAATATGTCCGTCAGACCCCTTCCCTTGAGATGAATCTGCAAATATCTCGGAAACGAAGCGTGCTATGGCAAAATGTTAAGAGACCTTTTTTGTAGAGAATTAAGTTTCCTACTTTTTATGTTCTATGATATTTTTTGATCAGAAGCGTAGTTTTCGAGATATATCGAGATATTTAAAAGTTCCGAAGCCGCACCAACATAATAGAGATACAGAAACACCGTGGCCCCTTTCTTTGAGATAACTCTGCACTAGTGCGAGCCGCAAATGCCACTTCCAGCTTAGCTGTGCAGAAGAAGAACAACAAGAAGAAGAAATATCTCGAAATATGTCCGTCAGGCCCCTTCCCTTGAGATAAATATGCAAATATCTCGGAAACGAAGCGAGCTATGGCAAAATGTTAAGAGACCTTTTTTGTAGAGAATTAAGTTTCCCACCTTTTATGTTCTATGATATTTTTTGATCAGATGCGTAGTTCTCGAGATATATCAAGATATTTAAAAGTTCCGAAGCCGCACCAACATAATAGAGATACAGAAACACCGTGGCCCCTTTCTTTGAGATAACTCTGCACTATTGCGAGCTGTAAATGCCACTTCCAGCTTAGGTGTGCAGAAGAAGAACAACAAGAAGAAGAAACATCTCGAAATATGTCCGTCAGGCCCCTTCCCTTGAGATAAATCTGCAAATATCTCGGAAACGAAGCGAGCTATGGCAAAATGTTAAGAGACCTTTTTTGTAGAGAATTAAGTTTCCTACTTTTTATGTTATATGATATTTTTTGATCAGATGCGTAGTTCTCGAGATATATCAAGATATTTAAAAGTTCCGAAGCCGCACCAACATAATAGAGATACAGAAACACCGTGGCCCCTTTCTTTGAGATAACTCTGCACTATGGCGAGCTGGAAATGCCACTTCCAGTTTAGCTGTGCAGAAGAAGAACAACAAGAAGAAGAAATATCTCGAAATATGTCCGTTAGGCCCCTTCCCGTGAGATAAATCTGCAAATATCTCGGAAACGAAGCGAGCTATGGCAAAATGTTAAGAGACCTCTTTTGTAGAGAATTAAGTTTCCTACTTTTTATGTTCTATGATATTTTTTGATCAGATGCGTAGTTCTCGAGATATATCAAGATATTTAAGAGTTCCGAAGCCGCACCAACATAATAGAGATACAGAAACACCGTGGCCCCTTTCTTTGAGATAACTCTGCACTATTGCGAGCTGCAAATGCCACTTCCAGCTTAGCTGTGCAGAAGAAGAACAACAAGAAGAAGAAATATCTCGAAATATGTCCGTCAGGCCCCTTCCCTTGAGATAAATCTGCAAATATCTCGGAAACGAAGCGAGCTATGGCAAAATGTTAAGCGACTTTATTTGTAGAGAATTAAGTTTCCTACTTTTTACGTTCTATGATATTTTTTAATCAGATGCGTAGTTCTCGAGATATATAAAGATATTTTAAAGTTCCGAAGCCGCACCAACATAATAGAGATACAGAAACACCGTGGCCCCTTTCTTCGAGATAACTCTGCACTATTGCGAGCTGCAAATGCCACTTCCAGCTTAGCTGTGCAGAGGAAGAACAACAAGAAGAAGAAATATCTCGAAATATGTCCGTCAGGCCAGTTCCTTTGAGTTGAATCTGCAAATATCTCGGAAACGAAGCGAGCTATGGCAAAATGTTAAGAGACCTTTTTTGTAGAGAATTATGTTTCCTACAATTTATGTTCTATGATATTTTTTGATCAGAAGCGTAGTTTTCGAGATATATCGAGATATTTAAAAGTTCCGAAGCCGCACCAACATAATAGAGATACAGAAACACCGTGGCCCCTTTCTTTGAGATAACTCTGCACTAGTGCGAGCCGCAAATGCCACTTCCAGCTTAGCTGTGCAGAAGAAGAACAAGAAGAAGAAGAAATATCTCGAAATATGTCCGTCAGGCCCCTTCCCTTGAGATAAATCTGCACATATCTCGGAAACGAAGCGAGCTATGGCAAAATGTCAAGAGACCTTTTGTGTAGAGAATTAAGTTTCCTACTTTTTATCTTCTATGATATTTTTTGATCAGATGCGTAGTTCTCGAGATATATCAAGATATTTAAAACTTCCGAAGCCGCACCAACATAATAGAGATACAGAAACACCGTGGCCCCTTTCTTTGAGATAACTCTGCACTAGTGCGAGCCGCAAATGCCACTTCCAGCTTAGCTGTGCAGAAGAAGAACAACAAGAAGAAGAAATATCTCGAAATATGTCCGTCAGGCCCCTTCCCTTGAGATAAATCTGCACATATCTCGGAAACGAAGCGAGCTATGGCAAAATGTGAAGAGACCTTTTGTGTAGAGAATTAAGTTTCCTACTTTTTATCTTCTATGATATTTTTTGATCAGATGCGTAGTTCTCGAGATATATCAAGATATTTAAAAGTTCCGAAGCCGCACCAACATAATAGAGATACAGAAACACCGTGGCCCCTCTCTTTGAGATAACTCTGCACTATTGCGAGCTGGAAATGCCACTTCCAGTTTAGCTGTGCAGAAGAAGAACAACAAGAAGAAGAAATATCTCGAAATATGTCCGTTAGGCCAGTTCCTTTGAGCTGAATCTGCAAATATCTCGGAAACGAAGCGAGCTATGGCAAAATGTTAAGAGACCTCTTTTGTAGAGAATTAAGTTTCCTACTTTTTATGTTCTATGATATTTTTTGATCAGATGCGTAGTTCTCGAGATATATCAAGATATTTAAGAGTTCCGAAGCCGCACCAACATAATAGAGATACAGAAACACCGTGGCCCCTTTCTTTGAGATAACTCTGCACTATTGCGAGCTGCAAATGCCACTTCCAGCTTAGCTGTGCAGAGGAAGAACAACAAGAAGAAGAAATATCTCGAAATATGTCCGTCAGGCCAGTTCCTTTGAGCTGAATCTGCAAATATCTCGGAAACGAAGCGAGCTATGACAAAATGTTAAGAGACGTTTTTTATAGAGAATTATGTTTCCTACAATTTATGTTCTATGATATTTTTTGATCAGAAGCGTAGTTTTCGAAATACATCGAGATATTTAAAAGTTCCGAAGCCGCACCAACATAATAGAGATACAGAAACACCGTGGCCCCTTTCTTTGAGATAACTCTGCACTAGTGCGAGCCGCAAATGCCACTTCCAGCTTAGCTGTGCAGAAGAAGAACAACAAGAAGAAGAAATATCTCGAAATATGTCCGTCAGGCCCCTTCCCTTGAGATATATCTGCAAATATCTCGGAAACGAAGCGAGCTATGGCAAAATGTTAAGAGACCTTTTTTGTAGAGAATTCTGTTTCCTACAATTTATGTTCTATGATATTTTTTGATCAGAAGCGTAGTTTTCGAGATATATCGAGATATTTAAAAGTTCCGAAGCCGCACCAACATAATAGAGATACAGAAACACCGTGGCCCCTTTCTTTGAGATAACTCTGCACTAGTGCGAGCCGCAAATGCCACTTCCAGCTTAGCTGTGCAGAAGAAGAACAACAAGAAGAAGAAATATCTCGAAATATGTCCGTCAGGCCCCTTCCCTTGAGATAAATATGCAAATATCTCGGAAACGAAGCGAGCTATGGCAAAATGTTAAGAGACCGTTGTTGTAGAGAATTAAGTTTCCTACTTTTTATGTTCTATGATATTTTTTGATCAGACGCGTAGTTCTCGAGATATATCAAGATATTTAAAAGTTCCGATGCAGCACCAACATAATAGAGATACAGAAACACCGTGGCCCCTTTCTTTGAGATAACTCTGCACTATTGCGAGCTGCAAATGCCACTTCCAGCTTAGCTGTGCAGAAGAAGAACAACAAGAAGAAGAAATATCTCGAAATATGTCCGTCAGGCCCCTTCCCTTGAGATAAATCTGCAAATATCTCGGAAACGAAGCGAGCTATGGCAAAATGTTAAGAGACCTTTTTTGTAGAGAATTAAGTTTCCTACTTTTTATGTTCTATGATATTTTTTGATCAGATGCGTAGTTCTCGAGATATATCAAGATATTTAAAAGTTCCGAAGCCGCACCAACATAATAGAGATACAGAAACACCGTGGCCCCTTTCTTTGAGATAACTCTGCACTATTGCGAGCTGTAAATGCCACTTCCAGCTTGGCTGTGCAGAAGAAGAACAACAAAAAGAAGAAACATCTCGAAATATGTCCGTCAGGCCCCTTCCCTTGAGATATATCTGCAAATATCTCGGAAACGAAGCGAGCTATGGCAAACTGTTAAGAGACCTTTTTTGTAGAGAATTATGTTTCCTACAATTTATGTTCTATGATATTTTTTGATCAGAAGCGTAGTTTTCGAGATACATCGAGATATTTAAAAGTTCCGAAGCCGCACCAACATAATAGAGATACAGAAACACCGTGGCCCCTTTCTTTGAGATAACTCTGCACTAGTGCGAGCCGCAAATGCCACTTCCAGCTTAGCTGTGCAGAAGAAGAACAACAAGAAGAAGAAATATCTCGAAATATGTCCGTCAGGCCCCTTCCCTTGAGATAAATCTGCAAATATCTCGGAAACGAAGCGAGCTATGGCAAAATGTTAAGAGACCTTTTTTGTAGGGAATTAAGTTTCCTACTTTTTATGTTCTGTGATATTTTTTGATCAGATGCGTAGTTCTCGAGATATATCAAGATATTTAAAAGTTCCGAAGCCGCACCAACATAATAGAGATACAGAAACACCGTGGCCCCTTTCTTTGAGATAACTCTGCACTATTGCGAGCTGCAAATGCCACTTCCAGCTTAGCTGTGCAGAGGAAGAACAACAAGAAGAAGAAATATCTCGAAATATGTCCGTCAGGCCAGTTCCTTTGAGCTGAATCTGCAAATATCTCGGAAATGAAGCGAGCTATGGCAAAATGTTAAGAGACGTTTTTTATAGACAATTATGTTTCCTACAATTTATGTTCTATGATATTTTTTGATCAGAAGCGTAGTTTTCGAGATATATCGAGATATTTAAAAGTTCCGAAGCCGCACCAACATAATAGGGATACAGAAACACCGTGGCCCCGTTCTTTGAGATAACTCTGCACTAGTGCGAGCCGCAAATGCCACTTCCAGCTTAGCTGTGCAGAAGAAGAACAACAAGAAGAAGAAATATCTCGCAATATGTCCGTCTGGCCCGTTCCCTTGAGATAAATCTGCAAATATCTCGGAAACGAAGCGAGCTATGGCAAAATGTTAAGAGACCTTTTTTGTAGAGAATTAAGTTTCCTACTTTTTATGTTCTATGATATTTTTTGATCAGATGCGTAGTTCTCGAGATATATCAAGATATTTAAAAGTTCCGAAGCCGCACCAACATAATAGAGATACAGAAACACCGTGGCCCCTTTCTTTGAGATAACTCGGCACTATTGCGAGCTGTAAATGCCACTTCCAGCTTAGCTGTGCAGAAGAAGAACAACAAGAAGAAGAAATATCTCGAAATATGTCCGTCAGGCCCCTTCCCTTGAGATATATCTGCAAATATCTCGGAAACGAAGCGAGCTATGGCAAAATGTTAAGAGACCTTTTTTGTAGAGAATTATGTTTCCTACAATTTATGTTCTATGATATTTTTTGATCAGAAGCGTAGTTTTCGAGATACATCGAGATATTTAAAAGTTCCGAAGCCGCACCAACATAATAGAGATACAGAAACACCGTGGCCCCTTTCTTTGAGATAACTCTGCACTAGTGCGAGCCGCAAATGCCACTTCCAGCTTAGCTGTGCAGAAGAAGAACAACAAGAAGAAGAAATATCTCGAAATATGTCCGTCAGGCCCCTTCCCTTGAGATAAATCTGCAAATATCTCGGAAACGAAGCGAGCTATGGCAAAATGTTAAGAGACCTTTTTTGTAGAGAATTAAGTTTCCTACTTTTTATGTTCTATGATATTTTTTGATCAGATGCGTAGTTCTCGAGATATATCAAGATATTTAAAAGTTCCGAAGCCGCACCAACATAATAGAGATACAGAAACACCGTGGCCCCTTTCATTGAGATAACTCTGCACTATTGCGAGCTGCAAATGCCACTTCCAGCTTAGCTGTGCAGAAGAAGAACAACAAGAAGAAGAAATATCTCGAAATATGTCCGTCAGGCCAGTTCCTTTGAGCTGAATCTGCAAATATCTCGGAAACGAAGCGAGCTATGGCAAAATGTTAAGAGACGTTTTTTGTAGAGAATTATGTTTCCTACAATTTATGTTCTATGATATTTTTTGATCAGAAGCGTAGTTTTCGAGATATATCGAGATATTTAAAAGTTCCGAAGCCGCACCAACATAATAGAGATACAGAAACTCTGTGGCCCCTTTCTTTGAGATAACTCTGCACTAGTGCGAGCCGCAAATGCCACTTCCAGCTTAGCTGTGCAGAAGAAGAACAACAAGAAGAAGAAATATCTCGAAATATGTCCGTCAGGCCCCTTCCCTTGAGATAAATCTGCAAATATCTCGGAAACGAAGCGAGCTATGGCAAAATGTTTAGAGACCTTTCTTGTAGAGAATTAAGTTTCCTACTTTTTATGTAGTATGATATTTTTAGATCAGATGCGTAGTTCTCGAGATATATCAAGATATTTAAAAGTTCCGAAGTCGCACCAACATAATAGAGATACAGAAACACCGTGGCCCCTTTCTTTGAGATAACTCTGCACTATTGCGCGCTGCAAATGCCACTTCCAGCTTAGCTGTGCAGAAGAAGAACAACAAGAAGAAGAAATATCTCGAAATATGTCCGTCAGGCCCCTTCCCTTGAGATAAATCTGCAAATATCTCGGAAACGAAGCGAGCTATGGCAAAATGTTAAGAGACCTTTTTTGTAGAGAATTAAGTTTCCTACTTTTTATGTTCTATGATATTTTTCGATCAGATGCGTAGTTCTCGAGATATATCAAGATATTTAAAAGTTCCGAAGCCGCACCAACATAATAGAGATACAGAAACACCGTGGCCCCTTTCTTTGAGATAACTCTGCACTATTGCGAGCTGCAAATGCCACTTCCAGCTTAGCTGTGCAGGAGAAGAACAACAAGAAGAAGAAATATCTCGAAATATGTCCGTCAGGCCCCTTCCCTTGAGATATATCTGCAAATATCTCGGAAACGAAGCGAGCTATGGCAAAATGTTAAGAGACCTTTTTTGTAGAGAATTATGTTTCCTACAATTTAGGTTCTATGATATTTTTTGATCAGAAGCGTAGTTTTCGAGATATATCGAGATATTTAAAAGTTCCGAAGCCGCACCAACATAATAGAGATACAGAAACACCGTGGCCCCTTTCTTTGAGATAACTCTGCACGATTGCGAGCTGGAAATACCACTTCCAGTTTAGCTGTGCAGAAGAAGAACAACAAGAAGAAGAAATATCTCGAAATATGTCCATCAGGACCCTTCCCTTGAGATAAATCTGCAAATATCTCGGAAACGAAGCGAGCTATGGCAAAATGTTAAGAGACCTTTTTTGTAGAGAATAATGTTTCCTACAATTTACGTTCTATGATATTTTTTGATCAGAAGCGTAGTTCTCGAGATATATCAAGATATTTAAAAGTTCCGAAGACGCACCAACATAATAGAGATACAGAAACACCGTGGCCCCTTTCTTTGAGATAACTGTGCACTAGTGCGAGCCGCAAATGCCACTTCCAGCTTAGCTGTGCAGAAGAAGAGCAACAAGAAGAAGAAATATCTCGAAATATGTCCGTCAGGCCCCTTCCCTTGAGATATATCTGCAAATATCTCGGAAACGAAGCGAGCCATGGCAAAATGTTAAGAGACCGTTTTTGTAGAGAATTAAGTTTCCTACTTTTTATGTTCTATGATATTTTTTGATCAGACGCGTAGTTCTCGAGATATATCAAGATATTTAAAAGTTCCGAAGCCGCACCAACATAATAGAGATACAGAAACACCGTGGCCCCTTTCTTTGAGATAACTCTGCACTATTGCGAGCTGCAAATGCCACTTCCAGCTAAGCTGTGCAGAAGAAGAACAACAAGAAGAAGAAATATCTCGAAATATGTCCGTCAGGCCCCTTCCCTTGAGATAAATCTGCAAATATCTCGGAAACGAAGCGAGCTATGGCAAAATGTTAAGAGACCTTTTTTGTAGAGAATTAAGTTTCCTACTTTTTATCTTCTATGATATTTTTTGATCAGATGCGTAGTTCTCGAGATATATCAAGATATTTAAAAGTTCCGAAGTCGCACCAACATAATAGAGATACAGAAACACCGTGGCCCCTTTCTTTGAGATAACTCTGCACTAGTTCGAGCCGCAAATGCCACTTCCAGCTTAGCTGTGCAGAGGAAGAACAACAAGAAGAAGAAATATCTCGAAATACGTCCGTCAGGCCCCTTCCCTTGAGATAAATCTGCAAATATCTCGGAAACGAAGCGAGCTATGGCAAAATGTTTAGAGACATTTCTTGTAGAGAATTAAGTTTCCTACTTTTTATGTAGTATGATATTTTTAGATCAGATGCGTAGTTCTCGAGATATATCAAGATATTTAAAAGTTCCGAAGTCGCACCAACATAATAGAGATACAGAAACACCGTGGCCCCTTTCTTTGAGATAACTCTGCACTATTGCGCGCTGCAAATGCCACTTCCAGCTTAGCTGTGCAGAAGAAGAACAACAAGAAGAAGAAATATCTCGAAATATGTCCGTCAGGCCCCTTCCCTTGAGATAAATCTGCAAATATCTCGGAAACGAAGCGAGCTATGGCAAAATGTTAAGAGACCTTTTTTGTAGAGAATTAAGTTTCCTACTTTTTATGTTCTATGATATTTTTCGATCAGATGCGTAGTTCTCGAGATATATCAAGATATTTAAAAGTTCCGAAGCCGCACCAACATAATAGAGATACAGAAACACCGTGGCCCCTTTCTTTGAGATAACTCTGCACTATTGCGAGCTGCAAATGCCACTTCCAGCTTAGCTGTGCAGGAGAAGAACAACAAGAAGAAGAAATATCTCGAAATATGTCCGTCAGGCCCCTTCCCTTGAGATATATCTGCAAATATCTCGGAAACGAAGCGAGCTATGGCAAAATGTTAAGAGACCTTTTTTGTAGAGAATTATGTTTCCTACAATTTAGGTTCTATGATATTTTTTGATCAGAAGCGTAGTTTTCGAGATATATCGAGATATTTAAAAGTTCCGAAGCCGCACCAACATAATAGAGATACAGAAACACCGTGGCCCCTTTCTTTGAGATAACTCTGCACGATTGCGAGCTGGAAATGCCACTTCCAGTTTAGCTGTGCAGAAGAAGAACAACAAGAAGAAGAAATATCTCGAAATATGTCCATCAGGACCCTTCCCTTGAGATAAATCTGCAAATATCTCGGAAACGAAGCGAGCTATGGCAAAATGTTAAGAGACCTTTTTTGTAGAGAATAATGTTTCCTACAATTTACGTTCTATGATATTTTTTGATCAGAAGCGTAGTTCTCGAGATATATCAAGATATTTAAAAGTTCCGAAGACGCACCAACATAATAGAGATACAGAAACACCGTGGCCCCTTTCTTTGAGATAACTGTGCACTAGTGCGAGCCGCAAATGCCACTTCCAGCTTAGCTGTGCAGAAGAAGAGCAACAAGAAGAAGAAATATCTCGAAATATGTCCGTCAGGCCCCTTCCCTTGAGATATATCTGCAAATATCTCGGAAACGAAGCGAGCCATGGCAAAATGTTAAGAGACCGTTTTTGTAGAGAATTAAGTTTCCTACTTTTTATGTTCTATGATATTTTTTGATCAGACGCGTAGTTCTCGAGATATATCAAGATATTTAAAAGTTCCGAAGCCGCACCAACATAATAGAGATACAGAAACACCGTGGCCCCTTTCTTTGAGATAACTCTGCACTATTGCGAGCTGCAAATGCCACTTCCAGCTAAGCTGTGCAGAAGAAGAACAACAAGAAGAAGAAATATCTCGAAATATGTCCGTCAGGCCCCTTCCCTTGAGATAAATCTGCAAATATCTCGGAAACGAAGCGAGCTATGGCAAAATGTTAAGAGACCTTTTTTGTAGAGAATTAAGTTTCCTACTTTTTATCTTCTATGATATTTTTTGATCAGATGCGTAGTTCTCGAGATATATCAAGATATTTAAAAGTTCCGAAGTCGCACCAACATAATAGAGATACAGAAACACCGTGGCCCCTTTCTTTGAGATAACTCTGCACTAGTGCGAGCCGCAAATGCCACTTCCAGCTTAGCTGTGCAGAGGAAGAACAACAAGAAGAAGAAATATCTCGAAATACGTCCGTCAGGCCCCTTCCCTTGAGATAAATCTGCAAATATCTCGGAAACGAAGCGAGCTATGGCAAAATGTTTAGAGACCTTTCTTGTAGAGAATTAAGTTTCCTACTTTTTATGTAGTATGATATTTTTAGATCAGATGCGTGGTTCTCGAGATATATCAAGATATTTAAAAGTTCCGAAGTCGCACCAACATAATAGAGATACAGAAACACCGTGGCCCCTTTCTTTGAGATAACTCTGCACTATTGCGCACTGCAAATGCCACTTCCAGCTTAGCTGTGCAGAAGAAGAACAACAAGAAGAAGAAATATCTCGAAATATGTCCGTCAGGCCCCTTCCCTTGAGATAAATCTGCAAATATCTCGGAAACGAAGCGAGCTATGGCAAAATGTTAAGAGACCTTTTTTGTAGAGAATTAAGTTTCCTACTTTTTATGTTCTATGATATTTTTCGATCAGATGCGTAGTTCTCGAGATATATCAAGATATTTAAAAGTTCCGAAGCCGCACCAACATAATAGAGATACAGAAACACCGTGGCCCCTTTCTTTGAGATAACTCTGCACTATTGCGAGCTGCAAATGCCACTTCCAGCTTAGCTGTGCAGGAGAAGAACAACAAGAAGAAGAAATATCTCGAAATATGTCCGTCAGGCCCCTTCCCTTGAGATATATCTGCAAATATCTCGGAAACGAAGCGAGCTATGGCAAAATGTTAAGAGACCTTTTTTGTAGAGAATTATGTTTCCTACAATTTAGGTTCTATGATATTTTTTGATCAGAAGCGTAGTTTTCGAGATATATCGAGATATTTAAAAGTTCCGAAGCCGCACCAACATAATAGAGATACAGAAACACCGTGGCCCCTTTCTTTGAGATAACTCTGCACTAGTGCGAGCCGCAAATGCCACTTCCAGCTTAGCTGTGCAGAAGAAGAACAACAAGAAGAAGAAATATCTCGAAATATGTCCGTCAGGCCCCTTCCCTTGAGATAAATATGCAAATATCTCGGAAACGAAGCGAGGTATGGCAAAATGTTAAGAGACCTTTTTTGTAGAGAATTAAGTTTCCTACTTTTTATGTTCTATGATATTTTTTTATCAGATGCGTAGTTCTCGAGATATATCAAGATATTTAAAAGTTCCGAAGCCGCACCAACATAATAGAGATACAGAAACACCGTGGCCCCTTTCTTTGAGATAACTCTGCACTAGTGCGAGCCGCAAATGCCACTTCCAGCTTAGCTGTGCAGAGGAAGAACAACAAGAAGAAGAAATATCTCGAAATACGTCCGTCAGGCCCCTTCCCTTGAGATAAATCTGCAAATATCTCGGAAACGAAGCGAGCTATGGCAAAATGTTTAGAGACCTTTCTTGTAGAGAATTAAGTTTCCTACTTTTTATGTAGTATGATATTTTTAGATCAGATGCGTAGTTCTCGAGATATATCAAGATATTTAAAAGTTCCGAAGTCGCACCAACATAATAGAGATACAGAAACACCGTGGCCCCTTTCTTTGAGATAACTCTGCACTATTGCGCGCTGCAAATGCCACTTCCAGCTTAGCTGTGCAGAAGAAGAACAACAAGAAGAAGAAATATCTCGAAATATGTCCGTCAGGCCCCTTCCCTTGAGATAAATCTGCAAATATCTCGGAAACGAAGCGAGCTATGGCAAAATGTTAAGAGACCTTTTTTGTAGAGAATTAAGTTTCCTACTTTTTATGTTCTATGATATTTTTCGATCAGATGCGTAGTTCTCGAGATATATCAAGATATTTAAAAGTTCCGAAGCCGCACCAACATAATAGAGATACAGAAACACCGTGGCCCCTTTCTTTGAGATAACTCTGCACTAGTGCGAGCCGCAAATGCCACTTCCCGCTTAGCTGTGCAGAGGAAGAACAACAAGAAGAAGAAATATCTCGAAATATGTCCGTCAGGCCAGTTCCTTTGAGCTGAATCTGCAAATATCTCGGAAACGAAGCGAGCTATGGCAAAATGTTAACAGACCATTTTTGTAGAGAATTATGTTTCCTACAATTTATGTTCTATGATATTTTTTGATCAGAAGCGTAGTTTTCGAGATACATCGAGATATTTAAAAGTTCCGAAGCCGCACCAACATAATAGAGATACAGAAACACCGTGGCCCCTTTCTTTGAGATAACTCTGCACTAGTGCGAGCCGCAAATGCCACTTCCAGCTTAGCTGTGCGGAAGAAGAACAACAAGAAGAAGAAATATCTCGAAATATGTCCGTCAGGCCCCTTCCCTTGAGATAAATCTGCAAATATCTCGGAAACGAAGCGAGCTATGGCAAAATGTTAAGAGACCTTTTTTGTAGAGAATTAAGTTTCCTACTTTTCATGTTCTATGATATTTTTTGATCAGATGCGTAGTTCTCGAGATATATCAAGATATTTAAAAGTTCCGAAGCCGCACCAACATAATAGAGATACAGAAACACCGTGGCCCCTTTCTTTGAGATAACTCTGCACTATTGCGAGCTGGAAATGCCACTTCCAGTTTAGCTGTGCAGAAGAAGAACAACAGGAAGAAGAAATATCTCGAAATATGTCCGTCAGGCCAGTTCCTTTGAGCTGAATCTGCAAATATCTCGGAAACGAAGCGAGCTATGACAAAATGTTAAGAGACGTTTTTTATAGAGAATTATGTTTCCTACAATTTATGTTCTATGATATTTTTTGATCAGAAGCGTAGTTCTCGAGATATATCAAGATATTTAAAAGTTCCGAAGCCGCACCAACATAATAGAGATACAGAAACACCGTGGCCCCTTTCTTTGAGATAACTCTGCACTAGTGCGAGCCGCAAATGCCACTTCCAGCTTAGCTGTGCAGAAGAAGAACAACAAGAAGAAGAAATATCTCGAAATATGTCCGTTAGGCCCCTTCCCTTGAGATAAATCTGCAAATATCTCGGAAACGAAGCGAGCTATGGCAAAATGTAAAGAGACCTTTTTTGTAGAGAATTAAGTTTCCTACTTTTTATGTTCTATGATATTTTTCGATCAGATGCGTAGTTCTCGAGATATATCAAGATATTTAAAAGTTCCGAAGCCGCACCAACATAATAGAGATACAGAAACACCTTGGCCCCTTTCTTTGAGATAACTCTGCACTATTGCGAGCTGGAAATGCCACTTCCAGTTTAGCTGTGCAGAAGAAGAACAACAGGAAGAAGAAATATCTCGAAATATGTCCCTTAGGCCCCTTCCCTTGAGATAAATCTGCAAATATCTCGGAAACGAAGCGAGCTATGGCAAAATCTTAAGAGACCTTTTTTGTAGAGAATTAAGTTTCCTACTTTTTATGTTCTATGATATTTTTTGATCAGATGCGTAGTTCTCGAGATATATCAAGATATTTAAAAGTTCCGAAGCCGCACCAACATAATAGAGATACAGAAACACCGTAGCCCCTTTCTTTGAGATAACTCTGCACTATTGCGAGCTGGAAATGCCACTTCCAGCTTAGCTGTGCAGAGGAAGAACAACAAGAAGAAGAAATATCTCGAAATATGTCCGTCAGGCCAGTTCCTTTGAGCTGAATCTGCAAATATCTCGGAAACGAAGCGAGCTATGACAAAATGTTAAGAGACGTTTTTTATAGAGAATTATGTTTCCTACAATTTATGTTCTATGATATTTTTTGATCAGAAGCGTAGTTCTCGAGATATATCAAGATATTTAAAAGTTCCGAAGCCGCACCAACATAATAGAGATACAGAAACACCGTGGCCCCTTTCTTTGAGATAACTCTGCACTAGTGCGAGCCGCAAATGCCACTTCCAGCTTAGCTGTGCAGAAGAAGAACAACAAGAAGAAGAAATATCTCGAAATATGTCCGTCAGGCCCCTTCCCTTGAGATAAATCTGCAAATATCTCGGAAACGAAGCGAGCTATGGCAAAATGTTAAGAGACCTTTTTTGTAGAGAATTAAGTTTCCTACTTTTTATGTTCTATGACATTTTTTGATGAGATGCGTAGTTCTCGAGATATATCAAGATATTTAAAAGTTCCGAAGCCGCACCAACATAATAGAGATACAGAAACACCGTGGCCCCTTTCTTTGAGATAACTCTGCACTATTGCGAGCTGCAAATGCCTCTTCCAGCTTAGCTGTGCAGAGGAAGAACAACAAGAAGAAGAAATATCTCGAAATATGTCCGTCAGGCCAGTTCCTTTGAGCTGAATCTGCAAATATCTCGGAAACGAAGCGAGCTATGGCAAAATGTTAAGAGACCATTTTTGTAGAGAATTATGTTTCCTACAATTTATGTTCTATGATATTTTTTGATCAGAAGCGTAGTTTTCGAGATACATCGAGATATTTAAAAGTTCCGAAGCCGCACCAACATAATAGAGATACAGAAACACCGTGGCCCCTTTCTTTGAGATAACTCTGCACTAGTGCGAGCCGCAAATGCCACTTCCAGCTTAGCTGTGCGGAAGAAGAACAACAAGAAGAAGAAATATCTCGAAATATGTCCGTCAGGCCCCTTCCCTTGAGATAAATCTGCAAATATCTCGGAAACGAAGCGAGCTATGGCAAAATGTTAAGAGACCTTTTTTGTAGAGAATTAAGTTTCCTACTTTTCATGTTCTATGATATTTTTTGATCAGATGCGTAGTTCTCGAGATATATCAAGATATTTAAAAGTTCCGAAGCCGCACCAACATAATAGAGATACAGAAACACCGTGGCCCCTTTCTTTGAGATAACTCTGCACTATTGCGAGCTGGAAATGCCACTTCCAGTTTAGCTGTGCAGAAGAAGAACAACAGGAAGAAGAAATATCTCGAAATATGTCCGTCAGGCCAGTTCCTTTGACCTGAATCTGCAAATATCTCGGAAACGAAGCGAGCTATGACAAAATGTTAAGAGACGTTTTTTATAGAGAATTATGTTTCCTACAATTTATGTTCTATGATATTTTTTGATCAGAAGCGTAGTTCTCGAGATATATCAAGATATTTAAAAGTTCCGAAGCCGCACCAACATAATAGAGATACAGAAACACCGTGGCCCCTTTCTTTGAGATAACTCTGCACTAGTGCGAGCCGCAAATGCCACTTCCAGCTTAGCTGTGCAGAAGAAGAACAACAAGAAGAAGAAATATCTCGAAATATGTCCGTTAGGCCCCTTCCCTTGAGATAAATCTGCAAATATCTCGGAAACGAAGCGAGCTATGGCAAAATGTAAAGAGACCTTTTTTGTAGAGAATTAAGTTTCCTACTTTTTATGTTCTATGATATTTTTCGATCAGATGCGTAGTTCTCGAGATATATCAAGATATTTAAAAGTTCCGAAGCCGCACCAACATAATAGAGATACAGAAACACCTTGGCCCCTTTCTTTGAGATAACTCTGCACTATTGCGAGCTGGAAATGCCACTTCCAGTTTAGCTGTGCAGAAGAAGAACAACAGGAAGAAGAAATATCTCGAAATATGTCCGTTAGGCCCCTTCCCTTGAGATAAATCTGCAAATATCTCGGAAACGAAGCGAGCTATGGCAAAATCTTAAGAGACCTTTTTTGTAGAGAATTAAGTTTCCTACTTTTTATGTTCTATGATATTTTTTGATCAGATGCGTAGTTCTCGAGATATATCAAGATATTTAAAAGTTCCGAAGCCGCACCAACATAATAGAGATACAGAAACACCGTGGCCCCTTTCTTTGAGATAACTCTGCGCTATTGCGAGCTGCAAATGCCACTTCCAGCTTAGCTGTGCAGAAGAAGAACAACAAGAAGAAGAAATATCTCGAAATATGTCCGTTAGGCCCCTTCCCTTGAGATAAATCTGCAAATATCTCGGAAACGAAGCGAGCTATGGCAAAATGTTAAGAGACCTTTTTTGTAGAGAATTATGTTTCCTACAATTTATGTTCTATGATATTTTTTGATCAGAAGCGTAGTTTTCGAGATATATCGAGATATTTAAAAGTTCCGAAGCCGCACCAACATAATAGAGATACAGAAACACCGTGGCCCCTTTCTTTGAGATAACTCTGCACTAGTGCGAGCCGCAAATGCCACTTCCAGCTTAGCTGTGCAGAAGAAGAACAACAAGAAGAAGAAATATCTCGAAATATGTCCGTTAGGCCCCTTCCCTTGAGATAAATCTGCAAATATCTCGGAAACGAAGCGAGCTATGGCAAAATCTTAAGAGACCTTTTTTGTAGAGAATTAAGTTTCCTACTTTTTATGTTCTATGATATTTTTTGATCAGATGCGTAGTTCTCGAGATATATCAAGATATTTAAAAGTTCCGAAGCCGCACCAACATAATAGAGATACAGAAACACCGTGGCCCCTTTCTTTGAGATAACTCTGCACTAGTGCGAGCCGCAAATGCCACTTCCAGCTTAGCTGTGCAGAAGAAGAACAACAAGAAGAAGAAATATCTCGAAATATGTCCGTTAGGCCCCTTCCCTTGAGATAAATCTGCAAATATCTCGGAAACGAAGCGAGCTATGGCAAAATCTTGAGAGACCTTTTTTGTAGAGAATTAAGTTTCCTACTTTTTATGTTCTATGATATTTTTTGATCAGATGCGTAGTTCTCGAGATATATCAAGATATTTAAAAGTTCCGAAGCCGCACCAACATAATAGAGATACAGAAACACCGTGGCCCCTTTCTTTGAGATAACTCTGCACTAGTGCGAGCCGCAAATGCCACTTCCCGCTTAGCTGTGCAGAAGAAGAACAACAAGAAGAAGAAATATCTCGAAATATGTCCGTCAGGCCCCTTCCCTTGAGATAAATCTGCAAATATCTCGGAAACGAAGAGAGCTATGGCAAAATGTTAAGAGACCCTTTTTGTAGAGAATTAAGTTTCCTACTTTTTATGTTCTATGATATTTTTTGATCAGATGCGTAGTTCTCGAGATATATCAAGATATTTAAAAGTTCCGAAGCCGCACCAACATAATAGAGATACAGAAACACCGTGGCCCCTTTCTTTCAGATAACTATGCACTATTGCGAGCTGCAAATGCCACTTCCAGCTTAGCTGTGCAGAAGAACAACAAGAAGAAGAAATATCTCGAAATATGTCCGTCAGGCCCCTTCCCTTGAGATAAATCTGCAAATATCTCGGAAACGAAGAGAGCTATGGCAAAATGTTAAGAGACTTTTTTTGTAGAGAATTAAGTTTCCTACTTTTTATGTTCTATGATATTTTTTGATCTGATGCGTAGTTCTCGAGATATATCAAGATATTTAAAAGTTCCGAAGCCGCACCAACATAATAGAGATACAGAAACACCGTAGCCCCTTTCTTTGAGATAACTCTGCACTATTGCGAGCTGGAAATGCCACTTCCAGCTTAGCTGTGCAGAGGAAGAACAACAAGAAGAAGAAATATCTCGAAATATGTCCGTCAGGCCAGTTCCTTTGAGCTGAATCTGCAAATATCTCGGAAACGAAGCGAGCTATGACAAAATGTTAAGAGACGTTTTTTATAGAGAATTATGTTTCCTACAATTTATGTTCTATGATATTTTTTGATCAGAAGCGTAGTTCTCGAGATATATCAAGATATTTAAAAGTTCCGAAGCCGCACCAACATAATAGAGATACAGAAACACCGTGGCCCCTTTCTTTGAGATAACTCTGCACTAGTGCGAGCCGCAAATGCCACTTCCAGCTTAGCTGTGCAGAAGAAGAACAACAAGAAGAAGAAATATCTCGAAATATGTCCGTCAGGCCCCTTCCCTTGAGATAAATCTGCAAATATCTCGGAAACGAAGCGAGCTATGGCAAAATGTTAAGAGACCTTTTTTGTAGAGAATTAAGCTTCCTACTTTTTATGTTCTATGATATTTTTTGATGAGATGCGTAGTTCTCGAGATATATCAAGATATTTAAAAGTTCCAAAGCCGCACCAACATAATAGAGATACAGAAACACCGTGGCCCCTTTCTTTGAGATAACTCTGCACTATTGCGAGCTGCAAATGCCTCTTCCAGCTTAGCTGTGCAGAGGAAGAACAACAAGAAGAAGAAATATCTCGAAATATGTCCGTCAGGCCAGTTCCTTTGAGCTGAATCTGCAAATATCTCGGAAACGAAGCGAGCTATGGCAAAATGTTAAGAGACCATTTTTGTAGAGAATTATGTTTCCTACAATTTATGTTCTACGATATTTTTTGATCAGAAGCGTAGTTTTCGAGATACATCGAGATATTTAAAAGTTCCGAAGCCGCACCAACATAATAGAGATACAGAAACACCGTGGCCCCTTTCTTTGAGATAACTCTGCACTAGTGCGAGCCGCAAATGCCACTTCCAGCTTAGCTGTGCGGAAGAAGAACAACAAGAAGAAGAAATATCTCGAAATATGTCCGTCAGGCCCCTTCCCTTGAGATAAATCTGCAAATATCTCGGAAACGAAGCGAGCTATGGCAAAATGTTAAGAGACCTTTTTTGTAGAGAATTAAGTTTCCTACTTTTCATGTTCTATGATATTTTTTGATCAGATGCGTAGTTCTCGAGATATATCAAGATATTTAAAAGTTCCGAAGCCGCACCAACATAATAGAGATACAGAAACACCGTGGCCCCTTTCTTTGAGATAACTCTGCACTATTGCGAGCTGCAAATGCCTCTTCCAGCTTAGCTGTGCAGAGGAAGAACAACAAGAAGAAGAAATATCTCGAAATATGTCCGTCAGGCCAGTTCCTTTGAGCTGAATCTGCAAATATCTCGGAAACGAAGCGAGCTATGGCAAAATGTTAAGAGACGTTTTTTATAGAGAATTATGTTTCCTACAATTTATGTTCTATGATATTTTTTGATCAGAAGCGTAGTTTTCGAGATACATCGAGATATTTAAAAGTTCCGAAGCCGCACCAACATAATAGAGATACAGAAACACCGTGGCCCCTTTCTTTGAGATAACTCTGCACTAGTGCGAGCCGCAAATGCACTTCCAGCTTAGCTGTGCGGAAGAAGAACAACAAGAAGAAGAAATATCTCGAAATATGTCCGTCAGGCCCCTTCCCTTGAGATAAATCTGCAAATATCTCGGAAACGAAGCGAGCTATGGCAAAATGTTAAGAGACCTTTTTTGTAGAGAATTAAGTTTCCTACTTTTCATGTTCTATGATATTTTTTGATCAGATGCGTAGTTCTCGAGATATATCAAGATATTTAAAAGTTCCGAAGCCGCACCAACATAATAGAGATACAGAAACACCGTGGCCCCTTTCTTTGAGATAACTCTGCACTATTGCGAGCTGCAAATGCCTCTTCCAGCTTAGCTGTGCAGAGGAAGAACAACAAGAAGAAGAAATATCTCGAAATATGTCCGTCAGGCCAGTTCCTTTGAGCTGAATCTGCAAATATCTCGGAAACGAAGCGAGCTATGGCAAAATGTTAAGAGACGTTTTTTATAGAGAATTATGTTTCCTACAATTTATGTTCTATGATATTTTTTGATCAGAAGCGTAGTTTTCGAGATATATCGAGATATTTAAAAGTTCCGAAGCCGCACCAACATAATAGGGATACAGAAACACCGTGGCCCCTTTCTTTGAGATAACTCTGCACTATTGCGAGCTGGAAATGCCACTTCCAGTTTAGCTGTGCAGAAGAAGAACAACAAGAAGAAGAAATATCTCGAAATATGTCCGTTAGGCCCCTTGCCGTGAGATAAATCTGCAAATATCTCGGAAACGAAGCGAGCTATGGCAAAATGTTAAGAGACCTCTTGTGTAGAGAATTAAGTTTCCTACTTTTTATGTTCTATGATATTTTTTGATCAGATGCGTAGTTCTCGAGATATATCAAGATATTTAAAAGTTCCGAAGCCGCACTAACATAATAGAGATACAGAAACACCGTGGCCCATTTCTTTGAGATAACTCTGCACTATTGCGAGCTGCAAATGCCACTTCCAGCTTAGCTGTGCAGAAGAAGAACAACAAGAAGAAGAAATATCTCGAAATATGTCCGTCAGGCCCCTTCCCTTGAGATAAATCTGCAAATATGTCGGAAACGAAGAGAGCTATGGCAAAATGTTAAGAGACCTTTTTTGTAGAGAATTAAGTTTCCTACTTTTTATGTTCTATGATATTTTTTGATCAGATGCGTAGTTCTCGAGATATATCAAGATATTTAAAAGTTCCGAAGCCGCACCAACATAATAGAGATACAGAAACACCGTGGCCCCTTTCTTTCAGATAACTATGCACTAATGCGAGCTGCAAATGCCACTTCCAGCTTAGCTGTGCAGAAGAACAACAAGAAGAAGAAATATCTCGAAATATGTCCGTCAGGCCCCTTCCCTTGAGATAAATCTGCAAATATCTCGGAAACGAAGAGAGCTATGGCAAAATGTTAAGAGACCTTTTTTGTAGAGAATTAAGTTTCCTATTTTTTATGTTCTATGATATTTTTCGATCAGAGGCGTAGTTCTCGAGATATATCAAGATATTTAAAAGTTCCGAAGCCGCACCAACATAATAGAGATACAGAAACACCGTGGCCCCTTTCTTTGAGATAACTCTGCACGATTGCGAGCTGGAAATGCCACTTCCAGTTTAGCTGTGCAGAAGAAGAACAACACGAAGAAGAAATATCTCGAAATATGTCCATCAGGACCCTTCCCTTGAGATAAATCTGCAAATATCTCGGAAACGAAGCGAGCTATGGCAAAATGTTAAGAGACCTTTTTTGTAGAGAATTATGTTTCCTACAATTTATGTTCTATGATATTTTTTGATCAGAAGCGTAGTTTTCGAGATATATCGAGATATTTAAAAGTTCCGAAGCCGCACCAACATAATAGAGATACAGAAACACCGTGGCCCCTTTCTTTGGGATAACTCTGCACTATTGCGAGCTGCAAATGCCACTTCCAGCTTAGCTGTGCAGAAGACGAACAACAAGAAGAAGAAATATCTCGAAATATGTCCGTCAGACCCCTTCCCTTGAGATGAATCTGCAAATATCTCGGAAACGAAGCGAGCTATGGCAAAATGTTAAGAGACCTTTTTTGTAGAGAATAATGTTTCCTACAATTTACGTTCTATGATATTTTTTGATCAGAAGCGTAGTTTTCGAGATATATCGAGATATTTAAAAGTTCCGAAGCCGCACCAACATAATAGAGATACAGAAACACCGTGGCCCCTTTCTTTCAGATAACTATGCACTATTGCGAGCTGCAAATGCCACTTCCAGCTTAGCTGTGCAGAAGAAGAACAACAAGAAGAAGAAATATCTCGAAATATGTCCGTTAGGCCCCTTCCCTTGAGATAAATGTGCAAATATCTCGGAAACGAAGCGAGCTATGGCAAAATGTTAAGAGATCTTTTTTGTAGAGAATTAAGTTTCCTACTTTTTATGTTCTATGATATTTTTTGATCAGATGCGTAGTTCTCGAGATATATCAAGATATTTAAAAGTTCCGAACCCGCACCAACATAATAGAGATACAGAAACACCGTGGCCCCTTTCTTTGAGATAACTCTGCACTATTGCGAGCTGTAAATGCCACTTCCAGCTTAGCTGTGCAGAAGAAGAACAACAAGAAGAAGAAATATCTCGAAATATGTCCGTCAGGCCCCTTCCCTTGAGATATATCTGCAAATATCTCGGAAACGAAGCGAGCTATGGCAAAATGTTGAGAGACATTTTTTGTAGAGAATTATGCTTCCTACAATTTATATTCTATGATATTTTTTGATCAGAAGCGTAGTTTTCGAGATATATCGAGATATTTAAAAGTTCTGAAGCCGCACCAACATAATAGAGATACAGAAACACCGCGGCCCCTTTCGTTGAGATAACTCTGCACTAGTGCGAGCCGCAAATGCCACTTCCAGCTTAGCTGTGCAGAAGAAGAACAACAAGAAGAAGAAATATCTCGAAATATGTCCGTCAGGCCCCTTCCCTTGAGATAAATATGCAAATATCTCGGAAACGAAGCGAGGTATGGCAAAATGTTAAGAGACCTTTTTTGTAGAGAATTAAGTCTCCTACTTTTTATGTTCTATGATATTTTTTGATCAGATGCGTAGTTCTCGAGATATATCAAGATATTTAAAAGTTCCGAAGCCGCACCAACATAATAGAGATACAGAAACACCGTGGCCCCTTTCTTTGAGATAACTCTGCACTATTGCGAGCTGCAAATGCCACTTCCAGCTTAGCTGTGCAGAGGAAGAACAACAAGAAGAAGAAATATCTCGAAATATGTCCGTCAGGCCAGTTCCTTTGAGCTGAATCTGCAAATATCTCGGAAACGAAGCGAGCTATGGCAAAATGTTAAGAGACGTTTTTTGTAGAGAATTATGTTTCCTACAATTTATGTTCTATGATATTTTTTGATCAGAAGCGTAGTTTTCGAGATATATCGAGATATTTAAAAGTTCCGAAGACGCACCAACATAATAGAGATACAGACACACCGTGGCCCCTTTCTTTGAGATAACTGTGCACTAGTGCGAGCCGCAAATGCCACTTCCCGCTTAGCTGTGCAGAAGAAGAACAACAAGAAGAAGAAATATCTCGAAATATGTCCGTCAGGCCCCTTCCCTTGAGATATATGTGCAAATATCTCGGAAACGAAGCGAGCTATGGCAAAATGTTAAGAGACCTTTTTTGTAGAGAATTATGTTTCCTACAATTTATGTTCTATGATATTTTTTGATCAGAAGCGTAGTTTTCGAGATATATCGAGATATTTAAAAGTTCCGAAGCCGCACCAACATAATAGAGATACAGAAACACCGTGGCCCCTTTCTTTGAGATAACTCTGCACTAGTGCGAGCCGCAAATGCCACTTCCAGCTTAGCTGTGCAGAAGAAGAACAACAAGAAGAAGAAATACCTCGAAATATGTCCGTCAGGCCCCTTCCCTTGAGATATATGTGCAAATATCTCGGAAACGAAGCGAGCTATGGCAAAATGTTAAGAGACCGTTTTTGTAGAGAATTAAGTTTCCTACTTTTTATGTTCTATGATATTTTTTGATCAGATGCGTAGTTCTCGAGATATATCAAGATATTTAAAAGTTCCGAAGCCGCACCAACATAATAGAGATACAGAAACACCGTGGCCCCTTTCTTTGAGATAACTCTGCACTATTGCGAGCTGCAAATGCCACTTCCAGCTTAGCTGTGCAGAAGAAGAACAACAAGAAGAAGAAATATCTCGAAATATGTCCGTCAGGCCCCATCCCTTGAGATAAATCTGCAAATATCTCGGAAACGAAGAGAGCTATGGCAAAATGTTAAGAGACCTTTTTTGTAGAGAATTAAGTTTCCTACTTCTCATGTTGTATGATATTTTTTGAGCAGATGCGTAGTTCTCGAGATATATCAAGATATTTAAAAGTTCCGAACCCGCACCAACATAATAGAGATACAGAAACACCGTGGCCCCTTTCTTTGAGATAACTCTGCACTATTGCGAGCTGTAAATGCCACTTCCAGCTTAGCTGTGCAGAAGAAGAACAACAAGAAGAAGAAATATCTCGAAATATGTCCGTCAGGCCCCTTCCCTTGAGATATATCTGCAAATATCTCGGAAACGAAGCGAGCTATGGCAAAATGTTGAGAGACCTTTTTTGTAGAGAATTATGCTTCCTACAATTTATATTCTATGATATTTTTTGATCAGAAGCGTAGTTTTCGAGATATATCGAGATATTTAAAAGTTCCGAAGCCGCACCAACATAATAGAGATACAGAAACACCGTGGCCCCTTTCGTTGAGATAACTCTGCACTAGTGCGAGCCGCAAATGCCACTTCCAGCTTAGCTGTGCAGAAGAAGAACAACAAGAAGAAGAAATATCTCGAAATATGTCCGTCAGGCCCCTTCCCTTGAGATAAATATGCAAATATCTCGGAAACGAAGCGAGGTATGGCAAAATGTTAAGAGACCTTTTTTGTAGAGAATTAAGTTTCCTACTTTTTATGTTCTATGATATTTTTTGATCAGATGCGTAGTTCTCGAGATATATCAAGATATTTAAAAGTTCCGAAGCCGCACCAACATAATAGACATACAGAAACACCGTGGCGCCTTTCTTTGAGACAACTCTGCACTATTGCGAGCTGCAAATGCCACTTCCAGCTTAGCTGTGCAGAAGAAGAACAACAAGAAGAAGAAATATCTCGAAATATGTCCGTCAGGCCAGTTCCTTTGAGCTGAATCTGCAAATATCTCGGAAACGAAGCGAGCTATGGCAAAATGTTAAGAGACGTTTTTTGTAGAGAATTATGTTTCCTACAATTTATGTTCTATGATATTTTTTGATCAGAAGCGTAGTTTTCGAGATATATCGAGATATTTAAAAGTTCCGAAGACGCACCAACATAATAGAGATACAGAAACACCGTGGCCCCTTTCTTTGAGATAACTGTGCACTAGTGCGAGCCGCAAATGCCACTTCCCGCTTAGCTGTGCAGAAGAAGAACAACAAGAAGAAGAAATATCTCGAAATATGTCCGTCAGGCCCCTTCCCTTGAGATATATGTGCAAATATCTCGGAAACGAAGCGAGCTATGGCAAAATGTTAAGAGACCGTTTTTGTAGAGAATTAAGTTTCCTACTTTTTATGTTCTATGATATTTTTCGATCAGAGGCGTAGTTCTCGAGATATATCAAGATATTTAAAAGTTCCGAAGCCGCACCAACATAATAGTGATACAGAAACACCGTGGCCCCTTTCTTTGAGATAACTCTGCACGATTGCGAGCTGGAAATGCCACTTCCAGTTTAGCTGTGCAGAAGAAGAACAACACGAAGAAGAAATATCTCGAAATATGTCCATCAGGACCCTTCCCTTGAGATAAATCTGCAAATATCTCGGAAACGAAGCGAGCTATGGCAAAATGTTAAGAGACCTTTTTTGTAGAGGATTATGTTTCCTACAATTTATGTTCTATGATATTTTTTGATCAGAAGCGTAGTTTTCGAGATATATCGAGATATTTAAAAGTTCCAAAGCCGCACCAACATAATAGAGATACAGAAACACCGTGGCCCCTTTCTTTGCGATAACTCTGCACTATTGCGAGCTGCAAATGCCACTTCCAGCTTAGCTGTGCAGAAGAAGAACAACAAGAAGAAGAAATATCTCGAAATATGTCCGTCAGACCCCATCCCTTGAGATGAATCTGCAAATATCTCGGAAACCAAGCGAGCTATGGCAAAATGTTAAGAGACCTTTTTTGTAGAGAATAATGTTTCCTACAATTTACGTTCTATGATATTTTTTGATCAGAAGCGTAGTTTTCGAGATATATCGAGATATTTAAAAGTTCCGAAGCCGCACCAACATAATAGAGATACAGAAACACCGAGGCCCCTTTGTTTGAGATAACTCTGCACTATTGCGAGCTGGAAATGCCACTTCCAGTTTAGCTGTGCAGAAGAAGAACAACAAGAAGAAGAAATATCTCGAAATATGTCCGTTAGGCCCCTTCCCTTGAGATAAATCTGCAAATATCTCGGAAACGAAGCGAGCTATGGCAAAATGTTAAGAGATCTTTTTTGTAGAGAATTAAGTTTCCTACTTTTTATGTTCTATGATATTTTTTGATCAGATGCGTAGTTCTCGAGATATATCAAGATATTTAAAACTTCCGAACCCGCACCAACATAATAGAGATACAGAAACACCGTGGCCCCTTTCTTTGAGATAACTCTGCACTATTGCGAGCTGTAAATGCCACTTCCAGCTTAGCTGTGCAGAAGAAGAACAACAAGAAGAAGAAATATCTCGAAATATGTCCGTCAGGCCAGTTCCTTTGAGCTGAATCTGCAAATATCTCGGAAACGAAGCGAGCTATGGCAAAATGTTAAGAGACCTTTTTTGTAGAGAATTATGTTTCCTACAATTTAGGTTCTATGATATTTTTTGATCAGAAGCGTAGTTTTCGAGATATATCGAGATATTTAAAAGTTCCGAAGCCGCACCAACATAATAGAGATACAGAAACACCGTGGCCCCTTTCTTTGAGATAACTCTGCACTAGTGCGAGCCGCAAATGCCACTTCCAGCTTAGCTGTGCAGAAGAAGAACAACAAGAAGAAGAAATACCTCGAAATATGGCCGTCAGGCCCCTTCCCTTGAGATAAATATGCAAATATCTCGGAAACGAAGCGAGGTATGGCAAAATGTTAAGAGACCTTTTTTGTAGAGAATTAAGTTTCCTACTTTTTATGTTCTATGATATTTTTTGATCAGATGCGTAGTTCTCGAGATATATCAAGATATTTAAAAGTTCCGAAGCCGCACCAACATAATAGAGATACAGAAACACCGTGGCCCCTTTCTTTGAGATAACTCTGCACTATTGCGAGCTGCAAATGCCACTTCCAGCTTAGCTGTGCAGAGGACGAACAACAAGAAGAAGAAATATCTCGAAATATGTCCGTCAGGCCAGTTCCTTTGAGCTGAATCTGCAAATATCTCGGAAACGAAGCGAGCTATGGCAAAATGTTAAGAGACGTTTTTTGTAGAGAATTATGTTTCCTACAATTTATGTCCTATGATATTTTTTGATCAGAAGCGTAGTTTTCGAGATATATCGAGATATTTAAAAGTTCCGAAGACGCACCAACATAATAGAGATACAGAAACCCCGTGGCCCCTTTCTTTGAGATAACTGTGCACTAGTGCGAGCCGCAAATGCCACTTCCAGCTTAGCTGTGCAGAAGAAGAACAACAAGAAGTAGAAATATCTCGAAATATGTCCGTCAGGCCCCTTCCCTTGAGATATATGTGCAAATATCTCGGAAACGAAGCGAGCTATGGCAAAATGTTAAGAGACCGTTTTTGTAGAGAATTAAGTTTCCTACTTTTTATGTTCTATGATATTTTTTGATCAGACGCGTAGTTCTCGAGATATATCAAGATATTTAAAAGTTCCGAAGCCGCACCAACATAATAGAGATACAGAAACACCGTGGCCCCTTTCTTTGAGATAACTCTGCACTATTGCGAGCTGCAAATGCCACTCCCAGCTTAGCTGTGCAGAAGAAGAACAACAAGAAGAAGAAATATCTCGAAATATGTCCGTCAGGCCCCATCCCTTGAGATAAATCTACAAATATCTCGGAAACGAAGAGAGCTATGGCAAAATGTTAAGAGACCGTTTTTGTAGAGAATTAAGTTTCCTACTTTTCATGTTCTATGATATTTTTTGATCAGATGCGTAGTTCTCGAGATATATCAAGATATTTGAAAGTTCCGAACCCGCACCAACATAATAGAGATACAGAAACACCGTGGCCCCTTTCTTTGAGATAACTCTGCACTATTGCGAGCTGTAAATGCCACTTCCAGCTTAGCTGTGCAGAAGAAGAACAACAAGAAGAAGAAATATCTCGAAATATGTCCGTCAGGCCCCTTCCCTTGAGATATATCTGCAAATATCTCGGAAACGAAGCGAGCTATGGCAAAATGTTGAGAGACCTTTCTTGTAGAGAATTATGCTTCCTACAATTTATGTTCTATGATATTTTTTGATCAGAAGCGTAGTTTTCGAGATATATCGAGATATTTAAAAGTTCCGAAACCGCACCAACATAATAGAGATACAGAAACACCGTGGCCCCTTTCGTTGAGATAACTCTGCACTAGTGCGAGCCGCAAATGCCACTTCCAGCTTAGCTGTGCAGAAGAAGAACAACAAGAAGAAGAAATATCTCGAAATATGTCCGTCAGGCCCCTTCCCTTGAGATAAATCTGCAAATATCTCGGAAACGAAGCGAGCTATGGCAAAATATTAAGAGACCTTTTTTGTAGAGAATTAAGTTTCCTACTTTTTATGTTCTATGATATTTTTTGATCAGATGCGTAGTTCTCGAGATATATCAAGATATTTAAAAGTTCCGAAGCCGCACCAACATGATAGAGATACAGAAACACCGTGGCCCCTTTCTTTGAGATAACTCTGCACTATTGCGAGCTGCAAATGCCACTTCCAGCTTAGCTGTGCAGAGGAAGAACAACAAGAAGAAGAAATATCTCGAAATATGTCCGTCAGGCCAGTTCCTTTGAGCTGAATCTGCAAATATCTCGGAAACGAAGCGAGCTATGGCAAAATGTTAAGAGACGTTTTTTGTAGAGAATTATGTTTCCTACAATTTATGTTCTATGATATTTTTTGATCAGAAGCGTAGTTTTCGAGATATATCGAGATATTTAAAAGTTCCGAAGACGCACCAACATAATAGAGATACAGAAACACCGTGGCCCCTTTCTTTGAGATAACTGTGCACTAGTGCGAGCCGCAAATGCCACTTCCCGCTTAGCTGTGCAGAAGAAGAACAACAAGAAGAAGAAATATCTCGAAATATGTCCGTCAGGCCCCTTCCCTTGAGATATATGTGCAAATATCTCGGAAACGAAGCGAGCTATGGCAAAATGTTAAGAGACCGTTTTTGTAGAGAATTAAGTTTCCTACTTTTTATGTTCTATGATATTTTTCGATCAGAGGCGTAGTTCTCGAGATATATCAAGATATTTAAAAGTTCCGAAGCCGCACCAACATAATAGAGATACAGAAACACCGTGGCCCCTTTCTTTGAGATAACTCTGCACGATTGCGAGCTGGAAATGCCACTTCCAGTTTAGCTGTGCAGAAGAAGAACAACACGAAGAAGAAATATCTCGAAATATGTCCATCAGGACCCTTCCCTTGAGATAAATCTGCAAATATCTCGGAAACGAAGCGAGCTATGGCAAAATGTTAAGAGACCTTTTTTGTAGAGAATTATGTTTCCTACAATTTATGTTCGATGATATTTTTTGATCAGAAGCGTAGTTTTCGAGATATATCGAGATATTTAAAAGTTCCGAAGCCGCACCAACATAATAGAGATACAGAAACACCGTGGCCCCTTTCTTTGGGATAACTCTGCACTATTGCGAGCTGCAAATGCCACTTCCAGCTTAGCTGTGCAGAAGAAGAACAACAAGAAGAAGAAATATCTCGAAATATGTCCGTCAGACCCCTTCCCTTGAGATGAATCTGCAAATATCTCGGAAACGAAGCGAGCTATGGCAAAATGTTAAGAGACCTCTTTTGTAGAGAATAATGTTTCCTACAATTTACGTTCTATGATATTTTTTGATCAGAAGCGTAGTTTTCGAGATATATCGAGATATTTAAAAGTTCCGAAGCCGCACCAACATAATAGAGATACAGAAACACCGAGGCCCCTTTCTTTGAGATAACTCTGCACTATTGCGAGCTGGAAATGCCACTTCCAGTTTAGCTGTGCAGAAGAAGAACAACAAGAAGAAGAAATATCTCGAAATATGTCCGTCAGGCCACTTCCCTTGAGATAAATCTGCAAATATCTCGGAAACGAAGCGAGCTATGGCAAAATGTTAAGAGACCTTTTTTGTAGAGAATTATGTTTCCTACTTTTTATGTTCGATGATATTTTTTGATCAGATGCGTAGTTCTCGAGATATATCAAGATATTTAAAAGTTCCGAAGCTGCACCAACATAATAGAGGTACAGAAACACCGTGGCCTCTTTCCTTGAGATAACTCTGCACTATTGCGAGCTGCAAATGCCACTTCGAGCTTAGCTGTGCAGAAGAAGAACAACAAGAAGAAGAAATATCTCGAAATATGTCCGTCAGACCCCTTCCCTTGAGATAAATCTGCACATAACTGGGAAACGAAGCGAGCTATGGCAAAATGTGAAGAGACCTTTTGTGTAGAGAATTAAGTTTCCTACTTTTTATCTTCTATGATATTTTTTGATCAGATGCGTAGTTCTCGAGATATATCAAGATATTTAAAAGTTCCGAAGCCGCACCAACATAATAGAGATACAGAAACACCGTGGCCCCTCTCTTTGAGATAACTCTGCACTATTGCGAGCTGGAAATGCCACTTCCAGTTCAGCTGTGCAGAAGAAGAACAACAAGAAGAAGAAATATCTCGAAATATGTCCGTTAGGCCCCTTCCCTTGAGATAAATGTGCAAATATCTCGGAAACGAAGCGAGCTATGGCAAAATGTTAAGAGACCTTTTTTGTAGAGAATTATGTTTCCTACAATTTATGTTCTATGATATTTTTTGATCAGAAGCGTAGTTTTCGAGATATATCGAGATATTTAAAAGTTCCGAAGCCGCACCAACATAATAGAGATACAGAAACACCGTGGCCCCTTTCTTTGAGATAACTCTGCACTATTGCGAGCTGGAAATGCCACTTCCAGTTTAGCTGTGCAGAAGAAGAACAACAAGAAGAAGAAATATCTCGAAATATGTCCGTTAGGCCCCTTCCCTTGAGATAAATCTGCAAATATCTCGGAAACGAAGCGAGCTATGGCAAAATGTTAAGAGACCTTTTTTGTAGCGAATTAAGTTTCCTACTTTTTATGTTCTATGATATTTTTTGATCAGATGCGTAGTTCTCGAGATATATCAAGATATTTAAAAGTTCCGAAGCCGCACCAACATAATAGAGATACAGAAACACCGTGGCCCCTTTCTTTGAGATAACTGTGCACTAGTGCGAGCCGCAAATGCCACTTCCCGCTTAGCTGTGCAGAAGAAGAACAACAAGAAGAAGAAATATCTCGAAATATGTCCGTCAGGCCCCTTCCCTTGAGATATATGTGCAAATATCTCGGAAACGAAGCGAGCTATGGCAAAATGTTAAGAGACCGTTTTTGTAGAGAATTAAGTTTCCTACTTTTTATGTTCTATGATATTTTTCGATCAGAGGCGTAGTTCTCGAGATATATCAAGATATTTAAAAGTTCCGAAGCCGCACCAACATAATAGAGATACAGAAACACCGTGGCCCCTTTCTTTGAGATAACTCTGCACGATTGCGAGCTGGAAATGCCACTTCCAGTTTAGCTGTGCAGAAGAAGAACAACACGAAGAAGAAATATCTCGAAATATGTCCATCAGGACCCTTCCCTTGAGATAAATCTGCAAATATCTCGGAAACGAAGCGAGCTATGGCAAAATGTTAAGAGACCTTTTTTGTAGAGAATTATGTTTCCTACAATTTATGTTCTATGATATTTTTTGATCAGAAGCGTAGTTTTCGAGATATATCGAGATATTTAAAAGTTCCGAAGCCGCACCAACATAATAGAGATACAGAAACACCGTGGCCCCTTTCTTTGAGATAACTCTGCACTAGTGCGAGCCGCAAATGCCACTTCCAGCTTAGCTGTGCAGAAGAAGAACAACAAGAAGAAGAAATATCTCGAAATATGTCCGTCAGGCCCCTTCCCTTGAGATATATATGCAAATATCTCGGAAACGAAGCGAGCTATGGCAAAATGTTAAGAGACCGTTTTTGTAGAGAATTAAGTTTCCTACTTTTTATGTTCTATGATATTTTTTGATCAGATGCGTAGTTCTCGAGATATATCAAGATATTTAAAAGTTCCGAAGCCGCACCAACATAATAGAGATACAGAAACACCGTGGCCCCTTTCTTTGAGATAACTCTGCACTATTGCGAGCTGCAAATGCCACTTCCAGCTTAGCTGTGCAGAAGAAGAACAACAAGAAGAAGAAATATCTCGAAATATGTCCGTCAGGCCCCATCCCTTGAGATAAATCTGCAAATATCTCGGAAACGAAGAGAGCTATGGCAAAATGTTAAGAGACCTTTTTTGTAGAGAATTAAGTTTCCTACTTCTCATGTTGTATGATATTTTTTGAGCAGATGCGTAGTTCTCGAGATATATCAAGATATTTAAAAGTTCCGAACCCGCACCAACATAATAGAGATACAGAAACACCGTGGCCCCTTTCTTTGAGATAACTCTGCACTATTGCGAGCTGTAAATGCCACTTCCAGCTTAGCTGTGCAGAAGAAGAACAACAAGAAGAAGAAATATCTCGAAATATGTCCGTCAGGCCCCTTCCCTTGAGATATATCTGCAAATATCTCGGAAACGAAGCGAGCTATGGCAAAATGTTGAGAGACCTTTTTTGTAGAGAATTATGCTTCCTACAATTTATATTCTATGATATTTTTTGATCAGAAGCGTAGTTTTCGAGATATATCGAGATATTTAAAAGTTCCGAAGCCGCACCAACATAATAGAGATACAGAAACACCGTGGCCCCTTTCGTTGAGATAACTCTGCACTAGTGCGAGCCGCAAATGCCACTTCCAGCTTAGCTGTGCAGAAGAAGAACAACAAGAAGAAGAAATATCTCGAAATATGTCCGTCAGGCCCCTTCCCTTGAGATAAATATGCAAATATCTCGGAAACGAAGCGAGGTATGGCAAAATGTTAAGAGACCTTTTTTGTAGAGAATTAAGTTTCCTACTTTTTATGTTCTATGATATTTTTTGATCAGATGCGTAGTTCTCGAGATATATCAAGATATTTAAAAGTTCCGAAGCCGCACCAACATAATAGACATACAGAAACACCGTGGCGCCTTTCTTTGAGACAACTCTGCACTATTGCGAGCTGCAAATGCCACTTCCAGCTTAGCTGTGCAGAAGAAGAACAACAAGAAGAAGAAATATCTCGAAATATGTCCGTCAGGCCAGTTCCTTTGAGCTGAATCTGCAAATATCTCGGAAACGAAGCGAGCTATGGCAAAATGTTAAGAGACGTTTTTTGTAGAGAATTATGTTTCCTACAATTTATGTTCTATGATATTTTTTGATCAGAAGCGTAGTTTTCGAGATATATCGAGATATTTAAAAGTTCCGAAGACGCACCAACATAATAGAGATACAGAAACACCGTGGCCCCTTTCTTTGAGATAACTGTGCACTAGTGCGAGCCGCAAATGCCACTTCCCGCTTAGCTGTGCAGAAGAAGAACAACAAGAAGAAGAAATATCTCGAAATATGTCCGTCAGGCCCCTTCCCTTGAGATATATGTGCAAATATCTCGGAAACGAAGCGAGCTATGGCAAAATGTTAAGAGACCGTTTTTGTAGAGAATTAAGTTTCCTACTTTTTATGTTCTATGATATTTTTCGATCAGAGGCGTAGTTCTCGAGATATATCAAGATATTTAAAAGTTCCGAAGCCGCACCAACATAATAGTGATACAGAAACACCGTGGCCCCTTTCTTTGAGATAACTCTGCACGATTGCGAGCTGGAAATGCCACTTCCAGTTTAGCTGTGCAGAAGAAGAACAACACGAAGAAGAAATATCTCGAAATATGTCCATCAGGACCCTTCCCTTGAGATAAATCTGCAAATATCTCGGAAACGAAGCGAGCTATGGCAAAATGTTAAGAGACCTTTTTTGTAGAGAATTATGTTTCCTACAATTTATGTTCTATGATATTTTTTGATCAGAAGCGTAGTTTTCGAGATATATCGAGATATTTAAAAGTTCCAAAGCCGCACCAACATAATAGAGATACAGAAACACCGTGGCCCCTTTCTTTGCGATAACTCTGCACTATTGCGAGCTGCAAATGCCACTTCCAGCTTAGCTGTGCAGAAGAAGAACAACAAGAAGAAGAAATATCTCGAAATATGTCCGTCAGACCCCATCCCTTGAGATGAATCTGCAAATATCTCGGAAACCAAGCGAGCTATGGCAAAATGTTAAGAGACCTTTTTTGTAGAGAATAATGTTTCCTACAATTTACGTTCTATGATATTTTTTGATCAGAAGCGTAGTTTTCGAGATATATCGAGATATTTAAAAGTTCCGAAGCCGCACCAACATAATAGAGATACAGAAACACCGAGGCCCCTTTCTTTGAGATAACTCTGCACTATTGCGAGCTGGAAATGCCACTTCCAGTTTAGCTGTGCAGAAGAAGAACAACAAGAAGAAGAAATATCTCGAAATATGTCCGTTAGGCCCCTTCCCTTGAGATAAATCTGCAAATATCTCGGAAACGAAGCGAGCTATGGCAAAATGTTAAGAGATCTTTTTTGTAGAGAATTAAGTTTCCTACTTTTTATGTTCTATGATATTTTTTGATCAGATGCGTAGTTCTCGAGATATATCAAGATATTTAAAAGTTCCGAACCCGCACCAACATAATAGAGATACAGAAACACCGTGGCCCCTTTCTTTGAGATAACTCTGCACTATTGCGAGCTGTAAATGCCACTTCCAGCTTAGCTGTGCAGAAGAAGAACAACAAGAAGAAGAAATATCTCGAAATATGTCCGTCAGGCCAGTTCCTTTGAGCTGAATCTGCAAATATCTCGGAAACGAAGCGAGCTATGGCAAAATGTTAAGAGACCTTTTTTGTAGAGAATTATGTTTCCTACAATTTAGGTTCTATGATATTTTTTGATCAGAAGCGTAGTTTTCGAGATATATCGAGATATTTAAAAGTTCCGAAGCCGCACCAACATAATAGAGATACAGAAACACCGTGGCCCCTTTCTTTGAGATAACTCTGCACTAGTGCGAGCCGCAAATGCCACTTCCAGCTTAGCTGTGCAGAAGAAGAACAACAAGAAGAAGAAATACCTCGAAATATGGCCGTCAGGCCCCTTCCCTTGAGATAAATATGCAAATATCTCGGAAACGAAGCGAGGTATGGCAAAATGTTAAGAGACCTTTTTTGTAGAGAATTAAGTTTCCTACTTTTTATGTTCTATGATATTTTTTGATCAGATGCGTAGTTCTCGAGATATATCAAGATATTTAAAAGTTCCGAAGCCGCACCAACATAATAGAGATACAGAAACACCGTGGCCCCTTTCTTTGAGATAACTCTGCACTATTGCGAGCTGCAAATGCCACTTCCAGCTTAGCTGTGCAGAGGACGAACAACAAGAAGAAGAAATATCTCGAAATATGTCCGTCAGGCCAGTTCCTTTGAGCTGAATCTGCAAATATCTCGGAAACGAAGCGAGCTATGGCAAAATGTTAAGAGACGTTTTTTGTAGAGAATTATGTTTCCTACAATTTATGTCCTATGATATTTTTTGATCAGAAGCGTAGTTTTCGAGATATATCGAGATATTTAAAAGTTCCGAAGACGCACCAACATAATAGAGATACAGAAACACCGTGGCCCCTTTCTTTGAGATAACTGTGCACTAGTGCGAGCCGCAAATGCCACTTCCAGCTTAGCTGTGCAGAAGAAGAACAACAAGAAGTAGAAATATCTCGAAATATGTCCGTCAGGCCCCTTCCCTTGAGATATATGTGCAAATATCTCGGAAACGAAGCGAGCTATGGCAAAATGTTAAGAGACCGTTTTTGTAGAGAATTAAGTTTCCTACTTTTTATGTTCTATGATATTTTTTGATCAGACGCGTAGTTCTCGAGATATATCAAGATATTTAAAAGTTCCGAAGCCGCACCAACATAATAGAGATACAGAAACACCGTGGCCCCTTTCGTTGAGATAACTCTGCACTAGTGCGAGCCGCAAATGCCACTTCCAGCTTAGCTGTGCAGAAGAAGAACAACAAGAAGAAGAAATATCTCGAAATATGTCCGTCAGGCCCCTTCCCTTGAGATAAATCTGCAAATATCTCGGAAACGAAGCGAGCTATGGCAAAATATTAAGAGACCTTTTTTGTAGAGAATTAAGTTTCCTACTTTTTATGTTCTATGATATTTTTTGATCAGATGCGTAGTTCTCGAGATATATCAAGATATTTAAAAGTTCCGAAGCCGCACCAACATGATAGAGATACAGAAACACCGTGGCCCCTTTCTTTGAGATAACTCTGCACTATTGCGAGCTGCAAATGCCACTTCCAGCTTAGCTGTGCAGAGGAAGAACAACAAGAAGAAGAAATATCTCGAAATATGTCCGTCAGGCCAGTTCCTTTGAGCTGAATCTGCAAATATCTCGGAAACGAAGCGAGCTATGGCAAAATGTTAAGAGACGTTTTTTGTAGAGAATTATGTTTCCTACAATTTATGTTCTATGATATTTTTTGATCAGAAGCGTAGTTTTCGAGATATATCGAGATATTTAAAAGTTCCGAAGACGCACCAACATAATAGAGATACAGAAACACCGTGGCCCCTTTCTTTGAGATAACTGTGCACTAGTGCGAGCCGCAAATGCCACTTCCCGCTTAGCTGTGCAGAAGAAGAACAACAAGAAGAAGAAATATCTCGAAATATGTCCGTCAGGCCCCTTCCCTTGAGATATATGTGCAAATATCTCGGAAACGAAGCGAGCTATGGCAAAATGTTAAGAGACCGTTTTTGTAGAGAATTAAGTTTCCTACTTTTTATGTTCTATGATATTTTTCGATCAGAGGCGTAGTTCTCGAGATATATCAAGATATTTAAAAGTTCCGAAGCCGCACCAACATAATAGAGATACAGAAACACCGTGGCCCCTTTCTTTGAGATAACTCTGCACGATTGCGAGCTGGAAATGCCACTTCCAGTTTAGCTGTGCAGAAGAAGAACAACACGAAGAAGAAATATCTCGAAATATGTCCATCAGGACCCTTCCCTTGAGATAAATCTGCAAATATCTCGGAAACGAAGCGAGCTATGGCAAAATGTTAAGAGACCTTTTTTGTAGAGAATTATGTTTCCTACAATTTATGTTCGATGATATTTTTTGATCAGAAGCGTAGTTTTCGAGATATATCGAGATATTTAAAAGTTCCGAAGCCGCACCAACATAATAGAGATACAGAAACACCGTGGCCCCTTTCTTTGGGATAACTCTGCACTATTGCGAGCTGCAAATGCCACTTCCAGCTTAGCTGTGCAGAAGAAGAACAACAAGAAGAAGAAATATCTCGAAATATGTCCGTCAGACCCCTTCCCTTGAGATGAATCTGCAAATATCTCGGAAACGAAGCGAGCTATGGCAAAATGTTAAGAGACCTCTTTTGTAGAGAATAATGTTTCCTACAATTTACGTTCTATGATATTTTTTGATCAGAAGCGTAGTTTTCGAGATATATCGAGATATTTAAAAGTTCCGAAGCCGCACCAACATAATAGAGATACAGAAACACCGAGGCCCCTTTCTTTGAGATAACTCTGCACTATTGCGAGCTTGAAATGCCACTTCCAGTTTAGCTGTGCAGAAGAAGAACAACAAGAAGAAGAAATATCTCGAAATATGTCCGTCAGGCCACTTCCCTTGAGATAAATCTGCAAATATCTCGGAAACGAAGCGAGCTATGGCAAAATGTTAAGAGACCTTTTTTGTAGAGAATTATGTTTCCTACTTTTTATGTTCGATGATATTTTTTGATCAGATGCGTAGTTCTCGAGATATATCAAGATATTTAAAAGTTCCGAAGCTGCACCAACATAATAGAGGTACAGAAACACCGTGGCCTCTTTCCTTGAGATAACTCTGCACTATTGCGAGCTGCAAATGCCACTTCGAGCTTAGCTGTGCAGAAGAAGAACAACAAGAAGAAGAAATATCTCGAAATATGTCCGTCAGACCCCTTCCCTTGAGATAAATCTGCACATAACTGGGAAACGAAGCGAGCTATGGCAAAATGTGAAGAGACCTTTTGTGTAGAGAATTACGTTTCCTACTTTTTATCTTCTATGATATTTTTTGATCAGATGCGTAGTTCTCGAGATATATCAAGATATTTAAAAGTTCCGAAGCCGCACCAACATAATAGAGATACAGAAACACCGTGGCCCCTCTCTTTGAGATAACTCTGCACTATTGCGAGCTGGAAATGCCACTTCCAGTTCAGCTGTGCAGAAGAAGAACAACAAGAAGAAGAAATATCTCGAAATATGTCCGTTAGGCCCCTTCCCTTGAGATAAATGTGCAAATATCTCGGAAACGAAGCGAGCTATGGCAAAATGTTAAGAGACCTTTTTTGTAGAGAATTATGTTTCCTACAATTTATGTTCTATGATATTTTTTGATCAGAAGCGTAGTTTTCGAGATATATCGAGATATTTAAAAGTTCCGAAGCCGCACCAACATAATAGAGATACAGAAACACCGTGGCCCCTTTCTTTGAGATAACTCTGCACTATTGCGAGCTGGAAATGCCACTTCCAGTTTAGCTGTGCAGAAGAAGAACAACAAGAAGAAGAAATATCTCGAAATATGTCCGTTAGGCCCCTTCCCTTGAGATAAATCTGCAAATATCTCGGAAACGAAGCGAGCTATGGCAAAATGTTAAGAGACCTTTTTTGTAGCGAATTAAGTTTCCTACTTTTTATGTTCTATGATATTTTTTGATCAGATGCGTAGTTCTCGAGATATATCAAGATATTTAAAAGTTCCGAAGCCGCACCAACATAATAGAGATACAGAAACACCGTGGCCCCTTTCTTTGAGATAACTGTGCACTAGTGCGAGCCGCAAATGCCACTTCCCGCTTAGCTGTGCAGAAGAAGAACAACAAGAAGAAGAAATATCTCGAAATATGTCCGTCAGGCCCCTTCCCTTGAGATATATGTGCAAATATCTCGGAAACGAAGCGAGCTATGGCAAAATGTTAAGAGACCGTTTTTGTAGAGAATTAAGTTTCCTACTTTTTATGTTCTATGATATTTTTCGATCAGAGGCGTAGTTCTCGAGATATATCAAGATATTTAAAAGTTCCGAAGCCGCACCAACATAATAGAGATACAGAAACACCGTGGCCCCTTTCTTTGAGATAACTCTGCACGATTGCGAGCTGGAAATGCCACTTCCAGTTTAGCTGTGCAGAAGAAGAACAACACGAAGAAGAAATATCTCGAAATATGTCCATCAGGACCCTTCCCTTGAGATAAATCTGCAAATATCTCGGAAACGAAGCGAGCTATGGCAAAATGTTAAGAGACCTTTTTTGTAGAGAATTATGTTTCCTACAATTTATGTTCGATGATATTTTTTGATCAGAAGCGTAGTTTTCGAGATATATCGAGATATTTAAAAGTTCCGAAGCCGCACCAACATAATAGAGATACAGAAACACCGTGGCCCCTTTCTTTGGGATAACTCTGCACTATTGCGAGCTGCAAATGCCACTTCCAGCTTAGCTGTGCAGAAGAAGAACAACAAGAAGAAGAAATATCTCGAAATATGTCCGTCAGACCCCTTCCCTTGAGATGAATCTGCAAATATCTCGGAAACGAAGCGAGCTATGGCAAAATGTTAAGAGACCTCTTTTGTAGAGAATAATGTTTCCTACAATTTACGTTCTATGATATTTTTTGATCAGAAGCGTAGTTTTCGAGATATATCGAGATATTTAAAAGTTCCGAAGCCGCACCAACATAATAGAGATACAGAAACACCGAGGCCCCTTTCTTTGAGATAACTCTGCACTATTGCGAGCTGGAAATGCCACTTCCAGTTTAGCTGTGCAGAAGAAGAACAACAAGAAGAAGAAATATCTCGAAATATGTCCGTCAGGCCACTTCCCTTGAGATAAATCTGCAAATATCTCGGAAACGAAGCGAGCTATGGCAAAATGTTAAGAGACCTTTTTTGTAGAGAATTATGTTTCCTACTTTTTATGTTCGATGATATTTTTTGATCAGATGCGTAGTTCTCGAGATATATCAAGATATTTAAAAGTTCCGAAGCTGCACCAACATAATAGAGGTACAGAAACACCGTGGCCTCTTTCCTTGAGATAACTCTGCACTATTGCGAGCTGCAAATGCCACTTCGAGCTTAGCTGTGCAGAAGAAGAACAACAAGAAGAAGAAATATCTCGAAATATGTCCGTCAGACCCCTTCCCTTGAGATAAATCTGCACATAACTGGGAAACGAAGCGAGCTATGGCAAAATGTGAAGAGACCTTTTGTGTAGAGAATTAAGTTTCCTACTTTTTATCTTCTATGATATTTTTTGATCAGATGCGTAGTTCTCGAGATATATCAAGATATTTAAAAGTTCCGAAGCCGCACCAACATAATAGAGATACAGAAACACCGTGGCCCCTCTCTTTGAGATAACTCTGCACTATTGCGAGCTGGAAATGCCACTTCCAGTTTAGCTGTGCAGAAGAAGAACAACAAGAAGAAGAAATATCTCGAAATATGTCCGTTAGGCCCCTTCCCTTGAGATAAATGTGCAAATATCTCGGAAACGAAGCGAGCTATGGCAAAATGTTAAGAGACCTTTTTTGTAGAGAATTATGTTTCCTACAATTTATGTTCTATGATATTTTTTGATCAGAAGCGTAGTTTTCGAGATATATCGAGATATTTAAAAGTTCCGAAGCCGCACCAACATAATAGAGATACAGAAACACCGTGGCCCCTTTCTTTGAGATAACTCTGCACTATTGCGAGCTGGAAATGCCACTTCCAGTTTAGCTGTGCAGAAGAAGAACAACAAGAAGAAGAAATATCTCGAAATATGTCCGTTAGGCCCCTTCCCTTGAGATAAATCTGCAAATATCTCGGAAACGAAGCGAGCTATGGCAAAATGTTAAGAGACCTTTTTTGTAGCGAATTAAGTTTCCTACTTTTTATGTTCTATGATATTTTTTGATCAGATGCGTAGTTCTCGAGATATATCAAGATATTTAAAAGTTCCGAAGCCGCACCAACATAATAGAGATACAGAAACACCGTGGCCCCTTTCTTTGAGATAACTCTGCACTATTGCGAGCTGCAAATGCCACTTCCAGCTTAGCTGTGCAGAAGAAGAACAACAAGAAGAAGAAATATCTCGAAATATGTCCGTCAGGCCCCTTCCCTTGTGATATATCTGCAAATATCTCGGAAACGAAGCGAGCTATGGCAAAATGTTAAGAGACCTTTTTTGTAGAGAATAATGTTTCCTATAATTTACGTTCTATGATATTTTTTGATCAGAAGCGTAGTTCTCGAGATATATCAAGATATTTAAAAGTTCCGAAGCCGCACCAACATAATAGAGATACAGAAACACCGTGGCCCCTTTCGTTGAGATAACTCTGCACTAGTGCGAGCCGCAAATGCCACTTCGGGCTTAGCTGTGCAGAAGAACAACAACAAGAAGAAGAAATATCTCGAAATATGTCCGTCAGGCCCCTTCCCTTGAGATAAATCTGCAAATATCTCGGAAACGAAGCGAGCTATGGCAAAATGTTAAGAGACCTTTTTTGTAGAGAATTAAGTTTCCTACTTTTTATGTTCTAGGATATTTTTTGATCAGATGCGTAGTTCTCGAGATATATCAAGATATTTAAAAGTTCCGAAGCCGCACCAACATGATAGAGATACAGAAACACCGTGGCCCCTTTCTTTGGGATAACACTGCACTATTGCGAGCTGCAAATGCCACTTCCAGCTTAGCTGTGCAGAAGAAGAACAACAAGAAGAAGAAATATCTCGAAATATGTCCGTCAGGCCACTTCCCTTGAGATAAATCTGCAAATATCTCGGAAACGAAGGGAGCTATGGCAAAATGTTAAGAGACCTTTTTTGTAGAGAATTATGTTTCCTACTTTTTATGTTCGATGATATTTTTTGATCAGATGCGTAGTTCTCGAGATATATCAAGATATTTAAAAGTTCCGAAGCTGCACCAACATAATAGAGGTACAGAAACACCGTGGCCTCTTTCTTTGAGATAACTCTGCACTATTGCGAGCTGCAAATGCCACTTCCAGCTTAGCTGTGCAGAAGAAGAACAACAAGAAGAAGAAATATCTCGAAATATGTCCGTCAGGCCCCTTCCCTTGAGATAAATCTGCAAATATCTCGGAAACGAAGCGAGCTATGGCAAAATGTTAAGCGACTTTATTTGTAGAGAATTAAGTTTCCTACTTTTTACGTTCTATGATATTTTTTAATCAGATGCGTAGTTCTCGAGATATATAAAGATATTTTAAAGTTCCGAAGCCGCACCAACATAATAGAGATACAGAAACACCGTGGCCCCTTTCTTCGAGATAACTCTGCACTATTGCGAGCTGCAAATGCCACTTCCAGCTTAGCTGTGCAGAAGAAGAACAACAAGAAGAAGAAATATCTCGAAAAATGTCCGTCAGGCCCCTTCCCTTGAGATATATCTGCAAATATCTCGGAAACGAAACGAGCTATGGCAAAATGTTAAGAGACCTTTTTTGTAGAGAATTATGTTTCCTACAATTTATGTTCTATGATATTTTTTGATCAGAAGCGTAGTTTTCGAGATATATCCAGATATTTAAAAGATCCGAAGCTGCACCAACATAATAGAGATACAGAAACACCGTGGCCCCTTTCTTTGAGATAACTCTGCACTAGTGCAAGCCGCAAATGCCGCTTCCAGCTTAGCTGTGCAGAAGAAGAACAACAAGAAGAAGAAATATCTCGAAATATGTCCGTCAGGCCCCTTCCCTCGAGATAAATCTGCAAATATCTCGGAAACGAAGCGAGCTATGGCAAAATGTTAAGAGACCTTTTCTGTAGAGAATTAAGTTTCCTACTTTTTATGTTTTATGATATTTTTTGATCGGATGCGTAGTTCTCGAGATATATCAAGATATTTAAAAGTTCCGAAGCCGCACCAACATAATAGAGATACAGAAACACCGTGGCCCCTTTCTTTGAGATAACTCTGCACTATTGCGAGCTGCAAATGCCACTTCCAGCTTAGCTGTGCAGAAGAAGAACAACAAGAAGAAGAAATATCTGGAAATATGTCCGTCAGGCCCCTTCCCTTGAGATAAATCTGCAAATATCTCGGAAACGAAGCGAGCTATGGCAAAATGTTAAGAGACCTTATTTGTAGAGAATTAAGTTTCCTACTTTTTATGTTCTATGATATTTTTTGATCAGATGCGTAGTTCTCGAGATATATCAAGATATTTAAAAGTTCCGAAGCTGCACCAACATAATAGAGGTACCGAAACACCGTGGCCTCTTTCTTTGAGATAACTCTGCACTATTGCGAGCTGCAAATGCCACTTCGAGCTTAGCTGTGCAGAAGAAGAACAACAAGAAGAAGAAACATCTCGAAATATGTCCGTCAGGCCCCTTCCCTTGAGATATATCTGCAAATATCTAGGAAACGAAGCGAGCCATGGCAAAATGTTAAGAGACCGTTTTTGTAGAGAATTAAGTTTCCTACTTTTTATGTTCTATGATATTTTTTGATCAGACGCGTAGTTCTCGAGATATATCAAGATATTTAAAAGTTCCGAAGCCGCACCAACATAATAGAGATACAGAAACACCGTGGCCCCTTTCTTTGAGATAACTCTGCACTATTGCGAGCTGCAAATGCCACTTCCAGCTAAGCTGTGCAGAAGAAGAACAGCAAGAAGAAGAAATATCTCGAAATATGTCCGTCAGGCCCCTTCCCTTGAGATAAATCTGCAAATATCTCGGAAACGAAGAGAGCTATGGCAAAATGTTAAGAGACCTTTTTTGTAGAGAATTAAGTTTCCTACTTTTCATGTTCTATGATATTTTTTGATCAGATGCGTAGTTCTCGAGATATATCAAGATATTTAAAAGTTCCGAAGCCGCACCAACATAATAGAGATACAGAAACACCGTGGCCCCTTTCTTTGAGATAACTCTGCACTATTGCGAGCTGTAAATGCCACTTCCAGTTTAGCTGTGCAGAAGAAGAACAACAAGAAGAAGAAATATCTCGAAATATGTCCGTCAGGCCCCTTCCCTTGAGATATATCTGCAAATATCTCGGAAACGAAGCGAGCTATGGCAAAATGTTAAGAGACCTTTTTTGTAGAGAATTATGTTTCCTACAATTTATGTTCTATGATATTTTTTGATCAGAAGCGTAGTTTTCGAGATATATCGAGATATTTAAAAGTTCCGAAGCCGCCCCAACATAATAGAGATACAGAAACACCGTGGCCCCTTTCTTTGAGATAACTCTGCACTAGTGCGAGCCGCAAATGCCGCTTCCAGCTTAGCTGTGCAGAAGAAGAACAACAAGAAGAAGAAATATCTGGAAATATGTCCGTCAGGCCCCTTCCCTCGAGATAAATCTGCAAATATCTCGGAAACGAAGCGAGCTATGGCAAAATGTTAAGAGACCTTTTTTGTAGAGAATTAAGTTTCCTACTTTTTATGTTTTATGATATTTTTTGATCGGATGCGTAGTTCTCGAGATATATCAAGATATTTAAAAGTTCCGCAGCCGCACCAACATAATAGAGATACAGAAACACCGTGGCCCCTTTCTTTGAGATAACTCTGCACTATTGCGAGCTGCAAATGCCACTTCCAGCTTAGCTGTGCAGAAGAAGAACAACAAGAAGAAGAAATATCTGGAAATATGTCCGTCAGGCCCCTTCCCTTGAGATAAATCTGCAAATATCTCGGAAACGAAGCGAGCTACGGCAAAATGTTAAGAGACCTTTTTTGTAGAGAATTATATTTCCCACAATTTAGGTTCTATGATATTTTTTGATCAGAAGCGTAGTTTTCGAGATATATCCAGATATTTAAAAGATCCGAAGCTGCACCAACATAATAGAGATACAGAAACACCGTGGCCCCTTTCTTTGAGATAACTCTGCACTAGTGCGAGCCGCAAATGCCGCTTCCAGCTTAGCTGTGCAGAAGAAGAACAACAAGAAGAAGAAATATCTCGAAATATGTCCGTCAGGCCTCTTCCCTCGAGATAAATCTGCAAATATCTCGGAAACGAAGCGAGCTATGGCAAAATGTTAAGAGACCTTTTCTGTAGAGAATTAAGTTTCCTACTTTTTATGTTTTATGATATTTTTTGATCGGATGCGTAGTTCTCGAGATATATCAAGATATTTAAAAGTTCCGAAGCCGCACCAACATAATAGAGATACAGAAACACCGTGGCCCCTTTCTTTGAGATAACTCTGCACTATTGCGAGCTGCAAATGCCACTTCCAGCTTAGCTGTGCAGAAGAAGAACAACAAGAAGAAGAAATATCTGGAAATATGTCCGTCAGGCCCCTTCCCTTGAGATAAATCTGCAAATATCTCGGAAACGAAGCGAGCTATGGCAAAATGATAAGAGACCTTATTTGTAGAGAATTAAGTTTCCTACTTTTTATGTTCTATGATATTTTTTGATCAGATGCGTAGTTCTCGAGATATATCAAGATATTTAAAAGTTCCGAAGCTGCACCAACATAATAGAGGTACCGAAACACCGTGGCCTCTTTCTTTGAGATAACTCTGCACTATTGCGAGCTGCAAATGCCACTTCGAGCTTAGCTGTGCAGAAGAAGAACAACAAGAAGAAGAAACATCTCGAAATATGTCCGTCAGGCCCCTTCCCTTGAGATATATCTGCAAATATCTAGGAAACGAAGCGAGCCATGGCAAAATGTTAAGAGACCGTTTTTGTAGAGAATTAAGTTTCCTACTTTTTATGTTCTATGATATTTTTTGATCAGACGCGTAGTTCTCGAGATATATCAAGATATTTAAAAGTTCCGAAGCCGCACCAACATAATAGAGATACAGAAACACCGTGGCCCCTTTCTTTGAGATAACTCTGCACTATTGCGAGCTGCAAATGCCACTTCCAGCTAAGCTGTGCAGAAGAAGAACAGCAAGAAGAAGAAATATCTCGAAATATGTCCGTCAGGCCCCTTCCCTTGAGATAAATCTGCAAATATCTCGGAAACGAAGAGAGCTATGGCAAAATGTTAAGAGACCTTTTTTGTAGAGAATTAAGTTTCCTACTTTTCATGTTCTATGATATTTTTTGATCAGATGCGTAGTTCTCGAGATATATCAAGATATTTAAAAGTTCCGAAGCCGCACCAACATAATAGAGATACAGAAACACCGTGGCCCCTTTCTTTGAGATAACTCTGCACTATTGCGAGCTGTAAATGCCACTTCCAGTTTAGCTGTGCAGAAGAAGAACAACAAGAAGAAGAAATATCTCGAAATATGTCCGTCAGGCCCCTTCCCTTGAGATATATCTGCAAATATCTCGGAAACGAAGCGAGCTATGGCAAAATGTTAAGAGACCTTTTTTGTAGAGAATTATGTTTCCTACAATTTATGTTCTATGATATTTTTTGATCAGAAGCGTAGTTTTCGAGATATATCGAGATATTTAAAAGTTCCGAAGCCGCCCCAACATAATAGAGATACAGAAACACCGTGGCCCCTTTCTTTGAGATAACTCTGCACTAGTGCGAGCCGCAAATGCCGCTTCCAGCTTAGCTGTGCAGAAGAAGAACAACAAGAAGAAGAAATATCTGGAAATATGTCCGTCAGGCCCCTTCCCTCGAGATAAATCTGCAAATATCTCGGAAACGAAGCGAGCTATGGCAAAATGTTAAGAGACCTTTTTTGTAGAGAATTAAGTTTCCTACTTTTTATGTTTTATGATATTTTTTGATCGGATGCGTAGTTCTCGAGATATATCAAGATATTTAAAAGTTCCGCAGCCGCACCAACATAATAGAGATACAGAAACACCGTGGCCCCTTTCTTTGAGATAACTCTGCACTATTGCGAGCTGCAAATGCCACTTCCAGCTTAGCTGTGCAGAAGAAGAACAACAAGAAGAAGAAATATCTGGAAATATGTCCGTCAGGCCCCTTCCCTTGAGATAAATCTGCAAATATCTCGGAAACGAAGCGAGCTACGGCAAAATGTTAAGAGACCTTTTTTGTAGAGAATTATATTTCCCACAATTTAGGTTCTATGATATTTTTTGATCAGAAGCGTAGTTTTCGAGATATATCGAGATATTTAAAAGATCCGAAGCCGCACCAACATAATAGAGATACAGAAACACCGTGGCCCCTTTCTTTGAGATAACTCTGCACCATTGCGAGCTGCAAATGCCACTTCCAGCTTAGCTGTGCAGAAGAAGACCAACAAGAAGAAGAAATATCTCGAAATATGTCCGTCAGGCCCCTTCCCTTGAGATAAATCTGCAAATATCTCGGAAACGAAGCGAGCTATGGCAAAATGTTAAGAGACCTTATTTGTAGAGAATTAAGTTTCCTACTTTTTATGTTGTATGATATTATTTGATCAGATGCGTAGTTCTCGAGATATATCAAGATATTTAAAAGTTCCGAAGCCGCACCAACATAATAGAGATACAGAAACACCGTGGCATCTTTCTTTGAGATAACTCTGCACTAGTGCGAGCCGCAAATGCCACTTCCAGCTTAGCTGTGCAGAAGAAGAACAACAAGAAGAAGAAATATCTCGAAATATGTCCGTCAGGCCCCTTCCCTTGAGATAAATCTGCAAATATCTCGGAAACGAAGCGAGCTATGGTAAAATGTTAAGAGACCTTTTTTGTAGAGAATTAAGTTTCCTACTTTTTATGTTCTATGATATTTTTTGATCAGATGCGTAGTTCTCGAGATATATCAAGATATTTAAAAGTTCCGAAGCCGCACCAACATAATAGAGATACAGAAACACCGTGGCCCCTTTGTTTGAGATAACTCTGCACTAGTGCGAGCCGCAAATGCCACTTCCAGCTTAGCTGTGCAGAAGAAGAACAACAAGAAGAACAAATATCTCGAAATATGTCCGTCAGGCCACTTCCCTTGAGATAAATCTGCAAATATCTCGGAAACGAAGCGAGCTATGGCAAAATGTTAAGAGACCTTCTTTGTAGAGAATTATGTTTCCTACTTTTTATGTTCTATGATATTTTTTGATCAGACGCGTAGCTCTCGAGATATATCAAGATATTTAAAAGTTCCGAAGCCGCACCAACATAATAGAGATACAGAAACACCGTGGCCCCTTTCTTTGAGATAACTCTGCACTATTGCGAGCTGCAAATGCCACTTCCAGCTTAGCTGTGCAGAAGAAGAACAACAAGAAGAAGAAATATCTGGAAATATGTCCGTCAGGCCCCTTCCCTTGAGATAAATCTGCAAATATCTCGGAAACGAAGCGAGCTACGGCAAAATGTTAAGAGACCTTTTTTGTAGAGAATTATATTTCCCACAATTTAGGTTCTATGATATTTTTTGATCAGAAGCGTAGTTTTCGAGATATATCGAGATATTTAAAAGATCCGAAGCCGCACCAACATAATAGAGATACAGAAACACCGTGGCCCCTTTCTTTGAGATAACTCTGCACCATTGCGAGCTGCAAATGCCACTTCCAGCTTAGCTGTGCAGAAGAAGACCAACAAGAAGAAGAAATATCTCGAAATATGTCCGTCAGGCCCCTTCCCTTGAGATAAATCTGCAAATATCTCGGAAACGAAGCGAGCTATGGCAAAATGTTAAGAGACCTTATTTGTAGAGAATTAAGTTTCCTACTTTTTATGTTGTATGATATTATTTGATCAGATGCGTAGTTCTCGAGATATATCAAGATATTTAAAAGTTCCGAAGCCGCACCAACATAATAGAGATACAGAAACACCGTGGCATCTTTCTTTGAGATAACTCTGCACTAGTGCGAGCCGCAAATGCCACTTCCAGCTTAGCTGTGCAGAAGAAGAACAACAAGAAGAAGAAATATCTCGAAATATGTCCGTCAGGCCCCTTCCCTTGAGATAAATCTGCAAATATCTCGGAAACGAAGCGAGCTATGGTAAAATGTTAAGAGACCTTTTTTGTAGAGAATTAAGTTTCCTACTTTTTATGTTCTATGATATTTTTTGATCAGATGCGTAGTTCTCGAGATATATCAAGATATTTAAAAGTTCCGAAGCCGCACCAACATAATAGAGATACAGAAACACCGTGGCCCCTTTGTTTGAGATAACTCTGCACTAGTGCGAGCCGCAAATGCCACTTCCAGCTTAGCTGTGCAGAAGAAGAACAACAAGAAGAACAAATATCTCGAAATATGTCCGTCAGGCCACTTCCCTTGAGATAAATCTGCAAATATCTCGGAAACGAAGCGAGCTATGGCAAAATGTTAAGAGACCTTCTTTGTAGAGAATTATGTTTCCTACTTTTTATGTTCTATGATATTTTTTGATCAGACGCGTAGCTCTCGAGATATATCAAGATATTTAAAAGTTCCGAAGCCGCACCAACATAATAGCGATACAGAAACACCGTGGCCCCTCTCTTTGAGATAACTCTGCACTATTGCGAGCTGGAAATGCCACGTCCAGTTTAGCTGTGCAGAAGAAGAACAACAAGAAGAAGAAATATCTCGAAATATGTCCGTTAGGCCCCTTCCCTTGAGATAAATCTGCAAATATCTCGGAAACGAAGCGAGCTATGGCAAAATGTTAAGAGACCTTTTTTGTAGAGAATTATGTTTCCTACAATTTATGTTCTATGATATTTTTTAATCAGAAGCGTAGTTCTCGAGATATATCGAGATATTTAAAAGTTCCGAAGCCGCACCAACATAATAGAGATACAGAAACACCGTGGCCCCTTTCTTTGAGATAACTCTGCACTATTGCGAGCTGCAAATGCCACTTCCAGCTTAGCTGTGCAGAGGAAGAACAACAAGAAGAAGAAATATCTCGAAATATGTCCGTCAGGCCAGTTCCTTTGAGCTGAATCTGCAAATATCTCGGAAACGAAGCGAGCTATGGCAAAATGTTAAGAGACCTTTTTTGTAGAGAATTGAGTTTCCTACTTTTTATGTTCTATGATATTTTTTGATCAGATGCGTAGTTCTCGAGATATATCAAGATATTTAAAAGTTAAGAAGCCGCACCATCATAATAGAGATACAGAAACACCGTGGCCCCTTTCTTTGAGATAACTCTGCACTATTGCGAGCTGGAAATGCCACTTCCAGTTTAGCTGTGCAGAAGAAGAACAACAAGAAGAAGAAATATCTCGAAATATGTCCGTTAGGCCCCTTCCCTTGAGATAAATCTGCAAATATTTCGGAAACGAAGCGAGCTATGGCAAAATGTTAAGAGACCTTTTTTGTAGAGAATTAAGTTTCCTACGTTTTATGTTGTATGATATTTTTTGATCAGATGCGTAGTTCTCGAGATATATCAAGATATTTAAAAGTTCCGAAGCCGCACCAACATAATAGAGATACAGAAACACCGTGGCCCCTCTCTTTGAGATAACTCTGCACTATTGCGAGCTGCAAATGCCACTTCCAGCTTAGCTGTGCAGAAGAAGAACAACAAGAAGAAGAAATATCTGGAAATATGTCCGTCAGGCCCCTTCCCTTGAGATAAATCTGCAAATATCTCGGAAACGAAGCGAGCTACGGCAAAATGTTAAGAGACCTTTTTTGTAGAGAATTATATTTCCCACAATTTAGGTTCTATGATATTTTTTGATCAGAAGCGTAGTTTTCGAGATATATCGAGATATTTAAAAGATCCGAAGCCGCACCAACATAATAGAGATACAGAAACACCGTGGCCCCTTTCTTTGAGATAACTCTGCACCATTGCGAGCTGCAAATGCCACTTCCAGCTTAGCTGTGCAGAAGAAGACCAACAAGAAGAAGAAATATCTCGAAATATGTCCGTCAGGCCCCTTCCCTTGAGATAAATCTGCAAATATCTCGGAAACGAAGCGAGCTATGGCAAAATGTTAAGAGACCTTATTTGTAGAGAATTAAGTTTCCTACTTTTTATGTTGTATGATATTATTTGATCAGATGCGTAGTTCTCGAGATATATCAAGATATTTAAAAGTTCCGAAGCCGCACCAACATAATAGAGATACAGAAACACCGTGGCATCTTTCTTTGAGATAACTCTGCACTAGTGCGAGCCGCAAATGCCACTTCCAGCTTAGCTGTGCAGAAGAAGAACAACAAGAAGAAGAAATATCTCGAAATATGTCCGTCAGGCCCCTTCCCTTGAGATAAATCTGCAAATATCTCGGAAACGAAGCGAGCTATGGTAAAATGTTAAGAGACCTTTTTTGTAGAGAATTAAGTTTCCTACTTTTTATGTTCTATGATATTTTATGATCAGATGCGTAGTTCTCGAGATATATCAAGATATTTAAAAGTTCCGAAGCCGCACCAACATAATAGAGATACAGAAACACCGTGGCCCCTTTGTTTGAGATAACTCTGCACTAGTGCGAGCCGCAAATGCCACTTCCAGCTTAGCTGTGCAGAAGAAGAACAACAAGAAGAACAAATATCTCGAAATATGTCCGTCAGGCCACTTCCCTTGAGATAAATCTGCAAATATCTCGGAAACGAAGCGAGCTATGGCAAAATGTTAAGAGACCTTCTTTGTAGAGAATTATGTTTCCTACTTTTTATGTTCTATGATATTTTTTGATCAGACGCGTAGCTCTCGAGATATATCAAGATATTTAAAAGTTCCGAAGCCGCACCAACATAATAGCGATACAGAAACACCGTGGCCCCTCTCTTTGAGATAACTCTGCACTATTGCGAGCTGGAAATGCCACGTCCAGTTTAGCTGTGCAGAAGAAGAACAACAAGAAGAAGAAATATCTCGAAATATGTCCGTTAGGCCCCTTCCCTTGAGATAAATCTGCAAATATCTCGGAAACGAAGCGAGCTATGGCAAAATGTTAAGAGACCTTTTTTGTAGAGAATTATGTTTCCTACAATTTATGTTCTATGATATTTTTTGATCAGAAGCGTAGTTCTCGAGATATATCGAGATATTTAAAAGTTCCGAAGCCGCACCAACATAATAGAGATACAGAAACACCGTGGCCCCTTTCTTTGAGATAACTCTGCACTATTGCGAGCTGCAAATGCCACTTCCAGCTTAGCTGTGCAGAGGAAGAACAACAAGAAGAAGAAATATCTCGAAATATGTCCGTCAGGCCAGTTCCTTTGAGCTGAATCTGCAAATATCTCGGAAACGAAGCGAGCTATGGCAAAATGTTAAGAGACCTTTTTTGTAGAGAATTGAGTTTCCTACTTTTTATGTTCTATGATATTTTTTGATCAGATGCGTAGTTCTCGAGATATATCAAGATATTTAAAAGTTAAGAAGCCGCACCATCATAATAGAGATACAGAAACACCGTGGCCCCTTTCTTTGGGATAACTCTGCACTATTGCGAGCTGGAAATGCCACTTCCAGTTTAGCTGTGCAGAAGAAGAACAACAAGAAGAAGAAATATCTCGAAATATGTCCGTTAGGCCCCTTCCCTTGAGATAAATCTGCAAATATTTCGGAAACGAAGCGAGCTATGGCAAAATGTTAAGAGACCTTTTTTGTAGAGAATTAAGTTTCCTACGTTTTATGTTGTATGATATTTTTTGATCAGATGCGTAGTTCTCGAGATATATCAAGATATTTAAAAGTTCCGAAGCCGCACCAACATAATAGAGATACAGAAACACCGTGGCCCCTCTCTTTGAGATAACTCTGCACTATTGCGAGCTGGAAATGCCACTTCCAGTTTAGCTGTGCAAAAGAAGAACAACAAGAAGAAGAAATATCTCGAAATATGTCCGTTAGGCCCCTTCCCTTGAGATAAATCTGCAAATATCTCGGAAACGAAGCGAGCTATGGCAAAATCTTACGAGACTTTTTTGTAGAGAATTAAGTTTCCTACTTTTTATGTTCTATGATATTTTTCGATCAGATGCGTAGTTCTCGAGATATATCAAGATATTTAAAAGTTCCGAAGCCGCACCAACATAATAGAGATACAGAAACACCGTGGCCCCTTTCTTTGAGATAACTCTGCACTATTGCGAGCTGGAAATGCCACTTCCAGTTTAGCTGTGCAGAAGAAGAACAACAAGAAGAAGAAATATCTCGAAATATGTCCGTTAGGCCCCTTCCCTTGAGGTAAATCTGCAAATATTTCGGAAACGAAGCGAGCTATGGCAAAATGTTAAGAGACCTTTTTTGTAGAGAATTAAGTTTCCTACTTTTTATGTTTTATGATATTTTTTGATCGGATGCGTAGTTCTCGAGATATATCAAGATATTTAAAAGTTCCGCAGCCGCACCAACATAATAGAGATACAGAAACACCGTGGCCCCTTTCTTTGAGATAACTCTGCACTATTGCGAGCTGCAAATGCCACTTCCAGCTTAGCTGTGCAGAAGAAGAACAACAAGAAGAAGAAATATCTGGAAATATGTCCGTCAGGCCCCTTCCCTTGAGATAAATCTGCAAATATCTCGGAAACGAAGCGAGCTACGGCAAAATGTTAAGAGACCTTTTTTGTAGAGAATTATATTTCCCACAATTTAGGTTCTATGATATTTTTTGATCAGAAGCGTAGTTTTCGAGATATATCGAGATATTTAAAAGATCCGAAGCCGCACCAACATAATAGAGATACAGAAACACCGTGGCCCCTTTCTTTGAGATAACTCTGCACCATTGCGAGCTGCAAATGCCACTTCCAGCTTAGCTGTGCAGAAGAAGACCAACAAGAAGAAGAAATATCTCGAAATATGTCCGTCAGGCCCCTTCCCTTGAGATAAATCTGCAAATATCTCGGAAACGAAGCGAGCTATGGCAAAATGTTAAGAGACCTTATTTGTAGAGAATTAAGTTTCCTACTTTTTATGTTGTATGATATTATTTGATCAGATGCGTAGTTCTCGAGATATATCAAGATATTTAAAAGTTCCGAAGCCGCACCAACATAATAGAGATACAGAAACACCGTGGCATCTTTCTTTGAGATAACTCTGCACTAGTGCGAGCCGCAAATGCCACTTCCAGCTTAGCTGTGCAGAAGAAGAACAACAAGAAGAAGAAATATCTCGAAATATGTCCGTCAGGCCCCTTCCCTTGAGATAAATCTGCAAATATCTCGGAAACGAAGCGAGCTATGGTAAAATGTTAAGAGACCTTTTTTGTAGAGAATTAAGTTTCCTACTTTTTATGTTCTATGATATTTTTTGATCAGATGCGTAGTTCTCGAGATATATCAAGATATTTAAAAGTTCCGAAGCCGCACCAACATAATAGAGATACAGAAACACCGTGGCCCCTTTGTTTGAGATAACTCTGCACTAGTGCGAGCCGCAAATGCCACTTCCAGCTTAGCTGTGCAGAAGAAGAACAACAAGAAGAACAAATATCTCGAAATATGTCCGTCAGGCCACTTCCCTTGAGATAAATCTGCAAATATCTCGGAAACGAAGCGAGCTATGGCAAAATGTTAAGAGACCTTCTTTGTAGAGAATTATGTTTCCTACTTTTTATGTTCTATGATATTTTTTGATCAGACGCGTAGCTCTCGAGATATATCAAGATATTTAAAAGTTCCGAAGCCGCACCAACATAATAGAGATACAGAAACACCGTGGCCCCTTTCTTTGAGATAACTCTGCACTATTGCGAGCTGCAAATGCCACTTCCAGCTTAGCTGTGCAGAAGAAGAACAACAAGAAGAAGAAATATCTGGAAATATGTCCGTCAGGCCCCTTCCCTTGAGATAAATCTGCAAATATCTCGGAAACGAAGCGAGCTACGGCAAAATGTTAAGAGACCTTTTTTGTAGAGAATTATATTTCCCACAATTTAGGTTCTATGATATTTTTTGATCAGAAGCGTAGTTTTCGAGATATATCGAGATATTTAAAAGATCCGAAGCCGCACCAACATAATAGAGATACAGAAACACCGTGGCCCCTTTCTTTGAGATAACTCTGCACCATTGCGAGCTGCAAATGCCACTTCCAGCTTAGCTGTGCAGAAGAAGACCAACAAGAAGAAGAAATATCTCGAAATATGTCCGTCAGGCCCCTTCCCTTGAGATAAATCTGCAAATATCTCGGAAACGAAGCGAGCTATGGCAAAATGTTAAGAGACCTTATTTGTAGAGAATTAAGTTTCCTACTTTTTATGTTGTATGATATTATTTGATCAGATGCGTAGTTCTCGAGATATATCAAGATATTTAAAAGTTCCGAAGCCGCACCAACATAATAGAGATACAGAAACACCGTGGCATCTTTCTTTGAGATAACTCTGCACTAGTGCGAGCCGCAAATGCCACTTCCAGCTTAGCTGTGCAGAAGAAGAACAACAAGAAGAAGAAATATCTCGAAATATGTCCGTCAGGCCCCTTCCCTTGAGATAAATCTGCAAATATCTCGGAAACGAAGCGAGCTATGGTAAAATGTTAAGAGACCTTTTTTGTAGAGAATTAAGTTTCCTACTTTTTATGTTCTATGATATTTTTTGATCAGATGCGTAGTTCTCGAGATATATCAAGATATTTAAAAGTTCCGAAGCCGCACCAACATAATAGAGATACAGAAACACCGTGGCCCCTTTGTTTGAGATAACTCTGCACTAGTGCGAGCCGCAAATGCCACTTCCAGCTTAGCTGTGCAGAAGAAGAACAACAAGAAGAACAAATATCTCGAAATATGTCCGTCAGGCCACTTCCCTTGAGATAAATCTGCAAATATCTCGGAAACGAAGCGAGCTATGGCAAAATGTTAAGAGACCTTCTTTGTAGAGAATTATGTTTCCTACTTTTTATGTTCTATGATATTTTTTGATCAGACGCGTAGCTCTCGAGATATATCAAGATATTTAAAAGTTCCGAAGCCGCACCAACATAATAGCGATACAGAAACACCGTGGCCCCTCTCTTTGAGATAACTCTGCACTATTGCGAGCTGGAAATGCCACGTCCAGTTTAGCTGTGCAGAAGAAGAACAACAAGAAGAAGAAATATCTCGAAATATGTCCGTTAGGCCCCTTCCCTTGAGATAAATCTGCAAATATCTCGGAAACGAAGCGAGCTATGGCAAAATGTTAAGAGACCTTTTTTGTAGAGAATTATGTTTCCTACAATTTATGTTCTATGATATTTTTTGATCAGAAGCGTAGTTCTCGAGATATATCGAGATATTTAAAAGTTCCGAAGCCGCACCAACATAATAGAGATACAGAAACACCGTGGCCCCTTTCTTTGAGATAACTCTGCACTATTGCGAGCTGCAAATGCCACTTCCAGCTTAGCTGTGCAGAAGAAGAACAACAAGAAGAAGAAATATCTCGAAATATGTCCGTTAGGCCCCTTCCCTTGAGATAAATCTGCAAATATTTCGGAAACGAAGCGAGCTATGGCAAAATGTTAAGAGACCTTTTTTGTAGAGAATTAAGTTTCCTACGTTTTATGTTGTATGATATTTTTTGATCAGATGCGTAGTTCTCGAGATATATCAAGATATTTAAAAGTTCCGAAGCCGCACCAACATAATAGAGATACAGAAACACCGTGGCCCCTCTCTTTGAGATAACTCTGCACTATTGCGAGCTGCAAATGCCACTTCCAGCTTAGCTGTGCAGAAGAAGAACAACAAGAAGAAGAAATATCTGGAAATATGTCCGTCAGGCCCCTTCCCTTGAGATAAATCTGCAAATATCTCGGAAACGAAGCGAGCTACGGCAAAATGTTAAGAGACCTTTTTTGTAGAGAATTATATTTCCCACAATTTAGGTTCTATGATATTTTTTGATCAGAAGCGTAGTTTTCGAGATATATCGAGATATTTAAAAGATCCGAAGCCGCACCAACATAATAGAGATACAGAAACACCGTGGCCCCTTTCTTTGAGATAACTCTGCACCATTGCGAGCTGCAAATGCCACTTCCAGCTTAGCTGTGCAGAAGAAGACCAACAAGAAGAAGAAATATCTCGAAATATGTCCGTCAGGCCCCTTCCCTTGAGATAAATCTGCAAATATCTCGGAAACGAAGCGAGCTATGGCAAAATGTTAAGAGACCTTATTTGTAGAGAATTAAGTTTCCTACTTTTTATGTTGTATGATATTATTTGATCAGATGCGTAGTTCTCGAGATATATCAAGATATTTAAAAGTTCCGAAGCCGCACCAACATAATAGAGATACAGAAACACCGTGGCATCTTTCTTTGAGATAACTCTGCACTAGTGCGAGCCGCAAATGCCACTTCCAGCTTAGCTGTGCAGAAGAAGAACAACAAGAAGAAGAAATATCTCGAAATATGTCCGTCAGGCCCCTTCCCTTGAGATAAATCTGCAAATATCTCGGAAACGAAGCGAGCTATGGTAAAATGTTAAGAGACCTTTTTTGTAGAGAATTAAGTTTCCTACTTTTTATGTTCTATGATATTTTTTGATCAGATGCGTAGTTCTCGAGATATATCAAGATATTTAAAAGTTCCGAAGCCGCACCAACATAATAGAGATACAGAAACACCGTGGCCCCTTTGTTTGAGATAACTCTGCACTAGTGCGAGCCGCAAATGCCACTTCCAGCTTAGCTGTGCAGAAGAAGAACAACAAGAAGAACAAATATCTCGAAATATGTCCGTCAGGCCACTTCCCTTGAGATAAATCTGCAAATATCTCGGAAACGAAGCGAGCTATGGCAAAATGTTAAGAGACCTTCTTTGTAGAGAATTATGTTTCCTACTTTTTATGTTCTATGATATTTTTTGATCAGACGCGTAGCTCTCGAGATATATCAAGATATTTAAAAGTTCCGAAGCCGCACCAACATAATAGCGATACAGAAACACCGTGGCCCCTCTCTTTGAGATAACTCTGCACTATTGCGAGCTGGAAATGCCACGTCCAGTTTAGCTGTGCAGAAGAAGAACAACAAGAAGAAGAAATATCTCGAAATATGTCCGTTAGGCCCCTTCCCTTGAGATAAATCTGCAAATATCTCGGAAACGAAGCGAGCTATGGCAAAATGTTAAGAGACCTTTTTTGTAGAGAATTATGTTTCCTACAATTTATGTTCTATGATATTTTTTGATCAGAAGCGTAGTTCTCGAGATATATCGAGATATTTAAAAGTTCCGAAGCCGCACCAACATAATAGAGATACAGAAACACCGTGGCCCCTTTCTTTGAGATAACTCTGCACTATTGCGAGCTGCAAATGCCACTTCCAGCTTAGCTGTGCAGAGGAAGAACAACAAGAAGAAGAAATATCTCGAAATATGTCCGTCAGGCCAGTTCCTTTGAGCTGAATCTGCAAATATCTCGGAAACGAAGCGAGCTATGGCAAAATGTTAAGAGACCTTTTTTGTAGAGAATTGAGTTTCCTACTTTTTATGTTCTATGCTATTTTTTGATCAGATGCGTAGTTCTCGAGATATATCAAGATATTTAAAAGTTAAGAAGCCGCACCATCATAATAGAGATACAGAAACACCGTGGCCCCTTTCTTTGAGATAACTCTGCACTATTGCGAGCTGGAAATGCCACTTCCAGTTTAGCTGTGCAGAAGAAGAACAACAAGAAGAAGAAATATCTCGAAATATGTCCGTTAGGCCCCTTCCCTTGAGATAAATCTGCAAATATTTCGGAAACGAAGCGAGCTATGGCAAAATGTTAAGAGACCTTTTTTGTAGAGAATTAAGTTTCCTACGTTTTATGTTGTATGATATTTTTTGATCAGATGCGTAGTTCTCGAGATATATCAAGATATTTAAAAGTTCCGAAGCCGCACCAACATAATAGAGATACAGAAACACCGTGGCCCCTCTCTTTGAGATAACTCTGCACTATTGCGAGCTGGAAATGCCACTTCCAGTTTAGCTGTGCAAAAGAAGAACAACAAGAAGAAGAAATATCTCGAAATATGTCCGTTAGGCCCCTTCCCTTGAGATAAATCTGCAAATATCTCGGAAACGAAGCGAGCTATGGCAAAATCTTACCAGACTTTTTTGTAGAGAATTAAGTTTCCTACTTTTTATGTTCTATGATATTTTTCGATCAGATGCGTAGTTCTCGAGATATATCAAGATATTTAAAAGTTCCGAAGCCGCACCAACATAATAGAGATACAGAAACACCGTGGCCCCTTTCTTTGAGATAACTCTGCACTATTGCGAGCTGGAAATGCCACTTCCAGTTTAGCTGTGCAGAAGAAGAACAACAAGAAGAAGAAATATCTCGAAATATGTCCGTTAGGCCCCTTCCCTTGAGGTAAATCTGCAAATATTTCGGAAACGAAGCGAGCTATGGCAAAATGTTAAGAGACCTTTTTTGTAGAGAATTAAGTTTCCTACGTTTTATGTTGTATGATATTTTTTGATCAGATGCGTAGTTCTCGAGATATATCAAGATATTTAAAAGTTCCGAAGCCGCACCAACATAATAGAGATACAGAAACACCGTGGCCCCTCTCTTTGAGATAACTCTGCACTATTGCGAGCTGGAAATGCCACTTCCAGTTTAGCTGTGCAGAAGAAGAACAACAAGAAGAAGAAATATCTCGAAATATGTCCGTTAGGCCCCTTCCCTTGAGATAAATCTGCAAATATCTCGGAAACGAAGCGAGCTATGGCAAAATCTTACGAGACTTTTTTGTAGAGAATTAAGTTTCCTACTTTTTATGTTCTATGATATTTTTTGATCAGATGCGTAGTTCTCGAGATATATCAAGATATTTAAAAGTTCCGAAGCCGCACCAACATAATAGAGATACAGAAACACCGTGGCCCCTTTCTTTGAGATAACTCTGTACTATTGCGAGCCGGAAATGCCACTTCCAGTTTAGCTGTGCAGAAGAAGAACAACAAGAAGAAGAAATATCTCGAAATATGTCCGTTAGGCCCCTTCCCTTGAGATGAATCTGCAAATATCTCGGAAACGAAGCGAGCTATCGCAAAATGTTAAGAGACGTTTTTTGTAGAGAATTATGTTCCCTACAATTTATGTTCTATGATATTTTTTGATCAGAAGCGTAGTTTTCGAGATATATCGAGATATTTAAAAGTTCCGAAGCAGCACCAACATAATAGAGATACAGAAACACCGTGGCCCCTTTCTTTGAGATAACTCTGCACTATTGCGAGCTGCAAATGCCACTTCCAGCTTAGCTGTGCAGAAGAAGAACAACAAGAAGAAGAAATATCTCGAAATGTGTCCGTCAGGCCCCTTCCCTTGAGATAAATCTGCAAATATCTCGGAAACGAAGAGAGCTATGGCAAAATGTTGAGAGACCTTTTTTGTAGAGAATTAAGTTTCCTACTTTTTATGTTCTATGATATTTTTTGATCAGATGCGTAGTTCTCGAGATATATCAAGATATTTAAAAGTTCCGAAGCCGCACCAACATAATAGAGATACAGAAACACCGTGGCCCCTTTCTTTGAGATAACTCTGTACTATTGCGAGCTGGAAATGCCACTTCCAGTTTAGCTGTGCAGAAGAAGAACAACAAGAAGAAGAAATATCTCGAAATATGTCCGTTAGGCCCCTTCCCTTGAGATGAATCTGCAAATATCTCGGAAACGAAGCGAGCTATGGCAAAATGTTAAGAGACGTTTTTTGTAGAGAATTATGTTTCCTACAATTTATGTTCTATGATATTTTTTGATCAGAAGCGTAGTTTTCGGGATATATCGAGATATTTAAAAGTTCCGAAGCAGCACCAACATAATAGAGATACAGAAACACCGTGGCCCCTTTCTTTGAGATAACTCTGCACTAGTGCGAGCCGCAAATGCCACTTCCAGCTTAGCTGTGCAGAAGAAGAACAACAAGAAGAAGAAATATCTCGAAATATGTCCGTCAGGCCCCTTCCCTTGAGATAAATCTGCAAATATCTCGGAAACGAAGCGAGCTATGGCAAAATGTTAAGAGACCTTTTTTGTAGAGAATTAAGTTTCCTACTTTTTATGTTCTATGATATTTTTTGATCAGATGCGTAGTTCTCGAGATATATCAAGATATTTAAAAGTTCCGAAGCCGCACCAACATAATAGAGATACAGAAACACCGTGGCCCCTCTCTTTGAGATAACTCTGCACTAGTGCGAGCTGGAAATGCCACTTCCAGTTTAGCTGTGCAGAAGAAGAACAACAAGAAGAAGAAATATCTCGAAATATGTCCGTCAGGCCCCTTCCCTTGAGATAAATCTGCAAATATCTCGGAAACGAAGCGAGCTATGGCAAAATGTTAAGAGACCTTTTTTGTAGAGAATTATGTTTCCTACTTTTTATGTTCTATGATATTTTTTGATCAGACGCGTAGCTCTCGAGATATATCAAGATATTTAAAAGTTCCGAAGCCGCACCAACATAATAGCGATACAGAAACACCGTGGCCCCTCTCTTTGAGATAACTCTGCACTATTGCGAGCTGGAAATGCCACGTCCAGTTTAGCTGTGCAGAAGAAGAACAACAAGAAGAAGAAATATCTCGAAATATGTCCGTTAGGCCCCTTCCCTTGAGATAAATCTGCAAATATCTCGGAAACGAAGCGAGCTATGGCAAAATGTTAAGCGACCTTTTTTGTAGAGAATTATGTTTCCTACAATTTATGTTCTATGATATTTTTTGATCAGAAGCGTAGTTTTCGAGATATATCGAGATATTTAAAAGTTCCGAAGCCGCACCAACATAATAGAGATACAGAAACACCGTGGCCCCTTTCTTTGAGATAACTCTGCACTATTGCGAGCTGCAAATGCCACTTCCAGCTTAGCTGTGCAGAGGAAGAACAACAAGAAGAAGAAATATCTCGAAATATGTCCGTCAGGCCAGTTCCTTTGAGCTGAATCTGCAAATATCTCGGAAACGAAGCGAGCTATGGCAAAATGTTAAGAGACCTTTTTTGTAGAGAATTGAGTTTCCTACTTTTTATGTTCTATGATATTTTTTGATCAGATGCGTAGTTCTCGAGATATATCAAGATATTTAAAAGTGAAGAAGCCGCACCAACATAATAGAGATACAGAAACACCGTGGCCCCTTTCTTTGAGATAACTCTGCACTATTGCGAGCTGGAAATGCCACTTCCAGTTTAGCTGTGCAGAAGAAGAACAACAAGAAGAAGAAATATCTCGAAATATGTCCGTTAGGCCCCTTCCCTTGAGATAAATCTGCAAATATTTCGGAAACGAAGCGAGCTATGGCAAAATGTTAAGAGACCTTTTTTGTAGAGAATTAAGTTTCCTACGTTTTATGTTGTATGATATTTTTTGATCAGATGCGTAGTTCTCGAGATATATCAAGATATTTAAAAGTTCCGAAGCCGCACCAACATAATAGAGATACAGAAACACCGTGGCCCCTCTCTTTGAGATAACTCTGCACTATTGCGAGCTGGAAATGCCACTTCCAGTTTAGCTGTGCAGAAGAAGAACAACAAGAAGAAGAAATATCTCGAAATATGTCCGTTAGGCCCCTTCCGTTGAGATAAATCTGCAAATATCTCGGAAACGAAGCGAGCTATGGCAAAATCTTACGAGACTTTTTTGTAGAGAATTAAGTTTCCTACTTTTTATGTTCTATGATATTTTTTGATCAGATGCGTAGTTCTCGAGATATATCAAGATATTTAAAAGTTCCGAAGCCGCACCAACATAATAGAGATACAGAAACACCGTGGCCCCTCTCTTTGAGATAACTCTGCACTATTGCGAGCTGGAAATGCCACTTCCAGTTTAGCTGTGCAGAAGAAGAACAACAAGAAGAAGAAATATCTCCAAATATGTCCGTTAGGCCCCTTCCCTTGAGATAAATCTGCAAATATCTCGGAAACCAAGAGAGCTATGGCAAAATGTTAAGAGACCTTTTTTGTAGAGAATTATGTTTCCTACAATTTATGTTCTATGATATTTTTTGATCAGAAGCGTAGTTTTCGAGATATATCGAGATATTTAAAAGTTCCGAAGCCGCACCAACATAATAGAGATACAGAAACACCGTGGCCCCTTTCTTTGAGATAACTCTGCACTAGTGCGAGCCGCAAATGCCACTTCCAGCTTAGCTGTGCAGAAGAAGAACAACAAGAAGAAGAAATATCTCGAAATATGTCCGTCAGGCCCCTTCCCTTGAGATAAATCTGCAAATATCTCGGAAACGAAGCGAGCTATGGCAAAATGTTAAGAGACATTTTTTGTAGAGAATTATGTTTCCTACAATTTATGTTCTATGATATTTTTTGATCAGAAGCGTAGTTTTCGAGATATATCGAGATATTTAAATGTTCCGAAGCCGCACCAACATAATAGGGATACAGAAACACCGTGGCCCCTTTCTTTGAGATAACTCTGCACTATTGCGAGCTGCAAATGCCACTTCCAGCTTAGCTGTGCAGAAGAAGAACAACAAGAAGAAGAAATATCTCGAAATATGTCCGTCAGGCCCCTTCCCTTGAGATAAATCTGCAAATATCTCGGAAACGAAGCGAGCTATGGCAAAATGTTGAGAGACCTTTTTTGTAGAGAATTAAGTTTCCTACTTTTTATGTTCTATGATATTTTTTGATCAGATGCGTAGTTCTCGAGATATATCAAGATATTTAAAAGTTCCGAAGCCGCACCAACATAATAGAGATACAGAAACACCGTGGCCCCTCTCTTTGAGATAACTCTGCACTATTGCGAGCTGGAAATGCCACTTCCAGTTTAGCTGTGCAGAAGAAGAACAACAAGAAGAAGAAATATCTCGAAATATGTCCGTCAGGCCCCTTCCCTTGAGATAAATCTGCAAATATCTCGGAAACGAAGCGAGCTATGGCAAAATGTTAAGAGACCTTTTGTGTAGAGAATTAGGTTTCCTACTTTTTATGTTCTATGATATTTTTTGATCAGATGCGTAGTTCTCGAGATATATCAAGATATTTAAAAGTTCCGAAGCCGCACCAACATAATAGAGATACAGAAACACCGTGGCCCCTCTCTTTGAGATAACTCTGCACTAGTGCGAGCTGGAAATGCCAGTTCCAGTTTAGCTGTGCAGAAGAAGAACAACAAGAAGAAGAAATATCTCGAAATATGTCCGTCAGGCCCCTTCCCTTGAGATAAATCTGCAAAGATCTCGGAAACGAAGCGAGCTATGGCAAAATGTTAAGAGACGTTTTTTGTAGAGAATTATGTTTCCTACAATTTATGTTCTATGATATTTTTTGATCAGAAGCGTAGTTTTCGAGATATATCGAGATATTTAAAAGTTCCGAAGCCGCACCAACATAATAGAGATACAGAAACACCGTGGCATCTTTCTTTGAGATAACCCTGCACTAGTGCGAGCCGCAAATGCCACTTCCAGCTTAGCTGTGCAGAAGAAGAACAACAAGAAGAAGAAATATCTCGAAATATGTCCGTCAGGCCCCTTCCCTTGAGATAAATCTGCAAATATCTCGGAAACGAAGCGAGCTATGGTAAAATGTTTAGAGACCTTTTTTGTAGAGAATTATGTTTCCTACAATTTATGTTCTATGATATTTTTTGATCAGAAGCGTAGTTTTCGAGATATATCGAGATATTTAAAAGTTCCGAAGCCGCACCAACATAATAGAGATACAGAAACACCGTGGCATCTTTCTTTGAGATAACTTTGCACTAGTGCGAGCCGCAAATGCCACTTCCAGCTTAGCTGTGCAGAAGAAGAACAACAAGAAGAAGAAATATCTCGAAATATGTCCGTCAGGCCCCTTCCCTTGAGATAAATCTGCAAATATCTCGGAAACGAAGCGAGCTATGGTAAAATGTTAAGAGACCTTTTTTGTAGAGAATTAAGTTTCCTACTTTTTATGTTCTATGATATTTCTTGATCAGATGCGTAGTTCTCGAGATATATCAAGATATTTAAAAGTTCCGAAGCCGCACCAACATAATAGAGATACAGAAACACCGTGGCCCCTTTGTTTGAGATAACTCTGCACTAGTGCGAGCCGCAAATGCCACTTCCAGCTTAGCTGTGCAGAAGAAGAACAACAAGAAGAAGAAATATCTCGAAATATGTCCGTCAGGCCCCTTCCCTTGAGATAAATCTGCAAATATCTCGGAAACGAAGCGAGCTATGGCAAAATGTTAAGAGACCTTTTTTGTAGAGAATTATGTTTCCTACAATTTATGTTCTATGATATTTTTTGATCAGAAGCGTAGTTTTCGAGATATATCGAGATATTTAAAAGTTCCGAAGCCGCACCAACATAATAGAGATACAGAAACACCGTGGCCCCTTTCTTTGAGATAACTCTGCACTATTGCGAGCTGCAAATGCCACTTCCAGCTTAGCTGTGCAGAGGAAGAACAACAAGAAGAAGAAATATCTCGAAATATGTCCGTCAGGCCAGTTCCTTTGAGCTGAATCTGCAAATATCTCGGAAACGAAGCGAGCTATGGCAAAATGTTAAGAGACCTTTTTTGTAGAGAATTATGTTTCCTACTTTTTATGTTCTATGATATTTTTTGATCAGACGCGTAGCTCTCGAGATATATCAAGATATTTAAAAGCTCCGAAGCCGCACCAACATAATAGAGATACAGAAACACCGTGGCCCCTCTCTTTGAGATAACTCTGCACTAGTGCGAGCCGCAAATGCCACTTCCAGCTTAGCTGTGCAGAAGAAGAACAACAAGAAGAAGAAATATCTCGAAATATGTCCGTCAGGCCCCTTCCCTTGAGATAAATCTGCAAATATCTCGGAAACCAAGAGAGCTATGGCAAAATGTTAAGAGACCTTTTTTGTAGAGAATTATGTTTCCTACAATTTATGTTCTATGATATTTTTTGATCAGAAGCGTAGTTTTCGAGATATATCGAGATATTTAAATGTTCCGAAGCCGCACCAACATAATAGGGATACAGAAACACCGTGGCCCCTTTCTTTGAGATAACTCTGCACTATTGCGAGCTGCAAATGCCACTTCCAGCTTAGCTGTGCAGAAGAAGAACAACAAGAAGAAGAAATATCTCGAAATATGTCCGTCAGGCCCCTTCCCTTGAGATAAATCTGCAAATATCTCGGAAACGAAGCGAGCTATGGCAAAATGTTGAGAGACCTTTTTTGTAGAGAATTAAGTTTCCTACTTTTTATGTTCTATGATATTTTTTGATCAGATGCGTAGTTCTCGAGATATATCAAGATATTTAAAAGTTCCGAAGCCGCACCAACATAATAGAGATACAGAAACACCGTGGCCCCTCTCTTTGAGATAACTCTGCACTATTGCGAGCTGGAAATGCCACTTCCAGTTTAGCTGTGCAGAAGAAGAACAACAAGAAGAAGAAATATCTCGAAATATGTCCGTCAGGCCCCTTCCCTTGAGATAAATCTGCAAATATCTCGGAAACGAACAGAGCTATGGCAAAATGTTAAGAGACCTTTTTTGTAGAAAATTAAGTTTCCTACTTTTTATGTTCTATGATATTTTTTGATCTGATGCGTAGTTCTCGAGATATATCAAGATATTTAAAAGTTCCGAAGCCGCACCAACATAATAGAGATACAGAAACACCGTGGCCCCTTTCTTTGAGATAACTCTGCACTATTGCGAGCTGTAAATGCCACTTCCAGCTTAGCTGTGCAGAAGAAGAACAACAAGAAGAAGACATATCTCGAAATATGTCCGTCAGGCCCCTTCCCTTGAGATATATCTGCAAATATCTCGGAAACGAAGCGAGCTATGGCAAAATGTTAAGAGACCTTTTTTGTAGAGAATTATGTTTCCTACAATTTACGTTCTATGATATTTTTTGATCAGAAGCGTAGTTTTCGAGATATATCGAGATATTTAAAAGTTCCGAAGCCGCACCAACATAATAGAGATACAGAAACACCGTGGCCCCTTTCTTTGAGATAACTCTGCACTATTGCGAGCCGCAAATGCCACTTCCAGCTTAGCTGTGCAGAAGAAGAACAACAAGAAGAAGAAATATCTCGAAATATGTCCGTCAGGCCCCTTCCCCTGAGATAAATCTGCAAATATCTCGGAAACGAAGCGAGCTATGGCAAAATGTTGAGAGACCTTTTTTGTAGAGAATTAAGTTTCCTACGTTTTATGTTCTATGATATTTTTTGATCAGATGCGTAGTTCTCGAGCTATATCAAGATATTTAAAAGTTCCGAAGCCGCACCAACATAATAGAGATACAGAAACACCGTGGCCCCTCTCTTTGAGATAACTCTGCACTATTGCGAGCTGGAAATGCCACTTCCAGTTTAGCTGTGCAGAAGAAGAACAACAAGAAGAAGAAATATCTCGAAATATGTCCGTCAGGCCCCTTCCCTTGAGATAAATCTGCAAATATCTCGGAAACGAAGCGAGCTATGGCAAAATGTTAAGAGACCTTTTTTGTAGAGAATTATGTTTCCAACAATTTATGTTCTATGATATTTTTTGATCAGAAGCGTAGTTTTCGAGATATATCGAGATATTTAAAAGTTCCGAAGCCGCACCAACATAATAGAGATACAGAAACACCGTGGCCCCTTTCTTTGAGATAACTCTGCACTATTGCGAGCTGCAAATGCCACTTCCAGCTTAGCTGTGCAGAGGAAGAACAACAAGAAGAAGAAATATCTCGAAATATGTCCGTCAGGCCAGTTCCATTGAGCTGAATCTGCAAATATCTCGGAAACGAAGCGAGCTATGGCAAAATGTTAGGAGATGTTTTTTGTAGAGAATTATGTTTCCTACAATTTATGTTCTATGATATTTTTTGATCAGAAGCGTAGTTTTCGAGATATATCGAGATATTTAAAAGTTCCGAAGCCGCACCAACATAATAGGGATACAGAAACACCGTGGCCCCTTTCTTTGAGATAACTCTGCACTAGTGCGAGCCGCAAATGCCACTTCCAGCTTAGCTGTGCAGAAGAAGAACAACAAGAAGAAGAAATATCTCGAAATATGTCCGTCAGGCCCCTTCCCTTGAGATAAATCTGCAAATATCTCGGAAACGAAGCGAGCTATGGCAAAATGTTACGAGACCTTTTTTGTAGAGAATTAAGTTTCCTACTTTTTATGTTCTATGATATTTTTTGATCTGATGCGTAGTTCTCGAGATATATCAAGATATTTAAAAGTTCCGAAGCCGCACCAACATAATAGAGATACAGAAACACCGTGGCCCCTTTCTTTGAGATAACTCTGCACTATTGCGAGCCGCAAATGCCACTTCCAGCTTAGCTGTGCAGAAGAAGAACAACAAGAAGAAGAAATATCTCGAAATATGTCCGTCAGGCCCCTTCCCTTGAGATAAATCTGCAAATATCTCGGAAACGAAGCGAGCTATGGCAAAATGTTAGGAGACGTTTTTTGTAGAGAATTATGTTTCCTACTTTTTATGTTCTATGATATTTTTTGATCAGATGCGTAGTTCTCGAGATATATCAAGATATTTAAAAGTTCCGAAGCCGCACCAACATAATAGAGATACAGAAACACCGTGGCCCCTTTCTTTGAGATAACTCTGCACTATTGCGAGCTGTAAATGCCACTTCCAGCTTAGCTGTGCAGAAGAAGAACAACAAGAAGAAGAAATATCTCGAAATATGTCCGTCAGGCCCCTTCCCTTGAGATATATCTGCAAATATCTCGGAAACGAAGCGAGCTATGGCAAAATGTTAAGAGACCTTTTTTGTAGAGAATTATGTTTCCTACAATTTATGTTCTATGATATTTTTTGATCAGAAGCGTAGTTTTCGAGATATATCGAGATATTTAAAAGTTCCGAAGCCGCACCAACATAATAGAGATACAGAAACACCGTGGCCCCTTTCGTTGAGATAACTCTGCACTAGTGCGAGCCGCAAATGCCACTTCCAGCTTAGCTGTGCAGAAGAAGAACAACAAGAAGAAGAAATATCTCGAAATATGTCCGTCAGGCCCCTTCCCTTGAGATAAATCTGCAAATATCTCGGAAACGAAGCGAGCTATGGCAAAATGTTAAGAGACGTTTTTTGTAGAGAATTATGTTTCCTACAATTTATGTTCTATGATATTTTTTGATCAGAAGCGTAGTTTTCGAGATATATCGAGATATTTAAAAGTTCCGAAGCCGCACCAACATAATAGGGATACAGAAACACCGTGGCCCCTTTCTTTGAGATAACTCTGCACTAGTGCGAGCCGCAAATGCCACTTCCAGCTTAGCTGTGCAGAAGAAGAACAACAAGAAGAAGAAATATCTCGAAATATGTCCGTCAGGCCCCTTCCCTTGAGATAAATCTGCAAATATCTCGGAAACGAAGCGGGCTATGGCAAAATGTTGAGAGACCTTTTTTGTAGAGAATTAAGTTTCCTACTTTTTATGTTCTATGATATTTTTTGATCAGATGCGTAGTTCTCGAGATATATCAAGATATTTAAAAGTTCCGAAGCCGCACCAACATAATAGAGATACAGAAACACCGTGGCCCCTTTCTTTGAGATAACTCTGCACTATTGCGAGCCGCAAATGCCACTTCCAGCTTAGCTGTGCAGAAGAAGAACAACAAGAAGAAGAAATATCTCGAAATATGTCCGTCAGGCCCCTTCCCTTGAGATAAATCTGCAAATATCTCGGAACCGAAGCGAGCTATGGCAAAATGTTGAGAGACCTTTTTTGTAGAGAATTAAGTTTCCTACGTTTTATGTTCTATGATATTTTTTGATCAGATGCGTAGTTCTCGAGCTATATCAAGATATTTAAAAGTTCCGAAGCCGCACCAACATAATAGAGATACAGAAACACCGTGGCCCCTCTCTTTGAGATAACTCTGCACTATTGCGAGCTGGAAATGCCACTTCCAGTTTAGCTGTGCAGAAGAAGAACAACAAGAAGAAGAAATATCTCGAAATATGTCCGTCAGGCCCCTTCCCTTGAGATAAATCTGCAAATATCTCGGAAACGAAGCGAGCTATGGCAAAATGTTAAGAGACCTTTTTTGTAGAGAATTATGTTTCCAACAATTTATGTTCTATGATATTTTTTGATCAGAAGCGTAGTTTTCGAGATATATCGAGATATTTAAAAGTTCCGAAGCCGCACCAACATAATAGAGATACAGAAACACCGTGGCCCCTTTCTTTGAGATAACTCTGCACTATTGCGAGCTGCAAATGCCACTTCCAGCTTAGCTGTGCAGAGGAAGAACAACAAGAAGAAGAAATATCTCGAAATATGTCCGTCAGGCCAGTTCCATTGAGCTGAATCTGCAAATATCTCGGAAACGAAGCGAGCTATGGCAAAATGTTAGGAGATGTTTTTTGTAGAGAATTATGTTTCCTACAATTTATGTTCTATGATATTTTTTGATCAGAAGCGTAGTTTTCGAGATATATCGAGATATTTAAAAGTTCCGAAGCCGCACCAACATAATAGGGATACAGAAACACCGTGGCCCCTTTCTTTGAGATAACTCTGCACTAGTGCGAGCCGCAAATGCCACTTCCAGCTTAGCTGTGCAGAAGAAGAACAACAAGAAGAAGAAATATCTCGAAATATGTCCGTCAGGCCCCTTCCCTTGAGATAAATCTGCAAATATCTCGGAAACGAAGCGAGCTATGGCAAAATGTTACGAGACCTTTTTTGTAGAGAATTAAGTTTCCTACTTTTTATGTTCTATGATATTTTTTGATCTGATGCGTAGTTCTCGAGATATATCAAGATATTTAAAAGTTCCGAAGCCGCACCAACATAATAGAGATACAGAAACACCGTGGCCCCTTTCTTTGAGATAACTCTGCACTATTGCGAGCCGCAAATGCCACTTCCAGCTTAGCTGTGCAGAAGAAGAACAACAAGAAGAAGAAATATCTCGAAATATGTCCGTCAGGCCCCTTCCCTTGAGATAAATCTGCAAATATCTCGGAAACGAAGCGAGCTATGGCAAAATGTTAGGAGACGTTTTTTGTAGAGAATTATGTTTCCTACTTTTTATGTTCTATGATATTTTTTGATCAGATGCGTAGTTCTCGAGATATATCAAGATATTTAAAAGTTCCGAAGCCGCACCAACATAATAGAGATACAGAAACACCGTGGCCCCTCTCTTTGAGATAACTCTGCACTATTGCGAGCTGGAAATGCCACTTCCAGTTTAGCTGTGCAGAAGAAGAACAACAAGAAGAAGAAATATCTCGAAATATGTCCGTTAGGCCCCTTCCCTTGAGATAAATCTGCAAATATCTCGGAAACGAAGCGAGCTATGGCAAAATGTTAAGAGACCTTTTTTGTAGAGAATTAAGTTTCCTACTTTTCATGTTCTATGATATTTTTTGATCAGATGCGTAGTTCGCGAGATATATCAAGATATTTAAAAGTTCCGAAGCCGCACCAACATAATAGAGATACAGAAACACCGTGGCCCCTTTCTTTGAGATAACTCTGCACTATTGCGAGCTGTAAATGCCACTTCCAGCTTAGCTGTGCAGAAGAAGAACAACAAGAAGAAGACATATCTCGAAATATGTCCGTCAGGCCCCTTCCCTTGAGATATATCTGCAAATATCTCGGAAACGAAGCGAGCTATGGCAAAATGTTAAGAGACCTTTTTTGTAGAGAATTATGTTTCCTACAATTTATGTTCTATGATATTTTTTGATCTGATGCGTAGGTCTCGAGATATATCAAGATATTTAAAAGTTCCGAAGCCGCACCAACATAATAGAGATACAGAAACACCGTGGCCCCTTTCTTTGAGATAACTCTGCACTATTGCGAGCTGTAAATGCCACTTCCAGCTTAGCTGTGCAGAAGAAGAACAACAAGAAGAAGAAATATCTCGAAATATGTCCGTCAGGCCCCTTCCCTTGAGATATATCTGCAAATATCTCGGAAACGAAGCGAGCTATGGCAAAATGTTAAGAGACCTTTTTTGTAGAGAATTAAGTTTCCTACTTTTTATGTTCTATGATATTTTTTGATCAGATGCGTAGTTCTCGAGATATATCGAGATATTTAAAAGTTCCGAAGCCGCACCAACATAATAGAGATACAGAAACACCGTGGCCCCTTTCGTTGAGATAACTCTGCACTAGTGCGAGCCGCAAATGCCACTTCCAGCTTAGCTGTGCAGAAGAAGAACAACAAGAAGAAGAAATATCTCGAAATATGTCCGTCAGGCCCCTTCCCTTGAGATAAATCTGCAAATATCTCGGAAACGAAGCGAGCTATGGCAAAATGTTAAGAGACGTTTTTTGTAGAGATTTATGTTTCCTACAATTTATGTTCTATGATATTTTTTGATCAGAAGCGTAGTTTTCGAGATATATCGAGATATTTAAAAGTTCCGAAGCCGCACCAACATAATAGGGATACAGAAACACCGTGGCCCCTTTCTTTGAGATAACTCTGCACTAGTGCGAGCCGCAAATGCCACTTCCAGCTTAGCTGTGCAGAAGAAGAACAACAAGAAGAAGAAATATCTCGAAATATGTCCGTCAGGCCCCTTCCCTTGAGATAAATCTGCAAATATCTCGGAAACGAAGCGGGCTATGGCAAAATGTTGAGAGACCTTTTTTGTAGAGAATTAAGTTTCCTACTTTTTATGTTCTATGATATTTTTTGATCAGATGCGTAGTTCTCGAGATATATCAAGATATTTAAAAGTTCCGAAGCCGCACCAACATAATAGAGATACAGAAACACCGTGGCCCCTCTCTTTGAGATAACTCTGCACTATTGCGAGCTGGAAATGCCACTCCCAGTTTAGCTGTGCAGAAGAAGAACAACAAGAAGAAGAAATATCTCGAAATATGTCCGTCAGGCCAGTTCCATTGAGCTGAATCTGCAAATATCTCGGAAACGAAGCGAGCTATGGCAAAATGTTAGGAGACGTTTTTTGTAGAGAATTATGTTTCCTACAATTTATGTTCTATGATATTTTTTGATCAGAAGCGTAGTTTTCGAGATATATCGAGATATTTAAAAGTTCCGAAGCCGCACCAACATAAGAGGGATACAGAAACACCGTGGCCCCTTTCTTTGAGATAACTCTGCACTAGTGCGAGCCGCAAATGCCACTTCCAGCTTAGCTGTGCAGAAGAAGAACAACAAGAAGAAGAAATATCTCGAAATATGTCCGTCAGGCCCCTTCCCTTGAGATAAATCTGCAAATATCTCGGAAACGAAGCGAGCTATGGCAAAATGTTACGAGACCTTTTTTGTAGAGAATTAAGTTTCCTACTTTTTATGTTCTATGATATTTTTTGATCAGATGCGTAGTTCTCGAGATATATCAAGATATTTAAAAGTTCCGAAGCCGCACCAACATAATAGAGATACAGAAACACCGTGGCCCCTCTCTTTGAGATAACTCTGCACTATTGCGAGCTGGAAATGCCACTTCCAGTTTAGCTGTGCAGAAGAAGAACAACAAGAAGAAGAAATATCTCGAAATATGTCCGTTAGGCCCCTTCCCTTGAGATAAATCTGCAAATATCTCGGAAACGAAGCGAGCTATGGCAAAATGTTAAGAGACCTTTTTTGTAGAGAATTAAGTTTCCTACTTTTCATGTTCTATGATATTTTTTGATCAGATGCGTAGTTCGCGAGATATATCAAGATATTTAAAAGTTCCGAAGCCGCACCAACATAATAGAGATACAGAAACACCGTGGCCCCTTTCTTTGAGATAACTCTGCACTATTGCGAGCTGTAAATGCCACTTCCAGCTTAGCTGTGCAGAAGAAGAACAACAAGAAGAAGACATATCTCGAAATATGTCCGTCAGGCCCCTTCCCTTGAGATATATCTGCAAATATCTCGGAAACGAAGCGAGCTATGGCAAAATGTTAAGAGACCTTTTTTGTAGAGAATTAAGTTTCCTACTTTTCATGTTCTATGATATTTTTTGATCAGATGCGTAGTTCGCGAGATATATCAAGATATTTAAAAGTTCCGAAGCCGCACCAACATAATAGAGATACAGAAACACCGTGGCCCCTTTCTTTGAGATAACTCTGCACTATTGCGAGCTGTAAATGCCACTTCCAGCTTAGCTGTGCAGAAGAAGAACAACAAGAAGAAGACATATCTCGAAATATGTCCGTCAGGCCCCTTCCCTTGAGATATATCTGCAAATATCTCGGAAACGAAGCGAGCTATGGCAAAATGTTAAGAGACCTTTTTTGTAGAGAATTATGTTTCCTACAATTTATGTTCTATGATATTTTTTGATCTGATGCGTAGGTCTCGAGATATATCAAGATATTTAAAAGTTCCGAAGCCGCACCAACATAATAGAGATACAGAAACACCGTGGCCCCTTTCTTTGAGATAACTCTGCACTATTGCGAGCTGTAAATGCCACTTCCAGCTTAGCTGTGCAGAAGAAGAACAACAAGAAGAAGAAATATCTCGAAATATGTCCGTCAGGCCCCTTCCCTTGAGATATATCTGCAAATATCTCGGAAACGAAGCGAGCTATGGCAAAATGTTAAGAGACCTTTTTTGTAGAGAATTAAGTTTCCTACTTTTTATGTTCTATGATATTTTTTGATCTGATGCGTAGTTCTCGAGATATATCGAGATATTTAAAAGTTCCGAAGCCGCACCAACATAATAGAGATACAGAAACACCGTGGCCCCTTTCGTTGAGATAACTCTGCACTAGTGCGAGCCGCAAATGCCACTTCCAGCTTAGCTGTGCAGAAGAAGAACAACAAGAAGAAGAAATATCTCGAAATATGTCCGTCAGGCCCCTTCCCTTGAGATAAATCTGCAAATATCTCGGAAACGAAGCGAGCTATGGCAAAATGTTAAGAGACGTTTTTTGTAGAGAATTATGTTTCCTACAATTTATGTTCTATGATATTTTTTGATCAGAAGCGTAGTTTTCGAGATATATCGAGATATTTAAAAGTTCCGAAGCCGCACCAACATAATAGGGATACAGAAACACCGTGGCCCCTTTCTTTGAGATAACTCTGCACTAGTGCGAGCCGCAAATGCCACTTCCAGCTTAGCTGTGCAGAAGAAGAACAACAAGAAGAAGAAATATCTCGAAATATGTCCGTCAGGCCCCTTCCCTTGAGATAAATCTGCAAATATCTCGGAAACGAAGCGGGCTATGGCAAAATGTTGAGAGACCTTTTTTGTAGAGAATTAAGTTTCCTACTTTTTATGTTCTATGATATTTTTTGATCAGATGCGTAGTTCTCGAGATATATCAAGATATTTAAAAGTTCCGAAGCCGCACCAACATAATAGAGATACAGAAACACCGTGGCCCCTCTCTTTGAGATAACTCTGCACTATTGCGAGCTGGAAATGCCACTCCCAGTTTAGCTGTGCAGAAGAAGAACAACAAGAAGAAGAAATATCTCGAAATATGTCCGTCAGGCCAGTTCCATTGAGCTGAATCTGCAAATATCTCGGAAACGAAGCGAGCTATGGCAAAATGTTAGGAGACGTTTTTTGTAGAGAATTATGTTTCCTACAATTTATGTTCTATGATATTTTTTGATCAGAAGCGTAGTTTTCGAGATATATCGAGATATTTAAAAGTTCCGAAGCCGCACCAACATAAGAGGGATACAGAAACACCGTGGCCCCTTTCTTTGAGATAACTCTGCACTAGTGCGAGCCGCAAATGCCACTTCCAGCTTAGCTGTGCAGAAGAAGAACAACAAGAAGAAGAAATATCTCGAAATATGTCCGTCAGGCCCCTTCCCTTGAGATAAATCTGCAAATATCTCGGAAACGAAGCGAGCTATGGCAAAATGTTACGAGACCTTTTTTGTAGAGAATTAAGTTTCCTACTTTTTATGTTCTATGATATTTTTTGATCAGATGCGTAGTTCTCGAGATATATCAAGATATTTAAAAGTTCCGAAGCCGCACCAACATAATAGAGATACAGAAACACCGTGGCCCCTCTCTTTGAGATAACTCTGCACTATTGCGAGCTGGAAATGCCACTTCCAGTTTAGCTGTGCAGAAGAAGAACAACAAGAAGAAGAAATATCTCGAAATATGTCCGTTAGGCCCCTTCCCTTGAGATAAATCTGCAAATATCTCGGAAACGAAGCGAGCTATGGCAAAATGTTAAGAGACCTTTTTTGTAGAGAATTAAGTTTCCTACTTTTCATGTTCTATGATATTTTTTGATCAGATGCGTAGTTCGCGAGATATATCAAGATATTTAAAAGTTCCGAAGCCGCACCAACATAATAGAGATACAGAAACACCGTGGCCCCTTTCTTTGAGATAACTCTGCACTATTGCGAGCTGTAAATGCCACTTCCAGCTTAGCTGTGCAGAAGAAGAACAACAAGAAGAAGACATATCTCGAAATATGTCCGTCAGGCCCCTTCCCTTGAGATATATCTGCAAATATCTCGGAAACGAAGCGAGCTATGGCAAAATGTTAAGAGACCTTTTTTGTAGAGAATTATGTTTCCTACAATTTATGTTCTATGATATTTTTTGATCTGATGCGTAGGTCTCGAGACATATCAAGATATTTAAAAGTTCCGAAGCCGCACCAACATAATAGAGATACAGAAACACCGTGGCCCCTTTCTTTGAGATAACTCTGCACTATTGCGAGCTGTAAATGCCACTTCCAGCTTAGCTGTGCAGAAGAAGAACAACAAGAAGAAGAAATATCTCGAAATATGTCCGTCAGGCCCCTTCCCTTGAGATATATCTGCAAATATCTCGGAAACGAAGCGAGCCATGGCAAAATGTTAAGAGACCTTTTTTGTAGAGAATTATGTTTCCTACAATTTATGTTCTATGATATTTTTTGATCAGAAGCGTAGTTTTCGAGATATATCGAGATATTTAAAAGTTCCGAAGCCGCACCAACATAATAGAGATACAGAAACACCGTGGCCCCTTTCGTTGAGATAACTCTGCACTAGTGCGAGCCGCAAATGCCACTTCCAGCTTAGCTGTGCAGAAGAAGAACAACAAGAAGAAGAAATATCTCGAAATATGTCCGTCAGGCCCCTTCCCTTGAGATAAATCTGCAAATATCTCGGAAACGAAGCGAGCTATGGCAAAATGTTAAGAGACGTTTTTTGTAGAGAATTATGTTTCCTACAATTTATGTTCTATGATATTTTTTGATCAGAAGCGTAGTTTTCGAGATATATCGAGATATTTAAAAGTTCCGAAGCCGCACCAACATAATAGGGATACAGAAACACCGTGGCCCCTTTCTTTGAGATAACTCTACACTAGTGCGAGCCGCAAATGCCACTTCCAGCTTAGCTGTGCAGAAGAAGAACAACAAGAAGAAGAAATATCTCGAAATATGTCCGTCAGGCCCCTTCCCTTGAGATAAATCTGCAAATATCTCGGAAACGAAGCGGGCTATGGCAAAATGTTGAGAGACCTTTTTTGTAGAGAATTAAGTTTCCTACTTATTATGTTCTATGATATTTTTTGATCAGATGCGTAGTTCTCGAGATATATCAAGATATTTAAAAGTTCCGAAGCCGCACCAACATAATAGAGATACAGAAACACCGTGGCCCCTCTCTTTGAGATAACTCTGCACTATTGCGAGCTGGAAATGCCACTCCCAGTTTAGCTGTGCAGAAGAAGAACAACAAGAAGAAGAAATATCTCGAAATATGTCCGTCAGGCCCCTTCCCTTGAGATAAATCTGCAAATATCTCGGAAACGAAGCGAGCTATGGCAAAATGTTAAGAGACGTTTTTTGTAGAGAATTATGTTTCCTACAATTTATGTTCCATGATATTTTTTGATCAGATGCGTAGTTTTCGAGATATATCGAGATATTTAAAAGTTCCGAAGCCGCACCAACATAATAGGGATACAGAAACACCGTGGCCCCTTTCTTTGAGATAACTCTGCACTAGTGCGAGCCGCAAATGCCACTTCCACCTTAGCTGTGCAGAAGAAGAACAACAAGAAGAAGGAATATCTCGAAATATGTCCGTCAGGCCCCTTCCCTTGAGATAAATCTGCAAATATCTCGGAAACGAATCGAGCTATGGCAAAATGTTGAGAGACCTTTTTTGTAGAGAATTAAGTTTCCTACTTTTTATGTTCTATGATATTTTTTGATCAGATGCGTAGTTCTCGAGATATATCAAGATATTTAAAAGTTCCGAGGCCGCACCAACATAATAGAGATACAGAAACACCGTGGCCCCTCTCTTTGAGATAACTCTGCACTATTGCGAGCTGGAAATGCCACTCCCAGTTTAGCTGTGCAGAAGAAGAACAACAAGAAGAAGAAATATCTCGAAATATGTCCGTCAGGCCAGTTCCATTGAGCTGAATCTGCAAATATCTCGGAAACGAAGCGAGCTATGGCAAAATGTTAGGAGACGTTTTTTGTAGAGAATTATGTTTCCTACAATTTATGTTCTATGATATTTTTTGATCAGAAGCGTAGTTTTCGAGATATATCGAGATATTTAAAAGTTCCGAAGCCGCACCAACATAAGAGGGATACAGAAACACCGTGGCCCCTTTCTTTGAGATAACTCTGCACTAGTGCGAGCCGCAAATGCCACTTCCAGCTTAGCTGTGCAGAAGAAGAACAACAAGAAGAAGAAATATCTCGAAATATGTCCGTCAGGCCCCTTCCCTTGAGATAAATCTGCAAATATCTCGGAAACGAAGCGAGCTATGGCAAAATGTTACGAGACCTTTTTTGTAGAGAATTAAGTTTCCTACTTTTTATGTTCTATGATATTTTTTGATCAGATGCGTAGTTCTCGAGATATATCAAGATATTTAAAAGTTCCGAAGCCGCACCAACATAATAGAGATACAGAAACACCGTGGCCCCTCTCTTTGAGATAACTCTGCACTATTGCGAGCTGGAAATGCCACTTCCAGTTTAGCTGTGCAGAAGAAGAACAACAAGAAGAAGAAATATCTCGAAATATGTTCGTTAGGCCCCTTCCCTTGAGATAAATCTGCAAATATCTCGGAAACGAAGCGAGCTATGGCAAAATGTTAAGAGACCTTTTTTGTAGAGAATTAAGTTTCCTACTTTTCATGTTCTATGATATTTTTTGATCAGAAGCGTAGTTTTCGAGATATATCGAGATATTTAAAAGTTCCGAAGCCGCACCAACATAATAGAGATACAGAAACACCGTGGCCCCTTTCGTTGAGATAACTCTGCACTAGTGCGAGCCGCAAATGCCACTTCCAGCTTAGCTGTGCAGAAGAAGAACAACAAGAAGAAGAAATATCTCGAAATATGTCCGTCAGGCCCCTTCCCTTGAGATAAATCTGCAAATATCTCGGAAACGAAGCGAGCTATGGCAAAATGTTAAGAGACGTTTTTTGTAGAGAATTATGTTTCCTACAATTTATGTTCTATGATATTTTTTGATCAGAAGCGTAGTTTTCGAGATATATCGAGATATTTAAAAGTTCCGAAGCCGCACCAACATAATAGGGATACAGAAACACCGTGGCCCCTTTCTTTGAGATAACTCTACACTAGTGCGAGCCGCAAATGCCACTTCCAGCTTAGCTGTGCAGAAGAAGAACAACAAGAAGAAGAAATATCTCGAAATATGTCCGTCAGGCCCCTTCCCTTGAGATAAATCTGCAAATATCTCGGAAACGAAGCGGGCTATGGCAAAATGTTGAGAGACCTTTTTTGTAGAGAATTAAGTTTCCTACTTATTATGTTCTATGATATTTTTTGATCAGATGCGTAGTTCTCGAGATATATCAAGATATTTAAAAGTTCCGAAGCCGCACCAACATAATAGAGATACAGAAACACCGTGGCCCCTCTCTTTGAGATAACTCTGCACTATTGCGAGCTGGAAATGCCACTCCCAGTTTAGCTGTGCAGAAGAAGAACAACAAGAAGAAGAAATATCTCGAAATATGTCCGTCAGGCCCCTTCCCTTGAGATAAATCTGCAAATATCTCGGAAACGAAGCGAGCTATGGCAAAATGTTAAGAGACGTTTTTTGTAGAGAATTATGTTTCCTACAATTTATGTTCCATGATATTTTTTGATCAGATGCGTAGTTTTCGAGATATATCGAGATATTTAAAAGTTCCGAAGCCGCACCAACATAATAGGGATACAGAAACACCGTGGCCCCTTTCTTTGAGATAACTCTGCACTAGTGCGAGCCGCAAATGCCACTTCCACCTTAGCTGTGCAGAAGAAGAACAACAAGAAGAAGGAATATCTCGAAATATGTCCGCCAGGCCCCTTCCCTTGAGATAAATCTGCAAATATCTCGGAAACGAATCGAGCTATGGCAAAATGTTGAGAGACCTTTTTTGTAGAGAATTAAGTTTCCTACTTTTTATGTTCTATGATATTTTTTGATCAGATGCGTAGTTCTCGAGATATATCAAGATATTTAAAAGTTCCGAGGCCGCACCAACATAATAGAGATACAGAAACACCGTGGCCCCTCTCTTTGAGATAACTCTGCACTATTGCGAGCTGGAAATGCCACTCCCAGTTTAGCTGTGCAGAAGAAGAACAACAAGAAGAAGAAATATCTCGAAATATGTCCGTCAGGCCAGTTCCATTGAGCTGAATCTGCAAATATCTCGGAAACGAAGCGAGCTATGGCAAAATGTTAGGAGACGTTTTTTGTAGAGAATTATGTTTCCTACAATTTATGTTCTATGATATTTTTTGATCAGAAGCGTAGTTTTCGAGATATATCGAGATATTTAAAAGTTCCGAAGCCGCACCAACATAAGAGGGATACAGAAACACCGTGGCCCCTTTCTTTGAGATAACTCTGCACTAGTGCGAGCCGCAAATGCCACTTCCAGCTTAGCTGTGCAGAAGAAGAACAACAAGAAGAAGAAATATCTCGAAATATGTCCGTCAGGCCCCTTCCCTTGAGATAAATCTGCAAATATCTCGGAAACGAAGCGAGCTATGGCAAAATGTTAAGAGACGTTTTTTGTAGAGAATTATGTTTCCTACAATTTATGTTCTATGATATTTTTTGATCAGAAGCGTAGTTTTCGAGATATATCGAGATATTTAAAAGTTCCGAAGCCGCACCAACATAATAGGGATACAGAAACACCGTGGCCCCTTTCTTTGAGATAACTCTACACTAGTGCGAGCCGCAAATGCCACTTCCAGCTTAGCTGTGCAGAAGAAGAACAACAAGAAGAAGAAATATCTCGAAATATGTCCGTCAGGCCCCTTCCCTTGAGATAAATCTGCAAATATCTCGGAAACGAAGCGGGCTATGGCAAAATGTTGAGAGACCTTTTTTGTAGAGAATTAAGTTTCCTACTTATTATGTTCTATGATATTTTTTGATCAGATGCGTAGTTCTCGAGATATATCAAGATATTTAAAAGTTCCGAAGCCGCACCAACATAATAGAGATACAGAAACACCGTGGCCCCTCTCTTTGAGATAACTCTGCACTAGTGCGAGCCGCAAATGCCACTTCCACCTCAGCTGTGCAGAAGAAGAACAACAAGAAGAAGGAATATCTCGAAATATGTCCGCCAGGCCCCTTCCCTTGAGATAAATCTGCAAATATCTCGGAAACGAATCGAGCTATGGCAAAATGTTGAGAGACCTTTTTTGTAGAGAATTAAGTTTCCTACTTTTTATGTTCTATGATATTTTTTGATCAGATGCGTAGTTCTCGAGATATATCAAGATATTTAAAAGTTCCGAGGCCGCACCAACATAATAGAGATACAGAAACACCGTGGCCCCTCTCTTTGAGATAACTCTGCACTATTGCGAGCTGGAAATGCCACTCCCAGTTTAGCTGTGCAGAAGAAGAACAACAAGAAGAAGAAATATCTCGAAATATGTCCGTCAGGCCAGTTCCATTGAGCTGAATCTGCAAATATCTCGGAAACGAAGCGAGCTATGGCAAAATGTTAGGAGACGTTTTTTGTAGAGAATTATGTTTCCTACAATTTATGTTCTATGATATTTTTTGATCAGAAGCGTAGTTTTCGAGATATATCGAGATATTTAAAAGTTCCGAAGCCGCACCAACATAAGAGGGATACAGAAACACCGTGGCCCCTTTCTTTGAGATAACTCTGCACTAGTGCGAGCCGCAAATGCCACTTCCAGCTTAGCTGTGCAGAAGAAGAACAACAAGAAGAAGAAATATCTCGAAATATGTCCGTCAGGCCCCTTCCCTTGAGATAAATCTGCAAATATCTCGGAAACGAAGCGAGCTATGGCAAAATGTTACGAGACCTTTTTTGTAGAGAATTAAGTTTCCTACTTTTTATGTTCTATGATATTTTTTGATCAGATGCGTAGTTCTCGAGATATATCAAGATATTTAAAAGTTCCGAAGCCGCACCAACATAATAGAGATACAGAAACACCGTGGCCCCTCTCTTTGAGATAACTCTGCACTATTGCGAGCTGGAAATGCCACTTCCAGTTTAGCTGTGCAGAAGAAGAACAACAAGAAGAAGAAATATCTCGAAATATGTTCGTTAGGCCCCTTCCCTTGAGATAAATCTGCAAATATCTCGGAAACGAAGCGAGCTATGGCAAAATGTTAAGAGACCTTTTTTGTAGAGAATTAAGTTTCCTACTTTTCATGTTCTATGATATTTTTTGATCAGATGCGTAGTTCGCGAGATATATCAAGATATTTAAAAGTTCCGAAGCCGCACCAACATAATAGAGATACAGAAACACCGTGGCCCCTTTCTTTGAGATAACTCTGCACTATTGCGAGCTGTAAATGCCACTTCCAGCTTAGCTGTGCAGAAGAAGAACAACAAGAAGAAGACATATCTCGAAATATGTCCGTCAGGCCCCTTCCCTTGAGATATATCTGCAAATATCTCGGAAACGAAGCGAGCTATGGCAAAATGTTAAGAGACCTTTTTTGTAGAGAATTATGTTTCCTACAATTTATGTTCTATGATATTTTTTGATCTGATGCGTAGGTCTCGAGATATATCAAGATATTTAAAAGTTCCGAAGCCGCACCAACATAATAGAGATACAGAAACACCGTGGCCCCTTTCTTTGAGATAACTCTGCACTATTGCGAGCTGTAAATGCCACTTCCAGCTTAGCTGTGCAGAAGAAGAACAACAAGAAGAAGAAATATCTCGAAATATGTCCGTCAGGCCCCTTCCCTTGAGATATATCTGCAAATATCTCGGAAACGAAGCGAGCCATGGCAAAATGTTAAGAGACCTTTTTTGTAGAGAATTATGTTTCCTACAATTTATGTTCTATGATATTTTTTGATCAGAAGCGTAGTTTTCGAGATATATCGAGATATTTAAAAGTTCCGAAGCCGCACCAACATAATAGAGATACAGAAACACCGTGGCCCCTTTCGTTGAGATAACTCTGCACTAGTGCGAGCCGCAAATGCCACTTCCAGCTTAGCTGTGCAGAAGAAGAACAACAAGAAGAAGAAATATCTCGAAATATGTCCGTCAGGCCCCTTCCCTTGAGATAAATCTGCAAATATCTCGGAAACGAAGCGAGCTATGGCAAAATGTTAAGAGACCTTTTTTGTAGAGAATTATGTTTCCTACAATCTATGTTCTATGATATTTTTTGATCAGAAGCGTAGTTTTCGAGATATATCGAGATATTTAAAAGTTCCGAAGCCGCACCAACATAATAGGGATACAGAAACACCGTGGCCCCTTTCTTTGAGATAACTCTGCACTAGTGCGAGCCGCAAATGCCACTTCCAGCTTAGCTGTGCAGAAGAAGAACAACAAGAAGAAGAAATATCTCGAAATATGTCCGTCAGGCCCCTTCCCTTGAGATAAATCTGCAAATATCTCGGAAACGAAGCGGGCTATGGCAAAATGTTGAGAGACCTTTTTTGTAGAGAATTAAGTTTCCTACTTTTTATGTTCTATGATATTTTTTGATCAGATGCGTAGTTCTCGAGATATATCAAGATATTTAAAAGTTCCGAAGCCGCACCAACATAATAGAGATACAGAAACACCGTGGCCCCTCTCTTTGAGATAACTCTGCACTATTGCGAGCTGGAAATGCCACTCCCAGTTTAGCTGTGCAGAAGAAGAACAACAAGAAGAAGAAATATCTCGAAATATGTCCGTCAGGCCCCTTCCCTTGAGATAAATCTGCAAATATCTCGGAAACGAAGCGAGCTATGGCAAAATGTTAAGAGACGTTTTTTGTAGAGAATTATGTTTCCTACAATTTATGTTCCATGATATTTTTTGATCAGAAGCGTAGTTTTCGAGATATATCGAGATATTTAAAAGTTCCGAAGCCGCACCAACATAATAGGGATACAGAAACACCGTGGCCCCTTTCTTTGAGATAACTCTGCACTAGTGCGAGCCGCAAATGCCACTTCCACCTTAGCTGTGCAGAAGAAGAACAACAAGAAGAAGGAATATCTCGAAATATGTCCGTCAGGCCCCTTCCCTTGAGATAAATCTGCAAATATCTCGGAAACGAATCGAGCTATGGCAAAATGTTGAGAGACCTTTTTTGTAGAGAATTAAGTTTCCTACTTTTTATGTTCTATGATATTTTTTGATCAGATGCGTAGTTCTCGAGATATATCAAGATATTTAAAAGTTCCGAGGCCGCACCAACATAATAGAGATACAGAAACACCGTGGCCCCTCTCTTTGAGATAACTCTGCACTATTGCGAGCTGGAAATGCCACTTCCAGTTTAGCTGTGCAGAAGAAGAACAACAAGAAGAAGAAATATCTCGAAATATGTCCGTCAGGCCCCTTCCCTTGAGATAAATCTGCAAATATCTCGGAAACGAAGCGAGCTATGGCAAAATGTTAGGAGACCTTTTTTGTAGAGAATTAAGTTTCCTACTTTTTATGTTCTATGATATTTTTTGATCAGATGCGTAGTTCTCGAGATATATCAAGATATTTAAAAGTTGCGAAGCCGCACCAACATAATAGAGATACAGAAACACCGTGGCCCCTCTCTTTGAGATAACTCTGCACTATTGCGAGCTGTAAATGCCACTTCCAGCTTAGCTGTGCAGAAGAAGAACAACAAGAAGAAGACATATCTCGAAATATGTCCGTCAGGCCCCTTCCCTTGAGATATATCTGCAAATATCTCGGAAACGAAGAGAGCTATGGCAAAATGTTAAGAGACCTTTTTTGTAGAGAATTAAGTTTCCTACTTTTTATGTTCTATGATATTTTTTGATCTGATGCGTAGTTCTCGAGATATATCAAGATATTTAAAAGTTCCGAAGCCGCACCAACATAATAGAGATACAGAAACACCGTGGCCCCTTTCGTTGAGATAACTCTGCACTACTGCGAGCCGCAAATGCCACTTCCAGCTTAGCTGTGCAGAAGAAGAACAACAAGAAGAAGAAATATCTCGAAATATGTCCGTCAGGCCCCTTCCCGTGAGATAAATCTGCAAATATCTCGGAAACGAAGCGAGCTATGGCAAAATGTTAAGAGACGTTTTTTGTAGAGAATTATGTTTCCTACAATTTATGTTCTATGATATTTTTTGATCAGAAGCGTAGTTTTCGAGATATATCGAGATATTTAAAAGTTCCGAAGCCGCACCAACATAATAGGGATACAGAAACACCGTGGCCCCTTTCTTTGAGATAACTCTGCACTAGTGCGAGCCGCAAATGCCACTTCCAGCTTAGCTGTGCAGAAGAAGAACAACAAGAAGAAGAAATATCTCGAAATATGTCCGTCAGGCCCCTTCCCTTGAGATAAATCTGCAAATATCTCGGAAACGAAGCGGGCTATGGCAAAATGTTGAGAGACCTTTTTTGTAGAGAATTAAGTTTCCTACTTTTTATGTTCTATGATATTTTTTGATCAGATGCGTAGTTCTCGAGATATATCAAGATATTTAAAAGTTCCGAAGCCGCACCAACATAATAGAGATACAGAAACACCGTGGCCCCTCTCTTTGAGATAACTCTGCACTATTGCGAGCTGGAAATGCCACTCCCAGTTTAGCTGTGCAGAAGAAGAACAACAAGAAGAAGAAATATCTCGAAATATGTCCGTCAGGCCCCTTCCCTTGAGATAAATCTGCAAATATCTCGGAAACGAAGCGAGCTATGGCAAAATGTTAAGAGACGTTTTTTGTAGAGAATTATGTTTCCTACAATTTATGTTCCATGATATTTTTTGATCAGAAGCGTAGTTTTCGAGATATATCGAGATATTTAAAAGTTCCGAAGCCGCACCAACATAATAGGGATACAGAAACACCGTGGCCCCTTTCTTTGAGATAACTCTGCACTAGTGCGAGCCGCAAATGCCACTTCCAGCTTAGCTGTGCAGAAGAAGAACAACAAGAAGAAGGAATATCTCGAAATATGTCCGTCAGGCCCCTTCCCTTGAGATAAATCTGCAACTATCTCGGAAACGAAGCGAGCTATGGCAAAATGTTAAGAGCCTTTTTTGTAGAGAATTATGTTTCCTACAAGTTATGTTCTATGATATTTTTTGATCAGAAGCGTAGTTTTCGAGATATATCAAGATATTTAAAAGTTCCGAAGCCGCACCAACATAATAGAGATACAGAAACACCGTGGCCCCTTTCTTTGAGATAACTCTGCACTATTGCGAGCTGCAAATGCCACTTCCAGCTTAGCTGTGCAGAAGAAGAACAACAAGAAGAAGAAATATCTCGAAATATGTCCGTTAGGCCCCTTCCCTTGAGATAAATCTGCAAATATCTCGGAAACGAAGCGAGCTATGGCAAAATGTTAAGAGACCTTTTTTGTAGAGGATTAAGTTTCCTACTTTTTATGTTGTGTGATATTTTCTGATCAGATGCGTAGTTCTAGAGATATATCAAGATATTTAAAAGTTCCGAAGCCGCACCAACATAATAGAGATACGGAAACACCGTGGGCCCTTTCTTTGAGATAACTCTGCACTATTGCGAGCTGCAAATGCCACTTCCAGCTTAGCTGTGCAGAAGAAGAACAACATGAAGAAGAAATATCTCGAAATATGTCCGTCAGGCCCCTTCCCTTGAGATAAATCTGCAAATATCTCGGAAACCAACCGAGCTATGGCAAAATGTTAAGAGACCTTTTTTGTAGAGAATTAAGTTTCCTACTCTTTATGTTCTATGATATTTTTCGATCAGGTGCGTAGTTCTCGAGATATATCAAGATATTTAACAGTTCCGAAGCCGCACCAACATAATAGAGATACAGAAACACCGTGGCCCCTTTCTTTGAGATAACTCTGCACTATTGCGAGCTGCAAATGCCACTTCCAGCTTAGCTGTGCAGAAGAAGAACAACAAGAAGAAGAAATATCTCGAAATATGTCCGTCAGGCCCCTTCCCTTGAGATAAATCTGCAAATATATCGGAAACGAAGCGAGCTATGGCAAGATGTTAAGAGACCTTTTTTGTAGAGAATTAAGTTTCCTACTTTTTATGTTCTATGATAGTTTTTGATCAGATGCGTAGTTCTCGAGATATATCAAGATATTTAAAAGTTCCGAAGCCGCACCAACATAATAGAGATACAGAAACACCGTGGCCCCTTTCTTTGAGATAACTCTGCACTATTGCGAGCTGCAAATGCCACTTCCAGCTTAGCTGTGCAGAATAACAACAACAAGAAGAAGAAATATCTCGAAATATGTCCGTCAGGCCAGTTCCTTTGAGTTGAATCTGCAAATATCTCGGAAACGAAGCGAGCTATGGCAAAATGTTAAGAGACCTTTTTTGTAGAGAATTAAGTTTCCTACTTTTTATGTTCGATGATATTTTTTGATCAGATGCGTAGTTCTCGAGATATATCAAGATATTTAAAAGTTCCGAAGCTGCACCAACATAATAGAGGTACAGAAACACCGTGGCCTCTTTCTTTGAGATAACTCTGCACTATTGCGAGCTGCAAATGCCACTTCGAGCTTAGCTGTGCAGAAGAAGAACAACAAGAAGAAGAAATATCTCGAAATATGTCCGTCAGACCCCTTCCCTTGAGATGAATCTGCAAATATCTCGGAAACGAAGCGAGCTATGGCAAAATGTTAAGAGACCTTTTTTGTAGAGAATAATGTTTTCTACAATTTACGTTCTATGATATTTTTTGATCAGAAGCGTAGTTCTCGAGATATATCAAGATATTTAAAAGTTCCGAAGCCGCACCAACATAATAGAGATACAGAAACACCGTGGCCCCTTTCTTTGAGATGACTCTGCACTAGTGCGAGCCGCAAATGCTACTTCCAGCTTAGCTGTGCAGAAGAAGAACAACAAGAAGAAGAAATATCTCGAAATATGTCCGTCAGGCTCCTTCCCTTGAGATAAATCTGCAAATATCTCGGAAACGAAGCGAGCTATGGCAAAATGTTAAGAGACCTTTTTTGTAGAGAATTAAGTTTCCTACTTTTTATGTTCTATGATATTTTTTGATCAGATGCGTAGTTCTCGAGATACATCAAGATATTTAAAAGTTCCGAAGCCGCACCAACATAATAGAGATACAGAAACACCGTGGCCCCTTTCTTTGAGATAACTCTGCACTATTGCGAGCTGCAAATGCCACTTCCAGCTTAGCTGTGCAGAAGAAGAACAACAAGAAGAAGAAATATCTCGAAATATGTCCGTCAGGCCCCTTCCCTTGAGATAAATCTGCAAATATCTCGGAAACGAAGCGAGCTATGGCAAAATGTTAAGAGACCTTTTTTGTAGAGAATTAAGTTTCCTACTTTTTATCTTCTATGATATTTTCTGATCAGATTCGTAATTCTCGAGATATATCAAGATATTTAAAAGTTCCGAAGCCGCACCAACATAATAGAGATACAGAAACACCGTGGCCCCTTTCTTTGAGATAACTCTGCACTATTGCGAGCTGCAAATGCCACTTCCAGCTTAGCTGTGCAGAATAACAACAACAAGAAGAAGAAATATCTCGAAATATGTCCGTCAGGCCAGTTCCTTTGAGTTGAATCTGCAAATATCTCGGAAACGAAGCGAGCTATGGCAAAATGTTAAGAGACCTTTTTTGTAGAGAATTAAGTTTCCTACTTTTTATGTTCGATGATATTTTTTGATCAGATGCGTAGTTCTCGAGATATATCAAGATATTTAAAAGTTCCGAAGCTGCACCAACATAATAGAGGTACAGAAACACCGTGGCCTCTTTCTTTGAGATAACTCTGCACTATTGCGAGCTGCAAATGCCACTTCGAGCTTAGCTGTGCAGAAGAAGAACAACAAGAAGAAGAAATATCTCGAAATATGTCCGTCAGACCCCTTCCCTTGAGATGAATCTGCAAATATCTCGGAAACGAAGCGAGCTATGGCAAAATGTTAAGAGACCTTTTTTGTAGAGAATAATGTTTTCTACAATTTACGTTCTATGATATTTTTTGATCAGAAGCGTAGTTCTCGAGATATATCAAGATATTTAAAAGTTCCGAAGCCGCACCAACATAATAGAGATACAGAAACACCGTGGCCCCTTTCTTTGAGATGACTCTGCACTAGTGCGAGCCGCAAATGCTACTTCCAGCTTAGCTGTGCAGAAGAAGAACAACAAGAAGAAGAAATATCTCGAAATATGTCCGTCAGGCTCCTTCCCTTGAGATAAATCTGCAAATATCTCGGAAACGAAGCGAGCTATGGCAAAATGTTAAGAGACCTTTTTTGTAGAGAATTAAGTTTCCTACTTTTTATGTTCTATGATATTTTTTGATCAGATGCGTAGTTCTCGAGATACATCAAGATATTTAAAAGTTCCGAAGCCGCACCAACATAATAGAGATACAGAAACACCGTGGCCCCTTTCTTTGAGATAACTCTGCACTATTGCGAGCTGCAAATGCCACTTCCAGCTTAGCTGTGCAGAAGAAGAACAACAAGAAGAAGAAATATCTCGAAATATGTCCGTCAGGCCCCTTCCCTTGAGATAAATCTGCAAATATCTCGGAAACGAAGCGAGCTATGGCAAAATGTTAAGAGACCTTTTTTGTAGAGAATTAAGTTTCCTACTTTTTATCTTCTATGATATTTTCTGATCAGATTCGTAATTCTCGAGATATATCAAGATATTTAAAAGTTCCGAAGCCGCACCAACATAATAGAGATACAGAAACACCGTGGCCCCTTTCTTTGAGATAACTCTGCACTATTGCGAGCTGCAAATGCCACTTCCAGCTTAGCTGTGCAGAAGAAGAACAACAAGAAGAAGAAATATCTCGAAACATGTCCGTCAGGCCCCTTCCCTTGAGATAAATCTGCAAATATCTCGGAAACGAAGCGAGCTATGGCAAAATGTTAAGAGACCTTTTTTGTATGGAATTATGTTTCCTACTTTTTATGTTCTATGATATTTTTTGATCAGACGCGTAGTTCTCGAGATATATCAAGATATTTAAAAGTTCCGAAGCCGCACCAACATAATAGAGATACAGAAACACCGTGGCTCCTTTCTTTTAGATAACTCTGCACTATTGCGACCTGGAAATGCCACTTCCAGTTTAGCTGTGCAGAAGAAGAACAACAAGAAGAAGAAATATCTCGAAATAAGTCCGTTAGGCCCCTTCCCTTGAGATAAATCTGCAAATATCTCGGAAACGAAGCGAGCTATGGCAAAATGTTAAGAGACGTTTTTTGTAGCGAATTAAGTTTCCTACTTTTTATGTTCTATGATATTTTTTGATCAGATGCGTAGTTCTCGAGATATATCAAGATATTTAAAAGTTCCGAAGCCGCACCAACATAATAGAGATACAGAAACACCGTGGCCCCTTTCTTTGAGATAACTCTGTACTATTGCGAGCTGGAAATGCCACTTCCAGTTTAGCTGTGCAGAAGAAGAACAACAAGAAGAAGAAATATCTCGAAATATGTCCGTTAGGCCCCTTCCCTTGAGATAAATCTGCAAATATCTCGGAAACGAAGCGAGCTATGGCAAAATGTTAAGAGACCTTTTTTGTAGCGAATTAAGTTTCCTACTTTTTATGTTCTATGATATTTTTTGATCAGATGCGTTGTTCTCGAGATATATCAAGATATTTAAAAGTTCCGAAGCCGCACCAACATAATAGAGATACAGAAACACCGTGGCCCCTCTCTTTGAGATAACTCTGCACAATTGCGAGCTGCAAATGCCACTTCCAGCTTAGCTGTGCAGAAGAAGAACAACAAGAAGAAGAAATATCTCGAAATATGTCCGTCAGGGCCCTTCCCTTGAGATAAATCTGCAAATATCTCGGAAACGAAGCGAGCTATGGCAAAATGTTAAGAGACCTTTTTTGTAGCGAACTAAGTTTCCTACTTTTTATGTTCTATGATATTTTTTGATCAGATGCGTAGTTCTCGAGATATATCAAGATATTTAAAAGTTCCGAAGCCGCACCAACATAATAGAGATACAGAAACACCGTGGCCCCTTTCTTTGAGATAACTCTGTACTATTGCGAGCTGGAAATGCCACTTCCAGTTTAGCTGTGCAGAAGAAGAACAACAAGAAGAAGAAATATCTCGAAATATGTCCGTTAGGCCCCTTCCCTTGAGATAAATCTGCAAATATCTCGGAAACGAAGCGAGCTATGGCAAAATGTTAAGAGACGTTTTTTGTAGAGAATTATGTTTCCTACAATTTATGTTCTATGATATTTTTTGATCAGAAGCGTCGTTTTCGAGATATATCGAGATATTTAAAAGTTCCGAAGCAGCACCAACATAATAGAGATACAGAAACACCGTGGCCCCTCTCCTTGAGATAACTCTGCACTATTGCGAGCTGGAAATGCCACTTCCAGTTTAGCTGTGCAGAAGAAGAACAACAAGAAGAAGAAATATCTCGAAATATGTCCGTCAGGGCCCTTCCCTTGAGATAAATCTGCAAATATCTCGGAAACGAAGCGAGCTATGGCAAAATGTTAAGAGACCTTTTTTGTAGAGAATTAAGTTTCCTACTTTTTATCTTCTATGATATTTTCTGATCAGATTCGTAATTCTCGAGATATATCAAGATATTTAAAAGTTCCGAAGCCGCACCAACATAATAGAGATACAGAAACACCGTGGCCCCTCTCTTTGAGATAACTCTGCACAATTGCGCGCTGCAAATGCCACTTCCAGCTTAGCTGTGCAGAAGAAGAACAACAAGAAGAAGAAATATCTCGAAATATGTCCGTCAGGCCCCTTCCCTTGAGATAAATCGGCAAGTATCTCGGAAACGAAGCGAGCTATGGCAAAATGTTGAGAGACCTTTTTTGTAGAGAATTAAGTTTCCTACTTTTTATGTTCTATGATATTTTTTGATCAGATGCGTAGATCTCGAGATATATCAAGATATTTAAAAGTTCCGAAGCCGCACCAACATAATAGAGATACAGAAACACCGTGGCCCCTTTCTTTGAGATAACTCTGCACTATTGCGAGCTGCAAATGCCACTTCCAGCTTAGCTGTGCAGAAGAAGAACAACAAGAAGAAGAAATATCTCGAAATATGCCCGTCAGGCCCCTTCCCTTGAGATAAATCTGCAAATATCTCGGAAATGAAGCGAGCTATGGCAAAATGTTAAGAGACCTTTTTTGTATGGAATTATGTTTCCTACTTTTTATGTTCTATGATATTTTTTGATCAGACGCGTAGTTCTCGAGATATATCAAGATATTTAAAAGTTCCGAAGCCGCACCAACATAATAGAGATACAGAAACACCGTGGCTCCTTTCTTTTAGATAACTCTGCACTATTGCGACCTGGAAATGCCACTTCCAGTTTAGCTGTGCAGAAGAAGAACAACAAGAAGAAGAAATATCTCGAAATAAGTCCGTTAGGCCCCTTCCCTTGAGATAAATCTGCAAATATCTCGGAAACGAAGCGAGCTATGGCAAAATGTTAAGAGACCTTTTTTGTAGAGAATTAAGTTTCCTACGTTTTATGTTGTATGATATTTTTTGATCAGATGCGTAGTTCTCGAGATATATCAAGATATTTAAAAGTTCCGAAGCCGCACCAACATAATAGAGATACAGAAACACCGTGGCCCCTTTCTTTGAGATAACTCTGTACTAGTGCGAGCCGCAAATGCCACTTCCAGCTTAGCTGTGCAGAAGAAGAACAACAAGAAGAAGAAATATCACGAAATATGTCCGTTAGGCCCCTTCCCTTGAGATAAATCTGCAAATATCTCGGAAACGAAGCGAGCTATGGCAAAATGTTAAGAGACCTTTTTTGTAGCGAATTAAGTTTCCTACTTTTTATGTTCTATGATATTTTTTGATCAGATGCGTAGTTCTCGAGATATATCAAGATATTTAAAAGTTCCGAAGCCGCACCAACATAATAGAGATACAGAAACACCGTGGCCCCTTTCTTTGAGATAACTCTGTACTATTGCGAGCTGGAAATGCCACTTCCAGTTTAGCTGTGCAGAAGAAGAACAACAAGAAGAAGAAATATCTCGAAATATGTCCGTTAGGCCCCTTCCCTTGAGATAAATCTGCAAATATCTCGGAAACGAAGCGAGCTATGGCAAAATGTTAAGAGACGTTTTTTGTAGAGAATTATGTTTCCTACAATTTATGTTCTATGATATTTTTTGATCAGAAGCGTCGTTTTCGAGATATATCGAGATATTTAAAAGTTCCGAAGCAGCACCAACATAATAGAGATACAGAAACACCGCGGCCCCTCTCTTTGAGATAACTCTGCACTATTGCGAGCTGGAAATGCCACTTCCAGTTTAGCCGTGCAGAAGAAGAACAACAAGAAGAAGAAATATCTCGAAATATGTCCGTCAGGCCCCTTCCCTTGAGATAAACCTGCAAATATCTCGGAAACGAAGCGAGCTATTGCAAAATGTTAAGAGACCTTTTTTGTAGAGAATTGAGTTTCCTACTTTTTATGTTCTATGATATTTTTTGATCAGACGCGTAGTTCTCGAGATATATCAAGATATTTAAAAGTTCCGAAGCCGCACCAACATAATAGAGATACAGAAACACCGTGGCTCCTTTCTTTTAGATAACTCTGCACTATTGCGACCTGGAAATGCCACTTCCAGTTTAGCTGTGCAGAAGAAGAACAACAAGAAGAAGAAATATCTCGAAATAAGTCCGTTAGGCCCCTTCCCTTGAGATAAATCTGCAAATATCTCGGAAACGAAGCGAGCTATGGCAAAATGTTAAGAGACCTTTTTTGTAGAGAATTAAGTTTCCTACGTTTTATGTTGTATGATATTTTTTGATCAGATGCGTAGTCCTCGAGATATATCAAGATATTTAAAAGTTCCGAAGCCGCACCAACATAATAGAGATACAGAAACACCGTGGCCCCTTTCTTTGAGATAACTCTGTACTAGTGCGAGCCGCAAATGCCACTTCCAGCTTAGCTGTGCAGAAGAAGAACAACAAGAAGAAGAAATATCACGAAATATGTCCGTTAGGCCCCTTCCCTTGAGATAAATCTGCAAATATCTCGGAAACGAAGCGAGCTATGGCAAAATGTTAAGAGACCTTTTTTGTAGCGAATTAAGTTTCCTACTTTTTATGTTCTATGATATTTTTTGATCAGATGCGTAGTTCTCGAGATATATCAAGATATTTAAAAGTTCCGAAGCAGCACCAACATAATAGAGATACAGAAACACCGTGGCCCCTCTCTTTGAGATAACTCTGCACTATTGCGAGCTGGAAATGCCACTTCCAGTTTAGCTGTGCAGAAGAAGAACAACAAGAAGAAGAAATATCTCGAAATATGTCCGTCAGGCCCCTTCCCTTGAGATAAATCTGCAAATATCTCGGAAACGAAGCGAGCTATTGCAAAATGTTAAGAGACCTTTTTTGTAGAGAATTGAGTTTCCTACTTTTTATGTTCTATGATATTTTTTGATCAGACGCGTAGTTCTCGAGATATATCAAGATATTTAAAAGTTCCGAAGCCGCACCAACATAATAGAGATACAGAAACACCGTGGCTCCTTTCTTTTAGATAACTCTGCACTATTGCGAGCTGGAAATGCCACTTCCAGTTTAGCTGTGCAGAAGAAGAACAACAAGAAGAAGAAATATCTCGAAATAAGTCCGTTAGGCCCCTTCCCTTGAGATAAATCTGCAAATATCTCGGAAACGAAGCGAGCTATGGCAAAATGTTAAGAGACCTTTTTTGTAGAGAATTGAGTTTCCTACTTTTTATGTTCTATGATATTTTTTGATCAGATGCGTAGTTCTCGAGATATATCAAGATATTTAAAAGTTAAGAAGCCGCACCAACATAATAGAGATACAGAAACACCGTGGCCCCTTTCTTTGAGATAACTCTGCACTAATGCGAGCTGCAAATGCCACTTCCAGCTTAGCTGTGCAGAAGAAGAACAACAAGAAGAAGAAATATCTCGAAATGTGTCCGTCAGGCCCCTTCCCTTGAGATAAATCTGCAAATATCTCGGAAACGAAGAGAGCTATGGCAAAATGTTAAGAGACCTTTTTTGTAGAGAATTAAGTTTCCTACTTTTTATGTTCTATGATATTTTTTGATCGGATGCGTAGTTCTCGAGATATATCAAGATATTTAAAAGTTCCGAAGCCGCACCAACATAATAGAGATACAGAAACACCGTGGCCCCTTTCTTTGAGATAACTCTGTACTATTGCGAGCTGGAAATGCCACTTCCAGTTTAGCTGTGCAGAAGAAGAACAACAAGAAGAAGAAATATCTCGAAATATGTCCGTTAGGCCCCTTCCCTTGAGATAAATCTGCAAATATCTCGGAAACGAAGCGAGCTATGGCAAAATGTTAAGAGACGTTTTTTGTAGAGAATTATGTTTCCTACAATTTATGTTCTATGATATTTTTTGATCAGAAGCGTCGTTTTCGAGATATATCGAGATATTTGAAAGTTCCGAAGCAGCACCAACATAATAGAGATACAGAAACACCGTGGCCCCTCTCTTTGAGATAACTCTGCACTATTGCGAGCTGGAAATGCCACTTCCAGTTTAGCTGTGCAGAAGAAGAACAACAAGAAGAAGAAATATCTCGAAATATGTCCGTCAGGCCCCTTCCCTTGAGATAAATCTGCAAATATCTCGGAAACGAAGCGAGCTATTGCAAAATGTTAAGAGACCTTTTTTGTAGAGAATTGAGTTCCCTACTTTTTATGTTCTATGATATTTTTTGATCGGATGCGTAGTTCTCGAGATATATCAAGATATTTAAAAGTTAAGAAGCCGCACCAACATAATAGAGATACAGAAACACCGTGGCCCCTTTCTTTGAGATAACTCTGCACTATTGCGAGCTGGAAATGCCACTTCCAGTTTAGCTGTGCAGAAGAAGAACAACAAGAAGAAGAAATACCTCGAAATATGTCCGTTAGGCCCCTTCCCTTGAGATAAATCTGCAAATATCTCGGAAACGAAGCGAGCTATGGCAAAATGTTAAGAGACCTTTTTTGTAGAGAATTAAGTTTCCTACGTTTTATGTTGTATGATATTTTTTGATCAGATGCGTAGTTCTCGAGATATATCAAGATATTTAAAAGTTCCGAAGCCGCACCAACATAATAGAGATACAGAAACACCGTGGCCCCTCTCTTTGAGATAACTCTGCATTATTGCGAGCTGGAAATGCCACTTCCAGTTTAGCTGTGCAGAAGAAGAACAACAAGAAGAAGAAATATCTCGCAATATGTCCGTTAGGCCCCTTCCCTTGAGATAAATCTGCAAATATCTCGGAAACGAAGCGAGCTGTGGCAAAATCTTAACAGACTTTTTTGTAGAGAATTAAGTTTCCTACTTTTTATGTTCTATGATATTTTTTGATCAGATGCGTAGTTCTCGAGATATATCAAGATATTTAAAAGTTCCGAAGCCGCACCAACATAATAGAGATACAGAAACACCGTGGCCCCTTTCTTTGAGATAACTCTGCACTATTGCGAGCTGCAAATGTCACTTCCAGCTTAGCTGTGCAGAAGAAGAACAACAAGAAGAAGAAATATCTCGAAATGTGTCCGTCAGGCCCCTTCCCTTGAGATAAATCTGCAAATATCTCGGAAACGAAGAGAGCTATGGCAAAATGTTAAGAGACCTTTTTTGTAGAGAATTAAGTTTCCTACTTTTTATGTTCTATGATATTTTTTGATCAGATGCGTAGTTCTCGAGATATATCAAGATATTTAAAAGTTCCGAAGCCGCACCAACATAATAGAGATGCAGAAACACCGTGGCCCCTTTCTTTGAGATAACTCTGTACTATTGCGAGCTGGAAATGCCACTTCCAGTTTAGCTGTGCAGAAGAAGAACAACAAGAAGAAGAAATATCTCGAAATATGTCCGTTAGGCCCCTTCCCTTGAGATAAATCTGCAAATATCTCGGAAACGAAGCGAGCTATGGCAAAATGTTAAGAGACGTTTTTTGTAGCGAATTATGTTTGCTACAATTTATGTTCTATGATATTTTTTGATCAGAAGCGTAGTTTTCGAGATATATCGAGATATTTAAAAGTTCCGAAGCAGCACCAACATAATAGAGATACAGAAACACCGTGGCCCCTTTCTTTGAGATAACTCTGCACTAGTGCGAGCCGCAAATGCCACTTCCAGCTTAGCTGTGCAGAAGAAGAACAACAAGAAGAAGAAATATCTCGAAATATGTCCGTCAGGCCCCTTACCTTGAGATAAATCTGCAAATATCTCGGAAACGAAGCGAGCTATGGCAAAATGTTAAGAGACGTTTTTTGTAGAGAATTAAGTTTCCTACTTTTTAGCTCCTATGATATTTTCTGATCAGATGCGTAGTTCTCGAGGTATATCAAGATATTTAAAAGTTCCGAAGCCGCACCAACATAATAGAGATACAGAAACACCGTGGCCCCTTTCTTTGAGATAACTCTGCACTAGTGCGAGCCGCAAATGCCACTTCCAGCTTAGCTGTGCAGAAGAAAAACAACAAGAAGAAGAAATATCTCGAAATATGTCCGTCAGGCCACTTCCCTTGAGATAAATCTGCAAATATCTCGGAAACGAAGCGAGCTATGGCAAAATGTTAAGAGACCTTTTTTGTAGAGAATTAAGTTTCCTACTTTTTATGTTCTATGATATTTTTTGATCAGATGCGTAGATCTCGAGATATATCAAGATATTTAAAAGTTCCGAAGCCGCACCAACATAATAGAGATACAGAAACACCGTGGCCCCTTTCTTTGAGATAACTCTGCACTATTGCGAGCTGCAAATGCCACTTCCAGCTTAGCTGTGCAGAAGAAGAACAACAAGAAGAAGAAATATCTCGAAATATGCCCGTCAGGCCCCTTCCCTTGAGATAAATCTGCAAATATCTCGGAAATGAAGCGAGCTATGGCAAAATGTTAAGAGACCTTTTTTGTATGGAATTATGTTTCCTACTTTTTATGTTCTATGATATTTTTTGATCAGACGCGTAGTTCTCGAGATATATCAAGATATTTAAAAGTTCCGAAGCCGCACCAACATAATAGAGATACAGAAACACCGTGGCTCCTTTCTTTTAGATAACTCTGCACTATTGCGACCTGGAAATGCCACTTCCAGTTTAGCTGTGCAGAAGAAGAACAACAAGAAGAAGAAATAACTCGAAATAAGTCCGTTAGGCCCCTTCCCTTGAGATAAATCTGCAAATATCTCGGAAACGAAGCGAGCTATGGCAAAATGTTAAGAGACCTTTTTTGTAGAGAATTAAGTTTCCTACGTTTTATGTTGTATGATATTTTTTGATCAGATGCGTAGTTCTCGAGATATATCAAGATATTTAAAAGTTCCGAAGCCGCACCAACATAATAGAGATACAGAAACACCGTGGCCCCTTTCTTTGAGATAACTCTGTACTAGTGCGAGCCGCAAATGCCACTTCCAGCTTAGCTGTGCAGAAGAAGAACAACAAGAAGAAGAAATATCACGAAATATGTCCGTTAGGCCCCTTCCCTTGAGATAAATCTGCAAATATCTCGGAAACGAAGCGAGCTATGGCAAAATGTTAAGAGACCTTTTTTGAAGCGAATTAAGTTTCCTACTTTTTATGTTCTATGATATTTTTTGATCAGATGCGTAGTTCTCGAGATATATCGAGATATTTAAAAGTTCCGAAGCAGCACCAACATAATAGAGATACAGAAACACCGCGGCCCCTCTCTTTGAGATAACTCTGCACTATTGCGAGCTGGAAATGCCACTTCCAGTTTAGCTGTGCAGAAGAAGAACAACAAGAAGAAGAAATATCTCGAAATATGTCCGTCAGGCCCCTTCCCTTGAGATAAATCTGCAAATATCTCGGAAACGAAGCGAGCTATTGCAAAATGTTAAGAGACCTTTTTTGTAGAGAATTGAGTTTCCTACTTTTTATGTTCTATGATATTTTTTGATCAGACGCGTAGTTCTCGAGATATATCAAGATATTTAAAAGTTCCGAAGCCGCACCAACATAATAGAGATACAGAAACACCGTGGCTCCTTTCTTTTAGATAACTCTGCACTATTGCGACCTGGAAATGCCACTTCCAGTTTAGCTGTGCAGAAGAAGAACAACAAGAAGAAGAAATATCTCGAAATAAGTCCGTTAGGCCCCTTCCCTTGAGATAAATCTGCAAATATCTCGGAAACGAAGCGAGCTATGGCAAAATGTTAAGAGACCTTTTTTGTAGAGAATTAAGTTTCCTACGTTTTATGTTGTATGATATTTTTTGATCAGATGCGTAGTCCTCGAGATATATCAAGATATTTAAAAGTTCCGAAGCCGCACCAACATAATAGAGATACAGAAACACCGTGGCCCCTTTCTTTGAGATAACTCTGTACTAGTGCGAGCCGCAAATGCCACTTCCAGCTTAGCTGTGCAGAAGAAGAACAACAAGAAGAAGAAATATCACGAAATATGTCCGTTAGGCCCCTTCCCTTGAGATAAATCTGCAAATATCTCGGAAACGAAGCGAGCTATGGCAAAATGTTAAGAGACCTTTTTTGTAGCGAATTAAGTTTCCTACTTTTTATGTTCTATGATATTTTTTGATCAGATGCGTAGTTCTCGAGATATATCAAGATATTTAAAAGTTCCGAAGCAGCACCAACATAATAGAGATACAGAAACACCGTGGCCCCTCTCTTTGAGATAACTCTGCACTATTGCGAGCTGGAAATGCCACTTCCAGTTTAGCTGTGCAGAAGAAGAACAACAAGAAGAAGAAATATCTCGAAATATGTCCGTCAGGCCCCTTCCCTTGAGATAAATCTGCAAATATCTCGGAAACGAAGCGAGCTATTGCAAAATGTTAAGAGACCTTTTTTGTAGAGAATTGAGTTTCCTACTTTTTATGTTCTATGATATTTTTTGATCAGACGCGTAGTTCTCGAGATATATCAAGATATTTAAAAGTTCCGAAGCCGCACCAACATAATAGAGATACAGAAACACCGTGGCTCCTTTCTTTTAGATAACTCTGCACTATTGCGAGCTGGAAATGCCACTTCCAGTTTAGCTGTGCAGAAGAAGAACAACAAGAAGAAGAAATATCTCGAAATAAGTCCGTTAGGCCCCTTCCCTTGAGATAAATCTGCAAATATCTCGGAAACGAAGCGAGCTATGGCAAAATGTTAAGAGACCTTTTTTGTAGAGAATTAAGTTTCCTACGTTTTATGTTGTATGATATTTTTTGATCAGATGCGTAGTTTTCGAGATATATCAAGATATTTAAAAGTTCCGAAGCCGCACCAACATAATAGAGATACAGAAACACCGTGGCCCCTTTCTTTGAGATAACTCTGTACTAGTGCGAGCCGCAAATGCCACTTCCAGCTTAGCTGTGCAGAAGAAGAACAACAAGAAGAAGAAATATCACGAAATATGTCCGTTAGGCCCCTTCCCTTGAGATAAATCTGCAAATATCTCGGAAACGAAGCGAGCTATGGCAAAATGTTAAGAGACCTTTTTTGTAGCGAATTAAGTTTCCTACTTTTTATGTTCTATGATATTTTTTGATCAGATGCGTAGTTCTCGAGATATATCAAGATATTTAAAAGTTCCGAAGCCGCACCAACATAATAGAGATACAGAAACACCGTGGCCCCTCTCTTTGAGATAACTCTGCACAATTGCGAGCTGCAAATGCCACTTCCAGCTTAGCTGTGCAGAAGAAGAACAACAAGAAGAAGAAATATCTCGAAATATGTCCGTCAGGCCCCTTCCCTTGAGATAAATCTGCAAATATCTCGGAAACGAAGCGAGCTATTGCAAAATGTTAAGAGACCTTTTTTGTAGAGAATTGAGTTTCCTACTTTTTATGTTCTATGATATTTTTTGATCAGATGCGTAGTTCTCGAGATATATCAAGATATTTAAAAGTTAAGAAGCCGCACCAACATAATAGAGATACAGAAACACCGTGGCCCCTTTCTTTGAGATAACTCTGCACTAATGCGAGCTGCAAATGCCACTTCCAGCTTAGCTGTGCAGAAGAAGAACAACAAGAAGAAGAAATATCTCGAAATGTGTCCGTCAGGCCCCTTCCCTTGAGATAAATCTGCAAATATCTCGGAAACGAAGAGAGCTATGGCAAAATGTTAAGAGACCTTTTTTGTAGAGAATTAAGTTTCCTACTTTTTATGTTCTATGATATTTTTTGATCGGATGCGTAGTTCTCGAGATATATCAAGATATTTAAAAGTTCCGAAGCCGCACCAACATAATAGAGATACAGAAACACCGTGGCCCCTTTCTTTGAGATAACTCTGTACTATTGCGAGCTGGAAATGCCACTTCCAGTTTAGCTGTGCAGAAGAAGAACAACAAGAAGAAGAAATATCTCGAAATATGTCCGTTAGGCCCCTTCCCTTGAGATAAATCTGCAAATATCTCGGAAACGAAGCGAGCTATGGCAAAATGTTAAGAGACGTTTTTTGTAGAGAATTATGTTTCCTACAATTTATGTTCTATGATATTTTTTGATCAGAAGCGTCGTTTTCGAGATATATCGAGATATTTGAAAGTTCCGAAGCAGCACCAACATAATAGAGATACAGAAACACCGTGGCCCCTCTCTTTGAGATAACTCTGCACTATTGCGAGCTGGAAATGCCACTTCCAGTTTAGCTGTGCAGAAGAAGAACAACAAGAAGAAGAAATATCTCGAAATATGTCCGTCAGGCCCCTTCCCTTGAGATAAATCTGCAAATATCTCGGAAACGAAGCGAGCTATTGCAAAATGTTAAGAGACCTTTTTTGTAGAGAATTGAGTTCCCTACTTTTTATGTTCTATGATATTTTTTGATCGGATGCGTAGTTCTCGAGATATATCAAGATATTTAAAAGTTAAGAAGCCGCACCAACATAATAGAGATACAGAAACACCGTGGCCCCTTTCTTTGAGATAACTCTGCACTATTGCGAGCTGGAAATGCCACTTCCAGTTTAGCTGTGCAGAAGAAGAACAACAAGAAGAAGAAATATCTCGAAATATGTCCGTTAGGCCCCTTCCCTTGAGATAAATCTGCAAATATCTCGGAAACGAAGCGAGCTATGGCAAAATGTTAAGAGACCTTTTTTGTAGAGAATTAAGTTTCCTACGTTTTATGTTGTATGATATTTTTTGATCAGATGCGTAGTTCTCGAGATATATCAAGATATTTAAAAGTTCCGAAGCCGCACCAACATAATAGAGATACAGAAACACCGTGGCCCCTCTCTTTGAGATAACTCTGCATTATTGCGAGCTGGAAATGCCACTTCCAGTTTAGCTGTGCAGAAGAAGAACAACAAGAAGAAGAAATATCTCGCAATATGTCCGTTAGGCCCCTTCCCTTGAGATAAATCTGCAAATATCTCGGAAACGAAGCGAGCTATGGCAAAATCTTAACAGACTTTTTTGTAGAGAATTAAGTTTCCTACTTTTTATGTTCTATGATATTTTTTGATCAGATGCGTAGTTCTCGAGATATATCAAGATATTTAAAAGTTCCGAAGCCGCACCAACATAATAGAGATGCAGAAACACCGTGGCCCCTTTCTTTGAGATAACTCTGTACTATTGCGAGCTGGAAATGCCACTTCCAGTTTAGCTGTGCAGAAGAAGAACAACAAGAAGAAGAAATATCTCGAAATATGTCCGTTAGGCCCCTTCCCTTGAGATAAATCTGCAAATATCTCGGAAACGAAGCGAGCTATGGCAAAATGTTAAGAGACGTTTTTTGTAGCGAATTATGTTTGCTACAATTTATGTTCTATGATATTTTTTGATCAGAAGCGTAGTTTTCGAGATATATCGAGATATTTAAAAGTTCCGAAGCAGCACCAACATAATAGAGATACAGAAACACCGTGGCCCCTTTCTTTGAGATAACTCTGCACTAGTGCGAGCCGCAAATGCCACTTCCAGCTTAGCTGTGCAGAAGAAGAACAACAAGAAGAAGAAATATCTCGAAATATGTCCGTCAGGCCCCTTACCTTGAGATAAATCTGCAAATATCTCGGAAACGAAGCGAGCTATGGCAAAATGTTAAGAGACGTTTTTTGTAGAGAATTAAGTTTCCTACTTTTTAGCTCCTATGATATTTTCTGATCAGATGCGTAGTTCTCGAGGTATATCAAGATATTTAAAAGTTCCGAAGCCGCACCAACATAATAGAGATACAGAAACACCGTGGCCCCTTTCTTTGAGATAACTCTGCACTAGTGCGAGCCGCAAATGCCACTTCCAGCTTAGCTGTGCAGAAGAAAAACAACAAGAAGAAGAAATATCTCGAAATATGTCCGTCAGGCCACTTCCCTTGAGATAAATCTGCAAATATCTCGGAAACGAAGCGAGCTATGGCAAAATGTTAAGAGACCTTTTTTGTAGAGAATTATGTTTCCTACTTTTTATGTTCTATGATATTTTTTGATCAGACGCGTAGCTCTCGAGATATATCAAGATATTTAAAAGTTCCGAAGCTGCACCAACATAATAGAGATACAGAAACACCGTGGCCCCTCTCTTTGAGATAACTCTGCACTATTGCGAGCTGGAAATGCCACTTCCAGTTTAGCTGTGCAGAAGAAGAACAACAAGAAGAAGAAATATCTCGAAATATGTCCGTTAGGCCCCTTCCCTTGAGATAAATCTGCAAATATCACGGAAACGAAGCGAGCTATGGCAAAATGTTAAGAGACCTTTTTTGTAGAGAATTATGTTTCCTACAATTTATGTTCTATGATATTTTTTGATCAGAAGCGTAGTTTTCGAGATATATCGAGATATTTAAAAGTTCCGAAGCCGCACCAACATAATAGAGATACAGAAACACCGTGGCCCCTTTCTTTGAGATAACTCTGCACTAGTGCGAGCCGCAAATGCCACTTCCAGCTTAGCTGTGCAGAAGAAGAACAACAAGAAGAAGAAATATCTCGAAATATGTCCGTCAGGCCACTTCCCTTGAGATAAATCTGCAAATATCTCGGAAACGAAGCGAGCTATGGCAAAATGTTAAGAGACCTTTTTTGTAGAGAATTAAGTTTCCTACTTTTTATCTTCTATGATATTTTTTGATCAGATGCGTAGTTCTCGAGATATATCAAGATATTTAAAAGTTCCGAAGCCGCACCAACATAATAGAGATACAGAAACACCGTGGCCCCTTTCTTTGAGATAACTCTGCACTAGTGCGAGCCGCAAATGCCACTTCCAGCTTAGCTGTGCAGCAGAAGAACAACAAGAAGAAGAAATATCTCGAAATATGTCCGTCAGGCCACTTCCCTTGAGATAAATCTGCAAATATCTCGGAAACGAAGCGAGCTATGGCAAAATGTTAAGAGACCTTTTTTGTAGAGAATTATGTTTCCTACTTTTTATGTTCTATAATATTTTTTGATCAGACGCGTAGCTCTCGAGATATATCGAGATATTTAAAAGTTCCGAAGCCGCACCAACATAATGGAGATACAGAAACACCGTGGCCCCTTTCTTTGAGATAACTCTGCACTAGTGCGAGCCGCAAATGCCACTTCCAGCTTAGCTGTGCAGAAGAAGAACAACAAGAAGAAGAAATATCTCGAAATATGTCCGTCAGGCCCCTTCCCTTGAGATAAATCTGCAAATATCTCGGAAACGAAGCGAGCTATGGTAAAATGTTAAGAGACCTTTTTTGTAGAGAATTAAGTTTCCTACTTTTTATGTTCTATGATATTTTTTGATGAGATGCGTAGTTCTCGAGATATATCAAGATATTTAAAAGTTCCGAAGCCGCACCAACATAATAGAGATACAGAAACACCGTGGCCCCTCTCTTTGAGATAACTCTGCACTATTGCGAGCTGGAAATGCCACTTCCAGTTTAGCTGTGCAGAAGAAGAACAACAAGAAGAAGAAATATCTCGATATATGTCCGTCAGGCCCCTTCCCTTGAGATAAATATGCAAATATCTCGGAAACGAAGTGAGCTATGGCAAAATGTTAAGAGACCTTTTTTGTAGAGAATTAAGTTTCCTACTTTTTATGTTCTATGATATTTTTTGATCAGATGCGTAGTTCTCGAGATATATCAAGATATTTAAAAGTTCCGAAGCCGCACCAACATAATAGAGATACAGAAACACCGTGGCCCCTTTCTTTGAGATAACTCTGCACTATTGCGAGCTGCAAATGCCACTTCCAGCTTAGCTGTGCAGAGGAAGAACAACAAGAAGAAGAAATATCTCGAAATATGTCCGTCAGGCCAGTTCCTTTGAGCTGAATCTGCAAATATCTCGGAAACGAAGCGATCTATGGCAAAATGTAAAGAGACGTTTTTTGTAGAGAATTATGTTTCCTACAATTTATGTTCTATGATATTTTTTGATCAGAAGCGTAGTTTTCGAGATATATCGAGATATTTAAAAGTTCCGAAGCCGCACCAACATAATAGGGATACAGAAACACCGTGGCCCCTTTCTTTGAGATAACTCTGCACTAGTGCGAGCCGCAAATGCCACTTCCAGCTTAGCTGTGCAGAAGAAGAACAACAAGAAGAAGAAATATCTCGAAATATGTCCGTCAGGCCCCTTCCCTTGAGATAAATCTGCAAATATCTCGGAAACGAAGCGAGCTATGGCAAAATGTTAAGAGACCTTTTTTGTAGAGAATTAAGTTTCCTACTTTTTATGTTCTATGATATTTTTTGATCAGATGCGCAGTTCTCGAGATATATCAAGATATTTAAAAGTTCCGAAGCCGCACCAACATAATAGAGATACAGAAACACCGTGGCCCCTTTCTTTGAGATAACTCTGCACTAGCGCGAGCCGCAAATGCCACTTCCAGCTTAGCTGTGCAGAAGAAGAACAACAAGAAGAAGAAATATCTCGAAATATGTCCGTCAGGCCCCTTCCCTTGAGATAAATCTGCAAATATCTCGGAAACGAAGCGAGCTATGGCAAAATGTTAAGAGACCTTTTTTGTAGAGAATTAAGTTTCCTACTTTTTATGTTCTATGATATTTTTTGATCAGATGCGTAGTTCTCGAGATATATCAAGATATTTAAAAGTTCCGAAGCCGCACCAACATAATAGGGATACAGAAACACCGTGGCCCCCTTCTCTGAGATAACTCTGCACTAGGGCGAGCCGCAAATGCCACTTCCAGCTTAGCTGTGCAGAAGAAGAACAACAAGAAGAAGAAATATCTCGAAATATGTCCGTCAGGCCCCTTCCCTTGAGATAAATCTGCAAATATCTCGGAAACGAAGCGAGCTATGGCAAAATGTTAAGAGACCTTTTTTGTAGAGAATTATGTTTCCTACAATTTATGTTATATGATATTTTTTGATCAGAAGCGTAGTTTTCGAGATATATCGAGATATTTAATAGTTCCGAAGCCGCACCAACATAATAGAGATACAGAAACACCGTGGCCCATTTCGGTGAGATAACTCTGCACTAGTGCGAGCTGCAAATGCCACTTCCAGCTTAGCTGTGCAGAAGAAGAACAACAAGAAGAAGAAATATCTTGAAATATGTCCGTCAGGCCCCTTCCCTTGAGATAAATCTGCAAATATCTCGGAAACGAAGCGAGCTATGGCAAAATGTTAAGCGACCTTTTTTGTAGAGAATTAAGTTTCCTACTTTTTATGTTCTATGATATTTTTTGATCAGATGCGTAGTTCTCGAGATATATCAAGATATTTAAAAGTTCCGAAGCCGCACCAACATAATAGAGATACAGAAACACCGTGGCCCCTTTCTTTGAGATAACTCTGCACTATTGCGAGCTGCAAATGCCACTTCCAGCTTAGCTGTGCAGAGGAAGAACAACAAGAAGAAGAAATATCTCGAAATATGTCCGTCAGGCCAGTTCCTTTGAGCTGAATCTGCAAATATCTCGGAAACGAAGCGAGCTATGGCAAAATGTTAAGAGACGTTTTTTGTAGAGAATTATGTTTCCTACAATTTATGTTCTATGATATTTTTTGATCAGAAGCGTAGTTTTCGAGATATATCGAGATATTTAAAAGTTCCGAAGACGCACCAACATAATAGAGATACAGAAACACCGTGGCCCCTTTCTTTGAGATAACTGTGCACTAGTGCGAGCCGCAAATGCCACTTCCAGCTTAGCTGTGCAGAAGAAGAACAACAAGAAGAAGAAATATCTCGAAATATGTCCGTCAGGCCCCTTCCCTTGAGATATATCTGCAAATATCTCGGAAACGAAGCGAGCTATGGCAAAATGTTAAGAGACCTTTTTTGTAGAGAATTAAGTTTCCTACTTTTTATGTTCTATGATATTTGTTGATCAGAAGCGTAGTTTTCGAGATATATCGAGATATTTAAAAGTTCCGAAGCCGCACCAACATAATAGAGATACAGAAACACCGTGGCCCCTTTCTTTGAGATAACTCTGCACTAGTGCGAGCCGCAAATGCCACTTCCAGCTTAGCTGTGCAGAAGAAGAACAACAAGAAGAAGAAATATCTCGAAATATGTCCGTCAGGCCCCTTCCCTTGAGATAAATATGCAAATATCTCGGAAACGAAGCGAGCTATGGCAAAATGTTAAGAGACCTTTTTTGTAGAGAATTAAGTTTCCTACTTTTTATGTTCTATGACATTTTTTGATCAGATGCGTAGTTCTCGAGATATATCAAGATATTTAAAAGTTCCGAAGCCGCACCTACATAATAGAGATACAGAAACACCGTGGCCCGTTTCTTTAAGATAACTCTGCACTATTGCGAGCTGCAAATGCCACTTCCAGCTTAGCTGTGCAGAGGAGGAACAACAAGAAGAAGAAATATCTCGAAATATGTCCGTCAGGCCAGTTCCTTTGAGCTGAATCTGCAAATATCTCGGAAACGAAGCGAGCTATGGCAAAATGTTAAGAGACCTTTTTTGTAGGGAATAATGTTTCGTACAATTTACGTTCTATGATATTTTTTGATCAGAAGCGTAGTTTTCGAGATATATCGAGATATTTAAAAGTTCCGAAGCCGCACCAACATAATAGAGATACAGAAACACCGTGGCCCCTTTCTTTGAGATAACTCTGCACTATTGCGACCTGCAAATGCCACTTCCAGCTCAGCTGTGCAGAAGAAGAACAACAAGAAGAAGAAATATCTCGAAATACGTCCGTCAGGCCCCTTCCCTTGAGATAAATCTGCAAATATCTCGGAAACGAAGCGAGCTATGGCAAAATGTTAAGAGACCTTTTTTGTAGAGAATTAAGTTTCCTACTTTTTATGTTCTATGATATTTTTTGATCAGATGCGTAGTTCTCGAGATATATCAAGATATTTAAAAGTTCCGAAACCGCACCAACACAATAGAGATACAGAAACACCGTGGCCCCTTTCTTTGAGATAACTCTGCACTATTGCGAGCTAGAAATGCCACTTTCAGTTTAGCTGTGCAGAAGAAGAACAACAAGAAGAAGAAATATCTCGAAATATGTCCGTTAGGCCCCTTCCCTTGAGATAAATCTGCAAATATCTCGGAAACGAAGCGAGCTATGGCAAAATGTTAAGAGACCTTTTTTGTAGAGAATTAAGTTTCCTGCTTTCTATGTTTTATGATATTTTTTGATCAGAACCGCAGTTTTCGAGATATATCGAGATATTTAAAAGTTCCGAAGCCGCACCAACATAATAGAGATACAGAAACACCGTGGCCCCTTTCTTTGAGATAACTCTGCACTAGTGCGAGCCGCAAATGCCACTTCCAGCTTAGCTGTGCAGAAGAAGAACAACAAGAAGAAGAAATATCTCGAAATATGTCCGTCAGGCCCCTTCCCTTGAGATAAATATGCAAATATCTCGGAAACGAAGCGAGCTATGGCAAAATGTTGAGAGACCTTTTTTGTAGAGAATTAAGTTTCCTACTTTTTATGTTCTATGACATTTTTTGATCAGATGCGTAGTTCTCGAGATATATCAAGATATTTAAAAGTTCCGAAGCCGCACCAACATAATACAGATACAGAAACACCGTGGCCCCTTTCTTTAAGATAACTCTGCACTATTGCGAGCTGCAAATGCCACTTCCAGCTTAGCTGTGCAGAGGAGGAACAACAAGAAGAAGAAATATCTCGAAATATGTCCGTCAGGCCAGTTCCTTTGAGCTGAATCTGCAAATATCTCGGAAACGAAGCGAGCTATGGCAAAATGTTAAGAGACCTTTTTTGTAGGGAATAATGTTTCGTACAATTTACGTTCTATGATATTTTTTGATCAGAAGCGTAGTTTTCGAGATATATCGAGATATTTAAAAGTTCCGAAGCCGCACCAACATAATAGAGATACAGAAACACCGTGGCCCCTTTCTTTGAGATAACTCTGCACTATTGCGACCTGCAAATGCCACTTCCAGCTCAGCTGTGCAGAAGAAGAACAACAAGAAGAAGAAATATCTCGAAATACGTCCGTCAGGCCCCTTCCCTTGAGATAAATCTGCAAATATCTCGGAAACGAAGCGAGCTATGGCAAAATGTTAAGAGACCTTTTTTGTAGAGAATTAAGTTTCCTACTTTTTATGTTCTATGATATTTTTTGATCAGATGCGTAGTTCTCGAGATATATCAAGATATTTAAAAGTTCCGAAACCGCACCAACACAATAGAGATACAGAAACACCGTGGCCCCTTTCTTTGAGATAACTCTGCACTATTGCGAGCTAGAAATGCCACTTTCAGTTTAGCTGTGCAGAAGAAGAACAACAAGAAGAAGAAATATCTCGAAATATGTCCGTTAGGCCCCTTCCCTTGAGATAAATCTGCAAATATCTCGGAAACGAAGCGAGCTATGGCAAAATGTTAAGAGACCTTTTTTGTAGAGAATTAAGTTTCCTGCTTTCTATGTTTTATGATATTTTTTGATCAGAAGCGTAGTTTTCGAGATATATCGAGATATTTAAAAGTTCCGAAGCCGCACCAACATAATAGAGATACAGAAACACCGTGGCCCCTTTCTTTGAGATAACTCTGCACTAGTGCGAGCCGCAAATGCCACTTCCAGCTTAGCTGTGCAGAAGAAGAACAACAAGAAGAAGAAATATCTCGAAATATGTCCGTCAGGCCCCTTCCCTTGAGATAAATATGCAAATATCTCGGAAACGAAGCGAGCTATGGCAAAATGTTGAGAGACCTTTTTTGTAGAGAATTAAGTTTCCTACTTTTTATGTTCTATGACATTTTTTGATCAGATGCGTAGTTCTCGAGATATATCAAGATATTTAAAAGTTCCGAAGCCGCACCAACATAATACAGATACAGAAACACCGTGGCCCCTTTCTTTAAGATAACTCTGCACTATTGCGAGCTGCAAATGCCACTTCCAGCTTAGCTGTGCAGAGGAGGAACAACAAGAAGAAGAAATATCTCGAAATATGTCCGTCAGGCCAGTTCCTTTGAGCTGAATCTGCAAATATCTCGGAAACGAAGCGAGCTATGGCAAAATGTTAAGAGACCTTTTTTGTAGGGAATAATGTTTCGTACAATTTACGTTCTATGATATTTTTTGATCAGAAGCGTAGTTTTCGAGATATATCGAGATATTTAAAAGTTCCGAAGCCGCACCAACATAATAGAGATACAGAAACACCGTGGCCCCTTTCTTTGAGATAACTCTGCACTATTGCGACCTGCAAATGCCACTTCCAGCTCAGCTGTGCAGAAGAAGAACAACAAGAAGAAGAAATATCTCGAAATACGTCCGTCAGGCCCCTTCCCTTGAGATAAATCTGCAAATATCTCGGAAACGAAGCGAGCTATGGCAAAATGTTAAGAGACCTTTTTTGTAGAGAATTAAGTTTCCTACTTTTTATGTTCTATGATATTTTTTGATCAGATGCGTAGTTCTCGAGATATATCAAGATATTTAAAAGTTCCGAAACCGCACCAACACAATAGAGATACAGAAACACCGTGGCCCCTTTCTTTGAGATAACTCTGCACTATTGCGAGCTAGAAATGCCACTTTCAGTTTAGCTGTGCAGAAGAAGAACAACAAGAAGAAGAAATATCTCGAAATATGTCCGTTAGGCCCCTTCCCTTGAGATAAATCTGCAAATATCTCGGAAACGAAGCGAGCTATGGCAAAATGTTAAGAGACCTTTTTTGTAGAGAATTAAGTTTCCTGCTTTCTATGTTTTATGATATTTTTTGATCAGAACCGCAGTTTTCGAGATATATCGAGATATTTAAAAGTTCCGAAGCCGCACCAACATAATAGAGATACAGAAACACCGTGGCCCCTTTCTTTGAGATAACTCTGCACTAGTGCGAGCCGCAAATGCCACTTCCAGCTTAGCTGTGCAGAAGAAGAACAACAAGAAGAAGAAATATCTCGAAATATGTCCGTCAGGCCCCTTCCCTTGAGATAAATATGCAAATATCTCGGAAACGAAGCGAGCTATGGCAAAATGTTGAGAGACCTTTTTTGTAGAGAATTAAGTTTCCTACTTTTTATGTTCTATGACATTTTTTGATCAGATGCGTAGTTCTCGAGATATATCAAGATATTTAAAAGTTCCGAAGCCGCACCAACATAATACAGATACAGAAACACCGTGGCCCCTTTCTTTAAGATAACTCTGCACTATTGCGAGCTGCAAATGCCACTTCCAGCTTAGCTGTGCAGAGGAGGAACAACAAGAAGAAGAAATATCTCGAAATATGTCCGTCAGGCCAGTTCCTTTGAGCTGAATCTGCAAATATCTCGGAAACGAAGCGAGCTATGGCAAAATGTTAAGAGACCTTTTTTGTAGGGAATAATGTTTCGTACAATTTACGTTCTATGATATTTTTTGATCAGAAGCGTAGTTTTCGAGATATATCGAGATATTTAAAAGTTCCGAAGCCGCACCAACATAATAGAGATACAGAAACACCGTGGCCCCTTTCTTTGAGATAACTCTGCACTATTGCGACCTGCAAATGCCACTTCCAGCTCAGCTGTGCAGAAGAAGAACAACAAGAAGAAGAAATATCTCGAAATACGTCCGTCAGGCCCCTTCCCTTGAGATAAATCTGCAAATATCTCGGAAACGAAGCGAGCTATGGCAAAATGTTAAGAGACCTTTTTTGTAGAGAATTAAGTTTCCTACTTTTTATGTTCTATGATATTTTTTGATCAGATGCGTAGTTCTCGAGATATATCAAGATATTTAAAAGTTCCGAAACCGCACCAACACAATAGAGATACAGAAACACCGTGGCCCCTTTCTTTGAGATAACTCTGCACTATTGCGAGCTAGAAATGCCACTTTCAGTTTAGCTGTGCAGAAGAAGAACAACAAGAAGAAGAAATATCTCGAAATATGTCCGTTAGGCCCCTTCCCTTGAGATAAATCTGCAAATATCTCGGAAACGAAGCGAGCTATGGCAAAATGTTAAGAGACCTTTTTTGTAGAGAATTAAGTTTCCTGCTTTCTATGTTTTATGATATTTTTTGATCAGAAGCGTAGTTTTCGAGATATATCGAGATATTTAAAAGTTCCGAAGCCGCACCAACATAATAGAGATACAGAAACACCGTGGCCCCTTTCTTTGAGATAACTCTGCACTAGTGCGAGCCGCAAATGCCACTTCCAGCTTAGCTGTGCAGAAGAAGAACAACAAGAAGAAGAAATATCTCGAAATATGTCCGTCAGGCCCCTTCCCTTGAGATAAATATGCAAATATCTCGGAAACGAAGCGAGCTATGGCAAAATGTTGAGAGACCTTTTTTGTAGAGAATTAAGTTTCCTACTTTTTATGTTCTATGACATTTTTTGATCAGATGCGTAGTTCTCGAGATATATCAAGATATTTAAAAGTTCCGAAGCCGCACCAACATAATACAGATACAGAAACACCGTGGCCCCTTTCTTTAAGATAACTCTGCACTATTGCGAGCTGCAAATGCCACTTCCAGCTTAGCTGTGCAGAGGAGGAACAACAAGAAGAAGAAATATCTCGAAATATGTCCGTCAGGCCAGTTCCTTTGAGCTGAATCTGCAAATATCTCGGAAACGAAGCGAGCTATGGCAAAATGTTAAGAGACCTTTTTTGTAGAGAATTATGTTTCCTACAATTTATGTTGTATGATATTTTTTGATCAGAAGCGTAGTTTTCGAGATATATCGAGATATTTAAAAGTTCCGAAGCCGCACCAACATAATAGAGATACAGAAACACCGTGGCCCCTTTCTTTGAGATAACTCTGCACTAGTGCGAGCCGCAAATGCCACTTCCAGCTTAGCTGTGCAGAAGAAGAACAACAAGAAGAAGAAATATCTCGAAATATGTCCGTCAGGCCCCTTCCCTTGAGATAAATATGCAAATATCTCGGAAACGAAGCGAGCTATGGCAAAATGTTAAGAGACCTTTTTTGTAGAGAATTAAGTTTCCTACTTTTTATGTTCTATGATATTTTTTGATCAGATGCGTAGTTCTCGAGATATATCAAGATATTTAAAAGTTCCGAAGCCGCACCAACATAATAGAGATACAGAAACACCGTGGCCCCTTTCTTTGAGATAACTCTGCACTATTGCGAGCTGCAAATGCCACTTCCAGCTTAGCTGTGCAGAGGAAGAACAACAAGAAGAAGAAATATCTCGAAATATGTCCGTCAGGCCAGTTCCTTTGAGCTGAATCTGCAAATATCTCGGAAACGAAGCGATCTATGGCAAAATGTAAAGAGACGTTTTTTGTAGAGAATTATGTTTCCTACAATTTATGTTCTATGATATTTTTTGATCAGAAGCGTAGTTTTCGAGATATATCGAGATATTTAAAAGTTCCGAAGCCGCACCAACATAATAGGGATACAGAAACACCGTGGCCCCTTTCTTTGAGATAACTCTGCACTAGTGCGAGCCGCAAATGCCACTTCCAGCTTAGCTGTGCAGAAGAAGAACAACAAGAAGAAGAAATATCTCGAAATATGTCCGTCAGGCCCCTTCCCTTGAGATAAATCTGCAAATATCTCGGAAACGAAGCGAGCTATGGCAAAATGTTAAGAGACCTTTTTTGTAGAGAATTAAGTTTCCTACTTTTTATGTTCTATGATATTTTTTGATCAGATGCGCAGTTCTCGAGATATATCAAGATATTTAAAAGTTCCGAAGCCGCACCAACATAATAGAGATACAGAAACACCGTGGCCCCTTTCTTTGAGATAACTCTGCACTAGTGCGAGCCGCAAATGCCACTTCCAGCTTAGCTGTGCAGAAGAAGAACAACAAGAAGAAGAAATATCTCGAAATATGTCCGTCAGGCCCCTTCCCTTGAGATAAATCTGCAAATATCTCGGAAACGAAGCGAGCTATGGCAAAATGTTAAGAGACCTTTTTTGTAGAGAATTAAGTTTCCTACTTTTTATGTTCTATGATATTTTTTGATCAGATGCGTAGTTCTCGAGATATATCAAGATATTTAAAAGTTGCGAAGCCGCACCAACATAATAGGGATACAGAAACACCGTGGCCCCCTTCTCTGAGATAACTCTGCACTAGGGCGAGCCGCAAATGCCACTTCCAGCTTAGCTGTGCAGAAGAAGAACAACAAGAAGAAGAAATATCTCGAAATATGTCCGTCAGGCCCCTTCCCTTGAGATAAATCTGCAAATATCTCGGAAACGAAGCGAGCTATGGCAAAATGTTAAGAGACCTTTTTTGTAGAGAATTATGTTTCCTACAATTTATGTTATATGATATTTTTTGATCAGAAGCGTAGTTTTCGAGATATATCGAGATATTTAATAGTTCCGAAGCCGCACCAACATAATAGAGATACAGAAACACCGTGGCCCATTTCGGTGGGATAACTCTGCACTAGTGCGAGCTGCAAATGCCACTTCCAGCTTAGCTGTGCAGAAGAAGAACAACAAGAAGAAGAAATATCTTGAAATATGTCCGTCAGGCCCCTTCCCTTGAGATAAATCTGCAAATATCTCGGAAACGAAGCGAGCTATGGCAAAATGTTAAGCGACCTTTTTTGTAGAGAATTAAGTTTCCTACTTTTTATGTTCTATGATATTTTTTGATCAGATGCGTAGTTCTCGAGATATATCAAGATATTTAAAAGTTCCGAAGCCGCACCAACATAATAGAGATACAGAAACACCGTGGCCCCTTTCTTTGAGATAACTCTGCACTATTGCGAGCTGCAAATGCCACTTCCAGCTCAGCTGTGCAGAAGAAGAACAACAAGAAGAAGAAATATCTCGAAATACGTCCGTCAGGCCCCTTCCCTTGAGATAAATCTGCAAATATCTCGGAAACGAAGCGAGCTATGGCAAAATGTTAAGAGACCTTTTTTGTAGAGAATTAAGTTTCCTACTTTTTATGTTCTATGATATTTTTTGATCAGATGCGTAGTTCTCGAGATATATCAAGATATTTAAAAGTTCCGAAACCGCACCAACACAATAGAGATACAGAAACACCGTGGCCCCTTTCTTTGAGATAACTCTGCACTATTGCGAGCTAGAAATGCCACTTTCAGTTTAGCTGTGCAGAAGAAGAACAACAAGAAGAAGAAATATCTCGAAATATGTCCGTTAGGCCCCTTCCCTTGAGATAAATCTGCAAATATCTCGGAAACGAAGCGAGCTATGGCAAAATGTTAAGAGACCTTTTTTGTAGAGAATTAAGTTTCCTGCTTTCTATGTTTTATGATATTTTTTGATCAGAAGCGTAGTTTTCGAGATATATCGAGATATTTAAAAGTTCCGAAGCCGCACCAACATAATAGAGATACAGAAACACCGTGGCCCCTTTCTTTGAGATAACTCTGCACTAGTGCGAGCCGCAAATGCCACTTCCAGCTTAGCTGTGCAGAAGAAGAACAACAAGAAGAAGAAATATCTCGAAATATGTCCGTCAGGCCCCTTCCCTTGAGATAAATATGCAAATATCTCGGAAACGAAGCGAGCTATGGCAAAATGTTGAGAGACCTTTTTTGTAGAGAATTAAGTTTCCTACTTTTTATGTTCTATGACATTTTTTGATCAGATGCGTAGTTCTCGAGATATATCAAGATATTTAAAAGTTCCGAAGCCGCACCAACATAATACAGATACAGAAACACCGTGGCCCCTTTCTTTAAGATAACTCTGCACTATTGCGAGCTGCAAATGCCACTTCCAGCTTAGCTGTGCAGAGGAGGAACAACAAGAAGAAGAAATATCTCGAAATATGTCCGTCAGGCCAGTTCCTTTGAGCTGAATCTGCAAATATCTCGGAAACGAAGCGAGCTATGGCAAAATGTTAAGAGACCTTTTTTGTAGAGAATTATGTTTCCTACAATTTATGTTGTATGATATTTTTTGATCAGAAGCGTAGTTTTCGAGATATATCGAGATATTTAAAAGTTCCGAAGCCGCACCAACATAATAGAGATACAGAAACACCGTGGCCCCTTTCTTTGAGATAACTCTGCACTAGTGCGAGCCGCAAATGCCACTTCCAGCTTAGCTGTGCAGAAGAAGAACAACAAGAAGAAGAAATATCTCGAAATATGTCCGTCAGGCCCCTTCCCTTGAGATAAATATGCAAATATCTCGGAAACGAAGCGAGCTATGGCAAAATGTTAAGAGACCTTTTTTGTAGAGAATTAAGTTTCCTACTTTTTATGTTCTATGATATTTTTTGATCAGATGCGTAGTTCTCGAGATATATCAAGATATTTAAAAGTTCCGAAGCCGCACCAACATAATAGAGATACAGAAACACCGTGGCCCCTTTCTTTGAGATAACTCTGCACTATTGCGAGCTGCAAATGCCACTTCCAGCTTAGCTGTGCAGAGGAAGAACAACAAGAAGAAGAAATATCTCGAAATATGTCCGTCAGGCCAGTGCCTTTGAGCTGAATCTGCAAATATCTCGGAAACGAAGCGATCTATGGCAAAATGTAAAGAGACGTTTTTTGTAGAGAATTATGTTTCCTACAATTTATGTTCTATGATATTTTTTGATCAGAAGCGTAGTTTTCGAGATATATCGAGATATTTAAAAGTTCCGAAGCCGCACCAACATAATAGGGATACAGAAACACCGTGGCCCCTTTCTTTGAGATAACTCTGCACTAGTGCGAGCCGCAAATGCCACTTCCAGCTTAGCTGTGCAGAAGAAGAACAACAAGAAGAAGAAATATCTCGAAATATGTCCGTCAGGCCCCTTCCCTTGAGATAAATCTGCAAATATCTCGGAAACGAAGCGAGCTATGGCAAAATGTTAAGAGACCTTTTTTGTAGAGAATTAAGTTTCCTACTTTTTATGTTCTATGATATTTTTTGATCAGATGCGCAGTTCTCGAGATATATCAAGATATTTAAAAGTTCCGAAGCCGCACCAACATAATAGAGATACAGAAACACCGTGGCCCCTTTCTTTGAGATAACTCTGCACTAGTGCGAGCCGCAAATGCCACTTCCAGCTTAGCTGTGCAGAAGAAGAACAACAAGAAGAAGAAATATCTCGAAATATGTCCGTCAGGCCCCTTCCCTTGAGATAAATCTGCAAATATCTCGGAAACGAAGCGAGCTATGGCAAAATGTTAAGAGACCTTTTTTGTAGAGAATTAAGTTTCCTACTTTTTATGTTCTATGATATTTTTTGATCAGATGCGTAGTTCTCGAGATATATCAAGATATTTAAAAGTTGCGAAGCCGCACCAACATAATAGGGATACAGAAACACCGTGGCCCCCTTCTCTGAGATAACTCTGCACTAGGGCGAGCCGCAAATGCCACTTCCAGCTTAGCTGTGCAGAAGAAGAACAACAAGAAGAAGAAATATCTCGAAATATGTCCGTCAGGCCCCTTCCCTTGAGATAAATCTGCAAATATCTCGGAAACGAAGCGAGCTATGGCAAAATGTTAAGAGACCTTTTTTGTAGAGAATTATGTTTCCTACAATTTATGTTATATGATATTTTTTGGTCAGAAGCGTAGTTTTCGAGATATATCGAGATATTTAATAGTTCCGAAGCCGCACCAACATAATAGAGATACAGAAACACCGTGGCCCATTTCGGTGGGATAACTCTGCACTAGTGCGAGCTGCAAATGCCACTTCCAGCTAAGCTGTGCAGAAGAAGAACAACAAGAAGAAGAAATATCTTGAAATATGTCCGTCAGGCCCCTTCCCTTGAGATAAATCTGCAAATATCTCGGAAACGAAGCGAGCTATGGCAAAATGTTAAGCGACCTTTTTTGTAGAGAATTAAGTTTCCTACTTTTTATGTTCTATGATATTTTTTGATCAGATGCGTAGTTCTCGAGATATATCAAGATATTTAAAAGTTCCGAAGCCGCACCAACATAATAGAGATACAGAAACACCGTGGCCCCTTTCTTTGAGATAACTCTGCACTATTGCGAGCTGCAAATGCCACTTCCAGCTTAGCTGTGCAGAGGAAGAACAACAAGAAGAAGAAATATCTCGAAATATGTCCGTCAGGCCAGTTCCTTTGAGCTGAATCTGCAAATATCTCGGAAACGAAGCGAGCTATGGCAAAATGTTAAGAGACGTTTCTTGTAGAGAATTAGGTTTCGTACTTTTTATGTTCTATGATATTTTTTGATCAGATGCGTAGTTCTCGAGATATATCAAGATATTTAAAAGTTCCGAAGCCGCACCAACATAATAGAGATACAGAAACACCGTGGCCCCTTTCTTTGAGATAACTCTGCACTATTGCGAGCTGTAAATGCCACTTCCAGCTTAGCTGTGCAGAAAAAGAACAACAAGAAGAAGAAATATCTCGAAATATGTCCGTCAGGCCCCTTCCCTTGAGATATATCTGCAAATATCTCGGAAACGAAGCGAGCTATGGCAAAATGTTAAGAGACCTTTTTTGTAGAGAATTATGTTTCCTACAATTTATGTTCTATGATATTTTTTCACCAGAAGCGTAGTTTTCGAGATATATCGAGATATTTAAAAGTTCCGAAGCCGCACCAACATAATAGAGATACAGAAACACTGTGGCCCCTTTCGTTGAGATAACTCTGCACTAGTGCGAGCCGCAAATGCCACTTCCAGCTTAGCTGTGCAGAAGAAGAACAACAAGAAGAAGAAATATCTCGAAATATGTCCGTCAGGCCCCTTCCCTTGAGATAAATCTGCAAATATCTCGGAAACGAAGCGAGCTATGGCAAAATGTTAAGAGACCTTTTTTGTAGAGAATTAAGTGTCCTACTTTTTATGTTGTATGATATTTTTCGATCAGAGGCGTAGTTCTCGAGATATATCAAGATATTTAAAAGTTCCGAAGCCGCACCAACATAATAGAGATACAGAAACACCGTGGCCCCTTTCTTTGAGATAACTCTGCACTATTGCGAGCTGTAAATGCCACTTCCAGCTTAGCTGTGCAGAAGAAGAACAACAAGAAGAAGAAATATCTCGAAATATGTCCGTCAGGCCCCTTCTCTTGAGATATATCTGCAAATATCTCGGAAACGAAGCGAGCTATGGCAAAATGTTAAGAGACCTTTTTTGTAGAGAATTAAGTTTCCTACTTTTTATGTTCTATGATATTTTTTGATCAGATGCGTAGTTCTCGAGATATATCAAGATATTTAAAAGTTCCGAAGCCGCACCAACATAATAGAGATACAGAAACACCGTGGCCCCTTTCTTTGAGATAACTCTGCACTATTGCGAGCTGCAAATGCCACTTCCAGCTTAGCTGTGCAGAGGAAGAACAACAAGAAGAAGAAATATCTCGAAATATGTCCGTCAGGCCAGTTCCTTTGAGCTGAATCTGCAAATATCTCGGAAACGAAGCGAGCTATGGCAAAATGTTAAGAGACGTTTTTTGTAGAGAATTATGTTTCCTACAATTTATCTTCTATGATATTTTTTGATCAGAAGCGTAGTTTTCGAGATATATCGAGATATTTAAAAGTTCCGAAGCCGCACCAACATAATAGGGATACAGAAACACCGTGGCCCCTTTCTTTGAGATAACTCTGCACTAGTGCGAGTCGCAAATGCCACTTCCAGCTTAGCTGTGCAGAAGAAGAACAACAAGAAGAAGAAATATCTCGAAATATGTCCGTCAGGCCCCTTCCCTTGAGATAAATCTGCAAATATCTCGGAAACGAAGCGAGCTATGGCAAAATGTTAAGAGACCTTTTTTGTAGAGAATTAGGTTTCCTACTTTTTATGTTCTATGATATTTTTTGATCAGATGCGTAGTTCTCGAGATATATCAAGATATTTAAAAGTTCCGAAGCCGCACCAACATAATAGAGATGCAGAAACACCGTGGCCCCTTTCTTTGAGATAACTCTGCACTAGTGCGAGCCGCAAATGCCACTTCCAGCTTAGCTGTGCAGAAGAAGAGCAGCAAGAAGAAGAAATATCTCGAAATATGTCCGACAGGCCCCTTCCCTTGAGATAAATCTGCAAATATCTCGGAAACGAAGCGAGCTATGGCGAAATGTTAAGAGACCTTTTTTGTAGAGAATTAAGCTTCCTACTATTTATCTTCTATGATATTTTTTGATCAGATGCGTAGTTCTCGAGATAGATCAAGATACTTAAAAGTTCCAAAGCCGCACCAACATAATAGAGATACAGAAACACCGTGGCCCCTCTCTTTGAGATAACTCTGCACTATTGCGAGCTGCAAATGCCACTTCCAGCTTAGCTGTGCAGAGGAGGAACAACAAGAAGAAGAAATATCTCGAAATATGTCCGTCAGGCCAGTTCCTTTGAGCTGAATCTGCAAATATCTCGGAAACGAAGCGAGCTATGGCAAAATGTTAAGAGACCTTTTTTGTAGAGAATTATGTTTCCTACAATTTATGTTGTATGATATTTTTTGATCAGAAGCGTAGTTTTCGAGATATATCGAGATATTTAAAAGTTCCGAAGCCGCACCAACATAATAGAGATACAGAAACACCGTGGCCCCTTTCTTTGAGATAACTCTGCACTAGTGCGAGCCGCAAATGCCACTTCCAGCTTAGCTGTGCAGAAGAAGAACAACAAGAAGAAGAAATATCTCGAAATATGTCCGTCAGGCCCCTTCCCTTGAGATAAATATGCAAATATCTCGGAAACGAAGCGAGCTACGGCAAAATGTTAAGAGACCTTTTTTGTAGAGAATTAAGTTTCCTACTTTTTATGTTCTATGATATTTTTTGATCAGATGCGTAGTTCTCGAGATATATCAAGATATTTAAAAGTTCCGAAGCCGCACCAACATAATAGAGATACAGAAACACCGTGGCCCCTTTCTTTGAGATAACTCTGCACTATTGCGAGCTGCAAATGCCACTTCCAGCTTAGCTGTGCAGAGGAAGAACAACAAGAAGAAGAAATATCTCGAAATATGTCCGTCAGGCCAGTTCCTTTGAGCTGAATCTGCAAATATCTCGGAAACGAAGCGATCTATGGCAAAATGTAAAGAGACGTTTTTTGTAGAGAATTATGTTTCCTACAATTTATGTTCTATGATATTTTTTGATCAGAAGCGTAGTTTTCGAGATATATCGAGATATTTAAAAGTTCCGAAGCCGCACCAACATAATAGGGATACAGAAACACCGTGGCCCCTTTCTTTGAGATAACTCTGCACTAGTGCGAGCCGCAAATGCCACTTCCAGCTTAGCTGTGCAGAAGAAGAACAACAAGAAGAAGAAATATCTCGAAATATGTCCGTCAGGCCCCTTCCCTTGAGATAAATCTGCAAATATCTCGGAAACGAAGCGAGCTATGGCAAAATGTTAAGAGACCTTTTTTGTAGAGAATTAAGTTTCCTACTTTTTATGTTCTATGATATTTTTTGATCAGATGCGCAGTTCTCGAGATATATCAAGATATTTAAAAGTTCCGAAGCCGCACCAACATAATAGAGATACAGAAACACCGTGGCCCCTTTCTTTGAGATAACTCTGCACTAGTGCGAGCCGCAAATGCCACTTCCAGCTTAGCTGTGCAGAAGAAGAACAACAAGAAGAAGAAATATCTCGAAATATGTCCGTCAGGCCCCTTCCCTTGAGATAAATCTGCAAATATCTCGGAAACGAAGCGAGCTATGGCAAAATGTTAAGAGACCTTTTTTGTAGAGAATTATGTTTCCTACAATTTATGTTATATGATATTTTTTGATCAGAAGCGTAGTTTTCGAGATATATCGAGATATTTAATAGTTCCGAAGCCGCACCAACATAATAGAGATACAGAAACACCGTGGCCCATTTCGGTGGGATAACTCTGCACTAGTGCGAGCTGCAAATGCCACTTCCAGCTTAGCTGTGCAGAAGAAGAACAACAAGAAGAAGAAATATCTTGAAATATGTCCGTCAGGCCCCTTCCCTTGAGATAAATCTGCAAATATCTCGGAAACGAAGCGAGCTATGGCAAAATGTTAAGCGACCTTTTTTGTAGAGAATTAAGTTTCCTACTTTTTATGTTCTATGATATTTTTTGATCAGATGCGTAGTTCTCGAGATATATCAAGATATTTAAAAGTTCCGAAGCCGCACCAACATAATAGAGATACAGAAACACCGTGGCCCCTTTCTTTGAGATAACTCTGCACTATTGCGAGCTGCAAATGCCACTTCCAGCTTAGCTGTGCAGAGGAAGAACAACAAGAAGAAGAAATATCTCGAAATATGTCCGTCAGGCCAGTTCCTTTGAGCTGAATCTGCAAATATCTCGGAAACGAAGCGAGCTATGGCAAAATGTTAAGAGACGTTTCTTGTAGAGAATTAGGTTTCGTACTTTTTATGTTCTATGATATTTTTTGATCAGATGCGTAGTTCTCGAGATATATCAAGATATTTAAAAGTTCCGAAGCCGCACCAACATAATAGAGATACAGAAACACCGTGGCCCCTTTCTTTGAGATAACTCTGCACTATTGCGAGCTGTAAATGCCACTTCCAGCTTAGCTGTGCAGAAAAAGAACAACAAGAAGAAGAAATATCTCGAAATATGTCCGTCAGGCCCCTTCCCTTGAGATATATCTGCAAATATCTCGGAAACGAAGCGAGCTATGGCAAAATGTTAAGAGACCTTTTTTGTAGAGAATTATGTTTCCTACAATTTATGTTCTATGATATTTTTTCACCAGAAGCGTAGTTTTCGAGATATATCGAGATATTTAAAAGTTCCGAAGCCGCACCAACATAATAGAGATACAGAAACACTGTGGCCCCTTTCGTTGAGATAACTCTGCACTAGTGCGAGCCGCAAATGCCACTTCCAGCTTAGCTGTGCAGAAGAAGAACAACAAGAAGAAGAAATATCTCGAAATATGTCCGTCAGGCCCCTTCCCTTGAGATAAATCTGCAAATATCTCGGAAACGAAGCGAGCTATGGCAAAATGTTAAGAGACCTTTTTTGTAGAGAATTAAGTGTCCTACTTTTTATGTTGTATGATATTTTTCGATCAGAGGCGTAGTTCTCGAGATATATCAAGATATTTAAAAGTTCCGAAGCCGCACCAACATAATAGAGATACAGAAACACCGTGGCCCCTTTCTTTGAGATAACTCTGCACTATTGCGAGCTGTAAATGCCACTTCCAGCTTAGCTGTGCAGAAGAAGAACAACAAGAAGAAGAAATATCTCGAAATATGTCCGTCAGGCCCCTTCTCTTGAGATATATCTGCAAATATCTCGGAAACGAAGCGAGCTATGGCAAAATGTTCAGAGACCTTTTTTGTAGAGAATTAAGTTTCCTACTTTTTATGTTCTATGATATTTTTTGATCAGATGCGTAGTTCTCGAGATATATCAAGATATTTAAAAGTTCCGAAGCCGCACCAACATAATAGAGATACAGAAACACCGTGGCCCCTTTCTTTGAGATAACTCTGCACTATTGCGAGCTGCAAATGCCACTTCCAGCTTAGCTGTGCAGAGGAAGAACAACAAGAAGAAGAAATATCTCGAAATATGTCCGTCAGGCCAGTTCCTTTGAGCTGAATCTGCAAATATCTCGGAAACGAAGCGAGCTATGGCAAAATGTTAAGAGACGTTTTTTGTAGAGAATTATGTTTCCTACAATTTATCTTCTATGATATTTTTTGATCAGAAGCGTAGTTTTCGAGATATATCGAGATATTTAAAAGTTCCGAAGCCGCACCAACATAATAGGGATACAGAAACACCGTGGCCCCTTTCTTTGAGATAACTCTGCACTAGTGCGAGTCGCAAATGCCACTTCCAGCTTAGCTGTGCAGAAGAAGAACAACAAGAAGAAGAAATATCTCGAAATATGTCCGTCAGGCCCCTTCCCTTGAGATAAATCTGCAAATATCTCGGAAACGAAGCGAGCTATGGCAAAATGTTAAGAGACCTTTTTTGTAGAGAATTAGGTTTCCTACTTTTTATGTTCTATGATATTTTTTGATCAGATGCGTAGTTCTCGAGATATATCAAGATATTTAAAAGTTCCGAAGCCGCACCAACATAATAGAGATGCAGAAACACCGTGGCCCCTTTCTTTGAGATAACTCTGCACTAGTGCGAGCCGCAAATGCCACTTCCAGCTTAGCTGTGCAGAAGAAGAGCAGCAAGAAGAAGAAATATCTCGAAATATGTCCGACAGGCCCCTTCCCTTGAGATAAATCTGCAAATATCTCGGAAACGAAGCGAGCTATGGCGAAATGTTAAGAGACCTTTTTTGTAGAGAATTAAGCTTCCTACTATTTATCTTCTATGATATTTTTTGATCAGATGCGTAGTTCTCGAGATAGATCAAGATACTTAAAAGTTCCAAAGCCGCACCAACATAATAGAGATACAGAAACACCGTGGCCCCTCTCTTTGAGATAACTCTGCACTATTGCGAGCTGCAAATGCCACTTCCAGCTTAGCTGTGCAGAAGAAGAACAACAAGAAGAAGAAATATCTCGAAATATGTCCGTCAGGCCCCTTCCCTTGAGATAAATCTGCAAATATCTCGGAAACGAAGCGAGCTATGGCAAAATGTTTAGAGACCTTTCTTGTAGAGAATTAAGTTTCCTACTTTTTATGTAGTATGATATTTTTTGATCAGATGCGTAGTTTTCGAGATATATCGAGATATTTAAAAGTTCCGAAGCCGCACCAACATAATAGGGATACAGAAACACCGTGGCCCCTTTCTTTGAGATAACTCTGCACTAGTGCGAGCCGCAAATGCCACTTCCAGCTTAGCTGTGCAGAAGAAGAACAACAAGAAGAAGAAATATCTCGAAATATGTCCGTCAGGCCCCTTCCCTTGAGATAAATATGCAAATATCTCGGAAACGAAGCGAGCTATGGCAAAATGTTAAGAGACCTTTTTTGTAGAGAATTAAGTTTCCTACTTTATACGTTGTATAATATTTTTTGATGAGATGCGTAGTTCTCGAGATATATCAAGATATTTAAAAGTTGCGAAGCCGCACCAACATAATAGGGATACAGAAACACCGTGGCCCCCTTCTCTGAGATAACTCTGCACTAGGGCGAGCCGCAAATGCCACTTCCAGCTTAGCTGTGCAGAAGAAGAACAACAAGAAGAAGAAATATCTCGAAATATGTCCGTCAGGCCCCTTCCCTTGAGATAAATCTGCAAATATCTCGGAAACGAAGCGAGCTATGGCAAAATGTTAAGAGACCTTTTTTGTAGAGAATTATGTTTCCTACAATTTATGTTATATGATATTTTTTGATCAGAAGCGTAGTTTTCGAGATATATCGAGATATTTAATAGTTCCGAAGCCGCACCAACATAATAGAGATACAGAAACACCGTGGCCCATTTCGGTGGGATAACTCTGCACTAGTGCGAGCTGCAAATGCCACTTCCAGCTTAGCTGTGCAGAAGAAGAACAACAAGAAGAAGAAATATCTTGAAATATGTCCGTCAGGCCCCTTCCCTTGAGATAAATCTGCAAATATCTCGGAAACGAAGCGAGCTATGGCAAAATGTTAAGCGACCTTTTTTGTAGAGAATTAAGTTTCCTACTTTTTATGTTCTATGATATTTTTTGATCAGATGCGTAGTTCTCGAGATATATCAAGATATTTAAAAGTTCCGAAGCCGCACCAACATAATAGAGATACAGAAACACCGTGGCCCCTTTCTTTGAGATAACTCTGCACTATTGCGAGCTGCAAATGCCACTTCCAGCTTAGCTGTGCAGAGGAAGAACAACAAGAAGAAGAAATATCTCGAAATATGTCCGTCAGGCCAGTTCCTTTGAGCTGAATCTGCAAATATCTCGGAAACGAAGCGAGCTATGGCAAAATGTTAAGAGACGTTTTTTGTAGAGAATTAGGTTTCGTACTTTTTATGTTCTATGATATTTTTTGATCAGATGCGTAGTTCTCGAGATATATCAAGATATTTAAAAGTTCCGAAGCCGCACCAACATAATAGAGATACAGAAACACCGTGGCCCCTTTCTTTGAGATAACTCTGCACTATTGCGAGCTGTAAATGCCACTTCCAGCTTAGCTGTGCAGAAAAAGAACAACAAGAAGAAGAAATATCTCGAAATATGTCCGTCAGGCCCCTTCCCTTGAGATATATCTGCAAATATCTCGGAAACGAAGCGAGCTATGGCAAAATGTTAAGAGACCTTTTTTGTAGAGAATTATGTTTCCTACAATTTATGTTCTATGATATTTTTTCACCAGAAGCGTAGTTTTCGAGATATATCGAGATATTTAAAAGTTCCGAAGCCGCACCAACATAATAGAGATACAGAAACACTGTGGCCCCTTTCGTTGAGATAACTATGCACTAGTGCGAGCCGCAAATGCCACTTCCAGCTTAGCTGTGCAGAAGAAGAACAACAAGAAGAAGAAATATCTCGAAATATGTCCGTCAGGCCCCTTCCCTTGAGATAAATCTGCAAATATGTCGGAAACGAAGCGAGCTATGGCAAAATGTTAAGAGACCTTTTTTGTAGAGAATTAAGTTTCCTACTTTTGATGTTCTATGATATTTTTTGATCAGATGCGTAGTTCTCGAGATATATCAAGATATTTAAAAGTTCCGAAGCCGCACCAACATAATAGAGATACAGAAACACCGTGGCCCCTTTCTTTGAGATAACTCTGCACTAATGCGAGCTGCAAATGCCACTTCCAGCTTAGCTGTGCAGAGGAAGAACAACAAGAAGAAGAAATATCTCGAAATATGTCCGTCAGGCCCCTTCCCTTGAGATAAATCTGCAAATATCTCGGAAACGAAGCGAGCTATGGCAAAATGTTAAGAGACCTTTTTTGTAGAGAATTAAGTGTCCTACTTTTTATGTTGTATTATATTTTTCGATCAGAGGCGTAGTTCTCGAGATATATCAAGATATTTAAAAGTTCCGAAGCCGCACCAACATAATAGAGATACAGAAACACCGTGGCCCCTTTCTTTGAGATAACTCTGCACTATTGCGAGCTGTAAATGCCACTTCCAGCTTAGCTGTGCAGAAGAAGAACAACAAGAAGAAGAAATATCTCGAAATATGTCCGTCAGGCCCCTTCTCTTGAGATATATCTGCAAATATCTCGGAAACGAAGCGAGCTATGGCAAAATGTTAAGAGACCTTTTTTGTAGAGAATTAAGTTTCCTACTTTTTATGTTCTATGATATTTTTTGATCAGATGCGTAGTTCTCGAGATATATCAAGATATTTAAAAGTTCCGAAGCCGCACCAACATAATAGAGATACAGAAACACCGTGGCCCCTTTCTTTGAGATAACTCTGCACTATTGCGAGCTGCAAATGCCACTTCCAGCTTAGCTGTGCAGAGGAGGAACAACAAGAAGAAGAAATATCTCGAAATATGTCCGTCAGGCCAGTTCCTTTGAGCTGAATCTGCAAATATCTCGGAAACGAAGCGAGCTATGGCAAAATGTTAAGAGACGTTTTTTGTAGAGAATTATGTTTCCTACAATTTATCTTCTATGATATTTTTTGATCAGAAGCGTAGTTTTCGAGATATATCGAGATATTTAAAAGTTCCGAAGCCGCACCAACATAATAGGGATACAGAAACACCGTGGCCCCTTTCTTTGAGATAACTCTGCACTAGTGCGAGTCGCAAATGCCACTTCCAGCTTAGCTGTGCAGAAGAAGAACAACAAGAAGAAGAAATATCTCGAAATATGTCCGTCAGGCCCCTTCCCTTGAGATAAATCTGCAAATATCTCGGAAACGAAGCGAGCTATGGCAAAATGTTAAGAGACCTTTTTTGTAGAGAATTAGGTTTCCTACTTTTTATGTTCTATGATATTTTTTGATCAGATGCGTAGTTCTCGAGATATATCAAGATATTTAAAAGTTCCGAAGCCGCACCAACATAATAGAGATACAGAAACACCGTGGCCCCTTTCTTTGAGATAACTCTGCACTAGTGCGAGCCGCAAATGCCACTTCCAGCTTAGCTGTGCAGAAGAAGAGCAGCAAGAAGAAGAAATATCTCGAAATATGTCCGACAGGCCCCTTCCCTTGAGATAAATCTGCAAATATCTCGGAAACGAAGCGAGCTATGGCGAAATGTTAAGAGACCTTTTTTGTAGAGAATTAAGCTTCCTACTATTTATCTTCTATGATATTTTTTGATCAGATGCGTAGTTCTCGAGATAGATCAAGATACTTAAAAGTTCCAAAGCCGCACCAACATAATAGAGATACAGAAACACCGTGGCCCCTCTCTTTGAGATAACTCTGCACTATTGCGAGCTGCAAATGCCACTTCCAGCTTAGCTGTGCAGAAGAAGAACAACAAGAAGAAGAAATATCTCGAAATATGTCCGTCAGGCCCCTTCCCTTGAGATAAATCTGCAAATATCTCGGAAACGAAGCGAGCTATGGCAAAATGTTTAGAGACCTTTCTTGTAGAGAATTAAGTTTCCTACTTTTTATGTAGTATGATATTTTTTGATCAGATGCGTAGTTTTCGAGATATATCGAGATATTTAAAAGTTCCGAAGCCGCACCAACATAATAGGGATACAGAAACACCGTGGCCCCTTTCTTTGAGATAACTCTGCACTAGTGCGAGCCGCAAATGCCACTTCCAGCTTAGCTGTGCAGAAGAAGAACAACAAGAAGAAGAAATATCTCGAAATATGTCCGTCAGGCCCCTTCCCTTGAGATAAATATGCAAATATCTCGGAAACGAAGCGAGCTATGGCAAAATGTTAAGAGACCTTTTTTGTAGAGAATTAAGTTTCCTACTTTTTACGTTGTATAATATTTTTTGATGAGATGCGTAGTTCTCGAGATATATCAAGATATTTAAAAGTTCCGAAGCCGCACCAACATAATAGAGATACAGAAACACCGTGGCCCCTTTCTTTGAGATAACTCTGCACTATTGCGAGCTGCAAATGCCACTTCCAGCTTAGCTGTGCAGAGGAAGAACAACAAGAAGAAGAAATATGTCGAAATATGTCCGTCAGGCCAGTTCCTTTGAGCTGAATCTGCAAATATCTCGGAAACGAAGCGAGCTATGGCCAAATGTTAAGAGACGTTTTTTGTAGAGAATTATGTTTCCTACTTTTTATGTTGTATGATATTTTTTGATCAGAAGCGTAGTTTTCGAGATATATCGAGATATTTAAAAGTTCCGAAGACGCACCAACATAATAGAGATACAGAAACACCGTGGCCCCTTTCTTTGAGATAACTGTGCACCAGTGCGAGCCGCAAATGCCACTTTCAGCTTAGCTGTGCAGAAGAAGAACAACAAGAAGAAGAAATATCTCGAAATATGTCCGTCAGGCCCCTTCCCTTGAGATATATCTGCAAATATCTCGGAAACGAAGCGAGCTATGGCAAAATGTTAAGAGACCGTTTTTGTAGAGAATTATGTTTCCTACTTTTTATGTTCTATGATATTTTTTGATCAGACGCGTAGTTCTCGAGATATATCAAGATATTTAAAAGTTCCGAAGCCGCACCAACATAATAGAGATACAGAAACACCGTGGCCCCTTTCTTTGAGATAACTCTGCACTATTGCGAGCTGTAAATGCCACTTCCAGCTTAGCTGTGCAGAAGAAGAACAACAAGAAGAAGAAATATCTCGAAATATGTCCGTCAGGCCCCTTCCCTTGAGATAAATCTGCAAATATCTCGGAAACGAAACGAGCTATGGCAAAATGTTAAGAGACCTTTTTTGTAGAGAATTAGGTTTCCTACTTTTTATGTTCTATGATATTTTTTGATCAGAAGCGTAGTTTTCTAGATATATCGAGATATTTAAAAGTTCCGAAGCCGCACCAACATAATAGAGATACAGAAACACCGTGGCCCCTTTCTTTGAGATAACTCTGCACTAGTGCGAGCTGCAAATGCCACTTCCAGCTTAGCTGTGCAGAAGAAGAACAACAAGAAGAAGAAATATCTCGAAATATGTCCGTCAGGCCCCTTCCCTTGAGATAAATCTGCAAATATCTCGGAAACGAAGCGAGCTATGGCAAAATGTTAAGAGACCTTTTTTGTAGAGAATTAAGTTTCCTACTTTTTATGTTCTATGATATTTTTTGATCAGATGCGTAGTTCTCGAGATATATCAAGATATTTAAAAGTTCCGAAGCCGCACCAACATAATAGAGATACAGAAACACCGTGGCCCCTTTCTTTGAGATAACTCTGCACTATTGCGAGCTGTAAATGCCACTTCCAGCTTAGCTGTGCAGAAGAAGAACAACAAGAAGAAGAAATATCTCGAAATATGTCCGTCAGACCCCTTCCCTTGAGATGAATCTGCAAATATCTCGGAAACGAAGCGAGCTATGGCAAAATGTTAAGAGACCTTTTTTGTAGAGAATAATGTTTACTACAATTTACGTTCTATGATATTTTTTGATCAGAAGCGTAGTTTTCGAGATATATCGAGATATTTAAAAGTTCCGAAGCCGCACCAACATAATAGAGATACAGAAACACCGTGGCCCCTTTCTTTGAGATAACTCTGCACTATTGCGACCTGCAAATGCCACTTCCAGCTCAGCTGTGCAGAAGAAGAACAACAAGAAGAAGAAATATCTCGAAATATGTCCGTCAGGCCCCTTCCCTTGAGATGAATCTGCAAATATCTCGGAAACGAAGCGAGCTATGGCAAGATGTTAAGAGACCTTTTTTGTAGAGAATAATGTTTCCTACAATTTACGTTCTATGATATTTTTTGATCAGAAGCGTAGTTTTCGAGATATATCGAGATATTTAAAAGTTCCGAAGCCGCACCAACATAATAGAGATACAGAAACACCGTGGCCCCTTTCTTTGAGATAACTCTGCACTATTGCGACCTGCAAATGCCACTTCCAGCTCAGCTGTGCAGAAGAAGAACAACAAGAAGAAGAAATATCTCGAAATATGTCCGTCAGGCCCCTTCCCTTGAGATAAATCTGCAAATATCTCGGAAACGAAGCGAGCTATGGCAAAATGTCAAGAGACCTTTTTTGTAGAGAATTATGTTTCCTACAATTTATGTTCTATGATATTTTTGGATCAGAAGCGTAGTTTTCGAGATATATCGAGATATTTAAAAGTTCCGAAGCCGCACCACCATAATAGAGATACAGAAACACCGTGGCCCCTTTCTTTGAGATAACTCTGCACTATTGCGACCTGCAAATGCCACTTCCAGCTCAGCTGTGCAGAAGAAGAACAACAAGAAGAAGAAATATCTCGAAATATGTCCGTCAGGCCCCTTCCCTTGAGATAAATCTGCAAATATCTCGGAAACGAAGCGAGCTATGGCAAAATGTTAAGAGACCTTTTTTGTAGAGAATTAAGTTTCCTACTTTTCATGTTCTATGATATTTTTTGATCAGATGCGTAGTTCTCGAGATATATCAAGATATTTAAAAGTTCCGAAGCCGCACCAACATAATAGAGATACAGAAACACCGTGGCCCCTTCCTTTGAGATAACTCTGCACTATTGCGAGCTGTAAATGCCACTTCCAGCTTAGCTGTGCAGAAGAAGAACAACAAGAAGAAGAAATATCTCGAAATATGTCCGTCAGGCCCCTTCCCTTGAGATAAATCTGCAAATATCTCGGAAACGAAGCGAGCTATGGCAAAATGTTAAGAGACCTTTTTGGTAGAGAAGTAAGTTTCCTACTTTTTATGTTCTATGATATTTTTTGATCAGAAGCGTAGTTTTCGAGATATATCGAGATATTTAAAAGTTCCGAAGCCGCACCAACATAATAGAGATACAGAAACACCGTGGCCCCTTTCTTTGAGATAATTCTGCACTATTGCGAGCTGCAAATGCCACTTCCAGCTTAGCTGTGCAGAAGAAGAACAACAAGAATAAGAAATATCTCGAAATATGTCCGTCAGGCCCCTTCCGTTGAGATAAATCTGCAAATATCTCGGAAACGAAGAGAGCTATGGCAAAATGTTGAGAGACCTTTTTTGTAGAGAATTAGGTTTCCTACTATTTATGTTCTATGATATTTTTTGATCAGATGCGTAGCTCTCGAGATATATCAAGATATTTAAAAGTTCCGAAGCCGCACCAACATAATAGAGATACAGAAACACCGTGGCCCCTTTCTTTGAGATAACTCTGCACTAGTGCGAGCCGCAAATGCCACTTCCAGCTTAGCTGTGCAGAAGAAGAACAACAAGAAGAAGAAATATCTCGAAATATGTCCGTCAGGCCCCTTCCCTTGAGATAAATCTGCAAATATCTCGGAAACGAAGCGAGCTATGGCAAAATGTTAAGAGACCGTTTTTGTAGAGAACTAAGTTTGCTACTTTTTATGTTCTATGATATTTTTTGATCAGATGCGTAGTTCTCGAGATATATCAAGATATTTAAAAGTTCCGAAGCCGCACCAACATAATAGAGATACAGAAACACCGTGGCCCCTTTCTTTGAGATAACTCTGCACTAGTGCGAGCCGCAAATGCCACTTCCAGCTTAGCTGTGCAGAAGAAGAACAACAAGAAGAAGAAATATCTCGAAATATGTCCGTCAGGCCCCTTCCCTTGAGATAAATCTGCAAATATCTCGGAAACGAAGCGAGCTATGGCAAAATGTTAAGAGACCTTTTTTGTAGAGAATTAAGTTTCCTACTTTTTATGTTCTATGATATTTTTTGATCAGATGCGTAGTTCTCGAGATATATCAAGATATTTAAAAGTTCCGAAGCCGCACCAACATCATAGAGATACAGAAACACCGTGGCCCCTTTCTTTGAGATAACTCTGCACTATTGCGAGCTGCAAATGCCACTTCCAGGTTAGCTGTGCAGAAGAAGAACAACAAGAAGAAGAAATATCTCGAAATATGTCCGTCAGGCCCCTTCCCTTGAGATATATCTGCAAATATCTCGGAAACGAAGCGAGCTATGGCAAAATGTTAAGAGAACTTTTTTGTAGAGAATTATGTTTCCTACAATTTATGTTCTATGATATTTTTTGATCAGATGCGTAGTTTTCGAGATATATCGAGATATTTGAAAGTTCCGAAGCCGCACCAACATAATAGAGATACAGGAACACCGTGGCCCCTTTCTTTGAGATAACTCTGCACTATTGCGAGCTGCAAATGCCACTTCCAGCTTAGCTGTGCAGAAGATGAACAACAAGAATAAGAAATATCTCGAAATATGTCCGTCAGGCCCCTTCCCTTGAGATAAATCTGCAAATATCTCGGAAACGAAGAGAGCTATGGCAAAATGTTGAGAGACCTTTTTTGTAGAGAATTATGTTTCCTACTATTTATGTTCTATGATATTTTTTGATCAGATGCGTAGTTCTCGAGATATATCAAGATATTTAAAAGTTCCGAAGCCGCACCAAGATAATAGAGATACAGAAACACCGTGGCCCCTTTCTTTGAGATAACTCTGCACTAGTGCGAGCCGCAAATGCCACTTCCAGCTTAGCTGTGCAGAAGAAGAACAACAAGAAGAAGAAATATCTCGAAATATGTCCGTCAGGCCCCTTGCCTTGAGATAAATCTGCAAATATATCGGAAACGAAGCGAGCTATGGCAAAATGTTAAGAGACCTTTTCTGTAGAGAATTAAGTTTCCTACTTTTTATGTTCTATGATATTTTTTGATCAGATGCGTAGTTCTCGAGATATATCAAGATATTTAAAAGTTCCGAAGCCGCACCAACATAATAGAGATACAGAAACACCGTGGCCCCCTTCTTTGAGATAACTCTGCACTATTGCGAGCTGCAAATGCCACTTCCAGCTTAGCTGTGCAGAAGAAGAACAACAAGAAGAAGGAATATCTCGAAATATGTCAGTCATGCCCCTTCCCTTGAGATAAATCTGCAAATATCTCGGAAACGAAGCGAGCTATGGCAAAATGTTAAGAGACCTTTTTTGTAGAGAATTAAGTTTCCTACTTTTTATGTTCTATCATATTTTTTGATCAGAAGCGTAGTTTTCGAGATATATCGAGATATTTAAAAGTTCCGAAGCCGCACCAACATAATAGAGATACAGAAACACCGTGGCCCCTTTCTTTGAGATAACTCTGCACTATTGCGAGCTGGAAATGCCACTTCCAGTTTAGCTGTGCAGAAGAAGAACAACAAGAAGACGAAATATCTCGAAATATGTCCGTTAGGCCCCTTCCCTTGAGATAAACCTGCAAATATCTCGGAAACGAAGCGAGCTATGGCAAAATGTTAAGAGACCTTTTTTGTAGAAAATTAAGTTTCCTACTTTTTATGTTGTATGATATTTTTTGATCAGATGCGTAGTTCTCGAGATATATCAAGATATTTAAAAGTTCCGAAGCCGCACCAACATAATAGAGATACAGAAACACCGTGGCCCCTTTCTTTGAGATAACTCTGCACTATTGCGAGCTGCAAATGCCACTTCCAGCTTAGCTGTGCAGAAGAAGAACAACAAGAAGAAGAAATATCTCGAAATATGTCCGTCAGGCCCCTTCCCTTGAGATAAATCTGCAAATATCTCGGAAACGAAGAGAGCTATGGCAAAATGTTAAGAGACCTTTTTTGTAGAGAATTAAGTTTCCTACAATTTATGTTCTATGATATTTTTTGATCAGATGCGTAGTTTTCGAGATATATCGAGATATTTAAAAGTTCCGAAGCCGCACCAACATGATAGAGATACAGAAACACCGTGGCCCCTTTCTTTGAGATAACGCTGCACTAGTGCGAGCCGCAAATGCCACTTCCAGCTTAGCTGTGCAGAAGAAGAACCACAAGAAGAAGAAATATCTCGAAATATGTCCGTCAGGCCCCTTCCCTTGAGATAAATCTGCAAATATCTCGGAAACGAAGCGAGCTATGGCAAAATGTTAAGAGACCTTTTTTGTAGAGAATTAAGTTTCCTACTTATTATGTTCTATGATATTTTTTGATCAGATGCGTAGTTCTCGAGATATATCAAGATATTTAAAAGTTCCGAAGCCGCACCAACAGAATAGAGATACAGAAACACCGTGGCTCCTTTCTTTGAGATAACTCTGCACTATTGCGAGCTGGAAATGCCGCTTCCAGTTTAGCTGTGCAGAAGAAGAACAACAAGAAGAAGAAATATCTCGAAATATGTCCGTTAGGCCCCTTCCCTTGAGATAAACCTGCAAATATCTCGGAAACGAAGCGAGCTATGGCAAAATGTTAAGAGACCTTTTTTGTAGAGACTTAAGTTTCCTACTTTTTATGTTGTATGATATTTTTTGATCAGATGCGTAGTTCTCGAGATATATCAAGATATTTAAAAGTTCCGAAGCCGCACCAACATAGTAGAGATACAGAAACACCGTGGCCCCTTTCTTTGAGATAACTCTGCACTAGTGCGAGCCGCAAATGCCACTTCCAGCTTAGCTGTGCAGAAGAAGAGCAACAAGAAGAAGAAATATCTCGAAATATGTCCGTCAGGCCCCTTGCCTTGAGATAAATCTGCAAATATCTCGGAAACGAAGCGAGCTATGGCAAAATGTTAAGAGACCTTTTTTGGAGAGAATTATGTTTCCTACTTTTTATGTTCTATGATATTTTTTGATCAGACGCGTAGTTCTCGAGATATATCAAGATATTTAAAAGTTCCGAAGCCGCACCAACATAATAGAGATACAGAAACACCGTGGCCCCTTTCTTTGAGATAACTCTGCACTATTGCGAGCTGCAAATGCCACTTCCAGCTTAGCTGTGCAGAAGAAGAACAACAAGAAGAAGAAATATCTCGAAATATGTCCGTCAGGCCCCTTCCCTTGAGATAAATCTGCAAATATCTCGGAAACGAAGAGAGCTATGGCAAAATGTTAAGAGACCTTTTTTGTAGAGAATTAAGTTTCCTACAATTTATGTTCTATGATATTTTTTGATCAGAAGCGTAGTTTTCGAGATATATCGAGATATTTAAAAGTTCCGAAGCCGCACCAACATAATAGAGATACAGAAACACCGTGGCCCCTTTCTTTGAGATAACTCTGCACTATTGCGAGCTGGAAATGCCACTTCCAGTTTAGCTGTGCAGAAGAAGAACAACAAGAAGACGAAATATCTCGAAATATGTCCGTTAGGCCCCTTCCCTTGAGATAAACCTGCAAATATCTCGGAAACGAAGCGAGCTATGGCAAAATGTTACGAGACCTTTTTTGTAGAGAATTAAGTTTCCTACTTTTTATGTTGTATGATATTTTTTGATCAGATGCGTAGTTCTCGAGATATATCAAGATATTTAAAAGTTCCGAAGCCGCACCAACATAATAGAGATACAGAAACACCGTGGCCCCTTTCTTTGAGATAACTCTGCACTATTGCGAGCTGCAAATGCCACTTCCAGCTTAGCTGTGCAGAAGAAGAACAACAAGAAGAAGAAATATCTCGAAATATGTCCGTCAGGCCCCTTCCCTTGAGATAAATCTGCAAATATGTCGGAAACGAAGAGAGCTATGGCAAAATGTTAAGAGACCTTTTTTGTAGAGAATTAAGTTTCCTACAATTTATGTTCTATGATATTTTTTGATCAGATGCGTAGTTTTCGAGATATATCGAGATATTTAAAAGTTCCGAAGCCGCACCAACATAATAGAGATACAGAAACACCGTGGCCCCTTTCTTTGAGATAACTTTGCACTATTGCGAGCTGTAAATGCCACTTTCAGCTTAGCTGTGCAGAAGAAGAACAACAAGAAGAAGAAATATCTCGAAATATGTCCGTCAGGCCCCTTCCCTTGAGATATATCTGCAAATATCTCGGAAACGAAGCGAGCTATGGCAAAATGTTAAGAGACCTTTTTTGTAGAGAATTAAGTTTCCTACTTATTATGTTCTATGATATTTTTTGATCAGATGCGTAGTTCTCGAGATATATCAAGATATTTAAAAGTTCCGAAGCCGCACCAACAGAATAGAGATACAGAAACACCGTGGCTCCTTTCTTTGAGATAACTCTGCACTATTGCGAGCTGGAAATGCCACTTCCAGTTTAGCTGTGCAGAAGAAGAACAACAAGAAGAAGAAATATCTCGAAATATGTCCGTTAGGCCCCTTCCCTTGAGATAAACCTGCAAATATCTCGGAAACGAAGCGAGCTATGGCAAAATGTTAAGAGACCTTTTTTGTAGAGAATTAAGTTTCCTACTTTTTATGTTGTATGATATTTTTTGATCAGATGCGTAGTTCTCGAGATATATCAAGATATTTAAAAGTTCCGAAGCCGCACCAACATAATAGAGATACAGAAACACCGTGGCCCCTTTCTTTGAGATAACTCTGCACTAGTGCGAGCCGCAATGGCACTTCCAGCTTAGCTGTGCAGAAGAAGAGCAACAAGAAGAAGAAATATCTCGAAATATGTCCGTCAGGCCCCTTCCCTTGAGATAAATCTGCAAATATCTCGGAAACGAAGAGAGCTATGGCAAAATGTTAAGAGACCTTTTTTGTAGAGAATTAAGTTTCCCACAATTTATGTTCTATGATATTTTTTGATCAGAAGCGTAGTTTTCGAGATATATCGAGATATTTAAAAGTTCCGAAGCCGCACCAACATAATAGAGATACAGAAACACCGTGGCCCCTTTCTTTGAGATAACTCTGCACTATTGCGAGCTGGAAATGCCACTTCCAGTTTAGCTGTGCAGATGAAGAACAACAAGAAGACGAAATATCTCGAAATATGTCCGTTAGGCCCCTTCCCTTGAGATAAACCTGCAAATATCTCGGAAACGAAGCGAGCTATGGCAAAATGTTAAGAGACCTTTTTTGTAGAGAATTAAGTTTCCTACTTTTTATCTTGTATGATATTTTTTGATCAGATGCGTAGTTCTCGAGATATATCAAGATATTTAAAAGTTCCGAAGCCGCACCAACATAATAGAGATACAGAAACACCGTGGCCCCTTTCTTTGAGATAACTCTGCACTATTGCGAGCTGCAAATGCCACTTCCAGCTTAGCTGTGCAGAAGAAGAACAACAAGAAGAAGAAATATCTCGAAATATGTCCGTCAGGCCCCTTCCCTTGAGATAAATCTGCAAATATCTCGGAAACGAAGAGAGCTATGGCAAAATGTTAAGAGACCTTTTTTGTAGAGAATTATGTTTCCTACAATTTATGTTCTATGATATTTTTTGATCAGATGCGTAGTTTTCGAGATATATCGAGATATTTAAAAGTTCCGAAGCCGCACCAACATAATAGAGATACAGAAACACCGTGGCCCCTTTCTTTGAGATAACTTTGCACTATTGCGAGCTGTAAATGCCACTTTCAGCTTAGCTGTGCAGAAGAAGAACAACAAGAAGAAGAAATATCTCGAAATATGTCCGTCAGGCCCCTTCCCTTGAGATATATCTGCAAATATCTCGGAAACGAAGCGAGCTATGGCAAAATGTTAAGACACCTTTTTTGTAGAGAATTATGTTTCCTACAATTTATGTTCTATGATATTTTTTGATCAGAAGCGTAGTTTTCGAGATATATCGAGATATTTAAAAGTTCCGAAGCCGCACCAACATGATAGAGATACAGAAACACCGTGGCCCCTTTCTTTGAGATAACTCTGCACTAGTGCGAGCCGCAAATGCCACTTCCAGCTTAGCTGTGCAGAAGAAGAACAACAAGAAGAAGAAATATCTCGAAATATGTCCGTCATGCCCCTTCCCTTGAGATAAATCTGCAAATATCTCGGAAACGAAGCGAGCTATGGCAAAATGTTAAGAGACCTTTTTTGTAGAGAATTAAGTTTCCTACTTTTTATGTTCTATGATATTTTTTGATCAGATGCGTAGTTCTCGAGATATATCAAGATATTTAAAAGTTCCGAAGCCGCACCAACATAATAGAGATACAGAAACACCGTGGCCCCTTTCTTTGAGATAACTCTGCACTATTGCGAGCTGCAAATGCCACTTCCAGCTTAGCTGTGCAGAAGAAGAACAACAAGAAGAAGAAATATCTCGAAATATGTCCGTGAGGCCCCTTCCCTTGAGATAAATCTGCAAATATCTCGGAAACGAAGAGAGCTATGGCAAAATGTTAAGAGACCTTTTTTGTAGAGAATTAAGTTTCCTACAATTTATATTCTATGATATTTTTTGATCAGAAGCGTAGTTTTCGAGATATATCGAGATATTTAAAAGTTCCGAAGCCGCACCAACATAATAGAGATACAGAAACACCGTGGCCCCTTTCTTTGAGATAACTCTGCACTATTGCGAGCTGGAAATGCCACTTCCAGTTTAGCTGTGCAGAAGAAGAACAACAAGAAGACGAAATATCTCGAAATATGTCCGTTAGGCCCCTTCCCTTGAGATAAACCTGCAAATATCTCGGAAACGAAGCGAGCTATGGCAAAATGTTAAGAGACCTTTTTTGTAGAGAATTAAGTTTCCTACTTTTTATGTTGTATGATATTTTTTGATCAGATGCGTAGTTCTCGAGATATATCGAGATATTTAAAAGTTCCGAAGCCGCACCAACATAATAGAGATACAGATACACCGTGGCCCCTTTCTTTGAGATAACGCTGCACTAGTGCGAGCTGTAAATGCCACTTTCAGCTTAGCTGTGCAGAAGAAGAACAACAAGAAGAAGAAATATCTCGAAATATGTCCGTCAGGCCCCTTCCCTTGAGATAAATCTGCAAATATCTCGGAAACGAAGCGAGCTATGGCAAAATGTTAAGAGACCTTTTTTGTAGAGAATTAAGTTTCCTACTTATTATGTTCTATGATATTTTTTGATCAGATGCGTAGTTCTCGAGATATATCAAGATATTTAAAAGTTCCGAAGCCGCACCAACAGAATAGAGATACAGAAACACCGTGGCTCCTTTCTTTGAGATAACTCTGCACTATTGCGAGCTGGAAATGCCACTTCCAGTTTAGCTGTGCAGAAGAAGAACAACAAGAAGAAGAAATATCTCGAAATATGTCCGTTAGGCCCCTTCCCTTGAGATAAACCTGCAAATATCTCGGAAACGAAGCGAGCTATGGCAAAATGTTAAGAGACCTTTTTTGTAGAGAATTAAGTTTCCTACTTTTTATGTTGTATGATATTTTTTGATCAGATGCGTAGTTCTCGAGATATATCAAGATATTTAAAAGTTCCGAAGCCGCACCAACATAATAGAGATACAGAAACACCGTGGCCCCTTTCTTTGAGATAACTCTGCACTAGTGCGAGCCGCAATGGCACTTCCAGCTTAGCTGTGCAGAAGAAGAGCAACAAGAAGAAGAAATATCTCGAAATATGTCCGTCAGGCCCCTTGCCTTGAGATAAATCTGCAAATATCTCGGAAACGAAGCGAGCTATGGCAAAATGTTAAGAGACCTTTTTTGTAGAGAATTATGTTTCCTACTTTTTATGTTCTATGATATTTTTTGATCAGACGCGTAGTTCTCGAGATATATCAAGATATTTAAAAGTTCCGAAGCCGCACCAACATAATAGAGATACAGAAACACCGTGGCCCCTTTCTTTGAGATAACTCTGCACTATTGCGAGCTGCAAATGCCACTTCCAGCTTAGCTGTGCAGAAGAAGAACAACAAGAAGAAGAAATATCTCGAAATATGTCCGTCAGGCCCCTTCCCTTGAGATAAATCTGCAAATATCTCGGAAACGAAGAGAGCTATGGCAAAATGTTAAGAGACCTTTTTTGTAGAGAATTAAGTTTCCTACAATTTATGTTCTATGATATTTTTTGATCAGAAGCGTAGTTTTCGAGATATATCGAGATATTTAAAAGTTCCGAAGCCGCACCAACATAATAGAGATACAGAAACACCGTGGCCCCTTTCTTTGAGATAACTCTGCACTATTGCGAGCTGGAAATGCCACTTCCAGTTTAGCTGTGCAGAAGAAGAACAACAAGAAGACGAAATATCTCGAAATATGTCCGTTAGGCCCCTTCCCTTGAGATATATCTGCAAATATCTCGGAAACGAAGCTAGCTATGGCAAAATGTTAAGAGACCTTTTTTGTAGAGAATTATGTTTCCTACAATTTATGTTCTATGATATTTTTTGATCAGAAGCGTAGTTTTCGAGATATATCGAGATATTTAAAAGTTCCGAAGCCGCACCAACATAATAGAGATACAGAAACACCGTGGCCCCTTTCTTTGAGATAACTCTGCACTAGTGCGAGCCGCAAATGCCACTTCCAGCTTAGCTGTGCAGAAGAAGAACAACAAGAAGAAGAAATATCTCGAAATATGTCCGTCAGGCCCCTTCCCTTGAGATAAATCTGCAAATATCTCGGAAACGAAGCGAGCTATGGCAAAATGTTAAGAGACCTTTTTTGTAGAGAATTAAGTTTCCTACTTTTTATGTTCTATGATATTTTTTGATTAGATGCGTAGTTCTCGAGATATATCAAGATATTTAAAAGTTCCGAAGCCGCACCAACATAATAGAGATACAGAAACACCGTGGCCCCTTTCTTTCAGATAACTATGCACTATTGCGAGCTGCAAATGCCACTTCCAGCTTAGCTGTGCAGAAGAACAACAAGAAGAAGAAATATCTCGAAATATGTCCGTCAGGCCCCTTCCCTTGAGATAAATCTGCAAATATCTCGGAAACGAAGCGAGCCATGGCAAAATGTTAAGAGACCTTTTTTGTAGAGAATTAAGTTTCCTACTTTTTATGTTCTATGATATTTTTTGATCAGATGCGTAGTTCTCGAGATATATCAAGATATTTAAAAGTTCCGAAGCCGCACCAACATAATAGAGATACAGAAACACCGTGGCCCCTTTCTTTGAGATAACTCTGCAATATTGCGAGCTGCAAATGCCACTTCCAGCTTAGCTGTGCAGAAGAAGAACAACAAGAAGAAGAAATATCTCGAAATATGTCCGTCAGGCCCCTTCCCTTGAGATAAATCTGCAAATATCTCGGAAACGAAGAGAGCTATGGCAAAATGTTAAGAGACCTTTTTTGTAGAGAATTAAGTTTCCTACTTTTTATGTTCTATGATATTTTTCGATTAGATGCGTAGTTCTCGAGATATATCAAGATATTTAAAAGTTCCGAAGCCGCACCAACATAATAGAGATACAGAAACACCGTGGCCCCTTTCTTTCAGATAACTATGCACTATTGCGAGCTGCAAATGCCACTTCCAGCTTAGCTGTGCAGAAGAACAACAAGAAGAAGAAATATCTCGAAATATGTCCGTCAGGCCCCTTCCCTTGAGATAAATCTGCAAATATCTCGGAAACGAAGCGAGCCATGGCAAAATGTTAAGAGACCTTTTTTGTAGAGAATTAAGTTTCCTACTTTTTATGTTCTATGATATTTTTTGATCTGATGCGTAGTTCTCGAGATATATCAAGATATTTAAAAGTTCCGAAGCCGCACCAACATAATAGAGATACAGAAACACCGTGGCCCCTTTCTTTGAGATAACTCTGCACTATTGCGAGCTGTAAATGCCACTTCCAGCTTAGCTGTGCAGAAGAAGAACAACAAGAAGAAGAAATATCTCGAAATATGTCCGTCAGGCCCCTTCCCTTGAGATAAATCTGCAAATATCTCGGAAACGAAGCGAGCTATGGCAAAATGTTGAGAGGTCTTTTTTGTAGAGAATTAAGTTTCCTACTATTTATGTTCTATGATATTTTTGGATCAGATGCGTAGTTCTCGAGATATATCAAGATATTTAAAAGTTCCGAAGCCGCACCAACATAATAGAGATACAGAAACACCGTGGCCCCTTTCTTTGAGATAACTCTGCACTAGAGCGAGCCGCAAATGCCACTTCCAGCTTAGCTGTGCAGAAGAAGAACAACAAGAAGAAGAAATATCTCGAAATATGTCCGTCAGGCCACTTCCCTTGAGATAAATCTGCAAATATCTCGGAAACGAAGCGAGCTATGGCAAAATGTTAAGAGACCTTTTTTGTAGAGAATTATGTTTCCTACTTTTTATGTTCTATCATATTTTTTGATCAGACGCGTAGTTCTCGAGATATATCAAGATATTTAAAAGTTCCGAAGCCGCACCAACATAATAGAGATACAGAAACACCGTGGCCCCTTTCTTTGAGATAACTCTGCACTAGAGCGAGCCGCAAATGCCACTTCCAGCTTAGCTGTGCAGAAGAAGAACAACAAGAAGAAGAAATATCTCGAAATATGTCCGTCAGGCCACTTCCCTTGAGATAAATCTGCAAATATCTCGGAAACGAAGCGAGCTATGGCAAAATGTTAAGAGACCTTTTTTGTAGAGAATTATGTTTCCTACTTTTTATGTTCTATGATATTTTTTGATCAGACGCGTAGCTCTCGAGATATATCGAGATATTTAAAAGTTCCGAAGCCGCACCAACATAATAGAGATACAGAAACACCGTGGCCCCTTTCTTTGAGATAACTCTGCACTAGTGCGAGCCGCAAATGCCACTTCCAGCTTAGCTGTGCAGAAGAAGAACAACAAGAAGAAGAAATATCTCGAAATATGTCCGTCAGGCCCCTTCCCTTGAGATAAATCTGCAAATATCTCGGAAACGAAGCGAGCTATGGCAAAATGTTAAGAGACCTTTTTTGTAGAGAATTAAGTTTCCTACTTTTTATGTTCTATGATATTTTTTGATTAGATGCGTAGTTCTCGAGATATATCAAGATATTTAAAAGTTCCGAAGCCGCACCAACATAATAGAGATACAGAAACACCGTGGCCCCTTTCTTTCAGATAACTATGCACTATTGCGAGCTGCAAATGCCACTTCCAGCTTAGCTGTGCAGAAGAACAACAAGAAGAAGAAATATCTCGAAATATGTCCGTCAGGCCCCTTCCCTTGAGATAAATCTGCAAATATCTCGGAAACGAAGCGAGCCATGGCAAAATGTTAAGAGACCTTTTTTGTAGAGAATTAAGTTTCCTACTTTTTATGTTCTATGATATTTTTTGATCAGATGCGTAGTTCTCGAGATATATCAAGATATTTAAAAGTTCCGAAGCCGCACCAACATAATAGAGATACAGAAACACCGTGGCCCCTTTCTTTGAGATAACTCTGCACTATTGCGAGCTGCAAATGCCACTTCCAGCTTAGCTGTGCAGAAGAAGAACAACAAGAAGAAGAAATATCTCGAAATATGTCCGTCAGGCCCCTTCCCTTGAGATAAATCTGCAAATATCTCGGAAACGAAGAGAGCTATGGCAAAATGTTAAGAGACCTTTTTTGTAGAGAATTAAGTTTCCTACTTTTTATGTTCTATGATATTTTTTGATTAGATGCGTAGTTCTCGAGATATATCAAGATATTTAAAAGTTCCGAAGCCGCACCAACATAATAGAGATACAGAAACACCGTGGCCCCTTTCTTTCAGATAACTATGCACTATTGCGAGCTGCAAATGCCACTTCCAGCTTAGCTGTGCAGAAGAACAACAAGAAGAAGCAATATCTCGAAATATGTCCGTCAGGCCCCTTCCCTTGAGATAAATCTGCAAATATCTCGGAAACGAAGAGAGCTATGGCAAAATGTTAAGAGACCTTTTTTGTAGAGAATTAAGTTTCCTACTTTTTATGTTCTATGATATTTTTTGATCTGATGCGTAGTTCTCGAGATATATCAAGATATTTAAAAGTTCCGAAGCCGCACCAACATAACAGAGATACAGAAACACCGTGGCCCCTTTCTTTGAGATAACTCTGCACTATTGCGAGCTGTAAATGCCACTTCCAGCTTAGCTGTGCAGAAGAAGAACAACAAGAAGAAGAAATATCTCGAAATATGTCCGTCAGGCCCCTTCCCTTGAGATAAATCTGCAAATATCTCGGAAACGAAGCGAGCTATGGCAAAATGTTGAGAGGTCTTTTTTGTAGAGAATTGAGTTTCCTACTATTTATGTTCTATGATATTTTTGGATCAGATGCGTAGTTCTCGAGATATATCAAGATATTTAAAAGTTCCGAAGCCGCACCAACATAATAGAGATACAGAAACACCGTGGCCCCTTTCTTTGAGATAACTCTGCACTAGAGCGAGCCGCAAATGCCACTTCCAGCTTAGCTGTGCAGAAGAAGAACAACAAGAAGAAGAAATATCTCGAAATATGTCCGTCAGGCCACTTCCCTTGAGATAAATCTGCAAATATCTCGGAAACGAAGCGAGCTATGGCAAAATGTTAAGAGACCTTTTTTGTAGAGAATTATGTTTCCTACTTTTTATGTTCTATCATATTTTTTGATCAGACGCGTAGTTCTCGAGATATATCAAGATATTTAAAAGTTCCGAAGCCGCACCAACATAATAGAGATACAGAAACACCGTGGCCCCTTTCTTTGAGATAACTCTGCACTAGAGCGAGCCGCAAATGCCACTTCCAGCTTAGCTGTGCAGAAGAAGAACAACAAGAAGAAGAAATATCTCGAAATATGTCCGTCAGGCCACTTCCCTTGAGATAAATCTGCAAATATCTCGGAAACGAAGCGAGCTATGGCAAAATGTTAAGAGACCTTTTTTGTAGAGAATTATGTTTCCTACTTTTTATGTTCTATGATATTTTTTGATCAGACGCGTAGCTCTCGAGATATATCAAGATATTTAAAAGTTCCGAAGCCGCACCAACATAATAGAGATACAGAAACAGCGTGGCCCCTTTCTTTGAGATATCTCTGCACTATTGCGAGCTGCAAATGCCACTTCCAGCTTAGCTGCGCAGAAGAAGAACAACAAGAAGAAGAAATATCTCGAAATATGTCCGTCAGGCCCCTTCCCTTGAGATAAATCTGCAAATATCTCGGAAACGAAGCGAGCTATGGCAAAATGTTAAGAGACCTTTTTTGTAGAGAATTAAGTTTCCTACTTTTTATGTTCTATGATATTTTTTGATCAGATGCGTAGTTCTCGAGATATATCAAGATATTTAAACGTTCCGAAGCCGCACCAACATAATAGAGATACAGAAACACCGTGGCCCCTTTCTTTGAGATAACTCTGCACTATTGCGAGCTGCAAATGCCACTTCCAGCTTAGCTGTGCAGAGGAAGAACAACAAGAAGAAGAAATATCTCGAAATATGTCCGTCAGGCCAGTTCCTTTGAGGTGAATCTGCAAATATCTCGGAAACGAAGCGAGCTATGGCAAAATGTTAAGTGACCTTTTTTGTAGAGAATTAAGTTTCCTACATTTTATGTTCTATGATATTTTTTGATCAGATGCGTAGTTCTCGAGATATATCGAGATACTTAGAAGTTCCGAAGCCGCACCAACATAATAGAGATACAGAAACACCGTGGCCCCTTTCTTTGAGATAACTGTGCACTAGTGCGAGCCGCAAATGCCACTTACAGCTTAGCTGTGCAGAAGAAGAACAACGAGAAGAAGAAATATCTCGAAATATGTCCGTCAGGCCCCTTCCCTTGAGATAAATCTGCAAATATCTCGGAAACGAAGGGAGCTATGGCAAAATGTTAAGAGACCTTTTTTGTAGAGAATTAAGTTTCCTACTTTTTATCTTCTATGATATTTTCTGATCAGATGCGTAGTTCTCGAGATATATCAAGATATTTAAAAGTTCCGAAGCCGCACCAACATAATAGAGATACAGAAACACTGTGGCCCCTTTCTTTGAGATATCTCTGCACTATTGCGAGCTGCAAATGCCACTTCCAGCTTAGCTGCGCAGAAGAAGAACAACCAGAAGAAGAAATATCTCGAAATATGTCCGTCAGGCCCCTTCCCTTGAGATATATCTGCAAATATCTCGGAAACGAAGCGAGCTATGGCAAAATGTTAAGAGACCTTTTTTGTAGAGAATTATGTTTCCTACAATTTATGTTCTATGATATTTTTTGATCAGAAGCGTAGTTTTCGAGATATATCGAGATATTTAAAAGTTCCGAAGCCGCACCAACATAATAGGGATACAGAAACACCGTGGCCCCTTTCTTTGAGATAACTCTGCACTGGTGCGAGCCGCAAATGCCACTTCCAGCTTAGCTGTGCAGAAGAAGAACAACAAGAAGAAGAAATATCTCGAAATATGTCCGTCAGGCCCCTTCCCTTGAGATAAATCTGCAAATATCTCGGAAACGAAGCGAGCTATGGCAAAATGTTAAGAGACCTTTTTTGTAGAGAATTAGGTTTCCTACTTTTTATGTTCTATGATATTTTTTGATCAGATGCGTAGTTCTCGAGATATATCAAGATATTTAAAAGTTTCGAAGCCGCACCAACATAATAGAGATACAGAAACACCGTGGCCCCTTTCTTTGAGATAACTCTGCACTAGTGCGAGCCGCAAATGCCACTTCCAGCTTAGCTGTGCAGAAGAAGAACAACAAGAAGAAGAAATATCTCGAAATATGTCCGTCAGGCCACTTCCCTTGAGATAAATCTGCAAATATCTCGGAAACGAAGCGAGCTATGGCAAAATGTTAAGAGACGTTTTTTGTAGAGAATTATGTTTCCTACAATTTATGTTCTATGATATTTTTTGATCAGATGCGTAGTTCTCGAGATAGATCAAGATACTTAAAAGTTCTGAAGCCGCACCAACATAATAGAGATACAGAAACACCGTGGCCCCTCTCTTTGAGATAACTCTGCACTATTGCGAGCTGCAAATGCCACTTCCAGCTTAGCTGTGCAGAAGAAGAACAACAAGAAGAAGAAATATCTCGAAATATGTCCGTTAGGCCCCTTCCCTTGAGATAAATGTGCAAATATCTCGGAAACGAAGCGAGCTATGGCAAAATGTTGAGAGACCTTTTTTGTAGAGAATTAAGTTTCCTACTTTTTATGTTCGATGATATTTTTTGATCAGATACGTAGTTCTCGAGATATATCAAGATATTTAAAAGTTCCGAAGCTGCACCAACATAATAGAGGTACAGAAACACCGTGGCCTCTTTCTTTCAGATAACTATGCACTATTGCGAGCTGCAAATGCCACTTCCAGCTTAGCTGTGCAGAAGAACAACAAGAAGAAGAAATATCTCGAAATATGTCCGTCAGGCCCCTTCCCTTGAGATAAATCTGCAAATATCTCGGAAACGAAGCGAGCCATGGCAAAATGTTAAGAGACCTTTTTTGTAGAGAATTAAGTTTCCTACTTTTTATGTTCTATGATATTTTTTGATCAGATGCGTAGTTCTCGAGATATATCAAGATATTTAAAAGTTCCGAAGCCGCACCAACATAATAGAGATACAGAAACACCGTGGCCCCTTTCTTTGAGATAACTCTGCACTATTGCGAGCTGCAAATGCCACTTCCAGCTTAGCTGTGCAGAAGAAGAACAACAAGAAGAAGAAATATCTCGAAATATGTCCGTCAGGCCCCTTCCCTTGAGATAAATCTGCAAATATCTCGGAAACGAAGAGAGCTATGGCAAAATGTTAAGAGACCTTTTTTGTAGAGAATTAAGTTTCCTACTTTTTATGTTCTATGATATTTTTTGATTAGATGCGTAGTTCTCGAGATATATCAAGATATTTAAAAGTTCCGAAGCCGCACCAACATAATAGAGATACAGAAACACCGTGGCCCCTTTCTTTCAGATAACTATGCACTATTGCGAGCTGCAAATGCCACTTCCAGCTTAGCTGTGCAGAAGAACAACAAGAAGAAGCAATATCTCGAAATATGTCCGTCAGGCCCCTTCCCTTGAGATAAATCTGCAAATATCTCGGAAACGAAGAGAGCTATGGCAAAATGTTAAGAGACCTTTTTTGTAGAGAATTAAGTTTCCTACTTTTTATGTTCTATGATATTTTTTGATCTGATGCGTAGTTCTCGAGATATATCAAGATATTTAAAAGTTCCGAAGCCGCACCAACATAACAGAGATACAGAAACACCGTGGCCCCTTTCTTTGAGATAACTCTGCACTATTGCGAGCTGTAAATGCCACTTCCAGCTTAGCTGTGCAGAAGAAGAACAACAAGAAGAAGAAATATCTCGAAATATGTCCGTCAGGCCCCTTCCCTTGAGATAAATCTGCAAATATCTCGGAAACGAAGCGAGCTATGGCAAAATGTTGAGAGGTCTTTTTTGTAGAGAATTGAGTTTCCTACTATTTATGTTCTATGATATTTTTGGATCAGATGCGTAGTTCTCGAGATATATCAAGATATTTAAAAGTTCCGAAGCCGCACCAACATAATAGAGATACAGAAACACCGTGGCCCCTTTCTTTGAGATAACTCTGCACTAGAGCGAGCCGCAAATGCCACTTCCAGCTTAGCTGTGCAGAAGAAGAACAACAAGAAGAAGAAATATCTCGAAATATGTCCGTCAGGCCACTTCCCTTGAGATAAATCTGCAAATATCTCGGAAACGAAGCGAGCTATGGCAAAATGTTAAGAGACCTTTTTTGTAGAGAATTATGTTTCCTACTTTTTATGTTCTATCATATTTTTTGATCAGACGCGTAGTTCTCGAGATATATCAAGATATTTAAAAGTTCCGAAGCCGCACCAACATAATAGAGATACAGAAACACCGTGGCCCCTTTCTTTGAGATAACTCTGCACTAGAGCGAGCCGCAAATGCCACTTCCAGCTTAGCTGTGCAGAAGAAGAACAACAAGAAGAAGAAATATCTCGAAATATGTCCGTCAGGCCACTTCCCTTGAGATAAATCTGCAAATATCTCGGAAACGAAGCGAGCTATGGCAAAATGTTAAGAGACCTTTTTTGTAGAGAATTATGTTTCCTACTTTTTATGTTCTATGATATTTTTTGATCAGACGCGTAGCTCTCGAGATATATCAAGATATTTAAAAGTTCCGAAGCCGCACCAACATAATAGAGATACAGAAACAGCGTGGCCCCTTTCTTTGAGATATCTCTGCACTATTGCGAGCTGCAAATGCCACTTCCAGCTTAGCTGCGCAGAAGAAGAACAACAAGAAGAAGAAATATCTCGAAATATGTCCGTCAGGCCCCTTCCCTTGAGATAAATCTGCAAATATCTCGGAAACGAAGCGAGCTATGGCAAAATGTTAAGAGACCTTTTTTGTAGAGAATTAAGTTTCCTACTTTTTATGTTCTATGATATTTTTTGATCAGATGCGTAGTTCTCGAGATATATCAAGATATTTAAACGTTCCGAAGCCGCACCAACATAATAGAGATACAGAAACACCGTGGCCCCTTTCTTTGAGATAACTCTGCACTATTGCGAGCTGCAAATGCCACTTCCAGCTTAGCTGTGCAGAGGAAGAACAACAAGAAGAAGAAATATCTCGAAATATGTCCGTCAGGCCAGTTCCTTTGAGGTGAATCTGCAAATATCTCGGAAACGAAGCGAGCTATGGCAAAATGTTAAGTGACCTTTTTTGTAGAGAATTAAGTTTCCTACATTTTATGTTCTATGATATTTTTTGATCAGATGCGTAGTTCTCGAGATAGATCAAGATACTTAAAAGTTCTGAAGCCGCACCAACATAATAGAGATACAGAAACACCGTGGCCCCTCTCTTTGAGATAACTCTGCACTATTGCGAGCTGCAAATGCCACTTCCAGCTTAGCTGTGCAGAAGAAGAACAACAAGAAGAAGAAATATCTCGAAATATGTCCGTTAGGCCCCTTCCCTTGAGATAAATGTGCAAATATCTCGGAAACGAAGCGAGCTATGGCAAAATGTTGAGAGACCTTTTTTGTAGAGAATTAAGTTTCCTACTTTTTATGTTCGATGATATTTTTTGATCAGATACGTAGTTCTCGAGATATATCAAGATATTTAAAAGTTCCGAAGCTGCACCAACATAATAGAGGTACAGAAACACCGTGGCCTCTTTCTTTGAGATAACTCTGCACTATTGCGAGCTGCAAATGCCACTTCGAGCTTAGCTGTGCAGAAGAAGAACAACAAGAAGAAGAAATATCTCGAAATATGTCCGTCAGACCCCTTCCCTTGAGATGAATCTGCAAATATCTCGGAAGCGAAGCGAGCTATGGCAAAATGTTAAGAGACCTTTTCTGTAGAGAATAATGTTTCGTACAATTTACGCTCTATGATATTTTTTGATCAGAAGCGTAGTATTCGAGATATATCGAGATATTTAAAAGTTCCGAAGCCGCACCAACATAATAGAGATACAGAAACACCGTGGCCCCTTTCTTTGAGATAACTCTGCACTATTGCGACCTGCAAATGCCACTTCCAGCTCAGCTGTGCAGAAGAAGAACAACAAGAAGAAGAAATATCTCGAAATATGTCCGTCAGGCCCCTTCCCTTGAGATAAATCTGCAAATATCTCGGAAACGAAGCGAGCTATGGCAAAATGTTAAGAGACCTTTTTTGTAGAGAATTAAGTTTCCTACTTTTTGTGTTCTATGATATTTTTTGATCAGAAGCGTAGTTTTCGAGATATATCGAGATATTTAAAAGTCCCGAAGCCGCACCAACATAATAGAGATACAGAAACACCGTGGCCCCTTTCTTTGAGATAACTCTGCACTATTGCGAGCTGCAAATGCCACTTCCAGCTTAGCTGTGCAGAAGAAGAACGACAAGAAGAAGAAATATCTCGAAATATGTCCGTCAGGCCCCTTCCCTTGAGATAAATCTGCAAATATCTCGGAAACGAAGCGAGCTATGGCAAAATGTTAAGAGACCTTTTTTGTAGAGAATTAAGTTTCCTACTTTTTATGTTCTATGATATTTTTTGATCAGATGCGCAGTTCTCGAGATATATCAAGATATTTAAAAGTTCCGAAGCCGCACCAACATAATAGAGATACAGAAACACCGTGGCCCCTTTCTTTGAGATAACTGTGCACTAGTGCGAGCCGCAAATGCCACTTCCAGCTTAGCTGTGCAGAAGAAGAACAACAAGAAGAAGAAATATCTCGAAATATGTCCGTCAGGCCCCTTCCCTTGAGATAAATCTGCAAATATCTCGGAAACGAAGCGAGCTATGGCAAAATGTTAAGAGACCTTTTTTGTAGAGAATTATGTTTCCTACTTTTTATGCTCTATGATATTTTTTGATCACACGCGTAGTTCTCGAGATATATCAAGATATTTAAAAGTTCCGAAGCCGCACCAACATAATAGAGATACAGAAACACCGTGGCCCCTTTCTTTGAGATAACTCTGCAATAGTGCGAGCCGCAAATGCCACTTCCAGCTTAGCTGTGCAGAAGAAGAACAACAAGAAGAAGAAATATCTCCAAATATGTCCGTTAGGCCCCTTCCCTTGAGATAAATCTGCAAATATCTCGGAAACGAAGCGAGCTATGGCAAAATGTTGAGAGACCTTTTTTGTAGAGAATTAAGTTTCCTACTTTTTATGTTCTATGATATTTTTTGATCAGATGCGTAGTTCTCGAGATATATCAAGATATTTAAAAGTTCCGAAGCCGCACCAACATAATAGAGATACAGAAACGCCGTGGCCCCTTTCTTTGAGATAACTCTGCACTATTGCGAGCTGGAAATGCCACTTCCAGCTTAGCTGTGCAGGGGAAGAACAACAAGAAGAAGAAATATCTCGAAATATGTCCGTCAGGCCAGTTCCTTTGAGCTGAATCTACAAATATCTCGGAAACGAAGCGAGCTATGGCAAAATGTTAAGAGACGTTTTTTGTAGAGAATTATGTTTCCTACAATTTATGTTCTATGATATTTTTTGATCAGAAGCGTAGTTTTCGAGATATATCGAGATATTTAAAAGTTCCGAAGCCGCACCAACATAATAGGGATACAGAAACACCGTGGCCCCTTTCTTTGAGATAACTCTGCACTATTGCGAGCTGCAAATGCCACTTCCAGCTTAGCTGTGCAGAGGAAGAACAACAAGAAGAAGAAATATCTCGAAATATGTCCGTCAGGCCAGTTCCTTTGAGCTGAATCTGCAAATATCTCGGAAACGAAGCGAGCTATGGCAAAATGTTAAGAGACGTTTTTTGTAGAGAATTATGTTTCCTACAATTTATGTTCTATGATATTTTTTGATCAGAAGCGTAGTTTTCGAGATATATCGAGATATTTAAAAGTTCCGAAGACGCACCAACATAATAGAGATACAGAAACACCGTGGCCCCTTTCTTTGAGATAACTCTGCACTATTGCGAGCTGTAAATGCCACCTCCAGCTTAGCTGTGCAGAAGAAGAACAACAAGAAGAAGAAATATCTCGAAATATGTCCGTCAGGCCCCTTCCCTTGAGATATATCTGCAAATATCTCGGAAACGAAGCGAGCTATGGCAAAATGTTGAGAGACCTTTTTTGTAGAGAATTATGTTTCCTACAATTTATGTTCTATGATATTTTTTGATCAGAAGCGTAGTTTTCGAGATATATCGAGATATTTAAAAGTTCCGAAGCCGCACCAACATAATAGAGATACAGAAACACCGTGGCCCCTTTCGTTGAGATAACTCTGCACTAGTGCGAGCCGCAAATGCCACTTCCAGCTTAGCTGTGCAGAAGAAGAACAACAAGAAGAAGAAATATCTCGAATTATGTCCGTCAGGCCCCTTCCCTTGAGATAAATCTGCACATATCTCGGAAACGAAGCGAGCTATGGCAAAATGTTAAGAGACGTTTTTTGTAGAGAATTATGTTTCCTACTATTTATGTTCTATGATATTTTTTGATCCGAAGCGTAGTTTTGGAGATATATCGAGATATTTAAAAGTTCCGAAGCCGCACCAACATAATAGAGATACAGAAACACCGTGGCCCCTCTCTTTGAGATAACTCTGCACTATTGCGAGCTGGAAATGCCACTTCCAGTTTAGCTGTGCAGAAGAAGGACAACAAGAAGAAGAAATATCTCGAAATATGTCCGTTAGGCCCCTTCCCTTGAGATAAATCTGCAAATATCTCGGAAACGAAGCGACCTATGGCAAAATGTTAAGAGACCTTTTTTGTAGAGAATTAAGTTTCCTACTTTTTATGTTCTATGATATTTTTTGATCAGATGCGTAGTTCTAGAGATATATCAAGATATTTAAAAGTTCCGAAGCCGCACCAACCTAATAGAGATACAGAAACGCCGTGGCCCCTTTCTTTGAGATAACTCTGCACTATTGCGAGCTGCAAATGCCACTTCCAGCTTAGCTGTGCAGAGGAAGAACAACAAGAAGAAGAAATATCTCGAAATATGTCCGTCAGGCCAGTTCCTTTGAGATGAATCTGCAAATATCTCGGAAACGAAGCGAGCTATGGCAAAATGCTAAGAGACGTTTTTTATAGAGAATTATGTTTCCTACAATTTATGTTCTATGATATTTTTTGATCAGAAGCGTAGTTTTCGAGATACATCGAGATATTTAAAAGTTCCGAAGCCGCACCAACATAATAGAGATACAGAAACACCGTGGCCCCTTTCTTTGAGATAACTCTGCACTAGTGCGAGCCGCAAATGCCACTTCCAGCTTAGCTGTGCAGAAGAAGAACAACAAGAAGAAGAAATATCTCGAAATATGTCCGTCAGGCCCCTTCCCTTGAGATAAATCTGCACATATCTCGGAAACGAAGCGAGCTATGGCAAAATGTTAAGAGACGTTTTTTGTAGAGAATTATGTTTCCTACTATTTATGTTCTATGATATTTTTTGATCCAAAGCGTAGTTTTCGAGATATATCGAGATATTTAAAAGTTCCGAAGCCGCACCAACATAATAGAGATACAGAAACACCGTGGCCCCTCTCTTTGAGATAACTCTGCACTATTGCGAGCTGGAAATGCCACTTCCAGTTTAGCTGTGCAGAAGAAGGACAACAAGAAGAAGAAATATCTCGAAATATGTCCGTTAGGCCCCTTCCCTTGAGATAAATCTGCAAATATCTCGGAAACGAAGCGACCTATGGCAAAATGTTAAGAGACCTTTTTTGTAGAGAATTAAGTTTCCTACTTTTTATGTTCTATGATATTTTTTGATCAGATGCGTAGTTCTAGAGATATATCAAGATATTTAAAAGTTCCGAAGCCGCACCAACATAATAGAGATACAGAAACGCCGTGGCCCCTTTCGTTGAGATAACTCTGCACTATTGCGAGCTGCAAATGCCACTTCCAGCTTAGCTGTGCAGAGGAAGAACAACAAGAAGAAGAAATATCTCGAAATATGTCCGTCAGGCCAGTTCCTTTGAGATGAATCTGCAAATATCTCGGAAACGAAGCGAGCTATGGCAAAATGTTAAGAGACGTTTTTTATAGAGAATTATGTTTCCTACAATTTATGTTCTATGATATTTTTTGATCAGAAGCGTAGTTTTCGAGATACATCGAGATATTTAAAAGTTCCGAAGCCGCACCAGCATAATAGAGATACAGAAACACCGTGGCCACTTTCTTTGAGATAACTCTGCACTAGTGCGAGCCGCAAATGCCACTTCCAGCTTAGCTGTGCAGAAGAAGAACAACAAGAAGAAGAAATATCTCGAAATATGTCCGTCAGGCCCCTTCCCTTGAGATAAATCTGCAAATATCTCGGAAACGAAGCGAGCTATGGCAAAATGTTAAGAGACCTTTTTTGTAGAGAATTAAGTTTCCTACTTTTTATGTTCTATGATATTTTTTGATCAGATGCGTAGTTCTCGAGATATATCAAGATATTTAAAAGTTCCGAAGCCGCACCAACATAATAGAGATACAGAAACAGCGTGGCCCCTTTCTTTGAGATATCTCTGCACTATTGCGAGCTGCAAATGCCACTTCCAGCTTAGCTGCGCAGAAGAAGAACAACAAGAAGAAGAAATATCTCGAAATATGTCCGTCAGGCCCCTTCCCTTGAGATAAATCTGCAAATATCTCGGAAACGAAGCGAGCTATGGCAAAATGTTAAGAGACCTTATTTGTAGAGAATTAAGTTTCCTACTTTTTATGTTCTATGATATTTTTTGATCAGATGCGTAGTTCTCGAGATATATCAAGATATTTAAAAGTTCCGAAACCGCACCAACATAATAGAGATACAGAAACACCGTGGCCCCTTTCTTTGAGATAACTCTGCACTATTGCGAGCTGTAAATGCCACTTCCAGCTTAGCTGTGCAGAAGAAGAACAACAAGAAGAAGAAATATCTCGAAATATGTCCGTCAGGCCAGTTCCTTTGAGCTGAATCGGCAAATATCTCGGAAACGAAGCGAGCTATGGCAAAATGTTAAGAGACGTTTTTTGTAGAGAATTATGTTTCCTACAATTTATGTTCTATGATATTTTTTGATCAGAAGCGTATTTTTCGAGATATATCGAGATATTTAAAAGTTCCGAAGCCGCACCAACATAATAGGGATACAGAAACACCGTGGCCCCTTTCTTTGAGATAACTCTGCACTAGTGCGAGCCGCAAATGCCACTTTCAGCTTAGCTGTGCAGAGGAAGAACAACAAGAAGAAGAAATATCTCGAAATATGTCCGTCAGGCCAGTTCCTTTGAGCTGAATCTGCAAATATCTCGGAAACGAAGCGAGCTATGGCAAAATGTTAAGAGACGTTTTTTGTAGAGAATTATGTTTCCTACAATTTATGTTCTATGATATTTTTTGGTCAGAAGCGTAGTTTTCGAGATATATCGAGATATTTAAAAGTTCAGAAGCCGCACCAACATAATAGGGATACAGAAACACCGTGGCCCCTTTCTTTGAGATAACTCTGCACTATTGCGAGCTGCAAATGCCACTTCCAGCTTAGCTGTGCAGAGGAAGAACAACAAGAAGAAGAAATATCTCGAAATATGTCCGTCAGGCCAGTTCCTTTGAGCTGAATCTGCAAATATCTCGGAAACGAAACGAGCTATGGCAAAATGTTAAGAGACCTTTTTTGTAGAGAATTATGTTTCCTACAATTTATGTTCTATGATATTTTTTGATCAGATGCGTAGTTCTCGAGATATATCAAGATATTTAAAAGTTCCGAAGCCGCAGCAACATAATAGAGATACAGAAACACCGTGGCCCCTTTCTTTGAGATAACTCTGCACTATTGCGAGCTGCAAATGCCACTTCCAGCTTAGCTGTGCAGAGGAAGAACAACAAGAAGAAGAAATATCTCGAAATATGTCCGTCAGGCCAGTTCCTTTGAGCTGAATCTGCAAATATCTCGGAAACCAAACGAGCTATGGCAAAATGTTAAGAGACCTTTTTTGTAGAGAATTATGTTTCCTACAATTTATGTTCTATGATATTTTTTGATCAGAAGCGTAGTTTTCGAGATATATCGAGATATTTAAAAGTTCCGAAGACGCACCAACATAATAGAGATACAGAAACACCGTGGCCCCTTTCTTTGAGATAACTCTGCACTAGTGCGAGCCGCAAATGCCACTTCCAGTTTAGCTGTGCAGAAGAAGAACAACAAGAAGAAGAAATATCTCGAAATATGTCCGTCAGGCCACTTCCCTTGAGATAAATCTGCAAATATCTCGGAAACGAAGCGAGCTATGGCAAAATGTTAAGAGACCTTTTTTGTAGAGAATTAAGTTTCCTACTTTTTATGTTCGATGATATTTTTTGATCAGATGCGTAGTTCTCGAGATATATCAAGATATTTAAAAGTTCCGAAGCTGCACCAACATAATAGAGGTACAGAAACACCGTGGCCTCTTTCTTTGAGATAACTCTGCACTATTGCGAGCTGCAAATGCCACTTCGAGCTTAGCTGTGCAGAAGAAGAACAACAAGAAGAAGAAATATCTCGAAATATGTCCGTCAGGCCCCTTCCCTTGAGATAAATCTGCAAATATCTCGGAAACGAAGAGAGCTATGGCAAAATGTTAAGAGACCTTTTTTGTAGAGAATTAAGTTTCCTACTTTTCATGTTCTATGATATTTTTTGATCAGATGCGTAGTTCTCGAGATATATCAAGATATTTAAAAGTTCCGAAGCAGCACCAACATAATAGAGATACAGAAACACCGTGGCCCCTTTCTTTGAGATAACTCTGCACTATTGCGAGCTGTAAATGCCACTTCCAGCTTAGCTGTGCAGAAGAAGAACAACAAGAAGAAGAAATATCTCGAAATATGTCCGTCAGGCCCGTTCCTTTGAGCTGAATCTGCAAATATCTCGGAAACGAAGCGAGCTATGGCAAAATGTTAAGAGACGTTTTTTGTAGAGAATTATCTTTCCTACAATTTATGTTCTATGCTTTTTTTTGATCAGAAGCGTAGTTTTCGAGATATATCGAGATATTTAAAAGTTCCGAAGCCGCACCAACATAATAGAGATACAGAAACACCGTGGCCCCTTTCTCTGAGATAACTCTGCACTAGTGCGAGCCGCAAATGCCACTTCCAGCTTAGCTGTGCAGAAGAAGAACAACAAGAAGAAGAAATGTCTCGAAATATGTCCGTCAGGCCCCTTCCCTTGAGATAAATCTGCAAATATCTCGGAAACCAAGCGAGCTATGGCAAAATGTTGAGAGACCTTTTTTGTAGAGAATTAAGTTTCCTACTTTTTATGTTCTATGATATTTTTTGATCAGATGCGTAGTTCTCGAGATATATCAAGATATTTAAAAGTTCCGAAGCCGCACCAACATAATAGAGATACAGAAACACCGTGGCCCCTTTCTTTGAGATAACTCTGCACTATTGCGAGCTGCAAATGCCACTTCCAGCTTAGCTGTGCAGAGGAAGAACAACAAGAAGAAGAAATATCTCGAAATATGTCCGTCAGGCCAGTTCCTTTGAGCTGAATCTGCAAATATCTCGGAAACGAAACGAGCTATGGCAAAATGTTAAGAGACCTTTTTTGTAGAGAATTATGTTTCCTACAATTTATGTTCTATGATATTTTTTGATCAGAAGCGTAGTTTTCGAGATATATCGAGATATTTAAAAGTTCCGAAGACGCACCAACATAATAGAGATACAGAAACACCGTGGCCCCTTTCTTTGAGATAACTCTGCACTAGTGCGAGCCGCAAATGCCACTTCCAGTTTAGCTGTGCAGAAGAAGAACAACAAGAAGAAGAAATATCTCGAAATATGTCCGTCAGGCCACTTCCCTTGAGATAAATCTGCAAATATCTCGGAAACGAAGCGAGCTATGGCAAAATGTTAAGAGACCTTTTTTGTAGAGAATTAAGTTTCCTACTTTTTATGTTCGATGATATTTTTTGATCAGATGCGTAGTTCTCGAGATATATCAAGATATTTAAAAGTTCCGAAGCTGCACCAACATAATAGAGGTACAGAAACACCGTGGCCTCTTTCTTTGAGATAACTCTGCACTATTGCGAGCTGCAAATGCCACTTCGAGCTTAGCTGTGCAGAAGAAGAACAACAAGAAGAAGAAATATCTCGAAATATGTCCGTCAGGCCCCTTCCCTTGAGATAAATATGCAAATATCTCGGAAACGAAGCGAGCTATGGCAAAATGTTAAGAGACCATTTTTGTAGAGAATTAAGTTTCCTACTTTTTATGTTCTATGATATTTTTTGATCAGATGCGTAGTTCTCGAGATATATCAAGATATTTAAAAGTTCCGAAGCCGCACCAACATAATAGAGATACAGAAACACCGTGGCCCCTTTCTTTGAGATAACTCTGCACTATTGCGAGCTGCAAATGCCACTTCCAGCTTAGCTGTGCAGAGGAAGAACAACAAGAAGAAGAAATATCTCGAAATATGTCCGTCAGGCCAGTTCCTTTGAGCTGAATCTGCAAATATCTCGGAAACGAAACGAGCTATGGCAAAATGTTAAGAGACCTTTTTTGTAGAGAATTATGTTTCCTATAATTTATGTTCTATGATATTTTTTGATCAGAAGCGTAGTTTTCGAGATATATCGAGATATTTAAAAGTTCCGAAGACGCACCAACATAATAGAGATACAGAAACACCGTGGCCCCTTTCTTTGAGATAACTCTGCACTAGTGCGAGCCGCAAATGCCACTTCCAGTTTAGCTGTGCAGAAGAAGAACAACAAGAAGAAGAAATATCTCGAAATATGTCCGTCAGGCCCCTTCCCTTGAGATAAATCTGCAAATATCTCGGAAACCAAGAGAGCTATGGCAAAATGTTAAGAGACCTTTTTTGTAGAGAATTAAGTTTCCCACTTTTCATGTTCTTAGATATTTTTTGATCAGATGCGTAGTTCTCGAGATATATCAAGATATTTAAAAGTTCCGAAGCAGCACCAACATAATAGAGATACAGAAACACCGTGGCCCCTTTCTTTGAGATAACTCTGCACTATTGCGAGCTGTAAATGCCAGTTCCAGCTTAGCTGTGCAGAAGAAGAACAACAAGAAGAAGAAATATCTCGAAATATGTCCGTCAGGCCCCTTCCCTTGAGATAAATATGCAAATATCTCGGAAACGAAGCGAGCTATGGCAAAATTTTAAGAGACCTTTTTTGTAGAGAATTAAGTTTCCTACTTTTTATGTTCTATGATATTTTTTGATCAGATGCGTAGTTCTCGAGATATATCAAGATATTTAAAAGTTCCGAAGCCGCACCAACATAATAGAGATACAGAAACACCGTGGCCCCTTTCTTTGGGATAACTCTGCACTCTTGCGAGCTGCAAATGCCACTTCCAGCTTAGCTGTGCAGAAGAAGAACAACAAGAAGAAGAAATATCTCGAAATATGTCCGTCAGGCCAGTTCCTTTGAGCTGAATCTGCAAATATCTCGGAAACGAAACGAGCTATGGCAAAATGTTAAGAGACGTTTTTTGTAGAGAATTATGTTTCCTACAATTTATGTTCTATGATATTTTTTGATCAGAAACGTAGTTTTCGAGATATATCGAGATATTTAAAAGTTCCGAAGACGCACCAACATAATAGAGATACAGAAACACCGTGGCCCCTTTCTTTGAGATAACTCTGCACTAGTGCGAGCCGCAAATGCCACTTCCAGCTTAGCTGTGCAGAAGAAGAACAACAAGAAGAAGAAATATCTCGAAATATGTCCGTCAGGCCCCTTCCCTTGAGATATATCTGCAAATATCTCGGAAACGAAGAGAGCTATGGCAAAATGTTAAGAGACCTTTTTTGTAGAGAATTAAGTTTCCTACTTTTCATGTTCTATGATATTTTTTGATCGGATGCGTAGTTCTCGAGATATATCAAGATATTTAAAAGTTCCGAAGCCGCACCAACATAATAGAGATACAGAAACACCGTGGCCCCTTTCTTTGAGATAACTCTGCACTATTGCGAGCTGCAAATGCCACTTCCAGCTTAGCTGTGCAGAAGAAGAACAACAAGAAGAAGAAATATCTCGAAATATGTCCGTCTGGACCCTGCCCTTGAGATATATCTGCAAATATCTCGGAAACGAAGCGAGCTATGGCAAAATGTTAAGAGACCTTTTTTGTAGAGAATTATGTTTCCTACAATTTATGTTCTATGATATTTTTTGATCAGAAGCGTAGTTTTCGAGATATGTCGAGATATTTAAAAGTTCCGTAGCCGCACCAACATAATAGAGATACAGAAACACCGTGGCCCCTTTCTTTGAGATAACTCTGCACTAGTGCGAGCCGCAAATGCCACTTCCAGCTTAGCTGTGCAGAAGAAGAACAACAAGAAGAAGAAATATCTCGAAATATGTCCGTCAGGCCCCTTCCCTTGAGATATATCTGCAAATATCTCGGAAACGAAGAGAGCTATGGCAAAATGTTAAGAGACCTTTTTTGTAGAGAATTAAGTTTCCTACTTTTCATGTTCTATGATATTTTTTGATCGGATGCGTAGTTCTCGAGATATATCAAGATATTTAAAAGTTCCGAAGCCGCACCAACATAATAGAGATACAGAAACACCGTGGCCCCTTTCTTTGAGATAACTCTGCACTATTGCGAGCTGTAAATGCCACTTCCAGCTTAGCTGTGCAGAAGAAGAACAACAAGAAGAAGAAATATCTCGAAATATGCCCGTTAGGCCCCTTTCCTTGAGATATATCTGCAAATATCTCGGAAACGAAGCGAACTATGGCAAAATGTTAAGAGACGTTTTTTGTAGAGAATTATGTTTCCTACAATTTATGTTCTATGATATTTTTTGATCAGAAGCGTAGTTTTCGAGATATATCGAGATACTTAAAAGTTCCGAAGCCGCACCAACATAATAGAGATACAGAAACACCGTGGCCCCTTTCTTTGAGATAACTCTGCACTATTGCGAGCTGCAAATGCCACTTCCAGCTTAGCTGTGCAGAAGAAGAACAACAAGAAGAAGAAGTATCTCGAAATATGTCCGTCAGGCCCCTTCCCTTGAGATAAATCTGCAAATATCTCGGAAACGAAGAGAGCTATGGCAAAATGTTAAGAGACCTTTTTTGTAGAGAATTAAGTTTCATACTTTTTATGTTCTATGATATTTTTTGATCAGATGCGTAGTTCTCGAGATATATCAAGATATTTAAAAGTTCCGAAGCCGCACCAACATAATAGAGATACAGAAACACCGTGGCCCCTTTCTTTGAGATAACTCTGCACTATTGCGAGCTGTAAATGCCACTTCCAGCTTAGCTGTGCAGAAGAAGAACAACAAGAAGAAGAAATATCTCGAAATATGTCCGTCAGGCCCCTGCCCTTGAGATATATCTGCAAATATCTCGGAAACGAAGCGAGCTATGGCAAAATGTTAAGAGACCTTTTTTGTAGAGAATTATGTTTCCTACAATTTATGTTCTATGATATTTTTTGATCAGAAGCGTAGTTTTCGAGATATATCGAGATATTTAAAAGTTCCGAAGCCGCACCAACATAATAGAGATACAGAAACACCGTGGCCCCTTTCTTTGAGATAACTCTGCACTATTGCGAGCTGCAAATGCCACTTCCAGCTTAGCTGTGCAGAGGAAGAACAACAAGAAGAAGAAATATCTCGAAATATGTCCGTCAGGCCAGTTCCTTTGAGCTGAATCTGCAAATATCTCGGAAACGAAGCGAACTATGGCAAAATGTTAAGAGACGTTTTTTGTAGAGAATTATGTTTCCTACAATTTATGTTCTATGATATTTTTTGATCAGAAGCGTAGTTTTCGAGATATATCGAGATACTTAAAAGTTCCGAAGCCGCACCAACATAATAGAGATACAGAAACACCGTGGCCCCTTTCTTTGAGATAACTCTGCACTATTGCGAGCTGCAAATGCCACTTCCAGCTTAGCTGTGCAGAAGAAGAACAACAAGAAGAAGAAGTATCTCGAAATATGTCCGTCAGGCCCCTTCCCTTGAGATAAATCTGGAAATACCTCGGAAACGAAGAGAGCTATGGCAAAATGTTAAGAGACCTTTTTTGTAGAGAATTAAGTTTTCTACAATTTATGTTCTATGATATTTTTTGATCAGAAGCGTAGTTTTCGAGATATATCGAGAATTTTAAAAGATCCGAAGCCGCACCAACATAATAGAGATACAGAAACACCGTGGCCCCTTTCTTTGAGATAACTCTGCACTAGTGCGAGCCGCAAATGCCGCTTCCAGCTTAGCTGTGCAGAAGAAGAACAACAAGAAGAAGAAATATCCCGAAATATGTCCGTCAGGCCCCTTCCCTCGAGATAAATCTGCAAATATCTCGGAAACGAAGCGAGCTATGGCAAAATGTTAAGAGACCTTTTTTGTAGAGAATTAAGTTTCCTACTTTTCATGTTCTATGATATTTTTCGATCAGAGGCGTAGTTCTCGAGATATATCAAGATATTTAAAAGTTCCGAAGCCGCACCAACATAATAGAGATACAGAAACACCGTGGCCCCTTTCTTTGAGATAACTCTGCACTATTGCGAGCTGCAAATGCCACTTCCAGCTTAGCTGTGCAGAAGAAGAACAACAAGAATAAGAAATATTTCGAAATATGTCCGTCAGGCCCCTTCCCTTGAGATAAATCTGCAAATATCTCGGAAACGAAGCGAGCTACGGCAAAATGTTAAGAGACCTTTTTTGTAGAGAATTAAGTTTCCTACAATTTACGTTCTCTGATATTTTTTGATCAGAAGCGTAGTTTTCGAGATATATCAAGATATTTAAAAGTTCCGAAGCCGCACCAACATAATAGAGATACAGAAACACCGTGGCCCCTTTCTTTGAGATAACTCTGCACTATTGCGACCTGCAAATGCCACTTCCAGCTTAGCTGTGCAGAAGAGGAACAACAAGAAGAAGAAATATCTCGAAATATGTCCGTCAGGCCCCTTCCCTCGAGATAAATCTGCAAATATCTCGGAAACGAAGCGAGCTATGGCAAAATGTTAAGAGACCTTTTTTGTAGAGAATTAAGTTTCCTACTTTTTATGTTCTATGATATTTTTTGATCAGATGCGTAGTTCTCGAGATATATCAAGATATTTAAAAGCTCCGAAGCTGCACCAACATAATAGAGGTACAGAAACACCGTGGCCCCTTTCTTTGAGATAACTCTGCACTATTGCGAGCTGCAAATGCCACTTCCAGCTTAGCTGTGCAGAAGAAGAACAACAAGAAGAAGAAATATCTCGAAATATGTCCGTCAGGCCCCTTCCCTTGAGATAAATCTGCAAATATCTCGGAAACGAAGTGAGCTATGGCAAAATGTTAAGAGACCTTTTTTGTAGAGAATTAAGTTTCCTACTTTTTATGTTCTATGATATTTTTTGATCAGATGCGTAGTTCTCGAGATATATCAAGATATTTAAAAGTTCCGAAGCCGCACCAACATAATAGAGATACAGAAACACCGTGGCCCCTTTCTTTGAGGTAACTCTGCACTATTGCGAGCTGCAAATGCCACTTCCAGCTTAGCTGTGCAGAAGAAGAACAACAAGAAGAAGAAATATCTCGAAATATGTCCGTCAGGCCCCTTCCCTTGAGATAAATCTGCAAATATCTCGGAAACGAAGCGAGCTATGGCAAAATGTTAAGAGACCTTTTTTGTAGAGAATTAAGTTTCCTACTTTTCATGTTCTATGATATTTTTCGATCAGAGGCGTAGTTCTCGAGATATATCAAGATATTTAAAAGCTCCGAAGCTGCACCAACATAATAGAGGTACAGAAACACCGTGGCCCCTTTCTTTGAGATAACTCTGCACTATTGCGAGCTGCAAATGCCACTTCCAGCTTAGCTGTGCAGAAGAAGAACAACAAGAATAAGAAATATTTCGAAATATGTCCGTCAGGCCCCTTCCCTTGAGATAAATCTGCAAATATCTCGGAAACGAAGCGAGCTACGGCAAAATGTTAAGAGACCTTTTTTGTAGAGAATTATGTTTCCTACAATTTACGTTCTCTGATATTTTTTGATCAGAAGCGTAGTTTTCGAGATATATCGAGATATTTAAAAGTTCCGAAGCCGCACCAACATAATAGAGATACAGAAACACCGTGGCCCCTTTCTTTGAGATAACTCTGCACTATTGCGACCTGCAAATGCCACTTCCAGCTTAGCTGTGCAGAAGAGGAACAACAAGAAGAAGAAATATCTCGGAATATGTCCGTCAGGCCCCTTCCCTTGAGATAAATCTGCAAATATCTCGGAAACGATGCCAGTTATGGGAAAATGTTAAGAGACCTTTTTTGTAGAGAATTAAGTTTCCTACTTTTTATGTTCTATGATATTTTTTGATCAGATGCGTAGTTCTCGAGATATATCAAGATATTTAAAAGTTCCGAAGCCGCACCAACATAATAGAGATACAGAAACACCGTGGCCCCTTTCTTTGAGATAACTCTGCACTATTGCGCGCAGCAAATGCCACTTCCAGCTTAGCTGTGCAGAAGAGGAACAACAAGAAGAAGAAATATCTCGAAATATGTCCGTCAGGCCCCTTCCCTTGAGATAAATCTGCAAATATCTCGGAAACGAAGCGAGCTATGGCAAAATGTTAAGAGACCTTTTTTGTAGAGAATTAAGTTTCCTACTTTTTATGTTCTATGATATTTTTTGATCAGATGCGTAGTTCTCGAGATATATCAAGATATTTAAAAGTTCCGAAGCCGCACCAACATAATAGAGATACAGAAACACCGTGGCCCCTTTCTTTGAGGTAACTCTGCACTATTGCGAGCTGCAAATGCCACTTCCAGCTTAGCTGTGCAGAAGAAGAACAACAAGAAGAAGAAATATCTCGAAATATGTCCGTCAGGCCCCTTCCCTTGAGATAAATCTGCAAATATCTCGGAAACGAAGCGAGCTATGGCAAAATGTTAAGAGACCTTTTTTGTAGAGAATTAAGTTTCCTACTTTTCATGTTCTATGATATTTTTCGATCAGAGGCGTAGTTCTCGAGATATATCAAGATATTTAAAAGCTCCGAAGCTGCACCAACATAATAGAGGTACAGAAACACCGTGGCCCCTTTCTTTGAGATAACTCTGCACTATTGCGAGCTGCAAATGCCACTTCCAGCTTAGCTGTGCAGAAGAAGAACAACAAGAATAAGAAATATTTCGAAATATGTCCGTCAGGCCCCTTCCCTTGAGATAAATCTGCAAATATCTCGGAAACGAAGCGAGCTACGGCAAAATGTTAAGAGACCTTTTTTGTAGAGAATTATGTTTCCTACAATTTACGTTCTCTGATATTTTTTGATCAGAAGCGTAGTTTTCGAGATATATCGAGATATTTAAAAGTTCCGAAGCCGCACCAACATAATAGAGATACAGAAACACCGTGGCCCCTTTCTTTGAGATAACTCTGCACTATTGCGACCTGCAAATGCCACTTCCAGCTTAGCTGTGCAGAAGAGGAACAACAAGAAGAAGAAATATCTCGGAATATGTCCGTCAGGCCCCTTCCCTTGAGCTAAATCTGCAAATATCTCGGAAACGATGCCAGTTATGGGAAAATGTTAAGAGACCTTTTTTGTAGAGAATTAAGTTTCCTACTTTTTATGTTCTATGATATTTTTTGATCAGATGCGTAGTTCTCGAGATATATCAAGATATTTAAAAGTTCCGAAGCCGCACCAACATAATAGAGATACAGAAACACCGTGGCCCCTTTCTTTGAGATAACTCTGCACTATTGCGCGCAGCAAATGCCACTTCCAGCTTAGCTGTGCAGAAGAGGAACAACAAGAAGAAGAAATATCTCGGAATATGTCCGTCAGGCCCCTTCCCTTGAGCTAAATCTGCAAATATCTCGGAAACGATGCCAGTTATGGGAAAATGTTAAGAGACCTTTTTTGTAGAGAATTAAGTTTCCTACTTTTTATCTTCTATGATATTTTTTGATCAGATGCGTAGTTCTCGAGATATATCAAGATATTTAAAAGTTCCGAAGCCGCAACAACATAATAGAGATACAGAAACACCGTGGCCCCTTTCTTTGAGATAACTCTGCACTATTGCGCGCAGCAAATGCCACTTCCAGCTTAGCTGTGCAGAAGAAGAACAACAAGAAGAAGAAATATCTCGAAATATGTCCGTCAGGCCCCTTCCCTTGAGATAAATCTGCAAATATCTCGGAAACGAAGCGAGCTATGGCAAAATGTTAAGAGACCTTTTTTGTAGAGAATTAAGTTTCCTACTTTTTATGTTCTACGATATTTTTTGATCAGATGCGTAGTTCTCGAGATATATCAAGATATTTAAAAGCTCCGAAGCTGCACCAACATAATAGAGGTACAGAAACACCGTGGCCCCTTTCTTTGAGATAACTCTGCACTATTGCGAGCTGCAAATGCCACTTCCAGCTTAGCTGTGCAGAAGAAGAACAACAAGAATAAGAAATATTTCGAAATATGTCCGTCAGGCCCCTTCCCTTGAGATAAATCTGCAAATATCTCGGAAACCAAGCGAGCTATGGCAAAAGTGTTTAGAGACCTTATTTGTAGAGAATTAAGTTTCCTACTTTTTATGTTCTACGATATTTTTTGATCAGATGCGTAGTTCTCGAGATATATCAAGATATTTAAAAGTTCCGAAGCCGCACCAACATAATAGAGATACAGAAACACCGTGGCCCCTTTCTTTGAGATAACTCTGCACTATTGCGCGCAGCAAATGCCACTTCCAGCTTAGCTGTGCAGAAGAGGAACAACAAGAAGAAGAAATATCTCGGAATATGTCCGTCAGGCCCCTTCCCTTGAGCTAAATCTGCAAATATCTCGGAAACGATGCCAGTTATGGGAAAATGTTAAGAGACCTTTTTTGTAGAGAATTAAGTTTCCTACTTTTTATCTTCTATGATATTTTTTGATCAGATGCGTAGTTCTCGAGATATATCAAGATATTTAAAAGTTCCGAAGCCGCACCAACATAATAGAGATACAGAAACACCGTGGCCCCTTTCTTTGAGATAACTCTGCACTATTGCGCGCAGCAAATGCCACTTCCAGCTTAGCTGTGCAGAAGAAGAACAACAAGAAGAAGAAATATCTCGAAATATGTCCGTCAGGCCCCTTCCCTTGAGATAAATCTGCAAATATCTCGGAAACGAAGCGAGCTATGGCAAAATGTTAAGAGACCTTTTTTGTAGAGAATTAAGTTTCCTACTTTTTATGTTCTACGATATTTTTTGATCAGATGCGTAGTTCTCGAGATATATCAAGATATTTAAAAGCTCCGAAGCTGCACCAACATAATAGAGGTACAGAAACACCGTGGCCCCTTTCTTTGAGATAACTCTGCACTATTGCGAGCTGCAAATGCCACTTCCAGCTTAGCTGTGCAGAAGAAGAACAACAAGAATAAGAAATATTTCGAAATATGTCCGTCAGGCCCCTTCCCTTGAGATAAATCTGCAAATATCTCGGAAACGAAGCGAGCTACGGCAAAATGTTAAGAGACCTTTTTTGTAGAAAATTAGGTTTCCTACTTTTTATGTTCTATGATATTTTTTGATCAGATGCGTAGTTCTCGAGATATATCAAGATATTTAAAAGTTCCGAAGCCGCACCAACATAATAGAGATACAGAAACACCGTGGCCCGTTTCTTTGAGATAACTCTGCACTATTGCGCGCTGCAAATGCCACTTCCAGCTTAGCTGTGCAGAAGAGGAACAACAAGAAGAAGAAATATCTCGAAATATGTCCGTCAGGCCCCTTCCCTTGAGATAAATCTGCAAATATCTCGGAAACGAAGCGAGCTATGGCAAAATGTTAAGAGACCTTTTTTGTAGAGAATTAAGTTTCCTACTTTTCATGTTCTATGATATTTTTCGATCAGAGGCGTAGTTCTCGAGATATATCAAGATACTTAAAAGTTCCGAAGCCGCACCAACATAATAGAGATACAGAAACACCGTGGCCCCTCTCTTTGAGATAACTCTGCATGATTGCGAGCTGGAAATGCCACTTCCAGTTTAGCTGTGCAGAAGAAGAACAACAAGAAGAAGAAATATCTCGAAATATGTCCGTCAGGACCCTTCCCTTGAGATAAATCTGCAAATATCTCGGAAACGAAGCGAGCTATTGCAAAACGTTAAAAGACCTTTTTTGTAGAGAATTAAGTTTCCTACTTTTTATGTTCTATGATATTTTTTGATCAGATGCGTAGTTCTCGAGATATATCAAGATATTTAAAAGCTCCGAAGCTGCACCAACATAATAGAGGTACAGAAACACCGTGGCCCCTTTCTTTGAGATAACTCTGCACTATTGCGAGCTGCAAATGCCACTTCCAGCTTAGCTGTGCAGAAGAAGAACAACAAGAATAAGAAATATTTCGAAATATGTCCGTCAGGCCCCTTCCCTTGAGATAAATCTGCAAATATCTCGGAAACGAAGCGAGCTACGGCAAAATGTTAAGAGACCTTTTTTGTAGAGAATTACGTTTCCTACAATTTACGTTCTCTGATATTTTTTGATCAGAAGCGTAGTTTTCGAGATATATCGAGATATTTAAAAGTTCCGAAGCCGCACCAACATAATAGAGATACAGAAACACCGTGGCCCCTTTCTTTGAGATAACTCTGCACTATTGCGACCTGCAAATGCCACTTCCAGCTTAGCTGTGCAGAAGAGGAACAACAAGAAGAAGAAATATCTCGGAATATGTCCGTCAGGCCCCTTCCCTTGAGCTAAATCTGCAAATATCTCGGAAACGATGCCAGTTATGGGAAAATGTTAAGAGACCTTTTTTGTAGAGAATTAAGTTTCCTACTTTTTATGTTCTAGGATATTTTTTGATCAGATGCGTAGTTCTCGAGATATATCAAGATATTTAAAAGTTCCGATGCCGCACCAACATAATAGAGATACAGAAACACCGTGGCCCCTTTCTTTGAGATAACTCTGCACTATTGCGCGCAGCAAATGCCACTTCCAGCTTAGCTGTGCAGAAGAGGAACAACAAGAAGAAGAAATATCTCGGAATATGTCCGTCAGGCCCCTTCCCTTGAGCTAAATCTGCAAATATCTCGGAAACGATGCCAGTTATGGGAAAATGTTAAGAGACCTTTTTTGTAGAGAATTAAGTTTCCTACTTTTTATCTTCTATGATATTTTTTGATCAGATGCGTAGTTCTCGAGATATATCAAGATATTTAAAAGTTCCGAAGCCGCAACAACATAATAGAGATACAGAAACACCGTGGCCCCTTTCTTTGAGATAACTCTGCACTATTGCGCGCAGCAAATGCCACTTCCAGCTTAGCTGTGCAGAAGAAGAACAACAAGAAGAAGAAGTATCTCGAAATATGTCCGTCAGGCCCCTTCCCTTGAGATAAATCTGGAAATATCTCGGAAACGAAGAGAGCTATGGCAAAATGTTAAGAGACCTTTTTTGTAGAGAATTAAGTTTTCTACAATTTATGTTCTATGATATTTTTTGATCAGAAGCGTAGTTTTCGAGATATATCGAGATATTTAAAAGATCCGAAGCCGCACCAACATAATAGAGATACAGAAACACCGTGGCCCCTTTCTTTGAGATAACTCTGCACTAGTGCGAGCCGCAAATGCCGCTTCCAGCTTAGCTGTGCAGAAGAAGAACAACAAGAAGAAGAAATATCTCGAAATATGTCCGTCAGGCCCCTTCCCTCGAGATAAATCTGCAAATATCTCGGAAACGAAGCGAGCTATGGCAAAATGTTAAGAGACCTTTTTTGTAGAGAATTAAGTTTCCTACTTTTCATGTTCTATGATATTTTTTGATCAGATGCGTAGTTCTCGAGATATATCAAGATATTTAAAAGTTCCGAAGCCGCACCAACATAATAGAGATACAGAAACACCGTGGCCCCTTTCTTTGCGATAACTCTGCACTATTGCGAGCTGCAAATGCCACTTCCAGCTTAGCTGTGCAGAAGAAGAACAACAAGAAGAAGAAATATCTGGAAATATGTCCGTCAGGCCCCTTCCCTTGAGATAAATCTGCAAATATCTCGGAAACGAAGCGAGCTACGGCAAAATGTTAAGAGACCTTTTTTGTAGAAAATTAGGATTCCTACTTTTTATGCTCTATGATATTTTTTGAACAGATGCGTAGTTCTCGAGATATATCAAGATATTTAAAAGTTCCGAAGCCGCACCAACATAATAGAGATACAGAAACACCGTGGCCCCTTTCTTTGAGATAACTCTGCACTATTGCGCGCTGCAAATGCCACTTCCAGCTTAGCTGTGCAGAAGAAGAACAACAAGAAGAAGAAATATCTCGAAATATGTCCGTCAGGCCCCTTCCCTTGAGATAAATCTGCAAATATCTCGGAAACGAAGCGAGGTATGGCAAAATGTTAAGAGACCTTTTTTGTAGAGAATTAAGTTTCCTACTTTTTATGTTCTATGATATTTTTTGATCAGATGCGTAGTTCTCGAGATATATCAAGATATTTAAAAGTTCCGAAGCCGCACCAACATAATAGAGATACAGAAACACCGTGGCCCCTTTCTTTGAGGTAACTCTGCACTATTGCGAGCTGCAAATGCCACTTCCAGCTTAGCTGTGCAGAAGAAGAACAACAAGAAGAAGAAATATCTCGAAATATGTCCGTCAGGCCCCTTCCCTTGAGATAAATCTGCAAATATCTCGGAAACCAAGCGAGCTATCGCAAAATGTTAAGAGACCTTATTTGTAGAGAATTAAGTTTCCTACTTTTTATGTTCTACGATATTTTTTGATCAGATGCGTAGTTCTCGAGATATATCAAGATGTTTAAAAGTTCCGAAGCCGCACCAACATAATAGAGATACAGAAACACCGTGGCCCCTTTCTTTGAGGTAACTCTGCACTATTGCGAGCTGCAAATGCCACTTCCAGCTTAGCTGTGCAGAAGAAGAACAACAAGAAGAAGAAATATCTCGAAATATGTCCGTCAGGCCCCTTCCCTTGAGATAAATCTGCAAATATCTCGGAAACGAAGCGAGCTATGGCAAAATGTTAAGAGACCTTTTTTGTAGAGAATTAAGTTTCCTACTTTTTATGTTCTATGATATTTTTTGATCAGATGCGTAGTTCTCGAGATATATCCTGATATTTAAAAGTTCCGAAGCCGCACCAACATAATAGAGATACAGAAACACCGTGGCCCCTTTCTTTGAGGTAACTCTGCAATATTGCGAGCTGCAAATGCCACTTCCAGCTTAGCTGTGCAGAAGAAGAACAACAAGAAGAAGAAATATCTGGAAATATGTCCGTCAGGCCCCTTCCCTTGAGATAAATCTGCAAATATCTCGGAAACGAAGCGAGCTACGGCAAGATGTTAAGAGACCTTTTTTGTAGAAAATTAGGATTCCTACTTTTTATGTTCTATGATATTTTTTGATCAGATGCGTAGTTCTCGAGATATATCCTGATATTTAAAAGTTCCGAAGCGGCACCAACATAATAGAGATACAGAAACACCGTGGCCCCTTTCTTTGAGGTAACTCTGCACTATTGCGAGCTGCAAATGCCACTTCCAGCTTAGCTGTGCAGAAGAAGAACAACAAGAAGAAGAAATATCTCGAAATATGTCCGTCAGGCCCCTTCCCTTGAGATAAATCTGCAAATATCTCGGAAACGAAGCGAGCTATGGCAAAATGTTAAGAGACCTTTTTTGTAGAGAATTAAGTTTCCTACTTTTTATGTTCTATGATATTTTCTGATCAGATGCGTAGTTCTCGAGATATATCAAGATATTTAAAAGTTCCGAAGCCGCACCAACATAATAGAGATACAGAAACACCGTGGCCCCTTTCTTTGAGATAACTCTGCACTACTGCGAGCTGCAAATGCCACTTCCAGCTTAGCTGTGCAGAAGAAGAACAACAAGAAGAAGAAATATCTCGAAATATGTCCGTCAGGCCCCTTCCCTTGAGATAAATCTGCAAATATCTCGGAAACGAAGCGAGCTATGGCAAAATGTTAAGAGACCTTTTTTGTAGAGAATTAAGTTTCCTACTTTTCATGTTCTATCATATTTTTTGATCTCATGCGTAGTTTTCGAGATATATCGAGATATTTAAAAGTTCCGAAGCCGCACCAACATAATAGAGATACAGAAACACCGTGGCCCCTTTCGTTGAGATAACTCTGCACTATTGCGAGCTGCAAATGCCACTTCCAGCTTAGCTGTGCAGAAGAAGAACAACAAGAATAAGAAATATTTCGAAATATGTCCGTCAGGCCCCTTCCCTTGAGATAAATCTGCAAATATCTCGGAAACGAAGCGAGCTACGGCAAAATGTTAAGAGACCTTTCTTGTAGAGAATTACGTTTCCTACAATTTACGTTCTCTGATATTTTTTGATCAGAAGCGTAGTTTTCGAGATATATCGAGATATTTAAAAGTTCCGAAGCCGCACCAACATAATAGAGATACAGAAACACCGTGGCCCCTTTCTTTGAGATAACTCTGCACTATTGCGACCTGCAAATGCCACTTCCAGCTTAGCTGTGCAGAAGAGGAACAACAAGAAGAAGAAATATCTCGGAATATGTCCGTCAGGCCCCTTCCCTTGAGATAAATCTGCAAATATCTCGGAAACGATGCCAGTTATGGGAAAATGTTAAGAGACCTTTTTTGTAGAGAATTAAGTTTCCTACTTTTTATGTTCTATGATATTTTTTGATCAGATGCGTAGTTCTCGAGATATATCAAGATATTTAAAAGTTCCGAAGCCGCACCAACATAATAGAGATACAGAAACACCGTGGCCCCTTTCTTTGAGATAACTCTGCACTATTGCGCGCAGCAAATGCCACTTCCAGCTTAGCTGTGCAGAAGAAGAACAACAAGAAGAAGAAATATCTCGAAATATGTCCGTCAGGCCCCTTCCCTTGAGATAAATCTGCAAATATCTCGGAAACGAAGCGAGCTATGGCAAAATGTTAAGAGACCTTTTTTGCAGAGAATTAAGTTTCCTACTTTTTATGTTCTATGATATTTTTTGATCAGATGCGTAGTTCTCGAGATATATCAAGATATTTAAAAGCTCCGAAGCTGCACCAACATAATAGAGGTACAGAAACACCGTGGCCCCTTTCTTTGAGATAACTCTGCACTATTGCGAGCTGCAAATGCCACGTCCAGCTTAGCTGTGCAGAAGAAGAACAACAAGAATAAGAAATATTTCGAAATATGTCCGTCAGGCCCCTTCCCTTGAGATAAATCTGCAAATATCTCGGAAACGAAGCGAGCTACGGCAAAATGTTAAGAGACCTTTTTTGTAGAGAATTAAGTTTCCTACTTTTCATGTTCTATCATATTTTTTGATCTGATGCGTAGTTTTCGAGATATATCGAGATATTTAAAAGTTCCGAAGCCGCACCAACATAATAGAGATACAGAAACACCGTGGCCCCTTTCGTTGAGATAACTCTGCACTATTGCGAGCTGCAAATGCCACTTCCAGCTTAGCTGTGCAGAAGAAGAACAACAAGAATAAGAAATATTTCGAAATATGTCCGTCAGGCCCCTTCCCTTGAGATAAATCTGCAAATATCTCGGAAACGAAGCGAGCTACGGCAAAATGTTAAGAGACCTTTTTTGTAGAAAATTAGGTTTCCTACTTTTTATGTTCTATGATATTTTTTGATCAGATGCGTAGTTCTCGAGATATATCAAGATATTTAAAAGTTCCGAAGCCGCACCAACATAATAGAGATACAGAAACACCGTGGCCCCTTTCTTTGCGATAACTCTGCACTATTGCGAGCTGCAAATGCCACTTCCAGCTTAGCTGTGCAGAAGAAGAACAACAAGAAGAAGAAATATCTGGAAATATGTCCGTCAGGCCCCTTCCCTTGAGATAAATCTGCAAATATCTCGGAAACGAAGCGAGCTACGGCAAAATGTTAAGAGACCTTTTTTGTAGAAAATTAGGATTCCTACTTTTTATGTTCTATGATATTTTTTGAACAGATGCGTAGTTCTCGAGATATATCAAGATATTTAAAAGTTCCGAAGCCGCACCAACATAATAGAGATACAGAAACACCGTGGCCCCTTTCTTTGAGATAACTCTGCACTATTGCGCGCTGCAAATGCCACTTCCAGCTTAGCTGTGCAGAAGAAGAACAACAAGAAGAAGAAATATCTCGAAATATGTCCGTCAGGCCCCTTCCCTTGAGATAAATCTGCAAATATCTCGGAAACGAAGCGAGCTATGGCAAAATGTTAAGAGACCTTTTTTGTAGAGAATTAAGTTTCCTACTTTTTATGTTCTATGATATTTTTTGATCAGATGCGTAGTTCTCGAGATATATCAAGATATTTAAAAGTTCCGAAGCCGCACCAACATAATAGAGATACAGAAACACCGTGGCCCCTTTCTTTGAGGTAACTCTGCACTATTGCGAGCTGCAAATGCCACTTCCAGCTTAGCTGTGCAGAAGAAGAACAACAAGAAGAAGAAATATCTCGAAATATGTCCGTCAGGCCCCTTCCCTTGAGATAAATCTGCAAATATCTCGGAAACCAAGCGAGCTATCGCAAAATGTTAAGAGACCTTATTTGTAGAGAATTAAGTTTCCTACTTTCTATGTTCTACGATATTTTTTGATCAGATGCGTAGTTCTCGAGATATATCAAGATGTTTAAAAGTTCCGAAGCCGCACCAACATAATAGAGATACAGAAACACCGTGGCCCCTTTCTTTGAGATAACTCTGCACTATTGCGAGCTGCAAATGCCACTTCCAGCTTAGCTGTGCAGAAGAAGAACAACAAGAAGAAGAAATATCTGGAAATATGTCCGTCAGGCCCCTTCCCTTGAGATAAATCTGCAAATATCTCGGAAACGAAGCGAGCTACGGCAAGATGTTAAGAGACCTTTTTTGTAGAAAATTAGGATTCCTACTTTTTATGTTCTATGATATTTTTTGATCAGATGCGTAGTCCTCGAGATATATCCTGATATTTAAAAGTTCCGAAGCGGCACCAACATAATAGAGATACAGAAACACCGTGGCCCCTTTCTTTGAGGTAACTCTGCACTATTGCGAGCTGCAAATGCCACTTCCAGCTTAGCTGTGCAGAAGAAGAACAACAAGAAGAAGAAATATCTCGAAATATGTCCGTCAGGCCCCTTCCCTTGAGATAAATCTGCAAATATCTCGGAAACGAAGCGAGCTATGGCAAAATGTTAAGAGACCTTTTTTGTAGAGAATTAAGTTTCCTACTTTTTATGTTCTATGATATTTTTTGATCAGATGCGTAGTTCTCGAGATATATCAAGATATTTAAAAGTTCCGAAGCCGCACCAACATAATAGAGATACAGAAACACCGTGGCCCCTTTCTTTGAGGTAACTCTGCACTATTGCGAGCTGCAAATGCCACTTCCAGCTTAGCTGTGCAGAAGAAGAACAACAAGAAGAAGAAATATCTGGAAATATGTCCGTCAGGCCCCTTCCCTTGAGATAAATCTGCAAATATCTCGGAAACGAAGCGAGCTACGGCAAGATGTTAAGAGACCTTTTTTGTAGAAAATTAGGATTCCTACTTTTTATGTTCTATGATATTTTTTGATCAGATGCGTAGTTCTCGAGATATATCCTGATATTTAAAAGTTCCGAAGCGGCACCAACATAATAGAGATACAGAAACACCGTGGCCCCTTTCTTTGAGGTAACTCTTCACTATTGCGAGCTGCAAATGCCACTTCCAGCTTAGCTGTGCAGAAGAAGAACAACAAGAAGAAGAAATATCTCGAAATATGTCCGTCAGGCCCCTTCCCTTGAGATAAATCTGCAAATATCTCGGAAACGAAGCGAGCTATGGCAAAATGTTAAGAGACCTTTTTTGTAGAGAATTAAGTTTCCTACTTTTTATGTTCTATGATATTTTCTGATCAGATGCGTAGTTCTCGAGATATATCAAGATATTTAAAAGTTCCGAAGCCGCACCAACATAATAGAGATACAGAAACACCGTGGCCCCTTTCTTTGAGATAACTCTGCACTACTGCGAGCTGCAAATGCCACTTCCAGCTTAGCTGTGCAGAAGAAGAACAACAAGAAGAAGAAATATCTCGAAATATGTCCGTCAGGCCCCTTCCCTTGAGATAAATCTGCAAATATCTCGGAAACGAAGCGAGCTATGGCAAAATGTTAAGAGACCATTTTTGTAGAGAATTAAGTTTCCTACTTTTTATGTTCTATGATATTTTTTGATCAGATGCGTAGTTCTCGAGATATATCCTGATATTTAAAAGTTCCGAAGCGGCACCAACATAATAGAGATACAGAAACACCGTGGCCCCTTTCTTTGAGGTAACTCTGCACTATTGCGAGCTGCAAATGCCACTTCCAGCTTAGCTGTGCAGAAGAAGAACAACAAGAAGAAGGAATATCTCGAAATATGTCCGTCAGGCCCCTTCCCTTGAGATAAATCTGCAAATATCTCGGAAACCAAGCGAGCTATGGCAAAAGTGTTTAGAGACCTTATTTGTAGAGAATTAAGTTTCCTACTTTTTATGTTCTACGATATTTTTTGATCAGATGCGTAGTTCTCGAGATATATCAAGATATTTAAAAGTTCCGAAGCCGCACCAACATAATAGAGATACAGAAACACCGTGGCCCCTTTCTTTGAGATAACTCTGCACTATTGCGAGCTGCAAATGCCACTTCCAGCTTAGCTGTGCAGAAGAAGAACAACAAGAAGAAGGAGTATCTCGAAATATGTCCGTCAGGCCCGTTCCTTTGAGATGAATCTGCAAATATCTCGGAAACGAAGCGAGCTATGGCAAAATGTTAAGAGACCTTTTTTGTAGAGAATAATGTTTCCTACAATTTACGTTCTATGATATTTTTTGATCAGAAGCGTAGTTCTCGAGATATATCAAGATATTTGAAAGTTCCGAAGCTGACCAACATAATAGAGATACAGAAACACCGTGGCCCCTTTCTTTGAGATAACTCTGCACTATTGCGAGCGGCAAATGCCACTTCCAGCTTAGCTGTGCAGAAGAAGAACAACAAGAAGAAGAAATATCTCGAAACATGTCCGTCAGGCCCCTTCCCTTGAGATAAATCTGCAAATATCTCGGAAACGAAGCGAGCTATGGCAAAATGTTAAGAGACCTTTTTTGTAGAGAATTAAGTTTCCTACTTTTTATGTTCTATGATATTTTTTGATCAGATGCGTAGTTCTCGAGATATATCAAGATATTTAAAAGCTCCGAAGCTGCACCAACATAATAGAGGTACAGAAACACCGTGGCCCCTTTCTTTGAGATAACTCTGCACTATTGCGAGCTGCAAATGCCACTTCCAGCTTAGCTGTGCAGAAGAAGAACAACAAGAAGAAGAAATATGTCGAAATATGTCCGTCAGGACCCTTCCCTTGAGATAAATCTGCAAATATCTCGGAAACGAAGCGAGCTATTGCAAAACGCTAAGAGACCTTTTTTGTAGAGAATTAAGTTTCCTACTTTTTATGTTCTATGATATTTTTTGATCAGATGCGTAGTTCTCGAGATATATCAAGATATTTAAAAGTTCCGAAGCCGCACCAACATAATAGAGATACAGAAACACCGTAGCCCCTTTCTTTGCGATAACTCTGCACTATTGCGAGCTGCAAATGCCACTTCCAGCTTAGCTGTGCAGAAGAAGAACAACAAGAAGAAGAAATATCTCGAAATATGTCCGTCAGGCCCCTTCCCTTGAGATAAATCTGCAAATATCTCGGAAACGAAGCGAGCTATGGCAAAATCTCAAGAGACCTTTTTTGTAGAGAATTAAGTTTCCTACTTTTTATGTTCTATGATATTTTTTGATCAGATGCGTAGTTCTCGAGATATATCAAGATATTTAAAAGCTCCGAAGCTGCACCAACATAATAGAGGTACAGAAACACCGTGGCCCCTTTCTTTGAGATAACTCTGCACTATTGCGAGCTGCAAATGCCACTTCCAGCTTAGCTGTGCAGAAGAAGAACAACAAGAATAAGAAATATTTCGAAATATGTCCGTCAGGCCCCTTCCCTTGAGATAAATCTGCAAATATCTCGGAAACGAAGCGAGCTACGGCAAAATGTTAAGAGACCTTTTTTGTAGAAAATTAGGTTTCCTACTTTTTATGTTCTATGATATTTTTTGATCAGATGCGTAGTTCTCGAGATATATCAAGATATTTGAAAGTTCCGAAGCCGCACCAACATAATAGAGATACAGAAACACCGTGGCCCCTTTCTTTGAGATAACTCTGCACTATTGCGAGCGGCAAATGCCACTTCCAGCTTAGCTGTGCAGAAGAAGAACAACAAGAAGAAGAAATATCTGGAAATATGTCCGTCAGGCCCCTTCCCTTGAGATAAATCTGCAAATATCTCGGAAACGAAGCGAGCTACGGCAAAATGTTAAGAGACCTTTTTTGTAGAAAATTAGGATTCCTACTTTTTATGCTCTATGATATTTTTTGAACAGATGCGTAGTTCTCGAGATATATCAAGATATTTAAAAGTTCCGAAGCCGCACCAACATAATAGAGATACAGAAACACCGTGGCCCCTTTCTTTGAGATAACTCTGCACTATTGCGCGCTGCAAATGCCACTTCCAGCTTAGCTGTGCAGAAGAAGAACAACAAGAAGAAGAAATATCTCGAAATATGTCCGTCAGGCCCCTTCCCTTGAGATAAATCTGCAAATATCTCGGAAACGAAGCGAGCTATGGCAAAATGTTAAGAGACCTTTTTTGTAGAGAATTAAGTTTCCTACTTTTTATGTTCTATGATATTTTTTGATCAGATGCGTAGTTCTCGAGATATATCAAGATATTTAAAAGCTCCGAAGCTGCACCAACATAATAGAGGTACAGAAACACCGTGGCCCCTTTCTTTGAGATAACTCTGCACTATTGCGAGCTGCAAATGCCACTTCCAGCTTAGCTGTGCAGAAGAAGAACAACAAGAAGAAGAAATATGTCGAAATATGTCCGTCAGGACCCTTCCCTTGAGATAAATCTGCAAATATCTCGGAAACGAAGCGAGCTATTGCAAAACGCTAAGAGACCTTTTTTGTAGAGAATTAAGTTTCCTACTTTTTATGTTCTATGATATTTTTTGATCAGATGCGTAGTTCTCGAGATATATCAAGATATTTAAAAGTTCCGAAGCCGCACCAACATAATAGAGATACAGAAACACCGTAGCCCCTTCCTTTGCGATAACTCTGCACTATTGCGAGCTGCAAATGCCACTTCCAGCTTAGCTGTGCAGAAGAAGAACAACAAGAAGAAGAAATATCTCGAAATATGTCCGTCAGGCCCCTTCCCTTGAGATAAATCTGCAAATATCTCGGAAACGAAGCGAGCTATGGCAAAATCTCAAGAGACCTTTTTTGTAGAGAATTAAGTTTCCTACTTTTTATGTTCTACGATATTTTTCGATCAGAGGCGTAGTTCTCGAGATATATCAAGATATTCAAAAGTTCCGAAGCCGCACCAACATAATAGAGATACAGAAACACCGTGGCCCCTTTCTTTGAGATAACTCTGCACTATTGCGAGCTGCAAATGCCACTTCCAGCTTAGCTGTGCAGAAGAAGAACAACAAGAAGAAGAAATATCTCGAAAAATGTCCGTCAGGCCCCTTCCCTTGAGATAAATCTGCAAATATCTCGGAAACGAAGCGAGCTATGGCAAAATGTTAAGAGACCTTATTTGTAGAGAATTAAGTTTCCTACTTTTTATGTTCTATGATATTTTTTGATCAGATGCGTAGTTCTCGAGATATATCAAGATATTTAAAAGTTCCGAAGCCGCACCAACATAATAGAGATACAGAAACACCGTGGCCCCTTTCTTTGAGATAACTCTGCACTATTGCGAGCTGTAAATGCCACGTCCAGCTTAGCTGTGCAGAAGAAGAACAACAAGAAGAAGAAATATCTCGAAATATGTCCGTCAGGCCCCTTCCCTCGAGATAAATCTGCAAATATCTCGGAAACGAAGCGAGCTATGGCAAAATGTTAAGAGACCTTTTTTGTAGAGAATTAAGTTTCCTACTTTTTATGTTCTATGATATTTTTTGATCAGATGCATAGTTCTCGAGATATATCAAGATATTTAAAAGTTCCGAAGCCGCACCAACATAATAGAGATACAGAAACACCGTGGCCCCTTTCTTTGAGATAACTCTGCACTATTGCGAGCTGCAAATGCCACTTCCAGCTTAGCTGTGCAGAGGAAGAACAACAAGAAGAAGAAATATCTCGAAATATGTCCGTCAGGCCAGTTCCTTTGAGTTGGATCTGCAAATATCTAGGAAACGAAGCGAGCTATGACAAAATGTTAAGAGACCTTTTTTGTAGAGAATTATGTTTCCTACAATTTATGTTCTATGATATTTTTTGATCAGAAGCGTAGTTTTCGAGATATATCGAGATATTTAAAAGTTCCGAAGCCGCACCAACATAATAGAGATACAGAAACACCGTGGCCCCTTTCTTTGAGATAACTCTGCACTAGTGCGAGCCGCAAATGCCACTTCCAGCTTAGCTGTGCAGAAGAAGAACAACAAGAAGAAGAAATATCTCGAAATATGTCCGTCAGGCCCCTTCCCTTGAGATAAATCTGCACATATCTCGGAAACGAAGCGAGCTATGGCAAAATGTGAAGAGACCTTTTGTGTAGAGAATTAAGTTTCCTACTTTTTATCTTCTATGATATTTTTTGATCAGATGCGTAGTTCTCGAGATATATCAAGATATTTAAAAGTTCCGAAGCCGCACCAACATAATAGAGATACAGAAACACCGTGGCCCCTCTCTTTGAGATAACTCTGCACTATTGCGAGCTGGAAATGCCACTTCCAGTTTAGCTGTGCAGAAGAAGAACAACAAGAAGAAGAAATATCTCGAAATATGTCCGTCAGGCCCCTTCCTTTGAGATAAATCTGCAAATATCTCGGAAACGAAGAGAGTTATGGCAAAATGTTAAGAGACCTTTTTTGTAGAGAATTATGTTTCCTACAATTTATGTTCTATGATATTTTTTGATCAGAAGCGTAGTTTTCGAGATATATCGAGATATTTAAAAGTTCCGAAGCCGCACCAACATAATAGAGATACAGAAACACCGTGGCCCCTTTCTTTGAGATAACTCTGCACTAGTGCGAGCCGCAAATGCCACTTCCAGCTTAGCTGTGCAGAAGAAGAACAACAAGAAGAAGAAGTATCTCGAAATATGTCCGTCAGGCCCGTTCCTTTGAGCTGAATCTGCAAATATCTCGGAAACGAAGCGAGCTATGGCAAAATGTTAAGAGACGTTTTTTGTAGAGAATTATGTTTCCTACAATTTATGTTCTATGATATTTTTTGATCAGAAGCGTAGTTTTCGAGATATATCGAGATATTTAAAAGTTCCGAAGCCGCACCAACATAATAGAGATACAGAAACACCGTGGCCCCTTTCTTTGAGATAACTCTGCACCATTGCGAGCTGCAAATGCCACTTCCAGCTTAGCTGTGCAGAAGAAGAACAACAAGAAGAAGAAATATCTCGAAAAATGTCCGTCAGGCCCCTTCCCTTGAGATACATCTGCAAATATCTCGGAAACGAAGCGAGCTATGGCAAAATGTTAAGAGACCTTTTTTGTAGAGAATTATGTTTCCTACAATTTATGTTCTATGATATTTTTTGATCAGATGCGTAGTTCTCGAGATATATCAAGATATTTAAAAGTTCCGAAGCTGCACCAACATAATAGAGGTACAGAAACACCGTGGCCCCTTTCTTTGAGACAACTCTGCACTATTGCGAGCTGCAAATGCCACTTCCAGCTTAGCTGTGCAGAAGAAGAACAACAAGAAGAAGAAATATCTCGAAATATGTCCGTCAGGCCCCTTCCCTTGAGATAAATCTGCAAATATCTCGGAAACGAAGCGAGCTATGGCAAAATGTTGAGAGACCTTTTTTGTAGAGAATTAAGTTTCCTACTTTTTATGTTCTATGATATTTTTTGATCAGATGCGTAGTTCTCGAGATATATCAAGATATTTAAAAGTTCCGAAGCCGCACCAACATAATAGAGATACAGAAACACCGTGGCCCCTCTCTTTGAGATAACTCTGCACTATTGCGAGCTGGAAATGCCACTTCCAGTTTAGCTGTGCAGAAGAAGAACAACAAGAAGAAGAAATATCTCGAAATATGTCCGTCAGGCCCCTTCCCTTGAGATAAATCTGCAAATATCTCGGAAACGAAGCGAGCTATGGCAAGATGTTAAGAGACCTTTTTTGTAGAGAATTATGTTTCCTACAATTTATGTTCTATGATATTTTTTGATCAGCAGCGTAGTTTTCGAGATATATCGAGATATTTAAAAGTTCCGAAGCCGCACCAACATAATAGAGATACAGAAACACCGTGGCCCCTTTCTTTGAGATAACTCTGCACTAGTGCGAGCCGCAAATACCACTTCCAGCTTACCTGTGCAGAAGAAGAACAACAAGAAGAAGAAATATCTCGAAATATGTCCGTCAGGCCCCTTCCCTTGAGATAAATCTGCAAATATCTCGGAAACGAAGCGAGCTATGGTAAAATGTTAAGAGACCTTTTTTGTAGAGAATTAAGTTTCCTACTTTCTATGTTCTATAATATTTTTTCATCTGATGCGTAGTTCTCGAGATATATCAAGATATTTAAAAGTTCCGAAGCCGCACCAACATAATAGAGATACAGAAACACCGTGGCCCCTTTCTTTGAGATAACTCTGCACTATTGCGAGCTGTAAATGCCACTTCCAGCTTAGCTGTGCAGAGGAAGAACAACAAGAAGAAGAAATATCTCGAAATATGTCCGTCAGGCCCCTTCCCTTGAGATATATCTGCAAATGTCTCGGAAACGAAGCGAGCTATGGCAAAATGTTAAGAGACCTTTTTTGTAGAGAATTATGTTTCCTACAATTTATGTTCTATGATATTTTTTGATCAGAAGCGTAGTTTTCGAGATATATCGAGATATTTAAAAGTTCCGAAGCCGCACCAACATAATAGAGATACAGAAACACCGTGGCCCCTCTCTTTGAGATAACTCTGCACTACTGCGAGCTGGAAATGCCACTTCCAGTTTAGCTGTGCAGAAGAAGAACAACAAGAAGAAGAAATATCCCGAAATATGTCCGTTAGGCCCCTTCCCTTGAGATAAATCTGCAAATATCTCGGAAACGATGCGAGCTATGGCAAAATGTTAAGAGACCTCTTTTGTAGAGAATTAAGCTTCCTACTTTTTATGTTCTATGATATTTTTTGATCAGATGCGTAGTTCTCGAGATATATCAAGATATTTAAAAGTTCCGAAGCCGCACCAATATAATAGAGATACAGAAACACCGTGGCCCCTTTCTTTGAGATAACTCTGCACTATTGCGCGCTATAAATGCCACTTCCAGCTTAGCTGTGCAGAAGAAGAACAACAAGAAGAAGAAATATCTCGAAATATGTCCGTCAGGCCCCTTCCCTTGAGATAAATCTGCAAATATCTCGGAAACGAAGCGAGCTATGGCAAAATGTTAAGAGACCTTTTTTGTAGAGAATTAAGTTTCCTACTTTTTATGTTGTATGATATTTTTTGATCAGATGCGTAGTTCTCGAGATATATCAAGATATTTAAAAGTTCCGAAGCCGCACCAACATAATAGAGGTACAGAAACACCGTGGCCCCTTTCTTTGAGATAACTCTGCACTATTGCGAGCTGCAAATGCCACTTCCAGCTTAGCTGTGCAGAGGAAGAACAACAAGAAGAAGAAATATCTCGAAATATGTCCGTCAGGCCAGTTCCTTTGAGCTGAATCTGCAAATATCTCGGAAACGAAGCGAGCTATGGCAAAATGTTAAGAGACGTTTTTTGTAGAGAATTATGTTTCCTACAATTTATGTTGTATGATATTTTTTGATCAGAAGCGTAGTTTTCGAGATATATCGAGGTATTTAAAAGTTCCGAAGCCGCACCAACATAATAGGGATACAGAAACACCGTGGCCCCTTTCTTTGAGATAACTCTGCACTAGTGCGAGCCGCAAATGCCACTTCCAGGTTAGCTGTGCAGAAGAAGAACAACAAGAAGAAGAAATATCTCGAAATATGTCCGTCAGGCCCCTTCCCTTGAGATAAATCTGCAAATATCTCGGAAACGAAGCGAGCTATGGCGAAATGTTAAGAGACCTTTTTTGTAGAGAATTAAGTTTCCTACTTTTCATGTTCTATGATATTTTTTGATCAGCTGCGTAGTTCTCGAGATATATCAAGATATTTAAAAGTTCCGAAGCCGCACCAACATAATAGAGATACAGAAACACCGTGGCCCCTTTCTTTGAGATAACTCTGCACGATTGCGAGCTGTAAATGCCACTTCCAGGTTAGCTGTGCAGAAGAAGGACAACAAGAAGAAGAAATATCTCGAAATATGTCCGTCAGGCCCCTGCCCTTGAGATAAATCTGCAAATATCTCGGAAACGAAGCGAGCCTTGGCAAAATGTTAAGAGACCTTTTTCGTAGGGAATTAAGTTTCCTACTTTTTATGTTCTATGATATTTTTTGATCAGATGCGTAGTTCTCGAGATATATCAAGATATTTAAAAGTTCCGAAGCCGCACCAACATAATAGAGATACAGAAACACCGTGGCCCCTTTCTTTGAGATAACTCTGCACTATTGCGAGCTGTAAATGCCACTTCCAGCTTAGCTGTGCAGAAGAAGAACAACAAGAAGAAGAAATATCTCGAAATATGTCCGTCAGGCCCCTTCCCTTGAGATATATCTGCAAATATCTCGGAAACGAAGCGAGCTATGGCAAAATGTTAAGAGACCTTTTTTGTAGAGAATTAAGTTTCCTACTTTTTATGATCTATGATATTTTTTGATCAGATGCGTAGTTCTCGAGATATATCAAGATATTTAAAAGTTCCGAAGCCGCACCAACATAATAGAGATACAGAAACACCGTGGCCCCTTTCTTTGAGATAACTCTGCACTATTGCGAGCTGCAAATGCCACTTCCAGCTTAGCTGTGCAGAGGAAGAACAACAAGAAGAAGAAATATCTCGAAATATGTCCGTCAGGCCAGTTCCTTTGAGCTGAATCTGCAAATATCTCGGAAACAAAGCGAGCTATGGCAAAATGTTAAGAGACGTTTTTTATAGAGAATTATGTTTCCTACAATTTATGTTCTATGATATTTTTTGATCAGAAGCGTAGTTTTCGAGATATATCGAGATATTTAAAAGTTCCGAAGCCGCACCAACATAATAGGGATACAGAAACACCGTGGCCCCTTTCTTTGAGATAACTCTGCACTAGTGCGAGCCGCAAATGCCACTTCCAGCTTAGCTGTGCAGAAGAAGAACAACAAGAAGAAGAAATATCTCGAAATATGTCGGTCAGGCCCCTTCCCTTGAGATATATCTGCAAATATCTCGGAAACGAAGCGAGCTATGGCAAAATGTTAAGAGACATTTTTGGAGAGAATTATGCTTCCTACAATTTATGTTCTATGATATTTTTTGATCAGAAGCGTAGTTTTCGAGATACATCGAGATATTTAAAAGTTCCGAAGCCGCACCAACATAATAGAGATACAGAAACACCGTGGCCCCTTTCTTTGAGATAACTCTGCACTAGTGCGAGCCGCAAATGCCAGTTCCAGCTTAGCTGTGCAGAAGAAGAACAACAAGAAGAAGAAATATCTCGAAATATGTCGGTCAGGCCCCTTCCCTTGAGATATATCTGCAAATATCTCGGAAACGAAGCGAGCTATGGCAAAATGTTAAGAGACATTTTTGGAGAGAATTATGCTTCCTACAATTTATGTTCTATGATATTTTTTGATCAGAAGCGTAGTTTTCGAGATACATCGAGATATTTAAAAGTTCCGAAGCCGCACCAACATAATAGAGATACAGAAACACCGTGGCCCCTTTCTTTGAGATAACTCTGCACTAGTGGGAGCCGCAAATGCCAGTTCCAGCTTAGCTGTGCAGAAGAAGAACAACAAGAAGAAGAAATATCTCGAAATATGTCCGTCAGGCCCCTTCCCTTGAGATAAATCTGCAAATATCTCGGAAACGAAGCGAGCTATGGCAAAATGTTAAGAGACCTTTTTTGTAGAGAATTAAGTTTCCTACTTTTTATGTTGTATGATATTTTTTGATCAGATGCGTAGTTCTCGAGATATATCAAGATATTTAAAAGTTCCGAAGCCGCACCAACATAATAGAGGTACAGAAACACCGTGGCCCCTTTCTTGGAGATAACTCTGCACTATTGCGAGCTGCAAATGCCACTTCCAGCTTAGCTGTGCCGAGGAAGAACAACAAGAAGAAGAAATATCTCGAAATATGTCCGTCAGGCCAGTTCCTTTGAGCTGAATCTGCAAATATCTCGGAAACGAAGCGAGCTATGGCAAAATGTTAAGAGACGTTTTTTGTAGAGAATTATGTTTCCTACAATTTATGTTGCATGATATTTTTTGATCAGAAGCGTAGTTTTCGAGATATATCGAGGTATTTAAAAGTTCCGAAGCCGCACCAACATAATAGGGATACAGAAACACCGTGGCCCCTTTCTTTGAGATAACTCTGCACTAGTGCGAGCCGCAAATGCCACTTCCAGGTTAGCTGTGCAGAAGAAGAACAACAAGAAGAAGAAATATCTCGAAATATGTCCGTCAGGCCCCTTCCCTTGAGATAAATCTGCAAATATCTCGGAAACGAAGCGAGCTATGGCGAAATGTTAAGAGACCTTTTTTGTAGAGAATTAAGTTTCCTACTTTTCATGTTCTATGATATTTTTTGATCAGCTGCGTAGTTCTCGAGATATATCAAGATATTTAAAAGTTCCGAAGCCGCACCAACATAATAGAGATACAGAAACACCGTGGCCCCTTTCTTTGAGATAACTCTGCACTATTGCGAGCTGCAAATGCCACTTCCAGCTTAGCTGTGCAGAAGAAGAACAACAAGAAGAAGAAATATCTGGAAATATGTCCGTCAGGCCCCTTCCCTTGAGATAAATCTGCAAATATCTCGGAAACGAAGCGAGCTATGGCAAAATGTTAAGAGACCTTATTTGTAGAGAATTAAGTTTCCTACTTTTTATGTTCTATGATATTTTTTGATCAGATGCGTAGTTCTCGAGATATATCAAGATATTTATAAGTTCCGAAGCCGCACCAACATAATAGAGATACAGAAACACCGTGGCCCCTTTCTTTGAGATAACTCTGCGCTATTGCGAGCTGGAAATGCCACTTCCAGTTTAGCTTTGCAGAAGAAGAACAACAAGAAGAAGAAATATCTGGAAATATGTCCGTCAGGCCCCTTCCCTTGAGATAAATCTGCAAATATCTCGGAAACGAAGCGAGCTATGGCAAAATGTTAAGAGACCTTATTTGTAGAGAATTAAGTTTCCTACTTTTTATGTTCTATGATATTTTTTGATCAGATGCGTAGTTCTCGAGATATATCAAGATATTTAAAAGTTCCGAAGCCGCACCAACATAATAGAGATACAGAAACACCGTGGCCCCTTTCTTTCAGATAACTCTGCACTATTGCGAGCTGCAAATGCCACTTCCAGCTTAGCTGTGCAGAGGAAGAACAACAAGAAGAAGAAATATCTCGAAATATATCCGTCAGGCCAGTTCCTTTGAGCTGAATCTGCAAATATCTCGGAAACGAAGCGAGCTATGGCAAAATGTTAAGAGACCTTTTTTGTAGAGAATTAAGTTTCCTACTTTTTATCTTCTATGACATTTTCTGATCAGATGCGTAGTTCTCGAGATATATCAAGATATTTAAAAGTTCCGAAGCCGCACCAACATAATAGAGATACAGAAACACCGTGGCCCCTTTCTTTGAGATAACTCTGCACTAGTGCGAGCCGCAAATGCCACTTCCAGCTTAGCTGTGCAGCAGAAGAACAACAAGAAGAAGAAATATCTCGAAATATGTCCGTCAGGCCACTTCCCTTGAGATAAATCTGCAAATATCTCGGAAACGAAGCGAGCTATGGCAAAATGTTAAGAGACCTTTTTTGTAGAGAATTATGTTTCCTACTTTTTATGTTCTACGATATTTTTTGATCAGACGCGTAGCTCTCGAGATATATCAAGATATTTAAAAGTTCCGAAGCCGCACCAACATAATAGAGATACAGAAACACCGTGGCCCCTCTCTTTGAGATAACTCTGCACTATTGCGAGCTGGAAATGCCACTTCCAGCTTAGCTGTGCAGAGGAAGAACAACAAGAAGAAGAAATATCTCGAAATATATCCGTCAGGCCAGTTCCTTTGAGCTGAATCTGCAAATATCTCGGAAACGAAGCGAGCTATGGCAAAATGTTAAGAGACCTTTTTTGTAGAGAATTAAGTTTCCTACTTTTTATCTTCTATGACATTTTCTGATCAGATGCGTAGTTCTCGAGATATATCAAGATATTTAAAAGTTCCGAAGCCGCACCAACATAATAGAGATACAGAAACACCGTGGCCCCTTTCTTTGAGATAACTCTGCACTAGTGCGAGCCGCAAATGCCACTTCCAGCTTAGCTGTGCAGCAGAAGAACAACAAGAAGAAGAAATATCTCGAAATATGTCCGTCAGGCCACTTCCCTTGAGATAAATCTGCAAATATCTCGGAAACGAAGCGAGCTATGGCAAAATGTTAAGAGACCTTTTTTGTAGAGAATTATGTTTCCTACAATTTATGTTCTATGATATTTTTTGATCAGAAGCGTAGTTCTCGAGATATATCAAGATATTTAAAAGTTCCGAAGCCGCACCAACATAATAGAGATACAGAAACACCGTGGCCCCTCTCTTTGAGATAACTCTGCACTATTGCGAGCTGGAAATGCCACTTCCAGTTTAGCTGTGCAGAAGAAGAACAACAAGAAGAAGAAATATCTCGAAATATGTCCGTTAGGCCCCTTCCCTTGAGATAAATCTGCAAATATCTCGGAAACGAAGCGAGCTATGGCAAAATGTTAAGAGACCTTTTTTGTAGAGAATTATGTTTCCTACAATTTATGTTCTATGATATTTTTTGATCAGAAGCGTAGTTTTCGAGATATATCGAGATATTTAAAAGTTCCAAAGCCGCACCAACATAATAGAGATACAGAAACACCGTGGCCCCTTTCTTTGAGATAACTCTGCACTAGTGCGAGCCGCAAATGCCACTTCCAGCTTAGCTGTGCAGAAGAAGAACAACAAGAAGAAGAAATATCTCGAAATATGTCCGTCAGGCCCCTTCCCTTGAGATAAATCTGCAAATATCTCGGAAACGAAGCGAGCTATGGCAAAATGTTAAGAGACCTTTTTTGTAGAGAATTATGTTTCCTACAATTTATGTTCTATGATATTTTTTGATCAGAAGCGTAGTTTTCGAGATATATCGAGATATTTAAAAGTTCCGAAGCCGCACCAACATAATAGGGATACAGAAACACCGTGGCCCCTTTCTTTGAGATAACTCTGCACTAGTGCGAGCCGCAAATGCCACTTCCAGCTTAGCTGTGCAGAAGAAGAACAACAAGAAGAAGAAATATCTCGAAATATGTCCGTCAGGCCCCTTCCCTTGAGATAAATCTGCAAATATCTCGGAAACGAAGCGAGCTATGGCAAAATGATAAGAGACCTTTTTTGTAGACAATTATGTTTCCTACAATTTATGTTCTATGATATTTTTTGATCAGAAGCGTAGTTTTCGAGATATATCGAGATATTTAAAAGTTCCGATGCCGCACCAACATAATAGAGATACAGAAACACCGTGGCCCCTTTCTTTGAGATAACTCTGCACTAGTGCGAGCCGCAAATGCCACTTCCAGCTTAGCTGTGCAGAAGAAGTACAACAAGAAGAAGAAATATCTCGAAATATGTCCGTCAGGCCCCTTCCCTTGAGATAAATCTGCAAATATCTCGGAAACGAAGCGAGCTATGGCAAAATGTTAAGAGACCTTTTTTGTAGAGAATTAAGTTTCCTACTTTTTATGTTCTATGATATTTTTTGATCAGATGCGTAGTTCTCGAGATATATCAAGATATTTAAAAGTTCCGAAGCCGCACCAACATAATAGAGATACAGAAACACCGTGGCCCCTCTCTTTGAGATAACTCTGCACTATTGCGAGCTGGAAATGCCACTTCCAGTTTAGCTGTGCAGAAGAAGAACAACAAGAAGAAGAAATATCTCGAAATATGTCCGTTAGGCCCCTTCCCTTGAGATAAATCTGCAAATATCTCGGAAACGAAGCGAGCTATGGCAAAATGTTAAGAGACCTTTTTTGTAGAGAATTAAGTTTCCTACTTTTTATGTTCTATGATATTTTTTGATCAGATGCGTAGTTCTCGAGATATATCAAGATATTTAAAAGTTCCGAAGCCGCACCAACATAATAGAGATACAGAAACACCGTGTCCCCTTTCTTTGAGATAACTCTGCACTATTGCGAGCTGTAAATGCCACTTCCAGCTTAGCTGTGCAGAAGAAGAACAACAAGAAGAAGACATATCTCGAAATATGTCCGTCAGGCCCCTTCCCTTGAGATATATCTGCAAATATCTCGGAAACGAAGCGAGCTATGGCAAAATGTTAAGAGACCTTTTTTGTAGAGAATTATGTTTCCTACAATTTATGTTCTATGATATTTTTTGATCAGAAGCGTAGTTTTCGAGATATATCGAGATATTTAAAAGTTCCGAAGCCGCACCAACATAATAGGGATACAGAAACACCGTGGCCCCTTTCTTTGAGATAACTCTGCACTAGTGCGAGCCGCAAATGCCACTTCCAGCTTAGCTGTGCAGAAGAAGTACAACAAGAAGAAGAAATATCTCGAAATATGTCCGTCAGGCCCCTTCCCTTGAGATATATCTGCAAATATCTCGGAAACGAAGCGAGCTATGGCAAAATGTTAAGAGACCTTTTTTGTAGAGAATTAAGTTTCCTACTTTTTATGTTCTATGATATTTTTTGATCAGATGCGTCGTTCTCGAGATATATCAAGATATTTAAAAGTTCCGAAGCCGCACCAACATAATAGAGATACAGAAACACCGTGGCCCCTTTCTTTGAGATAACTCTGCACTATTGCGAGCTGTAAATGCCACTTCCAGCTTAGCTGTGCAGAAGAAGAACAACAAGAAGAAGACATATCTCGAAATATGTCCGTCAGGCCCCTTCCCTTGAGATATATCTGCAAATATCTCGGAAACGAAGCGAGCTATGGCAAAATGTTAAGAGACCTTTTTTGTAGAGAATTATGTTTCCTACAATTTATGTTCTATGATATTTTTTGATCAGAAGCGTAGTTTTCGAGATATATCGAGATATTTAAAAGTTCCAAAGCCGCACCAACATAATAGAGATACAGAAACACCGTGGCCCCTTTCTTTGAGATAACTCTGCACTAGTGCGAGCCGCAAATGCCACTTCCAGCTTAGCTGTGCAGAAGAAGAACAACAAGAAGAAGAAATATCTCGAAATATGTCCGTCAGGCCCCTTCCCTTGAGATAAATCTGCAAATATCTCGGAAACGAAGCGAGCTATGGCAAAATGTTAAGAGACCTTTTTTGTAGAGAATTAAGTTTCCTACTTTTTATGTTCTATGATATTTTTTGATCAGATGCGTAGTTCTCGAGATATATCAAGATATTTAAAAGTTCCGAAGCCGCACCAACATAATAGAGATACAGAAACACCGTGGCCCCTTTCTTTGAGATAACTCTGCAGTATTGCGAGCTGTAAATGCCACTTCCAGCTTAGCTGTGCAGGAGAAGAACAACAAGAAGAAGAAATATCTCGAAATATGTCCGTCAGGCCCCTTCCCTTGAGATATATCTGCAAATATCTCGGAAACGAAGCGAGCTATGGCAAAATGTTAAGAGACCTTTTTTGTAGAGAATTATGTGTCCTACAATTTATGTTCTATGATATTTTTTGAGCAGAAGCGTAGTTTTCGAGATATATCGAGATATTTAAAAGTTCCAAAGCCGCACCAACATAATAGAGATACAGAAACACCGTGGCCCCTTTCTTTGAGATAACTCTGCACTATTGCGAGCTGTAAATGCCACTTCCAGCTTAGCTGTGCAGAAGAAGAACAACAAGAAGAAGACATATCTCGAAATATGTCCGTCAGGCCCCTTCCCTTGAGATATATCTGCAAATATCTCGGAAACGAAGCGAGCTATGGCAAAACGTTAAGAGACCTTTTTTGTAGAGAATTATGTTTCCTACAATTTATGTTCTATGATATTTTTTGATCAGAAGCGTAGTTTTCGAGATATATCGAGATATTTAAAAGTTCCGAAGCCGCACCAACATAATAGGGATACAGAAACACCGTGGCCCCTTTCTTTGAGATAACTCTGCACTAGTGCGAGCCGCAAATGCCACTTCCAGCTTAGCTGTGCAGAAGAAGTACAACAAGAAGAAGAAATATCTCGAAATATGTCCGTCAGGCCCCTTCCCTTGAGATATATCTGCAAATATCTCGGAAACGAAGCGAGCTATGGCAAAATGTTAAGAGACCTTTTTTGTAGAGAATTAAGTTTCCTACTTTTTATGTTCTATGATATTTTTTGATCAGATGCGTCGTTCTCGAGATATATCAAGATATTTAAAAGTTCCGAAGCCGCACCAACATAATAGAGATACAGAAACACCGTGGCCCCTTTCTTTGAGATAACTCTGCACTATTGCGAGCTGTAAATGCCACTTCCAGCTTAGCTGTGCAGAAGAAGAACAACAAGAAGAAGACATATCTCGAAATATGTCCGTCAGGCCCCTTCCCTTGAGATATATCTGCAAATATCTCGGAAACGAAGCGAGCTATGGCAAAATGTTAAGAGACCTTTTTTGTAGAGAATTATGTTTCCTACAATTTATGTTCTATGATATTTTTTGATCAGAAGCGTAGTTTTCGAGATATATCGAGATATTTAAAAGTTCCAAAGCCGCACCAACATAATAGAGATACAGAAACACCGTGGCCCCTTTCTTTGAGATAACTCTGCACTAGTGCGAGCCGCAAATGCCACTTCCAGCTTAGCTGTGCAGAAGAAGAACAACAAGAAGAAGAAATATCTCGAAATATGTCCGTCAGGCCCCTTCCCTTGAGATAAATCTGCAAATATCTCGGAAACGAAGCGAGCTATGGCAAAATGTTAAGAGACCTTTTTTGTAGAGAATTAAGTTTCCTACTTTTTATGTTCTATGATATTTTTTGATCAGATGCGTAGTTCTCGAGATATATCAAGATATTTAAAAGTTCCGAAGCCGCACCAACATAATAGAGATACAGAAACACCGTGGCCCCTTTCTTTGAGATAACTCTGCAGTATTGCGAGCTGTAAATGCCACTTCCAGCTTAGCTGTGCAGGAGAAGAACAACAAGAAGAAGAAATATCTCGAAATATGTCCGTCAGGCCCCTTCCCTTGAGATATATCTGCAAATATCTCGGAAACGAAGCGAGCTATGGCAAAATGTTAAGAGACCTTTTTTGTAGAGAATTATGTGTCCTACAATTTATGTTCTATGATATTTTTTGAGCAGAAGCGTAGTTTTCGAGATATATCGAGATATTTAAAAGTTCCAAAGCCGCACCAACATAATAGAGATACAGAAACACCGTGGCCCCTTTCTTTGAGATAACTCTGCACTAGTGCGAGCCGCAAATGCCACTTCCAGCTTAGCTGTGCAGAAGAAGAACAACAAGAAGAAGAAATATCTCGAAATATGTCCGTCAGGCCCCTTCCCTTGAGATAAATCTGCAAATATCTCGGAAACGAAGCGAGCTATGGCAAAATGTTAAGAGACCTTTTTTGTAGAGAATTATGTTTCCTACAATTTATGTTCTATGATATTTTTTGATCAGAAGCGTAGTTTTCGAGATATATCGAGATATTTAAAAGTTCCGAAGCCGCACCAACATAATAGAGATACAGAAACACCGTGGCATCTTTCTTTGAGATAACTCTGCACTATTGCGAGCTGCAAATGCCACTTCCAGCTTAGCTGTGCAGAAGAAGAACAACAAGAAGAAGAAATATCTCGAAATGTGTCCGTCAGGCCCCTTCCCTTGAGATAAATCTGCAAATATCTCGGAAACGAAGAGAGCTATGGCAAAATGTTAGGAGACCTTTTTTGTAGAGAATTAAGTTTCCTACTTTTTATGTTCTATGATATTTTTTGATCAGATGCGTAGTTCTCGAGATATATCAAGATATTTAAAAGTTCCGAAGCCGCACCAACATAATAGAGATACAGAAACACCGTGGCCCCTCTCTTTGAGATAACTCTGCACTAGTGCGAGCTGGAAATGCCACTTCCAGTTTAGCTGTGCAGAAGAAGAACAACAAGAAGAAGAAATATCTCGAAATATGTCCGTCAGGCCCCTTCCCTTGAGATAAATCTGCAAATATCTCGGAAACGAAGCGAGCTATGGCAAAATGTTAAGAGACCTTTTTTGTAGAGAATTATGTTTCCTACAATTTATGTTCTATGATATTTTTTGATCAGAAGCGTAGTTTTCGAGATATATCGAGATATTTAAAAGTTCCGAAGCCGCACCAACATAATAGAGATACAGAAACACCGTGGCCCCTTTCTTTGAGATAACTCTGCACTATTGCGAGCTGCAAATGCCACTTCCAGCTTAGCTGTGCAGAGGAAGAACAACAAGAAGAAGAAATATCTCGAAATATGTCCGTCAGGCCAGTTCCTTTGAGCTGAATCTGCAAATATCTCGGAAACGAAGCGAGCTATGGCAAAATGTTAAGAGACCTTTTTTGTAGAGAATTGAGTTTCCTACTTTTTATGTTCTATGATATTTTTTGATCAGATGCGTAGTTCTCGAGATATATCAAGATATTTAAAAGTTAAGAAGCCGCACCAACATAATAGAGATACAGAAACACCGTGGCCCCTTTCTTTGAGATAACTCTGCACTATTGCGAGCTGGAAATGCCACTTCCAGTTTAGCTGTGCAGAAGAAGAACAACAAGAAGAAGAAATATCTCGAAATATGTCCGTTAGGCCCCTCCCCTTGAGATAAATCTGCAAATATTTCGGAAACGAAGCGAGCTATGGCAAAATGTTAAGAGACCTTTTTTGTAGAGAATTAAGTTTCCTACGTTTTATGTTGTATGATATTTTTTGATCAGATGCGTAGTTCTCGAGATATATCAAGATATTTAAAAGTTCCGAAGCCGCACCAACATAATAGAGATACAGAAACACCGTGGCCCCTCTCTTTGAGATAACTCTGCACTATTGCGAGCTGGAAATGCCACTTCCAGTTTAGCTGTGCAGAAGAAGAACAACAAGAAGAAGAAATATCTCGAAATATGTCCGTTAGGCCCCTTCCCTTGAGATGAATCTGCAAATATCTCGGAAACGAAGCGAGCTATGGCAAAATGTTAAGAGACGTTTTTTGTAGAGAATTATGTTTCTTACAATTTATGTTCTATGATATTTTTTGATCAGAAGCGTAGTTTTCGAGATATATCGAGATATTTAAAAGTTCCGAAGCCGCACCAACATAATAGGGATACAGAAACACCGTGGCCCTTTTCTATGAGATAACTCTGCACTAGTGCGAGCCGCAAATGCCACTTCCAGCTTAGCTGTGCAGAAGAAGAACAACAAGAAGAAGAAATATCTCGAAATATGTCCGTTAGGCCCCTTCCCTTGAGATGAATCTGCAAATATCTCGGAAACGAAGCGAGCTATGGCAAAATGTTAAGAGACCTTTTTTGTAGAGAATTAAGTTTCCTACTTTTTATGTTCTATGATATTTTTTGATCAGATCCGTAGTTCTCGAGATATATCAAGATATTTAAAAGTTCCGAAGCCGCACCAACATAATAGAGATACAGAAACACCGTGGCCCCTTTCTTTGAGATAACTCTGCACTATTGCGAGCTGTAAATGCCACTTCCAGCTTAGCTGTGCAGAAGAAGAACAACAAGAAGAAGACATATCTCGAAATATGTCCGTCAGGCCCCTTCCCTTGAGATATATCTGCAAATATCTCGGAAACGAAGCGAGCTATGGCAAAATGTTAAGAGACCTTTTTTGTAGAGAATTATGTTTCCTACAATTTATGTTCTATGATATTTTTTGATCAGAAGCGTAGTTTTCGAGATATATCGAGATATTTAAAAGTTCCAAAGCCGCACCAACATAATAGAGATACAGAAACACCGTGGCCCCTTTCTTTGAGATAACTCTGCACTAGTGCGAGCCGCAAATGCCACTTCCAGCTTAGCTGTGCAGAAGAAGAACAACAAGAAGAAGAAATATCTCGAAATATGTCCGTCAGGCCCCTTCCCTTGAGATAAATCTGCAAATATCTCGGAAACGAAGCGAGCTATGGCAAAATGTTAAGAGACCTTTTTTGTAGAGAATTATGTTTCCTACTTTTTATGTTCTATGATATTTTTTGATCAGACGCGTAGCTCTCGAGATATATCAAGATATTTAAAAGTTCCGAAGCCGCACCAACATAATAGCGATACAGAAACACCGTGGCCCCTCTCTTTGAGATAACTCTGCACTATTGCGAGCTGTAAATGCCACTTCCAGTTTAGCTGTGCAGAAGAAGAACAACAAGAAGAAGAAATATCTCGAAATATGTCCGTTAGGCCCCTTCCCTTGAGATGAATCTGCAAATATCTCGGAAACGAAGCGAGCTATGGCAAAATGTTAAGAGACGTTTTTTGTAGAGAATTATGTTTCTTACAATTTATGTTCTATGATATTTTTTGATCAGAAGCGTAGTTTTCGAGATATATCGAGATATTTAAAAGTTCCGAAGCCGCACCAACATAATAGGGATACAGAAACACCGTGGCCCCTTTCTTTGAGATAACTCTGCACTAGTGCGAGCCGCAAATGCCACTTCCAGCTTAGCTGTGCAGAAGAAGAACAACAAGAAGAAGAAATATCTCGAAATATGTCCGTCAGGCCCCTTCCCTTGAGATAAATCTGCAAATATCTCGGAAACGAAGCGAGCTATGGCAAAATGTTAAGAGACCTTTTTTGTAGAGAATTAAGTTTCCTACTTTTTATGTTCTATGATATTTTTTGATCAGATGCGTAGTTCTCGAGATATATCAAGATATTTAAAAGTTCCGAAGCCGCACCAACATAATAGAGATACAGAAACACCGTGGCCCCTTTCTTTGAGATAACTCTGCACTATTGCGAGCTGTAAATGCCACTTCCAGCTTAGCTGTGCAGAAGAAGAACAACAAGAAGAAGACATATCTCGAAATATGTCCGTCAGGCCCCTTCCCTTGAGATATATCTGCAAATATCTCGGAAACGAAGCGAGCTATGGCAAAATGTTAAGAGACCTTTTTTGTAGAGAATTATGTTTCCTACAATTTATGTTCTATGATATTTTTTGATCAGAAGCGTAGTCTTCGAGATATATCGAGATATTTAAAAGTTCCAAAGCCGCACCAACATAATAGAGATACAGAAACACCGTGGCCCCTTTCTTTGAGATAACTCTGCACTAGTGCGAGCCGCAAATGCCACTTCCAGCTTAGCTGTGCAGAAGAAGAACAACAAGAAGAAGAAATATCTCGAAATATGTCCGTCAGGCCCCTTCCCTTGAGATAAATCTGCAAATATCTCGGAAACGAAGCGAGCTATGGCAAAATGTTAAGAGACCTTTTTTGTAGAGAATTATGTTTCCTACAATTTATGTTCTATGATATTTTTTGATCAGAAGCGTAGTTTTCGAGATATATCGAGATATTTAAAAGTTCCGAAGCCGCACCAACATAATAGAGATACAGAAACACCGTGGCCCCTTTCTTTGAGATAACTCTGCACTAGTGCGAGCCGCAAATGCCACTTCCAGCTTAGCTGTGCAGAAGAAGAACAACAAGAAGAAGAAATATCTCGAAATATGTCCGTCAGGCCCCTTCCCTTGAGATAAATCTGCAAATATCTCGGAAACCAAGCGAGCTATGGCAAAATGTTAAGAGACCTTTTGTGTAGAGAATTAGGTTTCCTACTTTTTATGTTCTATGATATTTTTTGATCAGATGCGTAGTTCTCGAGATATATCAAGATATTTAAAAGTTCCGAAGCCGCACCAACATAATAGAGATACAGAAACACCGTGGCCCCTCTCTTTGAGATAACTCTGCACTAGTGCGAGCTGGAAATGCCAGTTCCAGTTTAGCTGTGCAGAAGAAGAACAACAAGAAGAAGAAATATCTCGAAATATGTCCGTCAGGCCCCTTCCCTTGAGATAAATCTGCAAATATCTCGGAAACGAAGCGAGCTATGGCAAAATGTTAAGAGACCTTTTTTGTAGAGAATTATGTTTCCTACTTTTTATGTTCTATGATATTTTTTGATCAGACGCGTAGCTCTCGAGATATATCAAGATATTTAAAAGTTCCGAAGCCGCACCAACATAATAGCGATACAGAAACACCGTGGCCCCTCTCTTTGAGATAACTCTGCACTATTGCGAGCTGGAAATGCCACGTCCAGTTTAGCTGTGCAGAAGAAGAACAACAAGAAGAAGAAATATCTCGAAATATGTCCGTTAGGCCCCTTCCCTTGAGATAAATCTGCAAATATCTCGGAAACGAAGCGAGCTATGGCAAAATGTTAAGACACCTTTTTTGTAGAGAATTATGTTTCCTACAATTTATGTTCTATGATATTTTTTGATCAGAAGCGTAGTTTTCGAGATATATCGAGATATTTAAAAGTTCCGAAGCCGCACCAACATAATAGAGATACAGAAACACCGTGGCCCCTTTCTTTGAGATAACTCTGCACTATTGCGAGCTGCAAATGCCACTTCCAGCTTAGCTGTGCAGAGGAAGAACAACAAGAAGAAGAAATATCTCGAAATATGTCCGTCAGGCCAGTTCCTTTGAGCTGAATCTGCATATATCTCGGAAACGAAGCGAGCTATGGCAAAATGTTAAGAGACCTTTTTTGTAGAGAATTGAGTTTCCTACTTTTTATGTTCTATGATATTTTTTGATCAGATGCGTAGTTCTCGAGATATATCAAGATATTTAAAAGTTAAGAAGCCGCACCAACATAATAGAGATACAGAAACACCGTGGCCCCTTTCTTTGAGATAACTCTGCACTATTGCGAGCTGGAAATGCCACTTCCAGTTTAGCTGTGCAGAAGAAGAACAACAAGAAGAAGAAATATCTCGAAATATGTCCGTTAGGCCCCTTCCCTTGAGATAAATCTGCAAATATCTCGGAAACGAAGCGAGCTATGGCAAAATGTTAAGAGACCTTTTTTGTAGAGAATTATGTTTCCTACAATTTATGTTCTATGATATTTTTTGATCAGAAGCGTAGTTTTCGAGATATATCGAGATATTTAAAAGTTCCAAAGCCGCACCAACATAATAGAGATACAGAAACACCGTGGCCCCTTTCTTTGAGATAACTCTGCACTAGTGCGAGCCGCAAATGCCACTTCCAGCTTAGCTGTGCAGAAGAAGAACAACAAGAAGAAGAAATATCTCGAAATATGTCCGTCAGGCCCCTTCCCTTGAGATAAATCTGCAAATATCTCGGAAACGAAGCGAGCTATGGCAAAATGTTAAGAGACCTTTTTTGTAGAGAATTATGTTTCCTACTTTTTATGTTCTATGATATTTTTTGATCAGACGCGTAGCTCTCGAGATATATCAAGATATTTAAAAGTTCCGAAGCCGCACCAACATAATAGCGATACAGAAACACCGTGGCCCCTCTCTTTGAGATAACTCTGCACTATTGCGAGCTGTAAATGCCACTTCCAGTTTAGCTGTGCAGAAGAAGAACAACAAGAAGAAGAAATATCTCGAAATATGTCCGTTAGGCCCCTTCCCTTGAGATGAATCTGCAAATATCTCGGAAACGAAGCGAGCTATGGCAAAATGTTAAGAGACGTTTTTTGTAGAGAATTATGTTTCTTACAATTTATGTTCTATGATATTTTTTGATCAGAAGCGTAGTTTTCGAGATATATCGAGATATTTAAAAGTTCCGAAGCCGCACCAACATAATAGGGATACAGAAACACCGTGGCCCCTTTCTTTGAGATAACTCTGCACTAGTGCGAGCCGCAAATGCCACTTCCAGCTTAGCTGTGCAGAAGAAGAACAACAAGAAGAAGAAATATCTCGAAATATGTCCGTCAGGCCCCTTCCCTTGAGATAAATCTGCAAATATCTCGGAAACGAAGCGAGCTATGGCAAAATGTTAAGAGACCTTTTTTGTAGAGAATTAAGTTTCCTACTTTTTATGTTCTATGATATTTTTTGATCAGATGCGTAGTTCTCGAGATATATCAAGATATTTAAAAGTTCCGAAGCCGCACCAACATAATAGAGATACAGAAACACCGTGGCCCCTTTCTTTGAGATAACTCTGCACTATTGCGAGCTGTAAATGCCACTTCCAGCTTAGCTGTGCAGAAGAAGAACAACAAGAAGAAGACATATCTCGAAATATGTCCGTCAGGCCCCTTCCCTTGAGATATATCTGCAAATATCTCGGAAACGAAGCGAGCTATGGCAAAATGTTAAGAGACCTTTTTTGTAGAGAATTATGTTTCCTACAATTTATGTTCTATGATATTTTTTGATCAGAAGCGTAGTCTTCGAGATATATCGAGATATTTAAAAGTTCCAAAGCCGCACCAACATAATAGAGATACAGAAACACAGTGGCCCCTTTCTTTGAGATAACTCTGCACTAGTGCGAGCCGCAAATGCCACTTCCAGCTTAGCTGTGCAGAAGAAGAACAACAAGAAGAAGAAATATCTCGAAATATGTCCGTCAGGCCCCTTCCCTTGAGATAAATCTGCAAATATCTCGGAAACGAAGCGAGCTATGGCAAAATGTTAAGAGACCTTTTTTGTAGAGAATTATGTTTCCTACAATTTATGTTCTATGATATTTTTTGATCAGAAGCGTAGTTTTCGAGATATATCGAGATATTTAAAAGTTCCGAAGCCGCACCAACATAATAGAGATACAGAAACACCGTGGCCCCTTTCTTTGAGATAACTCTGCACTAGTGCGAGCCGCAAATGCCACTTCCAGCTTAGCTGTGCAGAAGAAGAACAACAAGAAGAAGAAATATCTCGAAATATGTCCGTCAGGCCCCTTCCCTTGAGATAAATCTGCAAATATCTCGGAAACCAAGCGAGCTATGGCAAAATGTTAAGAGACCTTTTGTGTAGAGAATTAGGTTTCCTACTTTTTATGTTCTATGATATTTTTTGATCAGATGCGTAGTTCTCGAGATATATCAAGATATTTAAAAGTTCCGAAGCCGCACCAACATAATAGAGATACAGAAACACCGTGGCCCCTCTCTTTGAGATAACTCTGCACTAGTGCGAGCTGGAAATGCCACTTCCAGCTTAGCTGTGCAGAAGAAGAACAACAAGAAGAAGAAATATCTCGAAATATGTCCGTCAGGCCCCTTCCCTTGAGATAAATCTGCAAATATCTCGGAAACGAAGCGAGCTATGGCAAAATGTTAAGAGACCTTTTTTGTAGAGAATTATGTTTCCTACAATTTATGTTCTATGATATTTTTTGATCAGAAGCGTAGTTTTCGAGATATATCGAGATATTTAAAAGTTCCGAAGCCGCACCAACATAATAGAGATACAGAAACACCGTGGCCCCTTTCTTTGAGATAACTCTGCACTAGTGCGAGCCGCAAATGCCACTTCCAGCTTAGCTGTGCAGAAGAAGAACAACAAGAAGAAGAAATATCTCGAAATATGTCCGTCAGGCCCCTTCCCTTGAGATAAATCTGCAAATATCTCGGAAACCAAGCGAGCTATGGCAAAATGTTAAGAGACCTTTTGTGTAGAGAATTAGGTTTCCTACTTTTTATGTTCTATGATATTTTTTGATCAGATGCGTAGTTCTCGAGATATATCAAGATATTTAAAAGTTCCGAAGCCGCACCAACATAATAGAGATACAGAAACACCGTGGCCCCTCTCTTTGAGATAACTCTGCACTAGTGCGAGCTGGAAATGCCAGTTCCAGTTTAGCTGTGCAGAAGAAGAACAACAAGAAGAAGAAATATCTCGAAATATGTCCGTCAGGCCCCTTCCCTTGAGATAAATCTGCAAATATCTCGGAAACGAAGCGAGCTATGGCAAAATGTTAAGAGACCTTTTTTGTAGAGAATTATGTTTCCTACTTTTTATGTTCTATGATATTTTTTGATCAGACGCGTAGCTCTCGAGATATATCAAGATATTTAAAAGTTCCGAAGCCGCACCAACATAATAGCGATACAGAAACACCGTGGCCCCTCTCTTTGAGATAACTCTGCACTATTGCGAGCTGGAAATGCCACGTCCAGTTTAGCTGTGCAGAAGAAGAACAACAAGAAGAAGAAATATCTCGAAATATGTCCGTTAGGCCCCTTCCCTTGAGATAAATCTGCAAATATCTCGGAAACGAAGCGAGCTATGGCAAAATGTTAAGAGACCTTTTTTGTAGAGAATTATGTTTCCTACAATTTATGTTCTATGATATTTTTTGATCAGAAGCGTAGTTTTCGAGATATATCGAGATATTTAAAAGTTCCGAAGCCGCACCAACATAATAGAGATACAGAAACACCGTGGCCCCTTTCTTTGAGATAACTCTGCACTATTGCGAGCTGCAAATGCCACTTCCAGCTTAGCTGTGCAGAGGAAGAACAACAAGAAGAAGAAATATCTCGAAATATGTCCGTCAGGCCAGTTCCTTTGAGCTGAATCTGCATATATCTCGGAAACGAAGCGAGCTATGGCAAAATGTTAAGAGACCTTTTTTGTAGAGAATTGAGTTTCCTACTTTTTATGTTCTATGATATTTTTTGATCAGATGCGTAGTTCTCGAGATATATCAAGATATTTAAAAGTTAAGAAGCCGCACCAACATAATAGAGATACAGAAACACCGTGGCCCCTTTCTTTGAGATAACTCTGCACTATTGCGAGCTGGAAATGCCACTTCCAGTTTAGCTGTGCAGAAGAAGAACAACAAGAAGAAGAAATATCTCGAAATATGTCCGTTAGGCCCCTTCCCTTGAGATAAATCTGCAAATATCTCGGAAACGAAGCGAGCTATGGCAAAATCTTACGAGACTTTTTTGTAGAGAATTAAGTTTCCTACTTTTTATGTTCTATGATATTTTTTGATCAGATGCGTAGTTCTCGAGATATATCAAGATATTTAAAAGTTCCGAAGCCGCACCAACATAATAGAGATACAGAAACACCGTGGCCCCTTTCTTTGAGATAACTCTGCACTATTGCGAGCTGCAAATGCCACTTCCAGCTTAGCTGTGCAGAAGAAGAACAACAAGAAGAAGAAATATCTCGAAATGTGTCCGTCAGGCCCCTTCCCTTGAGATAAATCTGCAAATATCTCGGAAACGAAGAGAGCTATGGCAAAATGTTAAGAGACCTTTTTTGTAGAGAATTAAGTTTCCTACTTTTTATCTTCTATGATATTTTTTGATCAGATGCGTAGTTCTCGAGATATATCAAGATATTTAAAAGTTCCGAAGCCGCACCAACATAATAGAGATACAGAAACACCGTGGCCCCTCTCTTTGAGATAACTCTGCACTATTGCGAGCTGGAAATGCCACTTCCAGTTTAGCTGTGCAGAAGAAGAACAACAAGAAGAAGAAATATCTCGAAATATGTCCGTTAGGCCCCTTCCCTTGAGATAAATCTGCAAATATCTCGGAAACGAAGCGAGCTATGGCAAAATGTTAAGAGACCTTTTTCGTAGAGAATTATGTTTCCTACAATTTATGTTCTATGATATTTTTTGATCAGAAGCGTAGTTTTCGAGATATATCGAGATATTTAAAAGTTCCGAAGCAGCACCAACATAATAGAGATACAGAAACACCGTGGCCCCTTTCTTTGAGATAACTCTGCACTATTGCGAGCTGCAAATGCCACTTCCAGTTTAGCTGTGCAGAAGAAGAACAACAAGAAGAAGAAATATCTCGAAATATGTCCGTTAGGCCCCTTCCCTTGAGATGAATCTGCAAATATCTCGGAAACGAAGCGAGCTATGGCAAAATGTTAAGAGACCTTTTTTGTAGAGAATTATGTTTCCTACAATTTATGTTCTATGATATTTTTTGATTAGAAGCGTAGTTTTCGAGATATATCGAGATATTTAAAAGTTCCGAAGCCGCACCAACATAATAGAGATACAGAAACACCGTGGCCCCTTTCTTTGAGATAACTCTGCACTATCGCGAGCTGCAAATGCCACTTCCAGCTTAGCTGTGCAGAGGAAGAACAACAAGAAGAAGAAATATCTCGAAATATATCCGTCAGGCCAGTTCCTTTGAGCTGAATCTGCAAATATCTCGGAAACGAAGCGAGCTATGGCAAAATGTTAAGAGACCTTTTTTGTAGAGAATTAAGTTTCCTACTTTTTATCTTCTATGACATTTTCTGCTCAGATGCGTAGTTCTCGAGATATATCAAGATATTTAAAAGTTCCGAAGCCGCACCAACATAATAGAGATACAGAAACACCGTGGCCCCTCTCTTTGAGATAACTCTGCACTATTGCGAGCTGGAAATGCCACTTCCAGTTTAGCTGTGCAGAAGAAGAACAACAAGAAGAAGAAATATCTCGAAATATGTCCGTTAGGCCCCTTCCCTTGAGATAAATCTGCAAATATCTCGGAAACGAAGCGAGCTATGGCAAAATGTTAAGAGACCTTTTTCGTAGAGAATTATGTTTCCTACAATTTATGTTCTATGATATTTTTTGATCAGAAGCGTAGTTTTCGAGATATATCGAGATATTTAAAAGTTCCGAAGCCGCACCAACATAATAGAGATACAGAAACACCGTGGCCCCTTTCTTTGAGATAACTCTGCACTAATGCGAGCCGCAAATGCCACTTCCAGCTTAGCTGTGCAGAAGAAGAACAACAAGAAGAAGAAATATCTCGAAATATGTCCATCAGGCCCCTTCCCTTGAGATAAATCTGCAAATATCTCGGAAACGAAGCGAGCTATGGCAAAATGTTAAGAGACCTTTTTTGTAGAGAATTATGTTTCCTACAATTTATGTTCTATGATATTTTTTGATCAGAAGCGTAGTTTTCGAGATATATCGAGATATTTAAAAGTTCCGAAGCCGCACCAACATAATAGAGATACAGAAACACCGTGGCCCCTTTCTTTGAGATAACTCTGCACTATTGCGAGCTGCAAATGCCACTTCCAGCTTAGCTGTGCAGAGGAAGAACAACAAGAAGAAGAAATATCTCGAAATATGTCCGTTAGGCCCCTTCCCTTGAGATAAATCTGCAAATATCTCGGAAACGAAGCGAGCTATGGCAAAATGTTAAGAGACCTTTTTTGTAGAGAATTAAGTTTCCTACTTTTTATGTGCTATGATATTTTTTGATCAGAAGCGTAGTTTTCGAGATATATCGAGATATTTAAAAGTTCCGAAGCCGCACCAACATAATAGAGATACAGAAACACCGTGGCCCCTTTCTTTGAGATAACTCTGCACTATTGCGAGCTGCAAATGCCACTTCCAGCTTAGCTGTGCAGAGGAAGAACAACAAGAAGAAGAAATATCTCGAAATATATCCGTCAGGCCAGTTCCTTTGAGCTGAATCTGCAAATATCTCGGAAACGAAGCGAGCTATGGCAAAATGTTAAGAGACCTTTTTTGTAGAGAATTAAGTTTCCTACTTTTTATCTTCTATGACATTTTCTGCTCAGATGCGTAGTTCTCGAGATATATCAAGATATTTAAAAGTTCCGAAGCCGCACCAACATAATAGAGATACAGAAACACCGTGGCCCCTCTCTTTGAGATAACTCTGCACTATTGCGAGCTGGAAATGCCACTTCCAGTTTAGCTGTGCAGAAGAAGAACAACAAGAAGAAGAAATATCTCGAAATATGTCCGTTAGGCCCCTTCCCTTGAGATAAATCTGCAAATATCTCGGAAACGAAGCGAGCTATGGCAAAATGTTAAGAGACCTTTTTTGTAGAGAATTAAGTTTCCTACTTTTTATGTTCTATGATATTTTTTGATCAGAAGCGTAGTTTTCGAGATATATCGAGATATTTAAAAGTTCCGAAGCCGCACCAACATAATAGAGATACAGAAACACCGTGGCCCCTTTCTTTGAGATAACTCTGCACTATTGCGAGCTGCAAATGCCACTTCCAGCTTAGCTGTGCAGAGGAAGAACAACAAGAAGAAGAAATATCTCGAAATATATCCGTCAGGCCAGTTCCTTTGAGCTGAATCTGCAAATATCTCGGAAACGAAGCGAGCTATGGCAAAATGTTAAGAGACCTTTTTTGTAGAGAATTAAGTTTCCTACTTTTTATCTTCTATGACATTTTCTGCTCAGATGCGTAGTTCTCGAGATATATCAAGATATTTAAAAGTTCCGAAGCCGCACCAACATAATAGAGATACAGAAACACCGTGGCCCCTCTCTTTGAGATAACTCTGCACTATTGCGAGCTGGAAATGCCACTTCCAGTTTAGCCGTGCAGAAGAAGAACAACAAGAAGAAGAAATATCTCGAAATATGTCCGTTAGGCCCCTTCCCTTGAGATAAATCTGCAAATATCTCGGAAACGAAGCGAGCTATGGCAAAATGTTAAGAGACCTTTTTTGTAGAGAATTAAGTTTCCTACTTTTTATGTTCTATGATATTTTTTGATCAGAAGCGTAGTTTTCGAGATATATCGAGATATTTAAAAGTTCCGAAGCCGCACCAACATAATAGAGATACAGAAACACCGTGGCCCCTTTCTTTGAGATAACTCTGCACTATTGCGAGCTGCAAATGCCACTTCCAGCTTAGCTGTGCAGAGGAAGAACAACAAGAAGAAGAAATATCTCGAAATATGTCCGTCAGGCCAGTTCCTTTGAGCTGAATCTGCAAATATCTCGGAAACGAAGCGAGCTATGGCAAAATGTTAAGAGACGTTTTTTGTACAGAATTATGTTTCCTACAATTTATGTTCTATGATATTTTTTGATCAGAAGCGTAGTTTTCGAGATATATCGAGATATTTAAAAGTTCCGAAGCCGCACCAACATAATAGGGATACAGAAACACCGTGGCCCCTTTCTTTGAGATAACTCTGCACTAGTGCGAGCCGCAAATGCCACTTCCAGCTTAGCTGTGCAGAAGAAGTACAACAAGAAGAAGAAATATCTCGAAATATGTCCGTCAGGCCCCTTCCCTTGAGATAAATCTGCAAATATCTCGGAAACGAAGCGAGCTATGGCAAAATGTTAAGAGACCTTTTTTGTAGAGAATTAAGTTTCCTACTTTTTATGTTCTATGATATTTTTTGATCAGATGCGTAGTTCTCGAGATATATCAAGATATTTAAAAGTTCCGAAGCCGCACCAACATAATAGAGATACAGAAACACCGTGGCCCCTCTCTTTGAGATAACTCTGCACTATTGCGAGCTGTAAATGCCACTTCCAGCTTAGCGGTGCAGGAGAAGAACAACAAGAAGAAGAAATATCTCGAAATATGTCCGTCAGGCCCCTTCCCTTGAGATATATCTGCAAATATCTCGGAAACGAAGCGAGCTATGGCAAAATGTTAAGAGACCTTTTTTGTAGAGAATTATGTTTCCTACAATTTATGTTCTATGATATTTTTTGATCAGAAGCGTAGTTTTCGAGATATATCGAGATATTTAAAAGTTCCAAAGCCGCACCAACATAATAGAGATACAGAAACACCGTGGCCCCTTTCTTTGAGATAACTCTGCACTAGTGCGAGCCGCAAATGCCACTTCCAGCTTAGCTGTGCAGAAGAAGAACAACAAGAAGAAGAAATATCTCGAAATATGTCCGTCAGGCCCCTTCCCTTGAGATAAATCCGCAAATATCTCGGAAACGAAGCGAGCTATGGCAAAATGTTAAGAGACCTTTTTTGTAGAGAATTATGTTTCCTACAATTTATGTTCTATGATATTTTTTGATCAGAAGCGTAGTTTTCGAGATATATCGAGATATTTAAAAGTTCCGAAGCCGCACCAACATAATAGAGATACAGAAACACCGTGGCCCCTTTCTTTGAGATAACTCTGCACTATTGCGAGCTGCAAATGCCACTTCCAGCTTAGCTGTGCAGAGGAAGAACAACAAGAAGAAGAAATATCTCGAAATATATCCGTCAGGCCAGTTCCTTTGAGCTGAATCTGCAAATATCTCGGAAACGAAGCGAGCTATGGCAAAATGTTAAGAGACCTTTTTTGTAGAGAATTAAGTTTCCTACTTTTTATGTTCTATGATATTTTTTGATCAGATGCGTAGTTCTCGAGATATATCAAGATATTTAAAAGTTCCGAAGCCGCACCAACATAATAGAGATACAGAAACACCGTGGCCCCTCTCTTTGAGATAACTCTGCACTATTGCGAGCTGGAAATGCCACTTCCAGTTTAGCCGTGCAGAAGAAGAACAACAAGAAGAAGAAATATCTCGAAATATGTCCGTTAGGCCCCTTCCCTTGAGATAAATCTGCAAATATCTCGGAAACGAAGCGAGCTATGGCAAAATGTTAAGAGACCTTTTTTGTAGAGAATTATGTTTCCTACAATTTATGTTCTATGATATTTTTTGATCAGAAGCGTAGTTTTCGAGATATATCGAGATATTTAAAAGTTCCGAAGCCGCACCAACATAATAGAGATACAGAAACACCGTGGCCCCTTTCTTTGAGATAACTCTGCACTATTGCGAGCTGCAAATGCCACTTCCAGCTTAGCTGTGCAGAGGAAGAACAACAAGAAGAAGAAATATCTCGAAATATGTCCGTTAGGCCCCTTCCCTTGAGATAAATCTGCAAATATCTCGGAAACGAAGCGAGCTATGGCAAAATGTTAAGAGACCTTTTTTGTAGAGAATTAAGTTTCCTACTTTTTATGTGCTATGATATTTTTTGATCAGAAGCGTAGTTTTCGAGATATATCGAGATATTTAAAAGTTCCGAAGCCGCACCAACATAATAGAGATACAGAAACACCGTGGCCCCTTTCTTTGAGATAACTCTGCACTATTGCGAGCTGCAAATGCCACTTCCAGCTTAGCTGTGCAGAGGAAGAACAACAAGAAGAAGAAATATCTCGAAATATATCCGTCAGGCCAGTTCCTTTGAGCTGAATCTGCAAATATCTCGGAAACGAAGCGAGCTATGGCAAAATGTTAAGAGACCTTTTTTGTAGAGAATTAAGTTTCCTACTTTTTATCTTCTATGACATTTTCTGCTCAGATGCGTAGTTCTCGAGATATATCAAGATATTTAAAAGTTCCGAAGCCGCACCAACATAATAGAGATACAGAAACACCGTGGCCCCTCTCTTTGAGATAACTCTGCACTATTGCGAGCTGGAAATGCCACTTCCAGTTTAGCTGTGCAGAAGAAGAACAACAAGAAGAAGAAATATCTCGAAATATGTCCGTTAGGCCCCTTCCCTTGAGATAAATCTGCAAATATCTCGGAAACGAAGCGAGCTATGGCAAAATGTTAAGAGACCTTTTTTGTAGAGAATTAAGTTTCCTACTTTTTATGTTCTATGATATTTTTTGATCAGAAGCGTAGTTTTCGAGATATATCGAGATATTTAAAAGTTCCGAAGCCGCACCAACATAATAGAGATACAGAAACACCGTGGCCCCTTTCTTTGAGATAACTCTGCACTATTGCGAGCTGCAAATGCCACTTCCAGCTTAGCTGTGCAGAGGAAGAACAACAAGAAGAAGAAATATCTCGAAATATGTCCGTCAGGCCAGTTCCTTTGAGCTGAATCTGCAAATATCTCGGAAACGAAGCGAGCTATGGCAAAATGTTAAGAGACGTTTTTTGTACAGAATTATGTTTCCTACAATTTATGTTCTATGATATTTTTTGATCAGAAGCGTAGTTTTCGAGATATATCGAGATATTTAAAAGTTCCGAAGCCGCACCAACATAATAGGGATACAGAAACACCGTGGCCCCTTTCTTTGAGATAACTCTGCACTAGTGCGAGCCGCAAATGCCACTTCCAGCTTAGCTGTGCAGAAGAAGTACAACAAGAAGAAGAAATATCTCGAAATATGTCCGTCAGGCCCCTTCCCTTGAGATAAATCTGCAAATATCTCGGAAACGAAGCGAGCTATGGCAAAATGTTAAGAGACCTTTTTTGTAGAGAATTAAGTTTCCTACTTTTTATGTTCTATGATATTTTTTGATCAGATGCGTAGTTCTCGAGATATATCAAGATATTTAAAAGTTCCGAAGCCGCACCAACATAATAGAGATACAGAAACACCGTGGCCCCTCTCTTTGAGATAACTCTGCACTATTGCGAGCTGTAAATGCCACTTCCAGCTTAGCGGTGCAGGAGAAGAACAACAAGAAGAAGAAATATCTCGAAATATGTCCGTCAGGCCCCTTCCCTTGAGATAAATCCGCAAATATCTCGGAAACGAAGCGAGCTATGGCAAAATGTTAAGAGACCTTTTTTGTAGAGAATTATGTTTCCTACAATTTATGTTCTATGATATTTTTTGATCAGAAGCGTAGTTTTCGAGATATATCGAGATATTTAAAAGTTCCGAAGCCGCACCAACATAATAGAGATACAGAAACACCGTGGCCCCTTTCTTTGAGATAACTCTGCACTATTGCGAGCTGCAAATGCCACTTCCAGCTTAGCTGTGCAGAGGAAGAACAACAAGAAGAAGAAATATCTCGAAATATATCCGTCAGGCCAGTTCCTTTGAGCTGAATCTGCAAATATCTCGGAAACGAAGCGAGCTATGGCAAAATGTTAAGAGACCTTTTTTGTAGAGAATTAAGTTTCCTACTTTTTATGCTCTATGATATTTTTTGATCAGATGCGTAGTTCTCGAGATATATCAAGATATTTAAAAGTTCCGAAGCCGCACCAACATAATAGAGATACAGAAACACCGTGGCCCCTCTCTTTGAGATAACTCTGCACTATTGCGAGCTGGAAATGCCACTTCCAGTTTAGCCGTGCAGAAGAAGAACAACAAGAAGAAGAAATATCTCGAAATATGTCCGTTAGGCCCCTTCCCTTGAGATAAATCTGCAAATATCTCGGAAACGAAGCGAGCTATGGCAAAATGTTAAGAGACCTTTTTTGTAGAGAATTATGTTTCCTACAATTTATGTTCTATGATATTTTTTGATCAGAAGCGTAGTTTTCGAGATATATCGAGATATTTAAAAGTTCCGAAGCCGCACCAACATAATAGAGATACAGAAACACCGTGGCCCCTTTCTTTGAGATAACTCTGCACTATTGCGAGCTGCAAATGCCACTTCCAGCTTAGCTGTGCAGAGGAAGAACAACAAGAAGAAGAAATATCTCGAAATATATCCGTCAGGCCAGTTCCTTTGAGCTGAATCTGCAAATATCTCGGAAACGAAGCGAGCTATGGCAAAATGTTAAGAGACCTTTTTTGTAGAGAATTAAGTTTCCTACTTTTTATCTTCTATGACATTTTCTGCTCAGATGCGTAGTTCTCGAGATATATCAAGATATTTAAAAGTTCCGAAGCCGCACCAACATAATAGAGATACAGAAACACCGTGGCCCCTCTCTTTGAGATAACTCTGCACTATTGCGAGCTGGAAATGCCACTTCCAGTTTAGCTGTGCAGAAGAAGAACAACAAGAAGAAGAAATATCTCGAAATATGTCCGTTAGGCCCCTTCCCTTGAGATAAATCTGCAAATATCTCGGAAACGAAGCGAGCTATGGCAAAATGTTAAGAGACCTTTTTTGTAGAGAATTAAGTTTCCTACTTTTTATGTTCTATGATATTTTTTGATCAGAAGCGTAGTTTTCGAGATATATCGAGATATTTAAAAGTTCCGAAGCCGCACCAACATAATAGAGATACAGAAACACCGTGGCCCCTTTCTTTGAGATAACTCTGCACTATTGCGAGCTGCAAATGCCACTTCCAGCTTAGCTGTGCAGAGGAAGAACAACAAGAAGAAGAAATATCTCGAAATATATCCGTCAGGCCAGTTCCTTTGAGCTGAATCTGCAAATATCTCGGAAACGAAGCGAGCTATGGCAAAATGTTAAGAGACCTTTTTTGTAGAGAATTAAGTTTCCTACTTTTTATCTTCTATGACATTTTCTGCTCAGATGCGTAGTTCTCGAGATATATCAAGATATTTAAAAGTTCCGAAGCCGCACCAACATAATAGAGATACAGAAACACCGTGGCCCCTCTCTTTGAGATAACTCTGCACTATTGCGAGCTGGAAATGCCACTTCCAGTTTAGCCGTGCAGAAGAAGAACAACAAGAAGAAGAAATATCTCGAAATATGTCCGTTAGGCCCCTTCCCTTGAGATAAATCTGCAAATATCTCGGAAACGAAGCGAGCTATGGCAAAATGTTAAGAGACCTTTTTGGTAGAGAATTAAGTTTCCTACTTTTTATCTTCTATGACATTTTCTGCTCAGATGCGTAGTTCTCGAGATATATCAAGATATTTAAAAGTTCCGAAGCCGCACCAACATAATAGAGATACAGAAACACCGTGGCCCCTCTCTTTGAGATAACTCTGCACTATTGCGAGCTGGAAATGCCACTTCCAGTTTAGCTGTGCAGAAGAAGAACAACAAGAAGAAGAAATATCTCGAAATATGTCCGTTAGGCCCCTTCCCTTGAGATAAATCTGCAAATATCTCGGAAACGAAGCGAGCTATGGCAAAATGTTAAGAGACCTTTTTTGTAGAGAATTAAGTTTCCTACTTTTTATGTTCTATGATATTTTTTGATCAGAAGCGTAGTTTTCGAGATATATCGAGATATTTAAAAGTTCCGAAGCCGCACCAACATAATAGAGATACAGAAACACCGTGGCCCCTTTCTTTGAGATAACTCTGCACTATTGCGAGCTGCAAATGCCACTTCCAGCTTAGCTGTGCAGAGGAAGAACAACAAGAAGAAGAAATATCTCGAAATATATCCGTCAGGCCAGTTCCTTTGAGCTGAATCTGCAAATATCTCGGAAACGAAGCGAGCTATGGCAAAATGTTAAGAGACCTTTTTTGTAGAGAATTAAGTTTCCTACTTTTTATCTTCTATGACATTTTCTGCTCAGATGCGTAGTTCTCGAGATATATCAAGATATTTAAAAGTTCCGAAGCCGCACCAACATAATAGAGATACAGAAACACCGTGGCCCCTCTCTTTGAGATAACTCTGCACTATTGCGAGCTGGAAATGCCACTTCCAGTTTAGCCGTGCAGAAGAAGAACAACAAGAAGAAGAAATATCTCGAAATATGTCCGTTAGGCCCCTTCCCTTGAGATAAATCTGCAAATATCTCGGAAACGAAGCGAGCTATGGCAAAATGTTAAGAGACCTTTTTGGTAGAGAATTAAGTTTCCTACTTTTTATGTTCTATGATATTTTTTGATCAGAAGCGTAGTTTTCGAGATATATCGAGATATTTAAAAGTTCCGAAGCCGCACCAACATAATAGAGATACAGAAACACCGTGGCCCCTTTCTTTGAGATAACTCTGCACTATTGCGAGCTGCAAATGCCACTTCCAGCTTAGCTGTGCAGAGGAAGAACAACAAGAAGAAGAAATATCTCGAAATATGTCCGTCAGGCCAGTTCCTTTGAGCTGAATCTGCAAATATCTCGGAAACGAAGCGAGCTATGGCAAAATGTTAAGAGACGTTTTTTGTACAGAATTATGTTTCCTACAATTTATGTTCTATGATATTTTTTGATCAGAAGCGTAGTTTTCGAGATATATCGAGATATTTAAAAGTTCCGAAGCCGCACCAACATAATAGGGATACAGAAACACCGTGGCCCCTTTCTTTGAGATAACTCTGCACTAGTGCGAGCCGCAAATGCCACTTCCAGCTTAGCTGTGCAGAAGAAGTACAACAAGAAGAAGAAATATCTCGAAATATGTCCGTCAGGCCCCTTCCCTTGAGATAAATCTGCAAATATCTCGGAAACGAAGCGAGCTATGGCAAAATGTTAAGAGACCTTTTTTGTAGAGAATTAAGTTTCCTACTTTTTATGTTCTATGATATTTTTTGATCAGATGCGCAGTTTTCGAGATATATCGAGATATTTAAAAGTTCCGAAGCCGCACCAACATAATAGAGATACAGAAACACCGTGGCCCCTTTCTTTGAGATAACTCTGCACTATTGCGAGCTGCAAATGCCACTTCCAGCTTAGCTGTGCAGAGGAAGAACAACAAGAAGAAGAAATATCTCGAAATATATCCGTCAGGCCAGTTCCTTTGAGCTGAATCTGCAAATATCTCGGAAACGAAGCGAGCTATGGCAAAATGTTAAGAGACCTTTTTTGTAGAGAATTAAGTTTCCTACTTTTTATGTTCTATGATATTTTTTGATCAGATGCGTAGTTCTCGAGATATATCAAGATATTTAAAAGTTCCGAAGCCGCACCAACATAATAGAGATACAGAAACACCGTGGCCCCTCTCTTTGAGATAACTCTGCACTATTGCGAGCTGGAAATGCCACTTCCAGTTTAGCTGTGCAGAAGAAGAACAACAAGAAGAAGAAATATCTCGAAATATGTCCGTTAGGCCCCTTCCCTTGAGATAAATCTGCAAATATCTCGGAAACGAAGCGAGCTATGGCAAAATGTTAAGAGACCTTTTTCGTAGAGAATTATGTTTCCTACAATTTATGTTCTATGATATTTTTTGATCAGAAGCGTAGTTTTCGAGATATATCGAGATATTTAAAAGTTCCGAAGCCGCACCAACATAATAGAGATACAGAAACACCGTGGCCCCTTTCTTTGAGATAACTCTGCACTAGTGCGAGCCGCAAATGCCACTTCCAGCTTAGCTGTGCAGAAGAAGAACAACAAGAAGAAGAAATATCTCGAAATATGTCCGTCAGGCCCCTTCCCTTGAGATAAATCTGCAAATATCTCGGAAACGAAGCGAGCTATGGCAAAATGTTAAGAGACCTTTTTTGTAGAGAATTATGTTTCCTACAATTTATGTTCTATGATATTTTTTGATCAGAAGCGTAGTTTTCGAGATATATCGAGATATTTAAAAGTTCCGAAGCCGCACCAACATAATAGAGATACAGAAACACCGTGGCCCCTTTCTTTGAGATAACTCTGCACTATTGCGAGCTGCAAATGCCACTTCCAGCTTAGCTGTGCAGAGGAAGAACAACAAGAAGAAGAAATATCTCGAAATATATCCGTCAGGCCAGTTCCTTTGAGCTGAATCTGCAAATATCTCGGAAACGAAGCGAGCTATGGCAAAATGTTAAGAGACCTTTTTTGTAGAGAATTAAGTTTCCTACTTTTTATCTTCTATGACATTTTCTGCTCAGATGCGTAGTTCTCGAGATATATCAAGATATTTAAAAGTTCCGAAGCCGCACCAACATAATAGAGATACAGAAACACCGCGGCCCCTCTCTTTGAGATAACTCTGCACTATTGCGAGCTGGAAATGCCACTTCCAGTTTAGCTGTGCAGAAGAAGAACAACAAGAAGAAGACATATCTCGAAATATGTCCGTCAGGCCCCTTCCCTTGAGATATATCTGCAAATATCTCGGAAACGAAGCGAGCTATGGCAAAATGTTAAGAGACCTTTTTTGTAGAGAATTATGTTTCCTACAATTTATGTTCTATGATATTTTTTGATGAGAAGCGTAGTTTTCGAGATATATCGAGATATTTAAAAGCTCCGAAGCCGCACCAACATAATAGAGATACAGAAACACCGTGGCCCCTTTCTTTGAGATAACTCTGCACTATTGCGAGCTGCAAATGCCACTTCCAGCTTAGCTGTGCAGAGGAAGAACAACAAGAAGAAGAAATATCTCGAAATATGTCCGTCAGGCCCCTTCCCTTGAGATAAATCTGCAAATATCTCGGAAACGAAGCGAGCTATGGCAAAATGTTAAGAGACCTTTTTTGTAGAGAATTAAGTTTCCTACTTTTTATGTTCTATGATATTTTTTGATCAGATGCGTAGTTCTCGAGATATATCAAGATATTTAAAAGTTCCGAAGCCGCACCAACATAATAGAGATACAGAAACACCGTGGCCCCTTTCTTTGAGATAACTCTGCACTATTGCGAGCTGCAAATGCCACTTCCAGCTTAGCTGTGCAGAGGAAGAACAACAAGAAGAAGAAATATCTCCAAATATGTCCGTCAGGCCAGTTCCTTTGAGCTGAATCTGCAAATATCTCGGAAACGAAGCGAGCTATGGCAAAATGTTAAGAGACGTTTTTTGTAGAGAATTATGTTTCCTACAATTTATGTTCTATGATATTTTTTGATCAGAAGCGTAGTTTTCGAGATATATCGAGATTTTTAAAAGTTCCGAAGCCTCACCAACATAATAGGGATACAGAAACACCGTGGCCCCTTTCTTTGAGATAACTCTGCACTAGTGCGAGCCGCAAATGCCACTTCCAGCTTAGCTGTGCAGAAGAAGAACAACAAGAAGAAGAAATATCTCGAAATATGTCCGTCAGGCCCCTTCCCTTGAGATAAATCTGCAAATATCTCGGAAACGAAGCGAGCTATAGCAAAATGTTAAGAGACCTTTTTTGTAGAGAATTAAGTTTCCTACTTTTTATGTTCTATGATATTTTTTGATCAGATGCGTAGTTCTCGAGATATATCAAGATATTTAAAAGTTCCGAAGCCGCACCAACATAATAGAGATACAGAAACACCGTGGCCCCTTTCTTTGAGATAACTCTGCAGTATTGCGAGCTGTAAATGCCACTTCCAGCTTAGCGGTGCAGGAGAAGAACAACAAGAAGAAGAAATATCTCGAAATATGTCCGTCAGGCCCCTTCCCTTGAGATATATCTGCAAATATCTCGGAAACGAAGCGAGCTATGGCAAAATGTTAAGAGACCTTTTTTGTAGAGAATTATGTTTCCTACAATTTATGTTCTATGATATTTTTTGATCAGAAGCGTAGTTTTCGAGATATATCGAGATATTTAAAAGTTCCGAAGCCGCACCAACATAATAGAGATACAGAAACACCGTGGCCCCTTTCGTTGAGATAACTCTGCACTAGTGCGAGCCGCAAATGCCACTTCCAGCTTAGCTGTGCAGAAGAAGAACAACAAGAAGAAGAAATATCTCGAAATATGTCCGTCAGGCCCCTTCCCTTGAGATAAATCTGCAAATATCTCGGAAACGAAGCGAGCTATGGCAAAATGTTAAGAGACGTTTTTTGTAGAGAATTATGTTTCCTACAATTTATGTTCCATGATATTTTTTGATCAGAAGCGTAGTTTTCGAGATATATCGAGATATTTAAAAGTTCCGAAGCCGCACCAACATAATAGGGATACAGAAACACCGTGGCCCCTTTCTTTGAGATAACTCTGCACTAGTGCGAGCCGCAAATGCCACTTCCACCTTAGCTGTGCAGAAGAAGAACAACAAGAAGAAGGAATATCTCGAAATATGTCCGTCAGGCCCCTTCCCTTGAGATAAATCTGCAAATATCTCGGAAACGAAGCGAGCTATGGCAAAATGTTGAGAGACCTTTTTTGTAGAGAATTAAGTTTCCTACTTTTTATGTTCTATGATATTTTTTGATCAGATGCGTAGTTCTCGAGATATATCAAGATATTTAAAAGTTCCGAAGCCGCACCAACATAATAGAGATACAGAAACACCGTGGCCCCTCTCTTTGAGATAACTCTGCACTATTGCGAGCTGGAAATGCCACTTCCAGTTTAGCTGTGCAGAAGAAGAACAACAAGAAGAAGAAATATCTCGAAATATGTCCGTCAGGCCCCTTCCCTTGAGATAAATCTGCAAATATCTCGGAAACGAAGCGAGCTATGGCAAAATGTTAGGAGACCTTTTTTGTAGAGAATTAAGTTTCCTACTTTTTATGTTCTATGATATTTTTTGATCAGATGCGTAGTTCTCGAGATATATCAAGATATTTAAAAGTTCCGAAGCCGCACCAACATAATAGAGATACAGAAACACCGTGGCCCCTCTCTTTGAGATAACTCTGCACTATTGCGAGCTGTAAATGCCACTTCCAGCTTAGCTGTGCAGAAGAAGAACAACAAGAAGAAGACATATCTCGAAATATGTCCGTCAGGCCCCTTCCCTTGAGATATATCTGCAAATATCTCGGAAACGAAGAGAGCTATGGCAAAATGTTAAGAGACCTTTTTTGTAGAGAATTAAGTTTCCTACTTTTTATGTTCTATGATATTTTTTGATCTGATGCGTAGTTCTCGAGATATATCAAGATATTTAAAAGTTCCGAAGCCGCACCAACATAATAGAGATACAGAAACACCGTGGCCCCTTTCTTTGAGATAACTCTGCACTATTGCGAGCTGTAAATGCCACTTCCAGCTTAGCTGTGCAGAAAAAGAACAACAAGAAGAAGAAATATCTCGAAATATGTCCGTCAGGCCCCTTCCCTTGAGATATATCTGCAAATATCTCGGAAACGAAGCGAGCTATGGCAAAATGTTAAGAGACCTTTTTTGTAGAGAATTATGTTTCCTACAATATATGTTCTATGATATTTTTTGATCAGAAGCGTAGTTTTCGAGATATATCGAGATATTTAAAAGTTCCGAAGCCGCACCAACATAATAGAGATACAGAAACACCGTGGCCCCTTTCGTTGAGATAACTCTGCACTAGTGCGAGCCGCAAATGCCACTTCCAGCTTAGCTGTGCAGAAGAAGAACAACAAGAAGAAGAAATATCTCGAAATATGTCCGTCAGGCCCCTTCCCTTGAGATAAATCTGCAAATATCTCGGAAACGAAGCGAGCTATGGCAAAATGTTAAGAGACGTTTTTTGTAGAGAATTATGTTTCCTACAATTTATGTTCTATGATATTTTTTGATCAGAAGCGTAGTTTTCGAGATATATCGAGATATTTAAAAGTTCCGAAGCCGCACCAACATAATAGGGATACAGAAACACCGTGGCCCCTTTCTTTGAGATAACTCTGCACTAGTGCGAGCCGCAAATGCCACTTCCAGCTTAGCTGTGCAGAAGAAGAACAACAAGAAGAAGAAATATCTCGAAATATGTCCGTCAGGCCCCTTCCCTTGAGATAAATCTGCAAATATCTCGGAAACGAAGCGAGCTATGGCAAAATGTTGAGAGACCTTTTTTGTAGAGAATTAAGTTTCCTACTTTTTATGTTCTATGATATTTTTTGATCAGATGCGTAGTTCTCGAGATATATCAAGATATTTAAAAGTTCCGAAGCCGCACCAACATAATAGAGATACAGAAACACCGTGGCCCCTCTCTTTGAGATAACTCTGCACTATTGCGAGCTGGAAATGCCACTTCCAGTTTAGCTGTGCAGAAGAAGAACAACAAGAAGAAGAAATATCTCGAAATATGTCCGTCAGGCCCCTTCCCTTGAGATAAATCTGCAAATATCTCGGAAACGAAGCGAGCTATGGCAAAATGTTAGGAGACCTTTTTTGTAGAGAATTAAGTTTCCTACTTTTTATGTTCTATGATATTTTTTGATCAGATGCGTAGTTCTCGAGATATATCAAGATATTTAAAAGTTCCGAAGCCGCACCAACATAATAGAGATACAGAAACACCGTGGCCCCTCTCTTTGAGATAACTCTGCACTATTGCGAGCTGTAAATGCCACTTCCAGCTTAGCTGTGCAGAAGAAGAACAAGAAGAAGAAGACATATCTCGAAATATGTCCGTCAGGCCCCTTCCCTTGAGATATATCTGCAAATATCTCGGAAACGAAGAGAGCTATGGCAAAATGTTAAGAGACCTTTTTTGTAGAGAATTAAGTTTCCTACTTTTTATGTTCTATGACATTTTTTGATCTGATGCGTAGTTCTCGAGATATATCAAGATATTTAAAAGTTCCGAAGCCGCACCAACATAATAGAGATACAGAAACACCGTGGCCCCTTTCTTTGAGATAACTCTGCACTATTGCGAGCTGTAAATGCCACTTCCAGCTTAGCTGTGCAGAAAAAGAACAACAAGAAGAAGAAATATCTCGAAATATGTCCGTCAGGCCCCTTCCCTTGAGATATATCTGCAAATATCTCGGAAACGAAGCGAGCTATGGCAAAATGTTAAGAGACCTTTTTTGTAGAGAATTATGTTTCCTACAATATATGTTCTATGATATTTTTTGATCAGAAGCGTAGTTTTCGAGATATATCGAGATATTTAAAAGTTCCGAAGCCGCACCAACATAATAGAGATACAGAAACACCGTGGCCCCTTTCGTTGAGATAACTCTGCACTAGTGCGAGCCGCAAATGCCACTTCCAGCTTAGCTGTGCAGAAGAAGAACAACAAGAAGAAGAAATATCTCGAAATATGTCCGTCAGGCCCCTTCCCTTGAGATAAATCTGCAAATATCTCGGAAACGAAGCGAGCTATGGCAAAATGTTAAGAGACGTTTTTTGTAGAGAATTATGTTTCCTACAATTTATGTTCTATGATATTTTTTGATCAGAAGCGTAGTTTTCGAGATATATCGAGATATTTAAAAGTTCCGAAGCCGCACCAACATAATAGGGATACAGAAACACCGTGGCCCCTTTCTTTGAGATAACTCTGCACTAGTGCGAGCCGCAAATGCCACTTCCAGCTTAGCTGTGCAGAAGAAGAACAACAAGAAGAAGAAATATCTCGAAATATGTCCGTCAGGCCCCTTCCCTTGAGATAAATCTGCAAATATCTCGGAAACGAAGCGAGCTATGGCAAAATGTTCGGAGACCTTTTTTGTAGAGAATTAAGTTTCCTACTTTTTATGTTCTATGATATTTCTTGATCAGATGCGTAGTTCTCGAGATATATCAAGATATTTAAAAGTTCCGAAGCCGCACCAACATAATAGAGATACAGAAACACCGTGGCCCCTTTCTTTGAGATAACTCTGCACTATTGCGAGCTGCAAATGCCACTTCCAGCTTAGCTGTGCAGAGGAAGAACAACAAGAAGAAGAAATATCTCGAAATATGTCCGTCAGGCCAGTTCCTTTGAGCTGGATCTGCAAATATCTCGGAAACGAAGCGAGCTATGGCAAAATGTTAAGAGACGTTTTTTATAGAGAATTATGTTTCCTACAATTTATGTTCTATGATATTTTTTGATCAGAAGCGTAGTTCTCGAGATATATCGAGATATTTAAAAGTTCCGAAGCCGCACCAACATAATAGAGATACAGAAACACCGTGGCCCCTTTATCTGAGATAACTCTGCACTAGTGCGAGCCGCAAATGCCAGTTCCAGCTTAGCTGTGCAGAAGAAGAACAACAAGAAGAAGAAATATCTCGAAATATGTCCGTCAGGCCCCTTCCCTTGAGATAAATCTGCAAATATCTCGGAAACGAAGCGAGCTATGGCAAAATGTTAAGAGACCTTTTTTGTAGAGAATTAAGTTTCCTACTTTTTATGTTGTATGATATTTTTTGATCAGATGCGTAGTTCTCGAGATATATCAAGATATTTAAAAGTTCCGAAGCCGCACCAACATAATAGAGATACAGAAACACCGTGGCCCCTTTCTTTGAGATAACTCTGCACTATTGCGAGCTGCAAATGCCACTTCCAGCTTAGCTGTGCAGAGGAAGAACAACAAGAAGAAGAAATATCTCGAAATATGACCGTCAGGCCAGTTCCTTTGAGCTGAATCTGCAAATATCTCGGAGACGAAGCGAGCTATGGCAAAATGTTAAGAGACCTTTTTTGTAGAGAATTATGTTTCCTACAATTTATGTTCTATGATATTTTTTGATCAGAAGCGTAGTTTTCGAGATATATCGAGATACTTAAAAGTTCCGAAGCCGCACCAACATAATAGAGATACAGAAACACCGTGGCCCCTTTCTTTGAGATAACTGTGCACTAGTGCGAGCCGCAAATGCCAGTTCCAGCTTAGCTGTGCAGAAGAAGAACAACAAGAAGAAGAAATATCTCGAAATATGTCCGTCAGGCCCCTTCCCTTGAGATAAATCTGGAATTATCTCGGAAACGAAGCGAGCTATGGCAAAATGTTAAGAGACCTTTTTTGTAGAGAATTAAGTTTCCTACTTTTTATGTTGTATGATATTTTTTGATCAGATGCGTAGTTCTCGAGATATATCAAGATATTTAAAAGTTCCGAAGCCGCACCAACATAATAGAGATACAGAAACACCGTGGCCCCTTTCTTTGAGATAACTCTGCACTATTGCGAGCCGCAAATGCCACTTACAGCTTAGCTGTGCAGAAGAAGAACAACGAGAAGAAGAAATATCTCGAAATATGTCCGTCAGGCCCCTTCCCTTGAGATAAATCTGCAAATATCTCGGAAAGGAAGCAAGCTATGGCAAAATGTTAAGAGACCTTTTTTGTAGAGAATTAAGTTTCCTACATTTTATGTTCTATGATATTTTTTGATCAGATGCGTAGTTCTCGAGATATATCAAGATATTTAAAAGTTCCGAAGCCGCACCAACATAATAGAGATACAGAAACACCGTGGCTCCTTTCTTTGAGATAACTCTGCACTATTGCGAGCTGGAAATGCCACTTCCAGTTTAGCTGTGCAGAAGAAGAACAACAAGAAGAAGAAATATCTCGAAATATGTCCGTCAGGCCCCTGCCCTTGAGATATATCTGCAAATATCTCGGAAACGAAGCGAGCTATGGCAAAATGTTGAGAGACCTTTTTTGTAGAGAATTATGTTTCCTACAATTTATGTTCTATGATATTTTTTGATCAGAAGCGTAGTTTTCGAGATATATCAAGATATTTAAAAGTTCCGAAGCCCCACCAACATAATAGAGATACAGAAACACCGTGGCCCCTTTCTTTGAGATAACTCTGCACTATTGCGAGCTGCAAATGCCACTTCCAGCTTAGCTGTGCAGAGGAAAACAACAAGAAGAAGAAATATCTCGAAATATGTCCGTCAGGCCAGTTCCTTTGAGCTGAATCTGCAAATATCTCGGAAACGAAGCGAGCTATGGCAAAATGTTAAGAGACGTTTTTTGTAGAGAATTATGTTTCCTACAATTTATGTTCTATGATATTTTTTGATCAGAAGCGTAGTTTTCGAGATATATCGAGATACTTAAAAGTTCCGAAGCCGCACCAACATAATAGAGGTACAGAAACACCGTGGCCCCTTTCTTTGAGATAACTGTGCACTAGTGCGAGCCGCAAATGCCACTTCCAGCTTAGCTGTGCAGAACAAGAACAACAAGAAGAAGAAATATCTCGAAATATGTCCGTCAGGCCCCTTCCCTTGAGATAAATCTGGAAATATCTCGGAAACGAAGAGAGCTATGGCAAAATGTTAAGAGACCTTTTTTGTAGAGAATTAAGTTTCCTACTTTTTACGTTCTATGACATTTTTTGATCAGATGCGTAGTTCTCGAGATATATCAAGATATTTAAAAGTTCCGAAGCCGCACCAACATAATAGAGATACAGAAACACCGTGGCCCCTTTCTTTGAGATAACTCTGCACTATTGCGAGCTGTAAATGCCACTTCCAGCTTAGCTGTGCAGAAGAAGAACAACAAGAAGAAGAAATATCTCGAAATATGTCCGTCAGGCCCCTTCCCTTGAGATAAATCTGCAAATATCTCGGAAACGAAGCGAGCTATGGCAAAATGTTAAGAGACCTTTTTTGTAGAGAATTAAGTTTGCTACTTTTTACGTTCTATGACATTTTTTGATCAGATGCGTAGTTCTCGAGATATATCAAGATATTTAAAAGTTCCGAAGCCGCACCAACATAATAGAGATACAGAAACACCGTGGCCCCTTTCTTTGAGATAACTCTGCACTATTGCGAGCTGTAAATGCCACTTCCAGCTTAGCTGTGCAGAAGAAGAACAACAAGAAGAAGAAATATCTCGAAATATGTCCGTCAGGCCCCTTCCCTTGAGATAAATCTGCAAATATCTCGGAAACGAAGCGAGCTATGGCAAAATGTTAAGAGACCTTTTTTGTAGAGAATTAAGTTTCCTACTTTTTATGTTCTATGATATTTTTTGATCAGATGCGTAGTTCTCGAGATATATCAAGATATTTAAAAGTTCCGAAGCCGCACCAACATAATAGAGATACAGAAACACCGTGGCCCCTTTCTTTGAGATAACTCTGCACTATTGCGAGCTGCAAATGCCACTTCCAGCTTAGCTGTGCAGAAGAAGAACAACAAGAAGAAGAAATATCTCGAAATATGTCCGTCAGGCCCCTTCCCTTGAGATAAATCTGCAAATATCTCGGAAACGAAGAGAGCTATGGCAAAATGTTAAGAGACCTTTTTTGTAGAGAATTAAGTTTCCTACTTTTCATGTTCTATGATATTTTTTGATCAGATGCGTAGTTCTCGAGATATATCAAGATATTTAAAAGTTCCGAAGCCGCACCAACATAATAGAGATACAGAAACACCGTGGGCCCTTTCTTTGAGATAACTCTGCACTATTGCGAGCTGCAAATGCCACTTCCAGCTTAGCTGTGCAGAAGAAGAACAACAAGAAGAAGAAATATCTCGAAATATGTCCGTCAGGCCCCTTCCCTTGAGATAAATCTGCAAATATCTCGGAAACGAAGAGAGCTATGGCAAAATGTTAAGAGACCTTTTTTTTGGAGAATTAAGTTTCCTACTTTTCATGTTCTATGATATTTTTTGATCAGATGCGTAGTTCTCGAGATATATCAAGATATTAAAAAGTTCCGAAGCCGCACCAACATAACAGAGATACAGAAACACCGTGGCCCCTTTCTTTGAGATAACTCTGCACTATTGCGAGCTGTAAATGCCACTTCCAGCTTAGCTGTGCAGAAGAAGAACAACAAGAAGAAGAAATATCTCGAAATATGTCCGTCAGGCCCCTTCCCTTGAGATATATCTGCAAATATCTCGGAAACGAAGCGAGCTATGGCAAAATGTTAAGAGACCTTTTTTGTCGAGAATTATGTTTCCTACAATTTATGTTCTATGATATTTTTTGATCAGAAGCGTAGTTTTCGAGATATATCGAGATACTTAAAAGTTCCGAAGCCGCACCAACATAATAGAGGTACAGAAACACCGTGGCCCCTTTCTTTGAGATAACTGTGCACTAGTGCGAGCCGCAAATGCCACTTCCAGCTTAGCTGTGCAGAAGAAGAACAACAAGAAGAAGAAATATCTCGAAATATGTCGGTCAGGCCCCTTCCCTTGAGATAAATCTGGAAATATCTCGGAAACGAAGAGAGCTATGGCAAAATGTTAAGAGACCTTTTTTGTAGAGAATTAAGTTTCCTACTTTTTACGTTCTATGACATTTTTTGATCAGATGCGTAGTTCTCGAGATATATCAAGATATTTAAAAGTTCCGAAGCCGCACCAACATAATAGAGATACAGAAACACCGTGGCCCCTTTCTTTGAGATAACTCTGCACTATTGCGAGCTGTAAATGCCACTTCCAGCTTAGCTGTGCAGAAGAAGAACAACAAGAAGAAGAAATATCTCGAAATATGTCCGTCAGGCCCCTTCCCTTGAGATAAATCTGCAAATATCTCGGAAACGAAGCGAGCTATGGCAAAATGTTAAGAGACCTTTTTTGTAGAGAATTAAGTTTGCTACTTTTTACGTTCTATGACATTTTTTGATCAGATGCGTAGTTCTCGAGATATATCAAGATATTTAAAAGTTCCGAAGCCGCACCAACATAATAGAGATACAGAAACACCGTGGCCCCTTTCTTTGAGATAACTCTGCACTATTGCGAGCTGTAAATGCCACTTCCAGCTTAGCTGTGCAGAAGAAGAACAACAAGAAGAAGAAATATCTCGAAATATGTCCGTCAGGCCCCTTCCCTTGAGATAAATCTGCAAATATCTCGGAAACGAAGCGAGCTATGGCAAAATGTTAAGAGACCTTTTTTGTAGAGAATTAAGTTTCCTACTTTTTATGTTCTATGATATTTTTTGATCAGATGCGTAGTTCTCGAGATATATCAAGATATTTAAAAGTTCCGAAGCCGCACCAACATAATAGAGATACAGAAACACCGTGGCCCCTTTCTTTGAGATAACTCTGCACTATTGCGAGCTGCAAATGCCACTTCCAGCTTAGCTGTGCAGAAGAAGAACAACAAGAAGAAGAAATATCTCGAAATATGTCCGTCAGGCCCCTTCCCTTGAGATAAATCTGCAAATATCTCGGAAACGAAGAGAGCTATGGCAAAATGTTAAGAGACCTTTTTTGTAGAGAATTAAGTTTCCTACTTTTCATGTTCTATGATATTTTTTGATCAGATGCGTAGTTCTCGAGATATATCAAGATATTTAAAAGTTCCGAAGCCGCACCAACATAATAGAGATACAGAAACACCGTGGGCCCTTTCTTTGAGATAACTCTGCACTATTGCGAGCTGCAAATGCCACTTCCAGCTTAGCTGTGCAGAAGAAGAACAACAAGAAGAAGAAATATCTCGAAATATGTCCGTCAGGCCCCTTCCCTTGAGATAAATCTGCAAATATCTCGGAAACGAAGAGAGCTATGGCAAAATGTTAAGAGACCTATTTTGTAGAGAATTAAGTTTCCTACTTTTCATGTTCTATGATATTTTTTGATCAGATGCGTAGTTCTCGAGATATATCAAGATATTAAAAAGTTCCGAAGCCGCACCAACATAACAGAGATACAGAAACACCGTGGCCCCTTTCTTTGAGATAACTCTGCACTATTGCGAGCTGTAAATGCCACTTCCAGCTTAGCTGTGCAGAAGAAGAACAACAAGAAGAAGAAATATCTCGAAATATGTCCGTCAGGCCCCTTCCCTTGAGATATATCTGCAAATATCTCGGAAACGAAGCGAGCTATGGCAAAATGTTAAGAGACCTTTTTTGTCGAGAATTATGTTTCCTACAATTTATGTTCTATGATATTTTTTGATCAGAAGCGTAGTTTTCGAGATATATCGAGATACTTAAAAGTTCCGAAGCCGCACCAACATAATAGAGGTACAGAAACACCGTGGCCCCTTTCTTTGAGATAACTGTGCACTAGTGCGAGCCGCAAATGCCACTTCCAGCTTAGCTGTGCAGAAGAAGAACAACAAGAAGAAGAAATATCTCGAAATATGTCCGTCAGGCCCCTTCCCTTGAGATAAATCTGGAAATATCTCGGAAACGAAGAGAGCTATGGCAAAATGTTAAGAGACCTTTTTTGTAGAGAATTAAGTTTCCTACTTTTTACGTTCTATGACATTTTTTGATCAGATGCGTAGTTCTCGAGATATATCAAGATATTTAAAAGTTCCGAAGCCGCACCAACATAATAGAGATACAGAAACACCGTGGCCCCTTTCTTTGAGATAACTCTGCACTATTGCGAGCTGTAAATGCCACTTCCAGCTTAGCTGTGCAGAAGAAGAACAACAAGAAGAAGAAATATCTCGAAATATGTCCGTCAGGCCCCTTCCCTTGAGATAAATCTGCAAATATCTCGGAAACGAAGCGAGCTATGGCAAAATGTTAAGAGACCTTTTTTGTAGAGAATTAAGTTTGCTACTTTTTACGTTCTATGACATTTTTTGATCAGATGCGTAGTTCTCGAGATATATCAAGATATTTAAAAGTTCCGAAGCCGCACCAACATAATAGAGATACAGAAACACCGTGGCCCCTTTCTTTGAGATAACTCTGCACTATTGCGAGCTGTAAATGCCACTTCCAGCTTAGCTGTGCAGAAGAAGAACAACAAGAAGAAGAAATATCTCGAAATATGTCCGTCAGGCCCCTTCCCTTGAGATAAATCTGCAAATATCTCGGAAACGAAGCGAGCTATGGCAAAATGTTAAGAGACCTTTTTTGTAGAGAATTAAGTTTCCTACTTTTTATGTTCTATGATATTTTTTGATCAGATGCGTAGTTCTCGAGATATATCAAGATATTTAAAAGTTCCGAAGCCGCACCAACATAATAGAGATACAGAAACACCGTGGCCCCTTTCTTTGAGATAACTCTGCACTATTGCGAGCTGCAAATGCCACTTCCAGCTTAGCTGTGCAGAAGAAGAACAACAAGAAGAAGAAATATCTCGAAATATGTCCGTCAGGCCCCTTCCCTTGAGATAAATCTGCAAATATCTCGGAAACGAAGAGAGCTATGGCAAAATGTTAAGAGACCTTTTTTGTAGAGAATTAAGTTTCCTACTTTTCATGTTCTATGATATTTTTTGATCAGATGCGTAGTTCTCGAGATATATCAAGATATTTAAAAGTTCCGAAGCCGCACCAACATAATAGAGATACAGAAACACCGTGGGCCCTTTCTTTGAGATAACTCTGCACTATTGCGAGCTGCAAATGCCACTTCCAGCTTAGCTGTGCAGAAGAAGAACAACAAGAAGAAGAAATATCTCGAAATATGTCCGTCAGGCCCCTTCCCTTGAGATAAATCTGCAAATATCTCGGAAACGAAGAGAGCTATGGCAAAATGTTAAGAGACCTATTTTGTAGAGAATTAAGTTTCCTACTTTTCATGTTCTATGATATTTTTTGATCAGATGCGTAGTTCTCGAGATATATCAAGATATTAAAAAGTTCCGAAGCCGCACCAACATAATAGAGATACAGAAACACCGTGGCCCCTTTCTTTGAGATGACTCTGCACTATTGCGAGCTGGAAATGCCACTTCCAGTTTAGCTGTGCAGAAGAAGAACAACAAGAAGAAGAAATATCTCGAAATATGTCCGTCAGGCCCCTTCCCTTGAGATAAATCTGCAAATATCTCGGAAACGAAGAGAGCTATGGCAAAATGTTAAGAGACCTTTTTTGTAGAGAATTAAGTTTCCTACTTTTTATGTTCTATGATATTTTTTGATCAGATGCGTAGTTCTCGAGATATATCAAGATATTAAAAAGTTCCGAAGCCGCACCAACATAATAGAGATACAGAAACACCGTGGCCCCTTTCTTTGAGATAACTCTGCACTATTGCGAGCTGTAAATGCCACTTCCAGCTTAGCTGTGCAGAAGAAGAACAACAAGAAGAAGAAATATCTCGAAATATGTCCGTCAGGCCCCTTCCCTTGAGATAAATCTGCAAATATCTCGGAAACGAAGCGAGCTATGGCAAAATGTTAAGAGACCTTTTTTGTAGAGAATTAAGTTTCCTACTTTTTATGTTCTATGACATTTTTTGATCAGATGCGTAGTTCTCGAGATATATCAAGATATTTAAAAGTTCCGAAGCCCCACCAACATAATAGAGATACAGAAACACCGTGGCCCCTTTCTTTGAGATAACTCTGCACTATTGCGAGCTGCAAATGCCACTTCCAGCTTAGCTGTGCAGAGGAAGAACAACAAGAAGAAGAAATATCTCGAAATATGTCCGTCAGGCCAGTTCCTTTGAGCTGAATCTGCAAATATCTCGGAAACGAAGCGAGCTATGGCAAAATGTTAAGAGACCTTTTTTGTAGAGAATTATGTTTCCTACAATTTATGTTCTATGATATTTTTTGATCAGAAGCGTAGTTTTCGAGATATATCGAGATATTTATAGGTTCCGAAGCCGCACCAACATAATAGAGATACAGAAACACCGTGGCCCCTTTCTTTGAGATAACTCTGCACTAGTGCGAGCCGCAAATGCCACTTACAGCTTAGCTGTGCAGAAGAAGAACAACGAGAAGAAGAAATATCTCGAAATATGTCCGTCAGGCCCCTTCCCTTGAGATAAATCTGCAAATATCTCGGAAAGGAAGCGAGCTATGGCAAAATGTTAAGAGACCTTTTTTGTAGAGAATTAAGTTTCCTACATTTTATGTTCTATGATATTTTTTGATCAGATGCGTAGTTCTCGAGATATATCAAGATATTTAAAAGTTCCGAAGCCGCACCAACATAATAGAGATACAGAAACACCGTGGCTCCTTTCTTTGAGATAACTCTGCACTATTGCGAGCTGGAAATGCCACTTCCAGCTTAGCTGTGCAGAAGAAGAACAACAAGAAGAAGAAATATCTCGAAATATGTCCGTCAGGCCCCTTCCCTTGAGATAAATCTGCAAATATCTCGGAAACGAAGAGAGCTATGGCAAAATGTTAAGAGACCTTTTTTGTAGAGAATTAAGTTTCCTACTTTTCATGTTCTATGATATTTTTTGATCAGATGCGTAGTTCTCGAGATATATCAAGATATTTAAAAGTTCCGAAGCCGCACCAACATAATAGAGATACAGAAACACCGTGGGCCCTTTCTTTGAGATAACTCTGCACTATTGCGAGCTGCAAATGCCACTTCCAGCTTAGCTGTGCAGAAGAAGAACAACAAGAAGAAGAAATATCTCGAAATATGTCCGTCAGGCCCCTTCCCTTGAGATAAATCTGCAAATATCTCGGAAACGAAGAGAGCTATGGCAAAATGTTAAGAGACCTTTTTTGTAGAGAATTAAGTTTCCTACTTTTCATGTTCTATGATATTTTTTGATCAGATGCGTAGTTCTCGAGATATATCAAGATATTAAAAAGTTCCGAAGCCGCACCAACATAACAGAGATACAGAAACACCGTGGCCCCTTTCTTTGAGATAACTCTGCACTATTGCGAGCTGTAAATGCCACTTCCAGCTTAGCTGTGCAGAAGAAGAACAACAAGAAGAAGAAATATCTCGAAATATGCCCGTCAGGCCCCTTCCCTTGAGATATATCTGCAAATATCTCGGAAACGAAGCGAGCTATGGCAAAATGTTAAGAGACCTTTTTTGTCGAGAATTATGTTTCCTACAATTTATGTTCTATGATATTTTTTGATCAGAAGCGTAGTTTTCGAGATATATCGAGATATTTAAAAGTTCCGAAGCCGCACCAACATAATAGAGATACAGAAACACCGTGGCCCCTTTCTTTGAGATGACTCTGCACTATTGCGAGCTGGAAATGCCACTTCCAGTTTAGCTGTGCAGAAGAAGAACAACAAGAAGAAGAAATATCTCGAAATATGTCCGTCAGGCCCCTTCCCTTGAGATAAATCTGCAAATATCTCGGAAACGAAGAGAGCTATGGCAAAATGTTAAGAGACCTTTTTTGTAGAGAATTAAGTTTCCTACTTTTTATGTTCTATGATATTTTTTGATCAGATGCGTAGTTCTCGAGATATATCAAGATATTAAAAAGTTCCGAAGCCGCACCAACATAATAGAGATACAGAAACACCGTGGCCCCTTTCTTTGAGATAACTCTGCACTATTGCGAGCTGTAAATGCCACTTCCAGCTTAGCTGTGCAGAAGAAGAACAACAAGAAGAAGAAATATCTCGAAATATGTCCGTCAGGCCCCTTCCCTTGAGATAAATCTGCAAATATCTCGGAAACGAAGCGCGCTATGGCAAAATGTTAAGAGACCTTTTTTGTAGAGAATTAAGTTTCCTACTTTTTACGTTCTATGACATTTTTTGATCAGATGCGTAGTTCTCGAGATATATCAAGATATTTAAAAGTTCCGAAGCCCCACCAACATAATAGAGATACAGAAACACCGTGGCCCCTTTCTTTGAGATAACTCTGCACTATTGCGAGCTGCAAATGCCACTTCCAGCTTAGCTGTGCAGAAGAAGAACAACAAGAAGAAGAAATATCTCGAAATATGTCCGTGAGGCCCCTTCCCTTGAGATAAATCTGCAAATATCTCGGAAACGAAGCGAGCTATGGCAAAATGTTAAGCGACCTTTTTTGTAGAGAATTAAGTTTCCTACTTTTTATCTTCTATGATATTTTTTGATCAGATGCGTAGTTCTCGAGATATATCAAGATATTTAAAAGTTCCGAAGCCGCACCAACATAATAGAGATACAGAAACACCGTGGCCCCTTTCGTTGAGATAACTCTGCACTAGTGCGAGCCGCAAATGCCACTTCCAGCTTAGCTGTGCAGAAGAAGAACAACAAGAAGAAGAAATATCTCGAAATATGTCCGTCAGGCCCCTTCCCTTGAGATAAATCTGCACATATCTCGGAAACGAAGCGAGCTATGGCAAAATGTTAAGAGACCTTTTTTGTAGAGAATTAAGTTTCCTACTTTTTATCTTCTATGATATTTTTTGATCAGATGCGTAGTTCTCGAGATATATCAAGATATTTAAAAGTTCCGAAGCCGCACCAACATAATAGAGATACAGAAACACCGTGGCCCCTTTCGTTGAGATAACTCTGCACTAGTGCGAGCCGCAAATGCCACTTCCAGCTTAGCTGTGCAGAAGAAGAACAACAAGAAGAAGAAATATCTCGAAATATGTCCGTCAGGCCCCTTCCCTTGAGATAAATCTGCACATATCTCGGAAACGAAGCGAGCTATGGCAAAATGTTAAGAGACCTTTTTTGTAGAGAATTAAGTTTCCTACTTTTTATGTTCTATGATATTTTTTGATCAGATGCGTAGTTCTCGAGATATATCAAGTTATTTAACAGTTCCGAAGCCGCACCAACATAATAGAGATACAGAAACACCGTGGCCCCTTTCTTTGAGATAACTCTGCACTATTGCGAGCTGCAAATGCCACTTCCAGCTTAGCTGTGCAGAGGAAGAACAACAAGAAGAAGAAATATCTCGAAATATGTCCGTCAGGCCAGTTCCTTTGAGCTGAATCTGCAAATATCTCGGAAACGAAGCGAGCTATGGCAAAATGTTAAGAGACGTTTTTTGTAGAGAATTATGTTTCCTACAATTTATGTTCTATGATATTTTTTGGTCAGAAGCGTAGTTTTCGAGATATATCGAGATATTTAAAAGTTCAGAAGCCGCACCAGCATAATAGGGATACAGAAACACCGTGGCCCCTTTCTTTGAGATAACTCTGCACTATTGCGAGCTGCAAATGCCACTTCCAGCTTAGCTGTGCAGAGGAAGAACAACAAGAAGAAGAAATATCTCGAAATATGTCCGTCAGGCCAGTTCCTTTGAGCTGAATCGGCAAATATCTCGGAAACGAAGCGAGCTATGGCAAAATGTTAAGAGACGTTTTTTGTAGAGAATTATGTTTCCTACAATTTATGTTCTATGATATTTTTTGATCAGAAGCGTAGTTTTCGAGATATATCGAGATATTTAAAAGTTCCGAAGCCGCACCAACATAATAGGGATACAGAAACACCGTGGCCCCTTTCTTTGAGATAACTCTGCACTAGTGCGAGCCGCAAATGCCACTTCCAGCTTAGCTGCGCAGAGGAAGAACAACAAGAAGAAGAAATATCTCGAAATATGTCCGTCAGGCCCCTTCCCTTGAGATAAATCTGCAAATATCTCGGAAACGAAGCGAGCTATGGCAAAATGTTAAGAGACCTTTTTTGTAGAGAATTAAGTTTCCTACTTTTTATCTTCTATGATATTTTTTGATCAGATGCGTAGTTCTCGAGATATATCAAGATATTTAAAACTTCCGAAGCCGCACCAACATAATAGAGATACAGAAACACCGTGGCCCCTCTCTTCGAGATAACTCTGCACTATTGCGGGCTGGAAATGCCACTTCCAGTTTAGCTGTGCAGAAGAAGAACAACAAGAAGAAGAAATATCTCGAAATATGTCCGTCAGGCCCCTTCCCTTGAGATATATCTGCAAATATCTCGGAAACGAAGCGAGCTATGACAAAATGTTAAGAGACCTTCTTTGTAGAGAATTATGTTTCCTACTTTGTATGTTCTATGATATTTTTTGATCAGAAGCGTAGTTTTCGAGATATATCGAGATATTTAGAAGTTCCGAAGCCGCACCAACATAATAGGGATACAGAAACACCGTGGCCCCTTTCTTTGAGATAACTCTGCACTAGTGCGAGCCGCAAATGCCACTTCCAGCTTAGCTGTGCAGAAGAAGAACAACAAGAAGAAGAAATATCTCGAAATATGTCCGTCAGGCCCCTTCCCTTGAGATAAATCTGCAAATATCTCGGAAACGAAGCGAGCTATGGCAAAATGCTAAGAGACCTTTTTTGTAGAGAATTAAGTTTCCTACTTTTTATCTTCTATGATATTTTTTGATCAGATGCGTAGTTCTCGAGATATATCAAGATATTTAAAAGTTCCGAAGCCGCACCAACATAATAGAGATACAGAAACACCGTGGCCCCTTTCGTTGAGATAACTCTGCACTAGTGCGAGCCGCAAATGCCACTTCCAGCTTAGCTGTGCAGAAGAAGAACAACAAGAAGAAGAAATATCTCGAAATATGTCCGTCAGGCCCCTTCCCTTGAGATAAATCTGCACATATCTCGGAAACGAAGCGAGCTATGGCAAAATGTTAAGAGACCTTTTTTGTAGAGAATTAAGTTTCCTACTTTTTATGTTCTATGATATTTTTTGATCAGATGCGTAGTTCTCGAGATATATCAAGTTATTTAAAAGTTCCGAAGCCGCACCAACATAATAGAGATACAGAAACACCGTGGCCCCTTTCTTTGAGATAACTCTGCACTATTGCGAGCTGCAAATGCCACTTCCAGCTTAGCTGTGCAGAGGAAGAACAACAAGAAGAAGAAATATCTCGAAATATGTCCGTCAGGCCAGTTCCTTTGAGCTGAATCTGCAAATATCTCGGAAACGAAGCGAGCTATGGCAAAATGTTAAGAGACGTTTTTTGTAGAGAATTATGTTTCCTACAATTTATGTTCTATGATATTTTTTGATCAGAAGCGTAGTTTTCGAGATATATCGAGATATTTAAAAGTTCCGAAGCCGCACCAACATAATAGGGATACAGAAACACCGTGGCCCCTTTCTTTGAGATAACTCTGCACTATTGCGAGCTGCAAATGCCACTTCCAGCTTAGCTGTGCAGAGGAAGAACAACAAGAAGAAGAAATATCTCGAAATATGTCCGTCAGGCCAGTTCCTTTGAGCTGAATCTGCAAATATCTCGGAAACGAAGCGAGCTATGGCAAAATGTTAAGAGACGTTTTTTGTAGAGAATTATGTTTCCTACAATTTATGTTCTATGATATTTTTTGATCAGAAGCGTAGTTTTCGAGATATATCGAGATATTTAAAAGTTCCGAAGCCGCACCAACATAATAGGGATACAGAAACACCGTGGCCCCTTTCTTTGAGATAACTCTGCACTAGTGCGAGCCGCAAATGCCACTTCCAGCTTAGCTGCGCAGAGGAAGAACAACAAGAAGAAGAAATATCTCGAAATATGTCCGTCAGGCCCCTTCCCTTGAGATAAATCTGCAAATATCTCGGAAACGAAGCGAGCTATGGCAAAATGTTAAGAGACCTTTTTTGTAGAGAATTAAGTTTCCTACTTTTTATCTTCTATGATATTTTTTGATCAGATGCGTAGTTCTCGAGATATATCAAGATATTTAAAACTTCCGAAGCCGCACCAACATAATAGAGATACAGAAACACCGTGGCCCCTCTCTTCGAGATAACTCTGCACTATTGCGGGCTGGAAATGCCACTTCCAGTTTAGCTGTGCAGAAGAAGAACAACAAGAAGAAGAAATATCTCGAAATATGTCCGTCAGGCCCCTTCCCTTGAGATATATCTGCAAATATCTCGGAAACGAAGCGAGCTATGACAAAATGTTAAGAGACCTTCTTTGTAGAGAATTATGTTTCCTACTTTGTATGTTCTATGATATTTTTTGATCAGAAGCGTAGTTTTCGAGATATATCGAGATATTTAGAAGTTCCGAAGCCGCACCAACATAATAGGGATACAGAAACACCGTGGCCCCTTTCTTTGAGATAACTCTGCACTAGTCCGAGCCGCAAATGCCACTTCCAGCTTAGCTGTGCAGAAGAAGAACAACAAGAAGAAGAAATATCTCGAAATATGTCCGTCAGGCCCCTTCCCTTGAGATAAATCTGCAAATATCTCGGAAACGAAGCGAGCTATGGCAAAATGTTAAGAGACCTTTTTTGTAGAGAATTAAGTTTCCTACTTTTTATCTTCTATGATATTTTTTGATCAGATGCGTAGTTCTCGAGATATATCAAGATATTTAAAAGTTCCGAAGCCGCACCAACATAATAGAGATACAGAAACACCGTGGCCCCTTTCGTTGAGATAACTCTGCACTAGTGCGAGCCGCAAATGCCACTTCCAGCTTAGCTGTGCAGAAGAAGAACAACAAGAAGAAGAAATATCTCGAAATATGTCCGTCAGGCCCCTTCCCTTGAGATAAATCTGCACATATCTCGGAAACGAAGCGAGCTATGGCAAAATGTTAAGAGACCTTTTTTGTAGAGAATTAAGTTTCCTACTTTTTATGTTCTATGATATTTTTTGATCAGATGCGTAGTTCTCGAGATATATCAAGTTATTTAAAAGTTCCGAAGCCGCACCAACATAATAGAGATACAGAAACACCGTGGCCCCTTTCTTTGAGATAACTCTGCACTATTGCGAGCTGCAAATGCCACTTCCAGCTTAGCTGTGCAGAGGAAGAACAACAAGAAGAAGAAATATCTCGAAATATGTCCGTCAGGCCAGTTCCTTTGAGCTGAATCTGCAAATATCTCGGAAACGAAGCGAGCTATGGCAAAATGTTAAGAGACGTTTTTTGTAGAGAATTATGTTTCCTACAATTTATGTTCTATGATATTTTTTGATCAGAAGCGTAGTTTTCGAGATATATCGAGATATTTAAAAGTTCCGAAGCCGCACCAACATAATAGGGATACAGAAACACCGTGGCCCCTTTCTTTGAGATAACTCTGCACTATTGCGAGCTGCAAATGCCACTTCCAGCTTAGCTGTGCAGAGGAAGAACAACAAGAAGAAGAAATATCTCGAAATATGTCCGTCAGGCCAGTTCCTTTGAGCTGAATCTGCAAATATCTCGGAAACGAAGCGAGCTATGGCAAAATGTTAAGAGACGTTTTTTGTAGAGAATTATGTTTCCTACAATTTATGTTCTATGATATTTTTTGATCAGAAGCGTAGTTTTCGAGATATATCGAGATATTTAAAAGTTCCGAAGACGCACCAACATAATAGAGATACAGAAACACCGTGGCCCCTTTCTTTGAGATAACTCTGCACTATTGCGAGCTGTAAATGCCACTTCCAGCTTAGCTGTGCAGAAGAAGAACAACAAGAAGAAGAAATATCTCGAAATATGTCCGTCAGGCCCCTTCCCTTGAGATATATCTGCAAATATCTCGGAAACGAAGCGAGCTATGGCAAAATGTTGAGAGACCTTTTTTGTAGAGAATTATGTTTCCTACAATTTATGTTCTATGATATTTTTTGATCAGAAGCGTAGTTTTCGAGATATATCGAGATATTTAAAAGTTCCGAAGCCGCACCAACATAATAGAGATACAGAAACACCGTGGCCCCTTTCGTTGAGATAACTCTGCACTATTGCGAGCTGCAAATGCCACTTCCAGCTTAGCTGTGCAGAAGAAGAACAACAAGAAGAAGAAATATCTCGAAATATGTCCGTCAGGCCAGTTCCTTTGAGCTGAATCGGCAAATATCTCGGAAACGAAGCGAGCTATGGCAAAATGTTAAGAGAAGTTTTTTGTAGAGAATTATGTTTCCTACAATTTATGTTCTATGATATTTTTTGATCAGAAGCGTAGTTTTCGAGATATATCGAGATATTTAAAAGTTCCGAAGCCGCACCAACATAATAGGGATACAGAAACACCGTGGCCGCTTTCTTTGAGATAACTCTGCACTAGTGCGAGCCGCAAATGCCACTTCCAGCTTAGCTGTGCAGAGGAAGAACAACAAGAAGAAGAAATATCTCGAAATATGTCCGTCAGGCCCCTTCCCTTGAGATAAATCTGCAAATATCTCGGAAACGAAGCGAGCTATGGCAAAATGTTAGGAGACCTTTTTTGTAGAGAATTAAGTTTCCTACTTTTTATCTTCTATGATATTTTTTGATCAGATGCGTAGTTCTCGAGATATATCAAGGTATTTAAAAGTTCCGAAGCCGCACCAACATAATAGAGATACAGAAACACCGTGGCCCCTCTCTTTGAGATAACTCTGCACTATTGCGAGCTGGAAGTGCCACTTCCAGTTTAGCTGTGCAGAAGAAGAACAACAAGAAGAAGAAATATCTCGAAATATGTCGGTCAGGCCCCTTCCCTTGAGATATATCTGCAAATATCTCGGAAACGAAGCGAGCTATGGCAAAATGTTAAGAGACCTTTTTTGTAGAGAATTAAGTTTCCTACTTTTTATGTTCTATGATATTTTTTGATCAGATGCGTAGTTCTCGAGATATATCAAGATATTTAAAAGTTTCGAAGCCGCACCAACATAATAGAGATACAGAAACACCGTGGCCCCTTTCTTTGAGATAACTCTGCACTATTGCGAGCTGCAAATGCCACTTCCAGCTTAGCTGTGCAGAGGAAGAACAACAAGAAGAAGAAATATCTCGAAATATGTCCGTCAGGCCAGTTCCTTTGAGCTGAATCGGCAAATATCTCGGAAACGAAGCGAGCTATGGCAAAATGTTAAGAGACGTTGTTTGTAGAGAATTATGTTTCCTACAATTTATGTTCTATGATATTTTTTGATCAGAAGCGTAGTTTTCGAGATATATCGAGATATTTAAAAGTTCCGAAGCCGCACCAACATAATAGGGATACAGAAACACCGTGGCCGCTTTCTTTGAGATAACTCTGCACTAGTGCGAGCCGCAAATGCCACTTCCAGCTTAGCTGTGCAGAAGAAGAACAACAAGAAGAAGAAATATCTCGAAATATGTCGGTCAGGCCCCTTCCCTTGAGATATATCTGCAAATATCTCGGAAACGAAGCGAGCTATGGCAAAATGTTAAGAGACCTTTTTTGTAGAGAATTAAGTTTCCTACTTTTTATGTTCTATGATATTTTTTGATCAGATGCGTAGTTCTCGAGATATATCAAGATATTTAAAAGTTTCGAAGCCGCACCAACATAATAGAGATACAGAAACACCGTGGCCCCTTTCTTTGAGATAACTCTGCACTATTGCGAGCTGCAAATGCCACTTCCAGCTTAGCTGTGCAGAGGAAGAACAACAAGAAGAAGAAATATCTCGAAATATGTCCGTCAGGCCAGTTCCTTTGAGCTGAATCGGCAAATATCTCGGAAACGAAGCGAGCTATGGCAAAATGTTAAGAGACGTTTTTTGTAGAGAATTATGTTTCCTACAATTTATGTTCTATGATATTTTTTGATCAGAAGCGTAGTTTTCGAGATATATCGAGATATTTAAAAGTTCCGAAGCCGCACCAACATAATAGGGATACAGAAACACCGTGGCCCCTTTCTTTGAGATAACTCTGCACTAGTGCGAGCCGCAAATGCCACTTCCAGCTTAGCTGCGCAGAGGAAGAACAACAAGAAGAAGAAATATCTCGAAATATGTCCGTCAGGCCCCTTCCCTTGAGATAAATCTGCAAATATCTCGGAAACGAAGCGAGCTATGGCAAAATCTTAAGAGACCTTTTTTGTAGAGAATTAAGTTTCCTACTTTTTATCTTCTATGATATTTTTTGATCAGATGCGTAGTTCTCGAGATATATCATGATATTTAAAACTTCCGAAGCCGCACCAACATAATAGAGATACAGAAACACCGTGGCCCCTCTCTTTGAGATAACTCTGCACTATTGCGGGCTGGAAATGCCACTTCCAGTTTAGCTGTGCAGAAGAAGAACAACAAGAAGAAGAAATATCTCGAAATATGTCCGTCAGGCCCCTTCCCTTGAGATATATCTGCAAATATCTCGGAAACGAAGCGAGCTATGACAAAATGTTAAGAGACCTTTTTTGTAGGGAATTATGTTTCCTACAATTTGTGTTCTATGATATTTTTTGATCAGAAGCGTAGTTTTCGAGATATATCGAGATATTTAAAAGTTCCGAAGCCGCACCAACATAATAGGGATACAGAAACACCGTGGCCCCTTTCTTTGAGATAACTCTGCACTAGTGCGAGCCGCAAATGCCACTTCCAGCTTAGCTGTGCAGAAGAAGAACAACAAGAAGAAGAAATATCTCGAAATATGTCCGTCAGGCCAGTTCCTTTGAGATAAATCTGCAAATATCTCGGAAACGAAGCGAGCTATGGCAAAATGTTAAGAGACCTTTTTTGTAGAGAATTAAGTTTCCTACTTTTTATCTTCTATGATATTTTTTGATCAGATGCGTAGTTCTCGAGATATATCAAGATATTTAAAACTTCCGAAGCCGCACCAACATAATAGAGATACAGAAACACCGTGGCCCCTCTCTTTGAGATAACTCTGCACTATTGCGGGCTGGAAATGCCACTTCCAGTTTAGCTGTGCAGAAGAAGAACAACAAGAAGAAGAAATATCTCGAAATATGTCCGTCAGGCCCCTTCCCTTGAGATATATCTGCAAATATCTCGGAAACGAAGCGAGCTATGACAAAATGTTAAGAGACCTTTTTTGTAGAGAATTATGTTTCCTACAATTTATGTTCTATGATATTTTTTGATCAGATGCGTAGTTCTCGAGATATATCAAGATATTTAAAAGTTTCGAAGCCGCACCAACATAATAGAGATACAGAAACACCGTGGCCCCTTTCTTTGAGATAACTCTGCACTATTGCGAGCTGCAAATGCCACTTCCAGCTTAGCTGTGCAGAGGAAGAACAACAAGAAGAAGAAATATCTCGAAATATGTCCGTCAGGCCAGTTCCTTTGAGCTGAATCGGCAAATATCTCGGAAACGAAGCGAGCTATGGCAAAATGTTAAGAGACGTTTTTTGTAGAGAATTATGTTTCCTACAATTTATGTTCTATGATATTTTTTGATCAGAAGCGTAGTTTTCGAGATATATCGAGATATTTAAAAGTTCCGAAGCCGCACCAACATAATAGGGATACAGAAACACCGTGGCCGCTTTCTTTGAGATAACTCTGCACTAGTGCGAGCCGCAAATGCCACTTCCAGCTTAGCTGTGCAGAAGAAGAACAACAAGAAGAAGAAATATCTCGAAATATGTCGGTCAGGCCCCTTCCCTTGAGATATATCTGCAAATATCTCGGAAACGAAGCGAGCTATGGCAAAATGTTAAGAGACCTTTTTTGTAGAGAATTAAGTTTCCTACTTTTTATGTTCTATGATATTTTTTGATCAGATGCGTAGTTCTCGAGATATATCAAGATATTTAAAAGTTTCGAAGCCGCACCAACATAATAGAGATACAGAAACACCGTGGCCCCTTTCTTTGAGATAACTCTGCACTATTGCGAGCTGCAAATGCCACTTCCAGCTTAGCTGTGCAGAGGAAGAACAACAAGAAGAAGAAATATCTCGAAATATGTCCGTCAGGCCAGTTCCTTTGAGCTGAATCGGCAAATATCTCGGAAACGAAGCGAGCTATGGCAAAATGTTAAGAGACGTTTTTTGTAGAGAATTATGTTTCCTACAATTTATGTTCTATGATATTTTTTGATCAGAAGCGTAGTTTTCGAGATATATCGAGATATTTAAAAGTTCCGAAGCCGCACCAACATAATAGGGATACAGAAACACCGTGGCCCCTTTCTTTGAGATAACTCTGCACTAGTGCGAGCCGCAAATGCCACTTCCAGCTTAGCTGCGCAGAGGAAGAACAACAAGAAGAAGAAATATCTCGAAATATGTCCGTCAGGCCCCTTCCCTTGAGATAAATCTGCAAATATCTCGGAAACGAAGCGAGCTATGGCAAAATCTTAAGAGACCTTTTTTGTAGAGAATTAAGTTTCCTACTTTTTATCTTCTATGATATTTTTTGATCAGATGCGTAGTTCTCGAGATATATCATGATATTTAAAACTTCCGAAGCCGCACCAACATAATAGAGATACAGAAACACCGTGGCCCCTCTCTTTGAGATAACTCTGCACTATTGCGGGCTGGAAATGCCACTTCCAGTTTAGCTGTGCAGAAGAAGAACAACAAGAAGAAGAAATATCTCGAAATATGTCCGTCAGGCCCCTTCCCTTGAGATATATCTGCAAATATCTCGGAAACGAAGCGAGCTATGACAAAATGTTAAGAGACCTTTTTTGTAGGGAATTATGTTTCCTACAATTTGTGTTCTATGATATTTTTTGATCAGAAGCGTAGTTTTCGAGATATATCGAGATATTTAAAAGTTCCGAAGCCGCACCAACATAATAGGGATACAGAAACACCGTGGCCCCTTTCTTTGAGATAACTCTGCACTAGTGCGAGCCGCAAATGCCACTTCCAGCTTAGCTGTGCAGAAGAAGAACAACAAGAAGAAGAAATATCTCGAAATATGTCCGTCAGGCCAGTTCCTTTGAGATAAATCTGCAAATATCTCGGAAACGAAGCGAGCTATGGCAAAATGTTAAGAGACCTTTTTTGTAGAGAATTAAGTTTCCTACTTTTTATCTTCTATGATATTTTTTGATCAGATGCGTAGTTCTCGAGATATATCAAGATATTTAAAACTTCCGAAGCCGCACCAACATAATAGAGATACAGAAACACCGTGGCCCCTCTCTTTGAGATAACTCTGCACTATTGCGGGCTGGAAATGCCACTTCCAGTTTAGCTGTGCAGAAGAAGAACAACAAGAAGAAGAAATATCTCGAAATATGTCCGTCAGGCCCCTTCCCTTGAGATATATCTGCAAATATCTCGGAAACGAAGCGAGCTATGACAAAATGTTAAGAGACCTTTTTTGTAGAGAATTATGTTTCCTACAATTTATGTTCTATGATATTTTTTGATCAGAAGCGTAGTTTTCGAGATATATCGAGATATTTAAAAGTTCCGAAGCCGCACCAACATAATAGGGATACAGAAACACCGTGGCCCCTTTCTTTGAGATAACTCTGCACTAGTGCGAGCCGCAAATGCCACTTCCAGCTTAGCTGTGCAGAAGAAGAACAACAAGAAGAAGAAATATCTCGAAATATGTCCGTCAGGCCAGTTCCTTTGAGATAAATCTGCAAATATCTCGGAAACGAAGCGAGCTATGGCAAAATGTTAAGAGACCTTTTTTGTAGAGAATTAAGTTTCCTACTTTTTATCTTCTATGATATTTTTTGATCAGATGCGTAGTTCTCGAGATATATCAAGATATTTAAAAGTTCCGAAGCCGCACCAACATAATAGAGATACAGAAACACCGTGGCCCCTTTCGTTGAGATAACTCTGCACTAGTGCGAGCCGCAAATGCCACTTCCAGCTTAGCTGTGCAGAAGAAGAACAACAAGAAGAAGAAATATCTCGAAATATGTCCGTCAGGCCCCTTCCCTTGAGATAAATCTGCACATATCTCGGAAACGAAGCGAGCTATGGCAAAATGTTAAGAGACCTTTTTTGTAGAGAATTAAGTTTCCTACAATTTATGTTCTATGATATTTTTTGATCAGAAGCGTAGTTTTCGAGATATATCGAGATATTTAAAAGTTCCGAAGACGCACCAACATAATAGGGATACAGAAACACCGTGGCCCCTTTCTTTGAGATAACTCTGCACTATTGCGAGCTGTAAATGCCACTTCCAGCTTAGCTGTGCAGAAGAAGAACAACAAGAAGAAGAAATATCTCGAAATATGTCCGTCAGGCCCCTTCCCTTGAGATATATCTGCAAATATCTCGGAAACGAAGCGAGCTATGGCAAAATGTTGAGAGACCTTTTTTGTAGAGAATTATGTTTCCTACAATTTATGTTCTATGATATTATTTGATCAGAAGCGTAGTTTTCGAGATATATCAAGATATTTAAAAGTTCCGAAGCCGCACCAACATAATAGGGATACAGAAACACCGTGGCCCCTCTCTTTGAGATAACTCTGCATGATTGCGAGCTGGAAATGCCACATCCAGTTTAGCTGTGCAGAAGAAGAACAACAAGAAGAAGAAATATCTCGAAATATGTCCGTCAGGACCCTTCCCTTGAGATAAATCTGCAAATATCTCGGAAACGAAGCGAGCTATTGCAAAACGTTAAGAGACCTTTTTTGTAGAGAATTAAGTTTCCTACTTTTTATGTTCTATGATATTTTTTGATCAGATGCGTAGTTCTCGAGATATATCAAGATATTTAAAAGTTCCGAAGCCGCACCAACATAATAGAGATACAGAAACACCGTGGCCCCTTTCTTTGAGATAACTCTGCACTATTGCGCGCAGCAAATGCCACTTCCAGCTTAGCTGTGCAGAAGAAGAACAACAAGAAGAAGAAATATCTCGAAATATGTCCGTCAGGCCCCTTCCCTTGAGATAAATCTGCAAATATCTCGGAAACGAAGCGAGCTATGGCAAAATGTTAAGAGACCTTTTTTGTAGAGAATTAAGTTTCCTACTTTTTATGTTCTATGATATTTTTCGATCAGAGGCGTAGTTCTCGAGATATATCAAGATATTTAAAAGTTCCGAAGCCGCACCAACATAATAGGGATACAGAAACACCGTGGCCCCTCTCTTTGAGATAACTCTGCATGATTGCGAGCTGGAAATGCCACATCCAGTTTAGCTGTGCAGAAGAAGAACAACAAGAAGAAGAAATATCTCGAAATATGTCCGTCAGGACCCTTCCCTTGAGATAAATCTGCAAATATCTCGGAAACGAAGCGAGCTATTGCAAAACGTTAAGAGACCTTTTTTGTAGAGAATTAAGTTTCCTACTTTTTATGTTCTATGATATTTTTTGATCAGATGCGTAGTTCTCGAGATATATCAAGATATTTAAAAGTTCCGAAGCCGCACCAACATAATAGAGATACAGAAACACCGTGGCCCCTTTCTTTGCGATAACTCTGCACTATTGCGAGCTGCAAATGCCACTTCCAGCTTAGCTGTGCAGAAGAAGAACAACAAGAAGAAGAAATATCTCGAAATATGTCCGTCAGGCCCCTTCCCTTGAGATAAATCTGCAAATATCTCGGAAACGAAGCGAGCTATGGCAAAATGTTAAGAGACCTTTTTTGTAGAGAATTAAGTTTCCTACTTTTCATGTTCTATGATATTTTTTGATCAGATGCGTAGTTCTCGAGATATATCAAGATATTTAAAACCTCCGAAGCTGCACCAACATAATAGAGGTACAGAAACACCGTGGCCCCTTTCTTTCAGATAACTCTGCACTATTGCGAGCTGCAAATGCCACTTCCAGCTTAGCTGTGCAGAAGAAGAACAACAAGAATAAGAAATATTTCGAAATATGTCCGTCAGGCCCCTTCCCTTGAGATAAATCTGCAAATATCTCGGAAACGAAGCGAGCTACGGCAAAATGTTAAGAGACCTTTTTTGTAGAGAATTAGGTTTCCTACTTTTTATGTTCTATGATATTTTTTGATCAGATGCGTAGTTCTCGACATATATCAAGATATTTAAAAGTTCCGAAGCCGCACCAACATAATAGAGATACAGAAACACCGTGGCCCCTTTCTTTGAGATAACTCTGCACTATTGCGAGCTGCCAATGCCACTTCCAGCTTAGCTGTGCAGAAGAAGAACAACAAGAAGAAGAAATATCTGGAAATATGTCCGTCAGGCCCCTTCCCTTGAGATAAATCTGCAAATATCTCGGAAACGAAGCGAGCTACGGCAAAATGTTAAGAGACCTTTTTTGTAGAAAATTGGGATTCCTACTTTTTATGTTCTATGATATTTTTTGAACAGATGCGTAGTTCTCGAGATATATCAAGATATTTAAAAGTTCCGAAGCCGCACCAACATAATAGAGATACAGAAACACCGTGGCCCCTTTCTTTGAGATAACTCTGCACTATTGCGCGCTGCAAATGCCACTTCCAGCTTAGCTGTGCAGAAGAAGAACAACAAGAAGAAGAAATATCCCGAAATATGTCCGTCAGGCCCCTTCCCTTGAGATAAATCTGCAAATATCTCGGAAACGAAGCGAGCTATGGCAAAATGTTAAGAGACCTTTTTTGTAGAGAATTAGGTTTCCTACTTTTTATGTTCTATGATATTTTTTGATCAGATGCGTAGTTCTCGAGGTATATCAAGATATTTAAAAGCTCCGAAGCTGCACCAACATAATAGAGGTACAGAAACACCGTGGCCCCTTTCTTTGAGATAACTCTGCACTATTGCGAGCTGCAAATGCCACTTCCAGCTTAGCTGTGCAGACGAAGAACAACAAGACGAAGAAATATCTCGAAATATGTCCGTCAGGCCCCTTCCCTTGAGATAAATCTGCAAATATCTCGGAAACGAAGCGAGCTATGGCAAAATGTTAAGAGACCTTTTTTGTAGAGAATTATGTTTCCTACAATTTACGTTCTCTGATATTTTTTGATCAGAAGCGTAGTTTTCGAGATATATCGAGATATTTAAAAGTTCCGAAGCCGCACCAACATAATAGAGATACAGAAACACCGTGGCCCCTTTCTTTGAGATAACTCTGCACTATTGCGACCTGCAAATGGCACTTCCAGCTTAGCTGTGCAGAAGAGGAACAACAAGAAGAAGAAATATCTCGGATTATGTCCGTCACGCCCCTTCCCTTGAGCTAACTCTGCAAATATCTCGGAAACGAAGCGAGCTATGGCAAAATCTTAAGAGACCTTTTTTGTAGAGAATTAAGTTTCCTACTTTTTATCTTCTATGATATTTTTTGATCAGATGCGTAGTTCTCGAGATATATCATGATATTTAAAACTTCCGAAGCCGCACCAACATAATAGAGATACAGAAACACCGTGGCCCCTCTCTTTGAGATAACTCTGCACTATTGCGGGCTGGAAATGCCACTTCCAGTTTAGCTGTGCAGAAGAAGAACAACAAGAAGAAGAAATATCTCGAAATATGTCCGTCAGGCCCCTTCCCTTGAGATATATCTGCAAATATCTCGGAAACGAAGCGAGCTATGACAAAATGTTAAGAGACCTTTTTTGTAGGGAATTATGTTTCCTACAATTTGTGTTCTATGATATTTTTTGATCAGAAGCGTAGTTTTCGAGATATATCGAGATATTTAAAAGTTCCGAAGCCGCACCAACATAATAGGGATACAGAAACACCGTGGCCCCTTTCTTTGAGATAACTCTGCACTAGTGCGAGCCGCAAATGCCACTTCCAGCTTAGCTGTGCAGAAGAAGAACAACAAGAAGAAGAAATATCTCGAAATATGTCCGTCAGGCCAGTTCCTTTGAGATAAATCTGCAAATATCTCGGAAACGAAGCGAGCTATGGCAAAATGTTAAGAGACCTTTTTTGTAGAGAATTAAGTTTCCTACTTTTTATCTTCTATGATATTTTTTGATCAGATGCGTAGTTCTCGAGATATATCAAGATATTTAAAACTTCCGAAGCCGCACCAACATAATAGAGATACAGAAACACCGTGGCCCCTCTCTTTGAGATAACTCTGCACTATTGCGGGCTGGAAATGCCACTTCCAGTTTAGCTGTGCAGAAGAAGAACAACAAGAAGAAGAAATATCTCGAAATATGTCCGTCAGGCCCCTTCCCTTGAGATATATCTGCAAATATCTCGGAAACGAAGCGAGCTATGACAAAATGTTAAGAGACCTTTTTTGTAGAGAATTATGTTTCCTACAATTTATGTTCTATGATATTTTTTGATCAGAAGCGTAGTTTTCGAGATATATCGAGATATTTAAAAGTTCCGAAGCCGCACCAACATAATAGGGATACAGAAACACCGTGGCCCCTTTCTTTGAGATAACTCTGCACTAGTGCGAGCCGCAAATGCCACTTCCAGCTTAGCTGTGCAGAAGAAGAACAACAAGAAGAAGAAATATCTCGAAATATGTCCGTCAGGCCAGTTCCTTTGAGATAAATCTGCAAATATCTCGGAAACGAAGCGAGCTATGGCAAAATGTTAAGAGACCTTTTTTGTAGAGAATTAAGTTTCCTACTTTTTATCTTCTATGATATTTTTTGATCAGATGCGTAGTTCTCGAGATATATCAAGATATTTAAAAGTTCCGAAGCCGCACCAACATAATAGAGATACAGAAACACCGTGGCCCCTTTCGTTGAGATAACTCTGCACTAGTGCGAGCCGCAAATGCCACTTCCAGCTTAGCTGTGCAGAAGAAGAACAACAAGAAGAAGAAATATCTCGAAATATGTCCGTCAGGCCCCTTCCCTTGAGATAAATCTGCACATATCTCGGAAACGAAGCGAGCTATGGCAAAATGTTAAGAGACCTTTTTTGTAGAGAATTAAGTTTCCTACAATTTATGTTCTATGATATTTTTTGATCAGAAGCGTAGTTTTCGAGATATATCGAGATATTTAAAAGTTCCGAAGACGCACCAACATAATAGGGATACAGAAACACCGTGGCCCCTTTCTTTGAGATAACTCTGCACTATTGCGAGCTGTAAATGCCACTTCCAGCTTAGCTGTGCAGAAGAAGAACAACAAGAAGAAGAAATATCTCGAAATATGTCCGTCAGGCCCCTTCCCTTGAGATATATCTGCAAATATCTCGGAAACGAAGCGAGCTATGGCAAAATGTTGAGAGACCTTTTTTGTAGAGAATTATGTTTCCTACAATTTATGTTCTATGATATTATTTGATCAGAAGCGTAGTTTTCGAGATATATCAAGATATTTAAAAGTTCCGAAGCCGCACCAACATAATAGGGATACAGAAACACCGTGGCCCCTCTCTTTGAGATAACTCTGCATGATTGCGAGCTGGAAATGCCACATCCAGTTTAGCTGTGCAGAAGAAGAACAACAAGAAGAAGAAATATCTCGAAATATGTCCGTCAGGACCCTTCCCTTGAGATAAATCTGCAAATATCTCGGAAACGAAGCGAGCTATTGCAAAACGTTAAGAGACCTTTTTTGTAGAGAATTAAGTTTCCTACTTTTTATGTTCTATGATATTTTTTGATCAGATGCGTAGTTCTCGAGATATATCAAGATATTTAAAAGTTCCGAAGCCGCACCAACATAATAGAGATACAGAAACACCGTGGCCCCTTTCTTTGAGATAACTCTGCACTATTGCGCGCAGCAAATGCCACTTCCAGCTTAGCTGTGCAGAAGAAGAACAACAAGAAGAAGAAATATCTCGAAATATGTCCGTCAGGCCCCTTCCCTTGAGATAAATCTGCAAATATCTCGGAAACGAAGCGAGCTATGGCAAAATGTTAAGAGACCTTTTTTGTAGAGAATTAAGTTTCCTACTTTTTATCTTCTATGATATTTTTTGATCAGATGCGTAGTTCTCGAGATATATCAAGATATTTAAAACTTCCGAAGCCGCACCAACATAATAGAGATACAGAAACACCGTGGCCCCTCTCTTTGAGATAACTCTGCACTATTGCGGGCTGGAAATGCCACTTCCAGTTTAGCTGTGCAGAAGAAGAACAACAAGAAGAAGAAATATCTCGAAATATGTCCGTCAGGCCCCTTCCCTTGAGATATATCTGCAAATATCTCGGAAACGAAGCGAGCTATGACAAAATGTTAAGAGACCTTTTTTGTAGAGAATTATGTTTCCTACAATTTATGTTCTATGATATTTTTTGATCAGAAGCGTAGTTTTCGAGATATATCGAGATATTTAAAAGTTCCGAAGCCGCACCAACATAATAGGGATACAGAAACACCGTGGCCCCTTTCTTTGAGATAACTCTGCACTAGTGCGAGCCGCAAATGCCACTTCCAGCTTAGCTGTGCAGAAGAAGAACAACAAGAAGAAGAAATATCTCGAAATATGTCCGTCAGGCCAGTTCCTTTGAGATAAATCTGCAAATATCTCGGAAACGAAGCGAGCTATGGCAAAATGTTAAGAGACCTTTTTTGTAGAGAATTAAGTTTCCTACTTTTTATCTTCTATGATATTTTTTGATCAGATGCGTAGTTCTCGAGATATATCAAGATATTTAAAAGTTCCGAAGCCGCACCAACATAATAGAGATACAGAAACACCGTGGCCCCTTTCGTTGAGATAACTCTGCACTAGTGCGAGCCGCAAATGCCACTTCCAGCTTAGCTGTGCAGAAGAAGAACAACAAGAAGAAGAAATATCTCGAAATATGTCCGTCAGGCCCCTTCCCTTGAGATAAATCTGCACATATCTCGGAAACGAAGCGAGCTATGGCAAAATGTTAAGAGACCTTTTTTGTAGAGAATTAAGTTTCCTACAATTTATGTTCTATGATATTTTTTGATCAGAAGCGTAGTTTTCGAGATATATCGAGATATTTAAAAGTTCCGAAGACGCACCAACATAATAGGGATACAGAAACACCGTGGCCCCTTTCTTTGAGATAACTCTGCACTATTGCGAGCTGTAAATGCCACTTCCAGCTTAGCTGTGCAGAAGAAGAACAACAAGAAGAAGAAATATCTCGAAATATGTCCGTCAGGCCCCTTCCCTTGAGATATATCTGCAAATATCTCGGAAACGAAGCGAGCTATGGCAAAATGTTGAGAGACCTTTTTTGTAGAGAATTATGTTTCCTACAATTTATGTTCTATGATATTATTTGATCAGAAGCGTAGTTTTCGAGATATATCAAGATATTTAAAAGTTCCGAAGCCGCACCAACATAATAGGGATACAGAAACACCGTGGCCCCTCTCTTTGAGATAACTCTGCATGATTGCGAGCTGGAAATGCCACATCCAGTTTAGCTGTGCAGAAGAAGAACAACAAGAAGAAGAAATATCTCGAAATATGTCCGTCAGGACCCTTCCCTTGAGATAAATCTGCAAATATCTCGGAAACGAAGCGAGCTATTGCAAAACGTTAAGAGACCTTTTTTGTAGAGAATTAAGTTTCCTACTTTTTATGTTCTATGATATTTTTTGATCAGATGCGTAGTTCTCGAGATATATCAAGATATTTAAAAGTTCCGAAGCCGCACCAACATAATAGAGATACAGAAACACCGTGGCCCCTTTCTTTGAGATAACTCTGCACTATTGCGCGCAGCAAATGCCACTTCCAGCTTAGCTGTGCAGAAGAAGAACAACAAGAAGAAGAAATATCTCGAAATATGTCCGTCAGGCCCCTTCCCTTGAGATAAATCTGCAAATATCTCGGAAACGAAGCGAGCTATGGCAAAATGTTAAGAGACCTTTTTTGTAGAGAATTAAGTTTCCTACTTTTTATGTTCTATGATATTTTTCGATCAGAGGCGTAGTTCTCGAGATATATCAAGATATTTAAAAGTTCCGAAGCCGCACCAACATAATAGGGATACAGAAACACCGTGGCCCCTCTCTTTGAGATAACTCTGCATGATTGCGAGCTGGAAATGCCACATCCAGTTTAGCTGTGCAGAAGAAGAACAACAAGAAGAAGAAATATCTCGAAATATGTCCGTCAGGACCCTTCCCTTGAGATAAATCTGCAAATATCTCGGAAACGAAGCGAGCTATTGCAAAACGTTAAGAGACCTTTTTTGTAGAGAATTAAGTTTCCTACTTTTTATGTTCTATGATATTTTTTGATCAGATGCGTAGTTCTCGAGATATATCAAGATATTTAAAAGTTCCGAAGCCGCACCAACATAATAGAGATACAGAAACACCGTGGCCCCTTTCTTTGCGATAACTCTGCACTATTGCGAGCTGCAAATGCCACTTCCAGCTTAGCTGTGCAGAAGAAGAACAACAAGAAGAAGAAATATCTCGAAATATGTCCGTCAGGCCCCTTCCCTTGAGATAAATCTGCAAATATCTCGGAAACGAAGCGAGCTATGGCAAAATGTTAAGAGACCTTTTTTGTAGAGAATTAAGTTTCCTACTTTTCATGTTCTATGATATTTTTTGATCAGATGCGTAGTTCTCGAGATATATCAAGATATTTAAAACCTCCGAAGCTGCACCAACATAATAGAGGTACAGAAACACCGTGGCCCCTTTCTTTCAGATAACTCTGCACTATTGCGAGCTGCAAATGCCACTTCCAGCTTAGCTGTGCAGAAGAAGAACAACAAGAATAAGAAATATTTCGAAATATGTCCGTCAGGCCCCTTCCCTTGAGATAAATCTGCAAATATCTCGGAAACGAAGCGAGCTACGGCAAAATGTTAAGAGACCTTTTTTGTAGAGAATTAGGTTTCCTACTTTTTATGTTCTATGATATTTTTTGATCAGATGCGTAGTTCTCGACATATATCAAGATATTTAAAAGTTCCGAAGCCGCACCAACATAATAGAGATACAGAAACACCGTGGCCCCTTTCTTTGAGATAACTCTGCACTATTGCGAGCTGCCAATGCCACTTCCAGCTTAGCTGTGCAGAAGAAGAACAACAAGAAGAAGAAATATCTGGAAATATGTCCGTCAGGCCCCTTCCCTTGAGATAAATCTGCAAATATCTCGGAAACGAAGCGAGCTACGGCAAAATGTTAAGAGACCTTTTTTGTAGAAAATTGGGATTCCTACTTTTTATGTTCTATGATATTTTTTGAACAGATGCGTAGTTCTCGAGATATATCAAGATATTTAAAAGTTCCGAAGCCGCACCAACATAATAGAGATACAGAAACACCGTGGCCCCTTTCTTTGAGATAACTCTGCACTATTGCGCGCTGCAAATGCCACTTCCAGCTTAGCTGTGCAGAAGAAGAACAACAAGAAGAAGAAATATCCCGAAATATGTCCGTCAGGCCCCTTCCCTTGAGATAAATCTGCAAATATCTCGGAAACGAAGCGAGCTATGGCAAAATGTTAAGAGACCTTTTTTGTAGAGAATTAGGTTTCCTACAATTTACGTTCTCTGATATTTTTTGATCAGAAGCGTAGTTTTCGAGATATATCGAGATATTTAAAAGTTCCGAAGCCGCACCAACATAATAGAGATACAGAAACACCGTGGCCCCTTTCTTTGAGATAACTCTGCACTATTGCGACCTGCAAATGGCACTTCCAGCTTAGCTGTGCAGAAGAGGAACAACAAGAAGAAGAAATATCTCGGATTATGTCCGTCACGCCCCTTCCCTTGAGCTAACTCTGCAAATATCTCGGAAACGATGCCAGCTATGGGAAAATGTTAAGAGACCTTTTTTGTAGAGAATTAAGTTTCCTACTTTTTATGTTCTATGATATTTTTTGATCAGATGCGTAGTTCTCGAGATATATCAAGATATTTAAAAGTTCCGAAGCCGCACCAACATAATAGAGATACAGAAACACCGTGGCCCCTTTCTTTGAGATAACTCTGCACTATTGCGAGCTGTAAATGCCACTTCCAGCTTAGCTGTGCAGAAGAAGAACAACAAGAAGAAGAAATATCTCGATATATGTCCGTCAGGCCCCTTCCCTTGAGATATATCTGCAAATATCTCGGAAACGAAGTGAGCTATGGCAAAATGTTAAGAGACCTTTTTTGTAGAGAATTATGTTTCCTACAATTTATGTTCTATGATATTTTTTGATCAGAAGCGTAGTTTTCGAGATATATCGAAGATATTTAAAAGTTCCGAAGCCGCACCAACATAATAGAGATACAGAAACACCGTGGCCCCTTTCTTTGAGATAACTCTGCACTAGTGCGAGCCGCAAATGCCACTTCCAGCTTAGCTGTGCAGAAGAAGAACAACAAGAAGAAGAAGTATCTCGAAATATGTCCGTCAGGCCCGTTCCTTTGAGCTGAATCTGCAAATATCTCGGAAACGAAGCGAGCTATGGCAAAATGTTAAGAGACGTTTTTTGTAGAGAATTATGTTTCCTACAACTTATGTTCTATGATATTTTTTGATCAGAAGCGTAGTTTTCGAGATATATCGAGATATTTAAAAGTTCCGAAGCCGCACCAACATAATAGAGATACAGAAACACCGTGGCCCCTTTCTTTGAGATAACTCTGCACTAGTGCGAGCCGCAAATGCCACTTCCAGCTTAGCTGTGCAGAAGAAGAACAACAAGAAGAAGAAATATCCCGAAATATGTCCGTCAGGCCCCTTCCCTTGAGATAAATCTGCATATATCTCGGAAACGAAGCGAGCTATGGCAAAATGTTAAGAGACCTTTTTGGTAGAGAATGAAGTTTCCTACTTTTTATGTTCTATGATATTTTTTGATCAGATGCGTAGTTCTCGAGATATATCAAGATATTTAAAAGTTCCGAAGCCGCACCAACATAATAGAGATACAGAAACACCGTGGCCCCTTTCTTTGAGATAACTCTGCACTATTGCGAGCTGTAAATGCCACTTCCAGCTTAGCTGTGCAGAAGAAGAACAACAAGAAGAAGAAATATCTCGATATATGTCCGTCAGGCCCCTTCCCTTGAGATATATCTGCAAATATCTCGGAAACGAAGTGAGCTATGGCAAAATGTTAAGAGACCTTTTTTGTAGAGAATTATGTTTCCTACAATTTATGTTCTATGATATTTTTTGATCAGAAGCGTAGTTTTCGAGATATATCGAAGATATTTAAAAGTTCCGAAGCCGCACCAACATAATAGAGATACAGAAACACCGTGGCCCCTTTCTTTGAGATAACTCTGCACTAGTGCGAGCCGCAAATGCCACTTCCAGCTTAGCTGTGCAGAAGAAGAACAACAAGAAGAAGAAGTATCTCGAAATATGTCCGTCAGGCCCGTTCCTTTGAGCTGAATCTGCAAATATCTCGGAAACGAAGCGAGCTATGGCAAAATGTTAAGAGACGTTTTTTGTAGAGAATTATGTTTCCTACAACTTATGTTCTATGATATTTTTTGATCAGAAGCGTAGTTTTCGAGATATATCGAGATATTTAAAAGTTCCGAAGCCGCACCAACATAATAGAGATACAGAAACACCGTGGCCCCTTTCTTTGAGATAACTCTGCACTAGTGCGAGCCGCAAATGCCACTTCCAGCTTAGCTGTGCAGAAGAAGAACAACAAGAAGAAGAAATATCCCGAAATATGTCCGTCAGGCCCCTTCCCTTGGGATAAATCTGCATATATCTCGGAAACGAAGCGAGCTATGGCAAAATGTTAAGAGACCTTTTTGGTAGAGAATGAAGTTTCCTACTTTTTATGTTCTATGATATTTTTTGATCAGATGCGTAGTTCTCGAGATATATCAAGATATTTAAAAGTTCCGAAGCCGCACCAACATAATAGAGATACAGAAACACCGTGGCCCCTTTCTTTGAGATGACTCTGCACTATTGCGAGCTGCAAATGCCACTTCCAGCTTAGCTGTGCAGACGAAGACCAACAAGAAGAAGAAATATCTCGAAATATGTCCGTCAGGCCCCTTCCCTTGAGATAAATCTGCAAATATCTCGGAAACGAAGCGAGCTATGGCAAAATGTTAAGAGACCTTTTTTGTAGAGAATAATGTTTCCTACAATTTACGTTCTATGATATTTTTTGATCAGAAGCGTAGTTCTCGAGATATATCAAGATATTTAAAAGTTCCGAAGACGCACCAACATAATAGAGATACAGAAACACCGTGGCCCCTTTCTTTGAGATAACTCTGCACCATTGCGAGCTGCAAATGCCACTTCCAGCTTAGCTGTGCAGAAGAAGAACAACAAGAAGAAGAAATATCTCGAAAAATGTCCGTCAGGCCCCTTCCCTTGAGATAAATCTGCAAATATCTCGGAAACGAAGCTAGCTATGGCAAAATGTTAAGTGACCTTATTTGTAGAGAATTAAGTTTCCTACTTTTTATGTTCTATGATATTTTTTGAGCAGATGCGTAGTTCTCGAGATATATCAAGATATTTAAAAGCTCCGAAGCTGCACCAACATAATAGAGGTACAGAAACACCGTGGCCCCTTTCTTTGAGATAACTCTGCACTATTGCGAGCTGCAAATGCCACTTCCAGCTTAGCTGTGCAGAAGAAGAACAACAAGAAGAAGAAATATCTCGAAATATGTCCGTCAGGACCCTTCCCTTGAGATAAATCTGCAAATATCTCGGAAACGAAGCGAGCTATGGCAAAATGTTGAGAGACGTTTTTTGTAGAGAATTATGTTTCCTACAATTTATGTTCTATGATATTTTTTGATCAGAAGCGTAGTTTTCGAGATATATCGAGATATTTAAAAGTTCCGAAGCCGCACCAACATAATAGAGATACAGAAACACCGTGGCCCCTTTCTTTGAGATAACTCTGCACGATTGCGAGCTGGAAATGCCACTTCCAGTTTAGCTGTGCAGAAGAAGAACAACAAGAAGAAGAAATATCTCAAAATATGTCCATCAGGACCCTTCCCTTGAGATAAATCTGCAAATATCTCGGAAACGAAGCGAGCTATGGCAAAATGTTAAGAGACCTTTTTTGTAGAGAATTAAGTTTCCTACTTTTTATGTTCGATGATATTTTTTGATCAGATGCGTAGTTCTCGAGATATATCAAGATATTTAAAAGTTCCGAAGCTGCACCAACATAATAGAGGTACAGAAACACCGTGGCCTCTTTCTTTGAGATAACTCTGCACTATTGCGAGCTGCAAATGCCACTTCCAGCTTAGCTGTGCAGAAGAAGACCAACAAGAAGAAGAAATATCTCGAAATATGTCCGTCAGGCCCCTTCCCTTGAGATAAATCTGCAAATATCTCGGAAACGAAGCGAGCTATGGCAAAATGTTAAGAGACCTTATTTGTAGAGAATTAAGTTTCCTACTTTTTATGTTCTATGATATTATTTGATCAGATGCGTAGTTCTCGAGATATATCAAGATATTTAAAAGTTCCGAAGCCGCACCAACATAATAGAGATACAGAAACACCGTGGCCCCTTTCTTTCAGATAACTCTGCACTATTGCGAGCTGGAAATGCCACTTCCTGTTTAGCTGTGCAGAAGAAGAACAACAAGAAGAAGAAATATCCCGAAATATGTCCGTCAGGCCCCTTCCCTTGAGATAAATCTCCATATATCTCGGAAACGAAGCGAGCTATGGCAAAATGTTAAGAGACCTTTTTGGTAGAGAATGAAGTTTCCTACTTTTTATGTTCTATGATATTTTTTGATCAGATGCGTAGTTCTCGAGATATATCAAGATATTTAAAAGTTCCGAAGCCGCACCAACATAATAGAGATACAGAAACACCGTGGCCCCTTTCTTTGAGATGACTCTGCACTATTGCGAGCTGCAAATGCCACTTCCAGCTTAGCTGTGCAGACGAAGACCAACAAGAAGAAGAAATATCTCGAAATATGTCCGTCAGGCCCCTTCCCTTGAGATAAATCTGCAAATATCTCGGAAACGAAGCGAGCTATGGCAAAATGTTAAGGGACCTTATTTGTAGAGAATTAAGTTTCCTACTTTTTATGTTCTATGATATTATTTGATCAGATGCGTAGTTCTCGAGATATATCAAGATATTTAAAAGTTCCGAAGCCGCACCAACATAATAGAGATACAGAAACACCGTGGCCCCTTTCTTTCAGATAACTCTGCACTATTGCGAGCTGGAAATGCCACTTCCAGTTTAGCTGTGCAGAAGAAGAACAACAAGAAGAAGAAATATCCCGAAATATGTCCGTCAGGCCCCTTCCCTTGAGATAAATCTGCATATATCTCGGAAACGAAGCGAGCTATGGCAAAATGTTAAGAGACCTTTTTGGTAGAGAATGAAGTTTCCTACTTTTTACGTTCTATGATATTTTTTGATCAGATGCGTAGTTCTCGAGATGTATCAAGATATTTAAAAGTTCCGAAGCCGCACCAACATAATAGAGATACAGAAACACCGTGGCCCCTTTCTTTGAGATAACTCTGCACTATTGCGACCTGCAAATGCCACTTCCAGCTTAGCTGTGCAGAAGAAGAACAACAAGAATAAGAAATATTTCGAAATATGTCCGTCAGGCCCCTTCCCTTGAGATAAATCTGCAAATATCTCGGAAACGAAGCGAGCTACGGCAAAATGTTAAGAGACCTTTTTTGTAGAGAATTAGGTTTCCTACTTTTTATGTTCTATGATATTTTTTGATCAGATGCGTAGTTCTCGACATATATCAAGATATTTAAAAGTTCCGAAGCCGCACCAACATAATAGAGATACAGAAACACCGTGGCCCCTTTCTTTGAGATAACTCTGCACTATTGCGAGCTGCCAATGCCACTTCCAGCTTAGCTGTGCAGAAGAAGAACAACAAGAAGAAGAAATATCTGGAAATATGTCCGTCAGGCCCCTTCCCTTGAGATAAATCTGCAAATATCTCGGAAACGAAGCGAGCCATGGCAAAATGTTAAGAGACCTTTTTTGTAGAGAATTAGGTTTCCTACTTTTTGTGTTCTATGATATTTTTTGATCAGATGCGTAGTTCTCGAGGTATATCAAGATATTTAAAAGCTCCGAAGCTGCACCAACATAATAGAGGTACAGAAACACCGTGGCCCCTTTCTTTGAGATAACTCTGCACTATTGCGAGCTGCAAATGCCACTTCCAGCTTAGCTGTGCAGACGAAGAACAACAAGACGAAGAAATATATCGAAATATGTCCGTCAGGCCCCTTCCCTTGAGATAAATCTGCAAATATCTCGGAAACGAAGCGAGCTATGGCAAAATGTTAAGAGACCTTTTTTGTAGAGAATTATGTTTCCTACAATTTACGTTCTCTGATATTTTTTGATCAGAAGCGTAGTTTTCGAGATATATCGAGATATTTAAAAGTTCCGAAGCCGCACCAACATAATAGAGATACAGAAACACCGTGGCCCCTTTCTTTGAGATAACTCTGCACTATTGCGACCTGCAAATGGCACTTCCAGCTTAGCTGTGCAGAAGAGGAACAACAAGAAGAAGAAATATCTCGGATTATGTCCGTCACGCCCCTTCCCTTGAGCTAACTCTGCAAATATCTCGGAAACGATGCCAGCTATGGGAAAATGTTAAGAGACCTTTTTTGTAGAGAATTAAGTTTCCTACTTTTTACGTTCTATGATATTTTTCGATCAGAGGCGTAGTTCTCGAGATATATCAAGATATTTAAAAGTTCCGAAGCCGCACCAACATAATAGAGATACAGAAACACCGTGGCCCCTTTCTTTGAGATAACTCTGCACGATTGCGAGCTGGAAATGCCACTTCCAGTTTAGCTGTGCAGAAGAAGAACAACAAGAAGAAGAAATATCTCGAAATATGTCCATCAGGACCCTTCCCTTGAGATAAATCTGCAAATATCTCGGAAACGAAGCGAGCTATGGCAAAATGTTGGGAGACCTTTTTTGTAGAGAATTATGTTTCCTAGAATTTATGTTCTATGATATTTTTTGATCAGAAGCGTAGTTTTCGAGATATATCGAGATATTTAAAAGTTCCGAAGCCGCACCAACATAATAGAGATACAGAAACACCGTGGCCCCTTTCTTTGGGATAACTCTGCACTATTGCGAGCTGGAAATGCCACTTCCAGTTTAGCTGTGCAGAAGAAGAACAACAAGAAGAAGAAATATCTCGAAATATGTCCGTCAGGCCCCTTCCCTTGAGATAAATCTGCAAATATCTCGGAAACGAAGCGAGCTATGGCAAAATGTTAAGAGACCTTTTTTGTAGAGAATTAAGTTTCCTACTTTTTATGTTCTATGATATTTTTTGATCAGATGCGTTGTTCTCGAGATATATCAAGATATTTAAAAGCTCCGAAGCTGCACCAACATAATAGAGGTACAGAAACACCGTGGCCCCTTTCTTTGAGATAACTCTGCACTATTGCGAGCTGCAAATGCCACTTCCAGCTTAGCTGTGCAGAAGAAGAACAACAAGAATAAGAAATATTTCGAAATATGTCCGTCAGGCCCCTTCCCTTGAGATAAATCTGCAAATATCTCGGAAACGAAGCGAGCTGCGGCAAAATGTTAAGAGACCTTTTTTGTAGAAAATTACGTTTCCTACTTTTTATGTTCTATGATATTTTTTGATCAGATGCGTAGTTCTCGAGATATATCAAGATATTTGAAAGTTCCGAAGCCGCACCAACATAATAGAGATACAGAAACACCGTGGCCCCTTTCTTTGAGATAACTCTGCACTATTGCGAGCGGCAAATGCCACTTCCAGCTTAGCTGTGCAGAAGAAGAACAACAAGAAGAAGAAATATCTGGAAATATGTCCGTCAGGCCCCTTCCCTTGAGATAAATCTGCAAATATCTCGGAAACGAAGCGAGCTACGGCAAAATGTTAAGAGACCTTTTTTGTAGAAAATTAGGATTCCTACTTTTTATGTTCTATGATATTTTTTGAACAGATGCGTAGTTCTCGAGATATATCAAGATATTTAAAAGTTCCGAAGCCGCACCAACATAATAGAGATACAGAAACACCGTGGCCCCTTTCTTTGAGATAACTCTGCACTATTGCGCGCTGCAAATGCCACTTCCAGCTTAGCTGTGCAGAAGAAGAACAACAAGAAGAAGAAATATCCCGAAATATGTCCGTCAGGCCCCTTCCCTTGAGATAAATCTGCAAATATCTCGGAAACGAAGCGAGCTATGGCAAAATGTTAAGAGACCTTTTTTGTAGAGAATTAGGTTTCCTACTTTTTATGTTCTATGATATTTTTTGATCAGATGCGTAGTTCTCGAGGTATATCAAGATATTTAAAAGCTCCGAAGCTGCACCAACATAATAGAGGTACAGAAACACCGTGGCCCCTTTCTTTGAGATAACTCTGCACTATTGCGAGCTGCAAATGCCACTTCCAGCTTAGCTGTGCAGACGAAGAACAACAAGACGAAGAAATATCTCGAAATATGTCCGTCAGGCCCCTTCCCTTGAGATAAATCTGCAAATATCTCGGAAACGAAGCGAGCTATGGCAAAATGTTAAGAGACCTTTTTTGTAGAGAATTATGTTTCCTACAATTTACGTTCTCTGATATTTTTTGATCAGAAGCGTAGTTTTCGAGATATATCGAGATATTTAAAAGTTCCGAAGCCGCACCAACATAATAGAGATACAGAAACACCGTGGCCCCTTTCTTTGAGATAACTCTGCACTATTGCGACCTGCAAATGGCACTTCCAGCTTAGCTGTGCAGAAGAGGAACAACAAGAAGAAGAAATATCTCGGATTATGTCCGTCACGCCCCTTCCCTTGAGCTAACTCTGCAAATATCTCGGAAACGAAGCGAGCTACGGCAAAATGTTAAGAGACCTTTTTTGTAGAGAATTAGGTTTCCTACTTTTTATGTTCTATGATATTTTTTGATCAGATGCGTAGTTCTCGACATATATCAAGATATTTAAAAGTTCCGAAGCCGCACCAACATAATAGAGATACAGAAACACCGTGGCCCCTTTCTTTGAGATAACTCTGCACTATTGCGAGCTGCCAATGCCACTTCCAGCTTAGCTGTGCAGAAGAAGAACAACAAGAAGAAGAAATATCTGGAAATATGTCCGTCAGGCCCCTTCCCTTGAGATAAATCTGCAAATATCTCGGAAACGAAGCGAGCTACGGCAAAATGTTAAGAGACCTTTTTTGTAGAAAATTAGGATTCCTACTTTTTATGTTCTATGATATTTTTTGAACAGATGCGTAGTTCTCGAGATATATCAAGATATTTAAAAGTTCCGAAGCCGCACCAACATAATAGAGATACAGAAACACCGTGGCCCCTTTCTTTGAGATAACTCTGCACTATTGCGCGCTGCAAATGCCACTTCCAGCTTAGCTGTGCAGAAGAAGAACAACAAGAAGAAGAAATATCCCGAAATATGTCCGTCAGGCCCCTTCCCTTGAGATAAATCTGCAAATATCTCGGAAACGAAGCGAGCTATGGCAAAATGTTAAGAGACCTTTTTTGTAGAGAATTAGGTTTCCTACTTTTTATGTTCTATGATATTTTTTGATCAGATGCGTAGTTCTCGAGGTATATCAAGATATTTAAAAGCTCCGAAGCTGCACCAACATAATAGAGGTACAGAAACACCGTGGCCCCTTTCTTTGAGATAACTCTGCACTATTGCGAGCTGCAAATGCCACTTCCAGCTTAGCTGTGCAGACGAAGAACAACAAGACGAAGAAATATCTCGAAATATGTCCGTCAGGCCCCTTCCCTTGAGATAAATCTGCAAATATCTCGGAAACGAAGCGAGCTATGGCAAAATGTTAAGAGACCTTTTTTGTAGAGAATTATGTTTCCTACAATTTACGTTCTCTGATATTTTTTGATCAGAAGCGTAGTTTTCGAGATATATCGAGATATTTAAAAGTTCCGAAGCCGCACCAACATAATAGAGATACAGAAACACCGTGGCCCCTTTCTTTGAGATAACTCTGCACTATTGCGACCTGCAAATGGCACTTCCAGCTTAGCTGTGCAGAAGAGGAACAACAAGAAGAAGAAATATCTCGGATTATGTCCGTCACGCCCCTTCCCTTGAGCTAACTCTGCAAATATCTCGGAAACGATGCCAGCTATGGGAAAATGTTAAGAGACCTTTTTTGTAGAGAATTAAGTTTCCTACTTTTTACGTTCTATGATATTTTTCGATCAGAGGCGTAGTTCTCGAGATATATCAAGATATTTAAAAGTTCCGAAGCCGCACCAACATAATAGAGATACAGAAACACCGTGGCCCCTTTCTTTGAGATAACTCTGCACTATTGCGCGCTGCAAATGCCACTTCCAGCTTAGCTGTGCAGAAGAAGAACAACAAGAAGAAGAAATATCCCGAAATATGTCCGTCAGGCCCCTTCCCTTGAGATAAATCTGCAAATATCTCGGAAACGAAGCGAGCTATGGCAAAATGTTAAGAGACCTTTTTTGTAGAGAATTAGGTTTCCTACTTTTTATGTTCTATGATATTTTTTGATCAGATGCGTAGTTCTCGAGGTATATCAAGATATTTAAAAGCTCCGAAGCTGCACCAACATAATAGAGGTACAGAAACACCGTGGCCCCTTTCTTTGAGATAACTCTGCACTATTGCGAGCTGCAAATGCCACTTCCAGCTTAGCTGTGCAGACGAAGAACAACAAGACGAAGAAATATCTCGAAATATGTCCGTCAGGCCCCTTCCCTTGAGATAAATCTGCAAATATCTCGGAAACGAAGCGAGCTATGGCAAAATGTTAAGAGACCTTTTTTGTAGAGAATTATGTTTCCTACAATTTACGTTCTCTGATATTTTTTGATCAGAAGCGTAGTTTTCGAGATATATCGAGATATTTAAAAGTTCCGAAGCCGCACCAACATAATAGAGATACAGAAACACCGTGGCCCCTTTCTTTGAGATAACTCTGCACTATTGCGACCTGCAAATGGCACTTCCAGCTTAGCTGTGCAGAAGAGGAACAACAAGAAGAAGAAATATCTCGGATTATGTCCGTCACGCCCCTTCCCTTGAGCTAACTCTGCAAATATCTCGGAAACGAAGCGAGCTACGGCAAAATGTTAAGAGACCTTTTTTGTAGAGAATTAGGTTTCCTACTTTTTATGTTCTATGATATTTTTTGATCAGATGCGTAGTTCTCGACATATATCAAGATATTTAAAAGTTCCGAAGCCGCACCAACATAATAGAGATACAGAAACACCGTGGCCCCTTTCTTTGAGATAACTCTGCACTATTGCGAGCTGCCAATGCCACTTCCAGCTTAGCTGTGCAGAAGAAGAACAACAAGAAGAAGAAATATCTGGAAATATGTCCGTCAGGCCCCTTCCCTTGAGATAAATCTGCAAATATCTCGGAAACGAAGCGAGCTATGGCAAAATGTTAAGAGACCTTTTTTGTAGAGAATTAGGTTTCCTACTTTTTATGTTCTATGATATTTTTTGATCAGATGCGTAGTTCTCGAGGTATATCAAGATATTTAAAAGCTCCGAAGCTGCACCAACATAATAGAGGTACAGAAACACCGTGGCCCCTTTCTTTGAGATAACTCTGCACTATTGCGAGCTGCAAATGCCACTTCCAGCTTAGCTGTGCAGACGAAGAACAACAAGACGAAGAAATATCTCGAAATATGTCCGTCAGGCCCCTTCCCTTGAGATAAATCTGCAAATATCTCGGAAACGAAGCGAGCTATGGCAAAATGTTAAGAGACCTTTTTTGTAGAGAATTATGTTTCCTACAATTTACGTTCTCTGATATTTTTTGATCAGAAGCATAGTTTTCGAGATATATCGAGATATTTAAAAGTTCCGAAGCCGCACCAACATAATAGAGATACAGAAACACCGTGGCCCCTTTCTTTGAGATAACTCTGCACTATTGCGAGCTGCAAATGCCACTTCCAGCTTAGCTGTGCAGAAGAAGAACAACAAGAAGAAGAAATATCTCGAAATATGTCCGTCAGGCCCCTTCCCTTGAGATAAATCTGCAAATATCTCGGAAACGAAGCGAGCTATGGCAAAATGTTAAGAGACCTTTTTTGTAGAGAATTAAGTTTCCTACTTTTTATGTTCTATGATATTTTTTGATCAGATGCGTAGTTCTCGAGATATATCAAGATATTTAAAAGTTCCGAAGCCGCACCAACATAATAGAGATACAGAAACCCCGTGGCCCCTTTCTTTGAGATAACTCTGCACTATTGCGAGCTGCAAATGCCACTTCCAGCTTAGCTGTGCAGAAGAAGAACAACAAGAAGAAGAAATATCTCGAAATATGTCCGTCAGGCCCCTTCCCTTGAGATAAATCTGCAAATATCTCGGAAACGAAGCGAGCTATGGCAAAATGTTAAGCGACTTTATTTGTAGAGAATTAAGTTTCCTACTTTTTATGTTCTATGATATTTTTTGATCAGATGCGTAGTTCTCGAGATATATCAAGATATTTAAAAGTTCCGAAGCCGCACCAACATAATAGAGATACAGAAACACCGTGGCCCCTTTCTTTGAGATAACTCTGCACTATTGCGAGCTGTAAATGCCACTTCCAGCTTAGCTGTGCAGAAGAAGAACAACAAGAAGAAGAAATATCTCGATATATGTCCGTCAGGCCCCTTCCCTTGAGATATATCTGCAAATATCTCGGAAACGAAGTGAGCTATGGCAAAATGTTAAGAGACCTTTTTTGTAGAGAATTATGTTTCCTACAATTTATGTTCTATGATATTTTTTGATCAGAAGCGTAGTTTTCGAGATATATCGAGATATTTAAAAGTTCCGAAGCCGCACCAACATAATAGAGATACAGAAACACCGTGGCCCCTTTCTTTGAGATAACTCTGCACTAGTGCGAGCCGCAAATGCCACTTCCAGCTTAGCTGTGCAGAAGAAGAACAACAAGAAGAAGAAGTATCTCGAAATATGTCCGTCAGGCCCGTTCCTTTGAGCTGAATCTGCAAATATCTCGGAAACGAAGCGAGCTATGGCAAAATGTTAAGAGACGTTTTTTGTAGAGAATTATGTTTCCTACAATTTATGTTCTATGATATTTTTTGATCAGAAGCGTAGTTTTCGAGATATATCGAGATATTTAAAAGTTCCGAAGCCGCACCAACATAATAGAGATACAGAAACACCGTGGCCCCTTTCTTTGAGATAACTCTGCACTAGTGCGAGCCGCAAATGCCACTTCCAGCTTAGCTGTGCAGAAGAAGAACAACAAGAAGAAGAAATATCTCGAAATATGTCCGTCAGGACCCTTCCCTTGAGATAAATCTGCAAATATCTCGGAAACGAAGCGAGCTATTGCAAAACGTTAAGAGACCTTTTTTGTAGAGAATTAAGTTTCCTACTTTTTATGTTCTATGATATTTTTTGATCAGATGCGTAGTTCTCGAGATATATCAAGATATTTAAAAGTTCCGAAGCCGCACCAACATAATAGAGATACAGAAACACCGTAGCCCCTTTCTTTGCGATAACTCTGCACTATTGCGAGCTGCAAATGCCATTTGCAGCTTAGCTGTGCAGAAGAAGAACAACAAGAAGAAGAAATATCTCGAAATATGTCCGTCAGGCCCCTTCCCTTGAGATAAATCTGCAAATATCTCGGAAACGAAGCGAGCTATGGCAAAATGTTGAGAGACGTTTTTTGTAGAGAATTATGTTTCCTACAATTTATGTTCTATGATATTTTTTGATCAGAAGCGTAGTTTTCGAGATATATCGAGATATTTAAAAGTTCCGAAGCCGCACCAACATAATAGAGATACAGAAACACCGTGGCCCCTTTCTTTGAGATAACTCTGCACGATTGCGAGCTGGAAATGCCACTTCCAGTTTAGCTGTGCAGAAGAAGAACAACAAGAAGAAGAAATATCTCGAAATATGTCCATCAGGACCCTTCCCTTGAGATAAATCTGCAAATATCTCGGAAACGAAGCGAGCTATGGCAAAATGTTAAGAGACCTTTTTTGTAGAGAATTAAGTTTCCTACTTTTTATGTTCGATGATATTTTTTGATCAGATGCGTAGTTCTCGAGATATATCAAGATATTTAAAAGTTCCGAAGCTGCACCAACATAATAGAGGTACAGAAACACCGTGGCCTCTTTCTTTGAGATAACTCTGCACTATTGCGAGCTGCAAATGCCACTTCCAGCTTAGCTGTGCAGAAGAAGACCAACAAGAAGAAGAAATATCTCGAAATATGTCCGTCAGGCCCCTTCCCTTGAGATAAATCTGCAAATATCTCGGAAACGAAGCGAGCTATGGCAAAATGTTAAGAGACCTTATTTGTAGAGAATTAAGTTTCCTACTTTTTGTGTTCTATGATATTATTTGATCAGATGCGTAGTTCTCGAGATATATCAAGATATTTAAAAGTTCCGAAGCCGCACCAACATAATAGAGATACAGAAACACCGTGGCCCCTTTCTTTCAGATAACTCTGCACTATTGCGAGCTGGAAATGCCACTTCCTGTTTAGCTGTGCAGAAGAAGAACAACAAGAAGAAGAAATATCCCGAAATATGTCCGTCAGGCCCCTTCCCTTGAGATAAATCTGCAAATATCTCGGAAACGAAGCGAGCTATGGCAAAATGTTGAGAGACCTTTTTTTTTGTAGAGAATTATGTTTCCTACAATTTATGTTCTATGATATTTTTTGATCAGAAGCGTAGTTTTCGAGATATATCGAGATATTTAAAAGTTCCGAAGCCGCACCAACATAATAGAGATACAGAAACACCGTGGCCCCTTTCTTTGAGATAACTCTGCACGATTGCGAGCTGGAAATGCCACTTCCAGTTTAGCTGTGCAGAAGAAGAACAACAAGAAGAAGAAATATCTCGAAATATGTCCATCAGGACCCTTCCCTTGAGATAAATCTGCAAATATCTCGGAAACGAAGCGAGCTATGGCAAAATGTTAAGAGACCTTATTTGTAGAGAATTAAGTTTCCTACTTTTTGTGTTCTATGATATTATTTGATCAGATGCGTAGTTCTCGAGATATATCAAGATATTTAAAAGTTCCGAAGCCGCACCAACGTAATAGAGATACAGAAACACCGTGGCCCCTTTCTTTGAGATGACTCTGCACTATTGCGAGCTGCAAATGCCACTTCCAGCTTAGCTGTGCAGACGAAGACCAACAAGAAGAAGAAATATCTCGAAATATGTCCGTCAGGACCCTTCCCTTGAGATAAATCTGCAAATATCTCGGAAACGAAGCGAGCTATGGCAAAATGTTGAGAGACGTTTTTTGTAGAGAATTATGTTTCCTACAATTTATGTTCTATGATATTTTTTGATCAGAAGCGTAGTTTTCGAGATATATCGAGATATTTAAAAGTTCCGAAGCCGCACCAACATAATAGAGATACAGAAACACCGTGGCCCCTTTCTTTGAGATAACTCTGCACGATTGCGAGCTGGAAATGCCACTTCCAGTTTAGCTGTGCAGAAGAAGAACAACAAGAAGAAGAAATATCTCGAAATATGTCCGTCAGGCCCCTTCCCTTGAGATAAATCTGCAAATATCTCGGAAACGAAGCGAGCTATGGCAAAATGTTAAGCGACTTTATTTGTAGAGAATTAAGTTTCCTACTTTTTACGTTCTATGATATTTTTTGATCAGATGCGTAGTTCTCGAGATATATCAAGATATTTTAAAGTTCCGAAGCCGCACCAACATAATAGAGATACAGAAACACCGTGGCCCCTTTCTTTGAGATAACTCTGCACTACTGCGAGCTGGAAATGCCACTTCCAGTTTAGCTGTGCAGAAGAAGAACAACAAGAAGAAGAAATATCTCGAAATATGTCCGTCAGGCCCCTTCCCTCGAGATAAATCTGCAAATATCTCGGAAACGAAGCGAGCTATGGCAAAATGTTAAGAGACCTTTTTTGTTGAGAATTAAGTTTCCTACTTTTTATGTTGCATGATATTTTTTGATCAGATGCGTAGTTCTCGAGATATATCAAGATATTTAAAAGTTCCGAAGCCGCACCAACATAATAGAGATACAGAAACACCGTGGCCCCTTTCTTTGAGATAACTCTGCACTATTGCGAGCTGTAAATGCCACGTCCAGCTTAGCTGTGCAGAAGAAGACCAACAAGAAGAAGAAATATCTCGAAATATGTCCGTCAGGCCCCTTCCCTTGAGATAAATCTGCAAATATCTCGGTAACGAAGCGAGCTATGGCAAAATGTTAAGAGACCTTATTTGTGGAGAATTAAGTCTCCTACTTTTTATGTTCTATGATATTATTTGATCAGATGCGTAGTTCTCGAGATATATCAAGATATTTAAAAGTTCCGAAGCCGCACCAACATAATAGAGATACAGAAACACCGTGGCCCCTTTCTTTGAGATAACTCTGCACTATTGCGAGCTGCAAATGCCACTTCCAGCTTAGCTGTGCAGAAGAAGAACAACAAGAAGAAGAAATATCTCGAAAAATGTCCGTCAGGCCCCTTCCCTTGAGATAAATCTGCAAATATCTCGGAAACGAAGCGAGCTATGGCAAAATGTTAAGAGACCTTATTTGTAGAGAATTAAGTTTCCTACTTTTTATGTTCTATGATATTTTTTGATCAGATGCGTAGTTCTCGAGATATATCAAGATATTTAAAAGTTCCGAAGCCGCACCAACATAATAGAGATACAGAAACACCGTGGCCCCTTTCTTTGAGATAACTCTGCACTATTGCGAGCTGTAAATGCCACGTCCAGCTTAGCTGTGCAGAAGAAGAACAACAAGAAGAAGAAATATCTCGAAATATGTCCGTCAGGCCCCTTCCCTCGAGATAAATCTGCAAATATCTCGGAAACGAAGCGAGCTATGGCAAAATGTTAAGAGACCTTTTTTGTAGAGAATTAAGTTTCCTACTTTTTATGTTCTATGATATTTTTTGATCGGATGCGTAGTTCTCGAGATATATCAAGATATTTTAAAGTTCCGAAGCCGCACCAACATAATAGAGATACAGAAACACCGTGGCCCCTTTCTTTGAGATAACTCTGCACTACTGCGAGCTGGAAATGCCACTTCCAGTTTAGCTGTGCAGAAGAAGAACAACAAGAAGAAGAAATATCTCGAAATATGTCCGTCAGACCCCTTCCCTTGAGATAAAACTGCAAATATCTCGGAAACGAAGCGAGCTATGGCAAAATGCTAAGAGACCTTTTTTGTAGAGAATTATGTTTCCCACAATTTACGTTCTATGATATTTTTTGATCAGAAGCGTAGTTTTCGAGATATATCGAGATATTTAAAAGATCCGAAGCCGCACCAACATAATAGAGATACAGAAACACCGTGGCCCCTTTCTTCGAGATAACTCTGCACTATTGCGAGCTGCAAATGCCACTTCCAGCTTAGCTGTGCAGAAGAAGACCAACAAGAAGAAGAAATATCTCGAAATATGTCCGTCAGGCCCCTTCCCTTGAGATAAATCTGCAAATATCTCGGAAACGAAGCGAGCTATGGCAAAATGTTAACAGACCTTATTTGTGGAGAATTAAGTTTCCTACTTTTTATGTTCTATGATATTATTTGATCAGATGCGTAGTTCTCGAGATATATCAAGATATTTAAAAGTTCCGAAGCCGCACCAACATAATAGAGATACAGAAACACCGTGGCCCCTTTCTTTGAGATAACTCTGCACTATTGCGAGCTGCAAATGCCACTTCCAGCTTAGCTGTGCAGAAGAAGAACAACAAGAAGAAGAAATATCTCGAAATATGTTCGTCAGGCCCCTTCCCTTGAGGTAAATCTGCAAATATCTCGGAAACGAAGCGAGCTATGGCAAAATGTTAAGAGACCTTTTTTGTAGAGAATTAAGTTTCCTACTTTTTATGTTCTATGATATTTTTTGATCAGATGCGTAGTTCTCGAGATATATCAAGATATCTAAAAGTTCCGAAGCCGCACCAACATAATAGAGATACAGAAACACCGTGGCCCCTTTCTCCGAGATAACTCTGCACTATTGCGAGCTGCAAATGCCACTTCCAGCTTAGCTGTGCAGAAGAAGAACAACAAGAAGAAGAAATATCTCGAAAAATGTCCGTCAGGCCCCTTCCCTTGAGATAAATCTGCAAATATCTCGGAAACGAAGCGAGCTATGGCAAAATGTTAAGAGACCTTATTTGTAGAGAATTAAGTTTCCTACTTTTTATGTTCTATGATATTTTTTGATCAGATGCGTAGTTCTCGAGATATATCAAGATATTTAAAAGTTCCGAAGCCGCACCAACATAATAGAGATACAGAAACACCGTGGCCCCTTTCTTTGAGATAACTCTGCACTATTGCGAGCTGCAAATGCCACCTCCAGCTTAGCTGTGCAGAAGAAGAACAACAAGAATAAGAAATATTTCGAAATATGTCCGTCAGGCCCCTTCCCTTGAGATAAATCTGCAAATATCTCGGAAACGAAGCGAGCTATGCCAAAATGTTAAGAGACCTTATTTGTAGAGAATTAAGTTTCCTACTTTTTATGTTCTATGATATTTTTTGATGAGATGCGTAGTTCTCGAGATATATCGAGATATTTAAAAGTTCCGAAGCCGCACCAACATAATAGAGATACAGAAACACCGTGGCCCCTTTCTTTGAGATAACTGTGCACTATTGCGAGCTGCAAATGCCACTTCCAGCTTAGCTGTGCAGAAGAAGAACAACAAGAAGAAGAAATATCTCGAAATATGTCCGTCAGGCCCCTTCCCTTGAGATAAATCTGCAAATATCTCGGAAACGAAGCGAGCTATGGCAAAATGTTAAGAGACCTTTTTTGTATGGAATTATGTTTCCTACTTTTTATGTTCTATGATATTTTTTGATCAGACGCGTAGTTCTCGAGATATATCAAGATATTTAAAAGTTCCGAAGCCGCACCAACATAATAGAGATACAGAAACACCGTGGCTCCTTTCTTTTAGATAACTCTGCACTATTGCGACCTGGAAATGCCACTTCCAGTTTAGCTGTGCAGAAGAAGAACAACAATAAGAAGAAATATCTCGAAATATGTCCGTTAGGCCCCTTCCCTTGAGATAAATCTGCAAATATCTCGGAAACGAAGCGAGCTACGGCAAAATGTTAAGAGACCTTTTTTGTAGAGAATTAAGTTTCCTACGTTTTATGTTGTATGATATTTTTTGATCAGATGCGTAGTTCTCGAGATATATCAAGATATTTAAAAGTTCCGAAGCCGCACCAACATAATAGAGGTACAGAAACACCGTGGCCCCTCTCTTTGAGATAACTCTGCACTATTGCGAGCTGCAAATGCCACTTCCAGTTTAGCTGTGCAGAAGAAGAACAACAAGAAGAAGAAATATCTCGAAATATGTCCGTTATGCCCCTTCCCTTGAGATAAATCGGCAAGTATCTCGGAAACGAAGCGAGCTATGGCAAAATGTTGAGAGACCTTTTTTGTAGAGAATTAAGTATCCTACTTTTTATGTTCTATGATATTTTTTGATCAGATGCGTAGTTCTCGAGATATATCAAGATATTTAAAAGTTCCGAAGCCGCACCAACATAATAGAGATACAGAAACACCGTGGCCCCTTTCTTTGAGATAACTCTGCACTATTGCGAGCTGCAAATGCCACCTCCAGCTTAGCTGTGCAGAAGAAGAACAACAAGAATAAGAAATATTTCGAAATATGTCCGTCAGGCCCCTTCCCTTGAGATAAATCTGCAAATATCTCGGAAACGAAGCGAGCTATGCCAAAATGTTAAGAGACCTTATTTGTAGAGAATTAAGTTTCCTACTTTTTATGTTCTATGATATTTTTTGATGAGATGAGTAGTTCTCGAGATATAGCGAGATATTTAAAAGTTCCGAAGCCGCACCAACATAATAGAGATACAGAAACACCGTGGCCCCTTTCTTTGAGATAACTGTGCACTATTGCGAGCTGCAAATGCCACTTCCAGCTTAGCTGTGCAGAAGAAGAACAACAAGAAGAAGAAATATCTCGAAATATGTCCGTCAGGCCCCTTCCCTTGAGATAAATCTGCAAATATCTCGGAAACGAAGCGAGCTATGGCAAAATGTTAAGAGACCTTTTTTGTATGGAATTATGTTTCCTACTTTTTATGTTCTATGATATTTTTTGATCAGACGCGTAGTTCTCGAGATATATCAAGATATTTAAAAGTTCCGAAGCCGCACCAACATAATAGAGATACAGAAACACCGTGGCTCCTTTCTTTTAGATAACTCTGCACTATTGCGACCTGGAAATGCCACTTCCAGTTTAGCTGTGCAGAAGAAGAACAACAAGAAGAAGAAATATCTCGAAATATGTCCGTTAGGCCCCTTCCCTTGAGATAAATCTGCAAATATCTCGGAAACGAAGCGAGCTATGGCAAAATGTTAAGAGACCTTTTTTGTAGAGAATTAAGTTTCCTACGTTTTAAGTTGTATGATATTTTTTGATCAGATGCGTAGTTCTCGAGATATATCAAGATATTTAAAAGTTCCGAAGCCGCACCAACATAATAGAGATACAGAAACACCGTGGCCCCTCTCTTTGAGATAACTCTGCACTATTGCGAGCTGCAAATGCCACTTCCAGTTTAGCTGTGCAGAAGAAGAACAACAAGAAGAAGAAATATCTCGAAATATGTCCGTTATGCCCCTTCCCTTGAGATAAATCGGCAAGTATCTCGGAAACGAAGCGAGCTATGGCAAAATGTTGAGAGACCTTTTTTGTAGAGAATTAAGTTTCCTACTTTTTATGTTCTATGATATTTTTTGATCAGATGCGTAGTTCTCGAGATATATCAAGATATTTAAAAGTTCCGAAGCCGCACCAACATAATAGAGATACAGAAACACCGTGGCCCCTTTCTTTGAGATAACTCTGCACTATTGCGAGCTGCAAATGCCACTTCCAGCTTAGCTGTGCAGAAGAAGAACAACAAGAAGAAGAAATATCTCGAAATGTGTCCGTCAGGCCCCTTCCCTTGAGATAAATCTGCAAATATCTGGGAAACGAAGAGAGCTATGGCAAAATGTTAAGAGACCATTTTTGTAGAGAATTAAGTTTCCTACTTTTTATGTTCTATGATATTTTTTGATCAGATGCATAGTTCTCGAGATATATCAAGATATTTAAAAGTTCCGAAGCCGCACCAACATAATAGAGATACAGAAACACCGTGGCCCCTTTCTTTGAGATAACTCTGTACTATTGCGAGCTGGAAATGCCACTTCCAGTTTAGCTGTGCAGAAGAAGAACAACAAGAAGAAGAAATATCTCGAAATATGTCCGTTAGGCCCCTTCCCTTGAGATAAATCTGCAAATATCTCGGAAACGAAGCGAGCTATGGCAAAATGTTAAGAGACGTTTTTTGTAGAGAATTATGTTTCCTACAATTTATGTTCTATGATATTTTTTGATCAGAAGCGTAGTTTTCGAGATATATCGAGATATTTAAAAGTTCCGAAGCAGCACCAACATAATAGAGATACAGAAACACCGTGGCCCCTTTCTTTGAGATAACTCTGCACTAGTGCGAGCCGCAAATGCCACTTCCAGCTTAGCTGTGCAGAAGAAGAACAACAAGAAGAAGAAATATCTCGAAATATGTCCGTCAGGCCCCTTCCCTTGAGATAAATCTGCAAATATCTCGGAAACGAAGCGAGCTATTGCAAAATGTTAAGAGACCTTTTTTGTAGAGAATTGAGTTTCCTACTTTTTATGTTCTATGATATTTTTTGATCAGATGCGTAGTTCTCGAGATATATCAAGATATTTAAAAGTTCCGAAGCCGCACCAACATAATAGAGATACAGAAACACCGTGGCCCCTTTCTTTCAGATAACTATGCACTATTGCGGGCTGTAAATGCCACTTCCAGCTTAGCTGTGCAGAAGAAGAACAACAAGAAGAAGAAATATCTCGAAATATGTCCGTCAGGCCCCTTACCTTGAGATAAATCTGCAAATATCTCGGAAACGAAGCGAGCTATGGCAAAATCTTACGAGACTTTTTTGTAGAGAATTAAGTTTCCTACTTTTTATGTTCTATGATATTTTTTGATCAGATGCGTAGTTCTCGAGATATATCAAGATATTTAAAAGTTCCGAAGCCGCACCAACATAATAGAGATACAGAAACACCGTGGCCCCTTTCTTTGAGATAACTCTGCACTATTGCGAGCTGCAAATGCCACTTCCAGTTTAGCTGTGCAGAAGAAGAACAACAAGAAGAAGAAATATCTCGAAATGTGTCCGTCAGGCCCCTTCCCTTGAGATAAATCTGCAAATATCACGGAAACGAAGAGAGCTATGGCAAAATGTTAAGAGACCTTTTTTGTAGAGAATTAAGTTTCCTACTTTTTATGTTCTATGATATTTTTTGATCAGATGCGTAGTTCTCGAGATATATCAAGATATTTAAAAGTTCCGAAGCCGCACCAACATAATAGAGATACAGAAACACCGTGGCCCCTTTCTTTGAGATAAGTCTGTACTATTGCGAGCTGGAAATGCCACTTCCAGTTTAGCTGTGCAGAAGAAGAACAACAAGAAGAAGAAATATCTCGAAATATGTCCGTTAGGCCCCTTCCCTTGAGATAAATCTGCAAATATCTCGGAAACGAAGCGAGCTATGGCAAAATGTTAAGAGACGTTTTTTGTAGAGAATTATGTTTCCTACAATTTATGTTCTATGATATTTTTTGCTCAGAAGCGTAGTTTTCGAGATATATCGAGATATTTAAAAGTTCCGAAGCAGCACCAACATAATAGAGATACAGAAACACCGTGGCCCCTCTCTTTGAGATAACTCTGCACTATTGCGAGCTGGAAATGCCACTTCCAGTTTAGCTGTGCAGAAGAAGAACAACAAGAAGAAGAAATATCTCGAAATATGTCCGTTAGGCCCCTTCCCTTGAGATAAATCTGCAAATATCTCGGAAACGAAGCGAGCTATGGCAAAATCTTACGAGACTTTTTTGCAGAGAATTAAGTTTCCTACTTTTTATGTTCTATGATATTTTTTGATCAGATGCGTAGTTCTCGAGATATATCAAGATATTTAAAAGTTCCGAAGCCGCACCAACATAATAGAGATACAGAAACACCGTGGCCCCTTTCTTTGAGATAACTCTGCACTATTGCGAGCTGCAAATGCCACTTCCAGCTTAGCTGTGCAGAAGAAGAACAACAAGAAGAAGAAATATCTCGAAATGTGTCCGTCAGGCCCCTTCCCTTGAGATAAATCTGCAAATATCTCGGAAACGAAGAGAGCTATGGCAAAATGTTAAGAGACCTTTTTTGTAGAGAATTAAGTTTCCTACTTTTTATGTTCTATGATATTTTTTGATCAGATGCGTAGTTCTCGAGATATATCAAGATATTTAAAAGTTCCGAAGCCGCACCAACATAATAGAGATACAGAAACACCGTGGCCCCTTTCTTTGAGATAACTCTGTACTATTGCGAGCTGGAAATGCCACTTCCAGTTTAGCTGTGCAGAAGAAGAACAACAAGAAGAAGAAATATCTCGAAATATGTCCGTTAGGCCCCTTCCCTTGAGATAAATCTGCAAATATCTCGGAAACGAAGCGAGCTATGGCAAAATGTTAAGAGACGTTTTTTGTAGAGAATTATGTTTCCTACAATTTATGTTCTATGATATTTTTTGATCAGAAGCGTAGTTTTCGAGATATATCGAGATATTTAAAAGTTCCGAAGCAGCACCAACATAATAGAGATACAGAAACACCGTGGCCCCTTTCTTTGAGATAACTCTGTACTATTGCGAGCTGGAAATGCCACTTCCAGTTTAGCTGTGCAGAAGAAGAACAACAAGAAGAAGAAATATCTCGAAATATGTCCGTTAGGCCCCTTCCCTTGAGATGAATCTGCAAATATCTCGGAAACGAAGCGAGCTATGGCAAAATGTTAAGAGACGTTTTTTGTAGAGAATTATGTTTCCTACAATTTATGTTCTATGATATTTTTTGATCAGAAGCGTAGTTTTCGAGATATATCGAGATATTTAAAAGTTCCGAAGCAGCACCAACATAATAGAGATACAGAAACACCGTGGCCCCTTTCTTTGAGATAACTCTGCACTATTGCGAGCTGCAAATGCCACTTCCAGCTTAGCTGTGCAGAAGAAGAACAACAAGAAGAAGAAATATCTCGAAATGTGTCCGTCAGGCCCCTTCCCTTGAGATAAATCTGCAAATATCTCGGAAACGAAGAGAGCTATGGCAAAATGTTAAGAGACCTTTTTTGTAGAGAATTAAGTTTCCTACTTTTTATGTTCTATGATATTTTTTGATCAGACGCGTAGTTCTCGAGATATATCAAGATATTTAAAAGTTCCGAAGCCGCACCAACATAATAGAGATACAGAAACACCGTGGCCCCTTTCTTTGAGATAACTCTGTACTATCGCGAGCTGGAAATGCCAGTTCCAGTTTAGCTGTGCAGAAGAAGAACAACAAGAAGAAGAAATATCTCGAAATATGTCCGTTAGGCCCCTTCCCTTGAGATAAATCTGCAAATATCTCGGAAACGAAGCGAGCTATGGCAAAATGTTAAGAGACGTTTTTTGTAGAGAATTATGTTTCCTACAATTTATGTTCTATGATATTTTTTGCTCAGAAGCGTAGTTTTCGAGATATATCGAGATATTTAAAAGTTCCGAAGCAGCACCAACATAATAGAGATACAGAAACACCGTGGCCCCTCTCTTTGAGATAACTCTGCACTATTGCGAGCTGGAAATGCCACTTCCAATTTAGCTGTGCAGAAGAAGAACAACAAGAAGAAGAAATATCTCGAAATATGTCCGTTAGGCCCCTTCCCTTGAGATAAATCTGCAAATATCTCGGAAACGAAGCGAGCTATGGCAAAATCTTACGAGACTTTTTTGCAGAGAATTAAGTTTCCTACTTTTTATGTTCTATGATATTTTTTGATCAGATGCGTAGTTCTCGAGATATATCAAGATATTTAAAAGTTCCGAAGCCGCACCAACATAATAGAGATACAGAAACACCGTGGCCCCTTTCTTTGAGATAACTCTGCACTATTGCGAGCTGCAAATGCCACTTCCAGCTTAGCTGTGCAGAAGAAGAACAACAAGAAGAAGAAATATCTCGAAATGTGTCCGTCAGGCCCCTTCCCTTGAGATAAATCTGCAAATATCTCGGAAACGAAGAGAGCTATGGCAAAATGTTAAGAGACCTTTTTTGTAGAGAATTAAGTTTCCTACTTTTTATGTTCTATGATATTTTTTGATCAGATGCGTAGTTCTCGAGATATATCAAGATATTTAAAAGTTCCGAAGCCGCACCAACATAATAGAGATACAGAAACACCGTGGCCCCTTTCTTTGAGATAACTCTGTACTATTGCGAGCTGGAAATGCCACTTCCAGTTTAGCTGTGCAGAAGAAGAACAACAAGAAGAAGAAATATCTCGAAATATGTCCGTTAGGCCCCTTCCCTTGAGATAAATCTGCAAATATCTCGGAAACGAAGCGAGCTATGGCAAAATGTTAAGAGACGTTTTTTGTAGAGAATTATGTTTCCTACAATTTATGTTCTATGATATTTTTTGATCAGAAGCGTAGTTTTCGAGATATATCGAGATATTTAAAAGTTCCGAAGCAGCACCAACATAATAGAGATACAGAAACACCGTGGCCCCTTTCTTTGAGATAACTCTGTACTATTGCGAGCTGGAAATGCCACTTCCAGTTTAGCTGTGCAGAAGAAGAACAACAAGAAGAAGAAATATCTCGAAATATGTCCGTTAGGCCCCTTCCCTTGAGATGAATCTGCAAATATCTCGGAAACGAAGCGAGCTATGGCAAAATGTTAAGAGACGTTTTTTGTAGAGAATTATGTTTCCTACAATTTATGTTCTATGATATTTTTTGATCAGAAGCGTAGTTTTCGAGATATATCGAGATATTTAAAAGTTCCGAAGCAGCACCAACATAATAGAGATACAGAAACACCGTGGCCCCTTTCTTTGAGATAACTCTGCACTATTGCGAGCTGCAAATGCCACTTCCAGCTTAGCTGTGCAGAAGAAGAACAACAAGAAGAAGAAATATCTCGAAATGTGTCCGTCAGGCCCCTTCCCTTGAGATAAATCTGCAAATATCTCGGAAACGAAGAGAGCTATGGCAAAATGTTAAGAGACCTTTTTTGTAGAGAATTAAGTTTCCTACTTTTTATGTTCTATGATATTTTTTGATCAGACGCGTAGTTCTCGAGATATATCAAGATATTTAAAAGTTCCGAAGCCGCACCAACATAATAGAGATACAGAAACACCGTGGCCCCTTTCTTTGAGATAACTCTGTACTATCGCGAGCTGGAAATGCCAGTTCCAGTTTAGCTGTGCAGAAGAAGAACAACAAGAAGAAGAAATATCTCGAAATATGTCCGTTAGGCCCCTTCCCTTGAGATAAATCTGCAAATATCTCGGAAACGAAGCGAGCTATGGCAAAATGTTAAGAGACGTTTTTTGTAGAGGATTATGTTTCCTACAATTTATGTTCTATGATATTTTTTGATCAGAAGCGTAGTTTTCGAGATATATCGAGATATTTAAAAGTTCCGAAGCAGCACCAACATAATAGAGATACAGAAACACCGTGGCCCCTTTCTTTGAGATAACTCTGCACTAGTGCGAGCCGCAAATGCCACTTCCAGCTTAGCTGTGCAGAAGAAGAACAACAAGAAGAAGAAATATCTCGAAATATGTCCGTCAGGCCCCTTCCCTTGAGATAAATCTGCAAATATCTCGGAAACGAAGCGAGCTATTGCAAAATGTTAAGAGACCTTTTTTGTAGAGAATTGAGTTTCCTGCTTTTTATGTTCTATGATATTTTTTGATCAGATGCGTAGTTCTCGAGATATATCAAGATATTTAAAAGTTCCGAAGCCGCACCAACATAATAGAGATACAGAAACACCGTGGCCCCTTTCTTTCAGATAACTATGCACTATTGCGAGCCGCAAATGCCACTTCCAGCTTAGCTGTGCAGAAGAAGAACAACAAGAAGAAGAAATATCTCGAAATATGTCCGTCAGGCCACTTCCCTTGAGATAAATCTGCAAATATCTCGGAAACGAAGCGAGCTATGGCAAAATGTTAAGAGACCTTTTTTGTAGAGAATTATGTTCCCTACTTTTTATGTTCTATGATATTTTTTGATCAGACGCGTAGCTCTCGAGATATATCCAGATATTTAAAAGTTCCGAAGCCGCACCAACATAATAGAGATACAGAAACACCGTGGCCCCTTTCTTTGAGATAACTCTGTACTATTGCGAGCTGGAAATGCCACTTCCAGTTTAGCTGTGCAGAAGAAGAACAACAAGAAGAAGAAATATCTCGAAATATGTCCGTTAGGCCCCTTCCCTTGAGATGAATCTGCAAATATCTCGGAAACGAAGCGAGCTATGGCAAAATGTTAAGAGACGTTTTTTGTAGAGAATTATGTTTCCTACAATTTATGTTCTATGATATTTTTTGATCAGAAGCGTAGTTTTCGAGATATATCGAGATATTTAAAAGTTCCGAAGCAGCACCAACATAATAGAGATACAGAAACACCGTGGCCCCTTTCTTTGAGATAACTCTGCACTATTGCGAGCTGCAAATGCCACTTCCAGCTTAGCTGTGCAGAAGAAGAACAACAAGAAGAAGAAATATCTCGAAATGTGTCCGTCAGGCCCCTTCCCTTGAGATAAATCTGCAAATATCTCGGAAACGAAGCGAGCTATTGCAAAATGTTAAGAGACCTTTTTGTAGAGAATTATGTTTCCTACTTTTTATGTTCTATGATATTTTTTGATCAGACGCGTAGCTCTCGAGATATATCAAGAGTTTTAAAAGTTCCGAAGCCGCACCAACATAATAGAGATACAGAAACACCGTGGCCCCTCTCTTTGAGATAACTCTGCACTATTGCGAGCTGGAAAAGCCACTTCCAGTTTAGCTGTGCAGAAGAAGAACAACAAGAAGAAGAAATATCTCGAAATATGTCCGTTAGGCCCCTTCCCTTGAGATAAATCTGCAAATATCTCGGAAACCAAGCGAGCTATGGCAAAATGTTAAGAGACCTTTTTTGTAGAGAATTATGTTTCCTACAATTTATGTTCTATGATATTTTTTGATCAGAAGCGTAGTTTTCGAGATATATCGAGATATTTAAAAGTTCCGAAGCCGCACCAACATAATAGAGATACAGAAACACCGTGGCCCCTTTCTTTGAGATAACTCTGCACTATTGCGAGCTGCAAATGCCACTTCCAGCTTAGCTGTGCAGAGGAAGAACAACAAGAAGAAGAAATATCTCGAAATATGTCCGTCAGGCCAGTTCCTTTGAGCTGAATCTGCAAATATCTCGGAAACGAAGCGAGCTATGGCAAAATGTTAAGAGACCTTTTTTGTAGAGAATTAAGTTTCCTACTTTTTATCTTCTATGATATTTTCTGATCAGATGCGTAGTTCTCGAGATATATCAAGATATTTAAAAGTTCCGAAGCCGCACCAACATAATAGAGATACAGAAACACCGTGGCCCCTTTCTTTGAGATAACTCTGCACTAGTGCGAGCCGCAAATGCCACTTCCAGCTTAGCTGTGCAGCAGAAGAACAACAAGAAGAAGAAATATCTCGAAATATGTCCGTCAGGCCACTTCCCTTGAGATAAATCTGCAAATATCTCGGAAACGAAGCGAGCTATGGCAAAATGTTAAGAGACCTTTTTTGTAGAGAATTATGTTTCCTACTTTTTATGTTCTATGATATTTTTTGATCAGACGCGTAGCTCTCGAGATATATCAAGATATTTAAAAGTTCCGAAGCCGCACCAACATAATAGAGATACAGAAACACCGTGGCCCCTCTCTTTGAGATAACTCTGCACTATTGCGAGCTGGAAATGCCACTTCCAGTTTAGCTGTGCAGCAGAAGAACAACAAGAAGAAGAAATATCTCGAAATATGTCCGTCAGGCCCCTTCCCTTGAGATAAATCTGCAAATATCTCGGAAACGAAGCGAGCTATGGCAAAATGTTAAGAGACCTTTTTTGTAGAGAATTATGTTTCCTACTTTTTATGTTCTATGATATTTTTTGATCAGACGCGTAGCTCTCGAGATATATCAAGATATTTAAAAGTTCCGAAGCCGCACCAACATAATAGAGATACAGAAACACCGTGGCCCCTCTCTTTGAGATAACTCTGCACTATTGCGAGCTGGAAATGCCACTTCCAGTTTAGCTGTGCAGCAGAAGAACAACAAGAAGAAGAAATATCTCGAAATATGTCCGTCAGGCCACTTCCCTTGAGATAAATCTGCAAATATCTCGGAAACGAAGCGAGCTATGGCAAAATGTTAAGAGACCTTTTTTGTAGAGAATTATGTTTCCTACTTTTTATGTTCTATGATATTTTTTGATCAGACGCGTAGCTCTCGAGATATATCAAGATATTTAAAAGTTCCGAAGCCGCACCAACATAATAGGGATACAGAAACACCGTGGCCCCTTTCTTTGAGATAACTCTGCACTAGTGCGAGCCGCAAATGCCACTTCCAGCTTAGCTGTGCAGAAGAAGTACAACAAGAAGAAGAAATATCTGGAAATATGTCCGTCAGGCCCCTTCCCTTGAGATATATCTCCAAATATCTCGGAAACGAAGCGAGCTATGGCAAAATGTTAAGAGACCTTATTTGTAGAGAATTATGTTTCGTACAATTTATGTTCTATGATATTTTTTGGTGAGAAGCGTAGTTTTCGAGATATATCGAGATATTTAAAAGTTTCGAAGCCGCACCAACATAATAGAGATACAGAAACACCGTGGCCCCTCTCTTTGAGATAACTCTGCACTATTGCGAGCTGGAAATGCCACTTCCAGTTTAGCTGTGCAGAAGAAGAACAACAAGAAGAAGAAATATCTCGAAATATGTCCGTCAGGCCCCTTCCCTTGAGATAAATCTGCAAATATCTCGGAAACGAAGCGAGCTATGGCAAAATGTTAAGAGACCTTTTTTGTAGAGAATTATGTTTCCTACAATTTATGTTCTATGATATTTTTTGATCAGAAGCGTAGTTTTCGAGATATATCGAGATATTTAAAAGTTCCGAAGCCGCACCATCATAATAGAGATACAGAAACACCGTGGCCCCTTTCGTTGAGATAACTCTGCACTAGTGCGAGCCGCAAATGCCACTTCCAGCTTAGCTGTGCAGAAGAAGAACAACAAGAAGAAGAAATATCGCGAAATATGTCCGTCAGGCCCCTTCCCTTGAGATAAATCTGCAAATATCTCGGAAACGAAGCGAGCTATGGCAAAATGTTAAGAGACGTTTTTTGTAGAGAATTATGTTTCCTACAATTTATGTTCTATGATATTTTTTGATCAGAAGCGTAGTTTTCGAGATATATCGAGATATTTAAAAGTTCCGAAGCCGCACCAACATAATAGGGATACAGAAACACCGTGGCCCCTTTCTTTGAGATAACTCTGCACTAGTGCGAGCCGCAAATGCCACTTCCAGCTTAGCTGTGCAGAAGAAGAACAACAAGAAGAAGAAATATCTCGAAATATGTCCGTCAGGCCAGTTCCTTTGAGCTGAATCTGCAAATATCTCGGAAACGAAGCGAGCTATGGCAAAATGTTAAGAGACGTTTTTTGTAGAGAATTATGTTTCCTACAATTTAAGTTCTATGATATTTTTTGATCAGAAGCGTAGTTTTCGAGATGTATCGAGATATTTAAAAGTTCCGAAGCCGCACCAACATAATAGGGATACAGAAACACCGTGGCCCCTTTCTTTGAGATAACTCTGCAGTATTGCGAGCTGTAAATGCCACTTCCAGCTTAGCTGTGCAGAAGAAGAACAACAAGAAGAAGAAATATCTCGAAATATGTCCGTCAGGCCCCTTCCCTTGAGATAAATCTGCAAATATCTCGGAAACGAAGAGAGCAATGGCAAAATGTTAAGAGACCTTTTTTGTAGAGAATTAAGTTTCCTACTTTTTATGTTCTATAATATTTTTTGATCTGATGCGTAGTTCTCGAGATATATCAAGATATTTAAAAGTTCCGAAGCCGCACCAACATAATAGAGATACAGAAACACCGTGGCCCCTCTCTTTGAGATAACTCTGCACTACTGCGAGCTGGAAATGCCACTTCCAGCTTAGCTGTGCAGAAGAAGAACAACAAGAAGAAGAAATATCTCGAAATATGTCCGTCAGGCCACTTCCCTTGAGATAAATCTGCAAATATCTCGGAAACGAAGCGAGCTATGGCAAAATGTTAAGAGACCTTTTTTGTAGAGAATTATGTTTCGTACAATTTATGTTCTATGATATTTTTTGGTGAGAAGCGTAGTTTTCGAGATATATCGAGATATTTAAAAGTTCCAAAGCCGCACCAACATAATAGAGATACAGAAACACCGTGGCCCCTTTCTTTGAGATAACTCTGCACTATTGCGAGCTGTAAATGCCACTTCCAGCTTAGCTGTGCAGAAGAAGAACAACAAGAAGAAGAAACATCTGGAAATATGTCCGTCAGGCCCCTTCCCTTGAGATATATCTCCAAATATCTCGGAAACGAAGCGAGCTATGGCAAAATGTTAAGAGACCTTATTTGTAGAGAATTATGTTTCGTACAATTTATGTTCTATGATATTTCTTGGTGAGAAGCGTAGTTTTCGAGATATATCGAGATATTTAAAAGTTTCGAAGCCGCACCAACATAATAGAGATACAGAAACACCGTGGCCCCTCTCTTTGAGATAACTCTGCACTATTGCGAGCTGGAAATGCCACTTCCAGTTTAGCTGTGCAGAAGAAGAACAACAAGAAGAAGAAATATCTCGAAATATGTCCGTCAGGCCTCTTCCCTTGAGATAAATCTGCAAATATCTCGGAAACGAAGCGAGCTATGGCAAAATGTTAAGAGACCTTTTTTGTAGAGAATTATGTTTCCTACAATTTATGTTCTATGATATTTTTTGATCAGAAGCGTAGTTTTCGAGATATATCGAGATATTTAAAAGTTCCGAAGCCGCACCATCATAATAGAGATACAGAAACACCGTGGCCCCTTTCGTTGAGATAACTCTGCACTAGTGCGAGCCGCAAATGCCACTTCCAGCTTAGCTGTGCAGAAGAAGAACAACAAGAAGAAGAAATATCTCGAAATATGTCCGTCAGGCCCCTTCCCTTGAGATAAATCTGCAAATATCTCGGAAACGAAGCGAGCTATGGCAAAATGTTAAGAGACGTTTTTTGTAGAGAATTATGTTTCCTACAATTTATGTTCTATGATATTTTTTGATCAGAAGCGTAGTTTTCGAGATATATCGAGATATTTAAAAGTTCCGAAGCCGCACCAACATAATAGGGATACAGAAACACCGTGGCCCCTTTCTTTGAGATAACTCTGCACTAGTGCGAGCCGCAAATGCCACTTCTAGCTTAGCTGTGCAGAAGAAGAACAACAAGAAGAAGAAATATCTCGAAATATGTCCGTCAGGCCAGTTCCTTTGAGCTGAATCTGCAAATATCTCGGAAACGAAGCGAGCTATGGCAAAATGTTAAGAGACGTTTTTTGTAGAGAATTATGTTTCCTACAATTTAAGTTCTATGATATTTTTTGATCAGAAGCGTAGTTTTCGAGATGTATCGAGATATTTAAAAGTTCCGAAGCCGCACCAACATAATAGGGATACAGGAACACCGTGGCCCCTTTCTTTGAGATAACTCTGCAGTATTGCGAGCTGTAAATGCCACTTCCAGCTTAGCTGTGCAGAAGAAGAACAACAAGAAGAAGAAATATCTCGAAATATGTCCGTCAGGCCCCTTCCCTTGAGATAAATCTGCAAATATCTCGGAAACGAAGAGAGCTATGGCAAAATGTTAAGAGACCTTTTTTGTAGAGAATTAAGTTTCCTACTTTTTATGTTCTATAATATTTTTTGATCTGATGCGTAGTTCTCGAGATATATCAAGATATTTAAAAGTTCCGAAGCCGCACCAACATAATAGAGATACAGAAACACCGTGGCCCCTCTCTTTGAGATAACTCTGCACTATTGCGAGCTGTAAATGCCACTTCCAGCTTAGCTGTGCAGAAGAAGAACAACAAGAAGAAGAAATATCTCGAAATATGTCCGTCAGGCCCCTTCCCTTGAGATATATCTGCAAATATCTCGGAAACGAAGCGAGCTATGGCAAAATGTTAAGAGACCTTTTTTGTAGAGAATTATGTTTCGTACAATTTATGTTCTATGATATTTTTTGGTGAGAAGCGTAGTTTTCGAGATATATCGAGATATTTAAAAGTTCCAAAGCCGCACCAACATAATAGAGATACAGAAACACCGTGGCCCCTTTCTTTGAGATAACTCTGCACTATTGCGAGCTGTAAATGCCACTTCCAGCTTAGCTGTGCAGAAGAAGAACAACAAGAAGAAGAAACATCTGGAAATATGTCCGTCAGGCCCCTTCCCTTGAGATATATCTCCAAATATCTCGGAAACGAAGCGAGCTATGGCAAAATGTTAAGAGACCTTATTTGTAGAGAATTATGTTTCGTACAATTTATGTTCTATGATATTTTTTGGTGAGAAGCGTAGTTTTCGAGATATATCGAGATATTTAAAAGTTTCGAAGCCGCACCAACATAATAGAGATACAGAAACACCGTGGCCCCTCTCTTTGAGATAACTCTGCACTATTGCGAGCTGGAAATGCCACTTCCAGTTTAGCTGTGCAGAAGAAGAACAACAAGAAGAAGAAATATCTCGAAATATGTCCGTCAGGCCTCTTCCCTTGAGATAAATCTGCAAATATCTCGGAAACGAAGCGAGCTATGGCAAAATGTTAAGAGACCTTTTTTGTAGAGAATTATGTTTCCTACAATTTATGTTCTATGATATTTTTTGATCAGAAGCGTAGTTTTCGAGATATATCGAGATATTTAAAAGTTCCGAAGCCGCACCATCATAATAGAGATACAGAAACACCGTGGCCCCTTTCGTTGAGATAACTCTGCACTAGTGCGAGCCGCAAATGCCACTTCCAGCTTAGCTGTGCAGAAGAAGAACAACAAGAAGAAGAAATATCTCGAAATATGTCCGTCAGGCCCCTTCCCTTGAGATAAATCTGCAAATATCTCGGAAACGAAGCGAGCTATGGCAAAATGTTAAGAGACGTTTTTTGTAGAGAATTATGTTTCCTACAATTTATGTTCTATGATATTTTTTGATCAGAAGCGTAGTTTTCGAGATATATCGAGATATTTAAAAGTTCCGAAGCCGCACCAACATAATAGGGATACAGAAACACCGTGGCCCCTTTCTTTGAGATAACTCTGCACTAGTGCGAGCCGCAAATGCCACTTCCAGCTTAGCTGTGCAGAAGAAGAACAACAAGAAGAAGAAATATCTCGAAATATGTCCGTCAGGCCAGTTCCTTTGAGCTGAATCTGCAAATATCTCGGAAACGAAGCGAGCTATGGCAAAATGTTAAGAGACGTTTTTTGTAGAGAATTATGTTTCCTACAATTTAAGTTCTATGATATTTTTTGATCAGAAGCGTAGTTTTCGAGATGTATCGAGATATTTAAAAGTTCCGAAGCCGCACCAACATAATAGGGATACAGAAACACCGTGGCCCCTTTCTTTGAGATAACTCTGCAGTATTGCGAGCTGTAAATGCCACTTCCAGCTTAGCTGTGCAGAAGAAGAACAACAAGAAGAAGAAATATCTCGAAATATGTCCGTCAGGCCCCTTCCCTTGAGATAAATCTGCAAATATCTCGGAAACGAAGAGAGCTATGGCAAAATGTTAAGAGACCTTTTTTGTAGAGAATTAAGTTTCCTACTTTTTATGTTCTATAATATTTTTTGATCTGATGCGTAGTTCTCGAGATATATCAAGATATTTAAAAGTTCCGAAGCCGCACCAACATAATAGAGATACAGAAACACCGTGGCCCCTCTCTTTGAGATAACTCTGCACTACTGCGAGCTGGAAATGCCACTTCCAGTTTATCTCTGCAGAAGAAGAACAACAAGAAGAAGAAATATCTCGAAATATGTCCGTTAGGCCCCTTCCCTTGAGATATATCTGCAAATATCTCGGAAACGAAGCGAGCTATGGCAAAATGTTAGGAGACCTTTTTTGTAGAGAATTATGTTTCCTACAATTTATGTTCTATGATATTTTTTGATCAGAAGCGTAGTTTTCGAGATATATCGAGATATTTAAAAGTTCCGAAGCCGCACCAACATAATAGAGATACAGAAACACCGTGGCCCCTTTCGTTGAGATAACTCTGCACTAGTGCGAGCCGCAAATGCCACTTCCAGCTTAGCTGTGCAGAAGAAGAACAACAAGAAGAAGAAATATCTCGGAATATGTCCGTCAGGCCCCTTCCCTTGAGATAAATCTGCAAATATCTCGGAAACGAAGCGAGCTATGGCAAAATGTTAAGAGACGTTTTTTGTAGAGAATTATGTTTCCTACAATTTATGTTCTATGATATTTTTTGATCAGAAGCGTAGTTTTCGAGATATATCGAGATATTTAAAAGTTCCGAAGCCGCACCAACATAATAGGGATACAGAAACACCGTGGCCCCTTTCTTTGAGATAACTCTGCACTAGTGCGAGCCGCAAATGCCACTTCCAGCTTAGCTGTGCAGAAGAAGAACAACAACAAGAAGAAATATCTCGAAATATGTCCGTCAGGCCCCTTCCCTTGAGATAAATCTGCAAATATCTCGGAAACGAAGCGAGCTATGGCAAAATGTTGAGAGACCTTTTTTGTAGAGAATTAAGTTTCCTACTTTTTATGTTCTATGATATTTTTTGATCAGATGCGTAGTTCTCGAGATATATCAAGATATTTAAAAGTTCCGAAGCCGCACCAACATAATAGAGATACAGAAACACCGTGGCCCCTGTCTTTGAGATAACTCTGCACTATTGCGAGCTGGAAATGCCACTTCCAGTTTAGCTGTGCAGAAGAAGAACAACAAGAAGAAGAAATATATCGAAATATGTCCGTCAGGCCCCTTCCCTTGAGATAAATCTGCAAATATCTCGGAAACGAAGCGAGCTATGGCAAAATGTTAAGAGACGTTTTTTGTAGAGAATTATGTTTCCTACAATTTATGTTCTTTGATATTTTTTGATCAGAAGCGTAGTTTTCGAGATATATCGAGATATTTAAAAGTTCCGAAGCCGCACCAACATAATAGGGATACAGAAACACCGTGGCCCCTTTCTTTGAGATAACTCTGCACTAGTGCGAGCCGCAAATGCAACTTCCAGCTTAGCTGTGCAGAAGAAGAACAACAAGAAGAAGAAATATCTCGAAATATGTCCGTCAGGCCCCTTCCCTTGAGATAAATCTGCAAATGTCTCGGAAACGAAGCGAGCTATGGCAAAATGTTAAGAGACCTTTTTTGTAGAGAATTAAGTTTCCTACTTTTTATGTTCTATGATATTTTTTGATCAGATGCGTAGTTCTCGAGATATATCAAGATATTTAAAAGTTCCGAAGCCGCACCAACATAATAGAGATACAGAAACACCGTGGCGCCTTTCTTTGAGATAAGTCTGCACTATTGCGAGCTGCAAATGCCACTTCCAGCTTAGCTGTGCAGAGGAAGAACAACAAGAAGAAGAAATATCTCGAAATATGTCCGTCAGGCCAGTTCCTTTGAGCTGAATCTGCAAATATCTCGGAAACGAAGCGATCTATGGCAAAATGTTAAGAGACGTTTTTTGTAGAGAATTATGTTTCCTACAATTTATGTTCTATGATATTTTTTGATCAGAAGCGTAGTTTTCGAGATATATCGAGATATTTAAAAGTTCCGAGGCAGCACCAACATAATAGGGATACAGAAACACCGTGGCCCCTTTCTTTGAGATAACTCTGCACTAGTGCGAGCCGCAAATGCCACTTCCAGCTTAGCTGTGCAGAAGAAGAACAACAAGAAGAAGAAATATCTCGAAATATGTCCGTCAGGCCCCTTCCCTTGAGATATATCTGCAAATATCTCGGAAACGAAGCGAGCTATGGCAAAATGTTAAGAGACCTTTTTTGTAGAGAATTATGTTTCCTACAATTTATGTTCAATGATATTTTGTGATCAGAAGCGTAGTTTTCGAGATATATCGAGATATTTAAAAGTTCCGAAGCCGCACCAACATAATAGAGATACAGAAACACCGTGGCCCCTTTCTTTGAGATAACCCTGCACTAGTGAGAGCCGCAAATGCAACTTCCAGCTTAGCTGTGCAGAAGAAGAACAACAAGAAGAAGAAATATCTCGAAATATGTCCGTCAGGCCCCTTCCCTTGAGATAAATCTGCAAATGTCTCGGAAACGAAGCGAGCTATGGCAAAATGTTAAGAGACCTTTTTTGTAGAGAATTAAGTTTCCTACTTTTTATGTTCTATGATATTTTTTGATCAGATGCGTAGTTCTCGAGATATATCAAGATATTTAAAAGTTCCGAAGCCGCACCAACATAATAGAGATACAGAAACACCGTGGCCCCTTTCTTTGAGATAACTCTGCACTATTGCGAGCTGCAAATGCCACTTCCAGCTCAGCTGTGCAGAAGAAGAACAACAAGAAGAAGAAGTATCTCGAAATACGTCCGTCAGGCCCCTTCCCTTGAGATAAATCTGCAAATATCTCGGAAACGAAGCGAGCTATGGCAAAATGTTAAGAGACCTTTTTTGTAGGGAATTAAGTTTCCTACTTTTTATGTTCTATGATATTTTTTGATCAGATGCGTAGTTCTCGAGATATATCAAGATATTTAAAAGTTCCGAAACCGCACCAACATAATAGAGATACAGAAACACCGTGGCCCCTTTCTTTGAGATAACTCTGCACTATTGCGAGCTGCAAATGCCACTTCCAGCTTAGCTGTGCAGAGGAAGAACAACAAGAAGAAGAAATATCTCGAAATATGTCCGTCAGGCCCCTTCCCTTGAGATAAATATGCAAATATCTCGGAAACGAAGCGAGCTATGGCAAAATGTTAAGAGACCTTTTTTGTAGAGAATTAAGTTTCCTACTTTTTATGTTCCATGATATTTTTTGATCAGATGCGTAGTTCTCGAGATATATCAAGATATTTAAAAGTTCCGAAGCCGCACCAACATAATAGAGATACAGAAACACCGTGGCCCCTTTCTTTGAGATAACTCTGCACTATTGCGAGCTGTAAATGCCACTTCCAGCTTAGCTGTGCAGAAGAAGAACAACAAGAAGAAGAAATATCTCGAAATATGTCCGTCAGGCCCCTTCCCTTGAGATATATCTGCAAATATCTCGGAAACGAAGCGAGCTATGGCAAAATGTTAAGAGACCTTTTTTGTAGAGAATTATGTTTCGTACAATTTATGTTCTATGATATTTTTTGGTGAGAAGCGTAGTTTTCGAGATATATCGAGATATTTAAAAGTTCCAAAGCCGCACCAACATAATAGAGATACAGAAACACCGTGGCCCCTTTCTTTGAGATAACTCTGCACTATTGCGAGCTGTAAATGCCACTTCCAGCTTAGCTGTGCAGAAGAAGAACAACAAGAAGAAGAAACATCTGGAAATATGTCCGTCAGGCCCCTTCCCTTGAGATATATCTCCAAATATCTCGGAAACGAAGCGAGCTATGGCAAAATGTTAAGAGACCTTATTTGTAGAGAATTATGTTTCGTACAATTTATGTTCTATGATATTTTTTGGTGAGAAGCGTAGTTTTCGAGATATATCGAGATATTTAAAAGTTTCGAAGCCGCACCAACATAATAGAGATACAGAAACACCGTGGCCCCTCTCTTTGAGATAACTCTGCACTATTGCGAGCTGGAAATGCCACTTCCAGTTTAGCTGTGCAGAAGAAGAACAACAAGAAGAAGAAATATCTCGAAATATGTCCGTCAGGCCTCTTCCCTTGAGATAAATCTGCAAATATCTCGGAAACGAAGCGAGCTATGGCAAAATGTTAAGAGACCTTTTTTGTAGAGAATTATGTTTCCTACAATTTATGTTCTATGATATTTTTTGATCAGAAGCGTAGTTTTCGAGATATATCGAGATATTTAAAAGTTCCGAAGCCGCACCATCATAATAGAGATACAGAAACACCGTGGCCCCTTTCGTTGAGATAACTCTGCACTAGTGCGAGCCGCAAATGCCACTTCCAGCTTAGCTGTGCAGAAGAAGAACAACAAGAAGAAGAAATATCTCGAAATATGTCCGTCAGGCCCCTTCCCTTGAGATAAATCTGCAAATATCTCGGAAACGAAGCGAGCTATGGCAAAATGTTAAGAGACGTTTTTTGTAGAGAATTATGTTTCCTACAATTTATGTTCTATGATATTTTTTGATCAGAAGCGTAGTTTTCGAGATATATCGAGATATTTAAAAGTTCCGAAGCCGCACCAACATAATAGGGATACAGAAACACCGTGGCCCCTTTCTTTGAGATAACTCTGCACTAGTGCGAGCCGCAAATGCCACTTCCAGCTTAGCTGTGCAGAAGAAGAACAACAAGAAGAAGAAATATCTCGAAATATGTCCGTCAGGCCAGTTCCTTTGAGCTGAATCTGCAAATATCTCGGAAACGAAGCGAGCTATGGCAAAATGTTAAGAGACGTTTTTTGTAGAGAATTATGTTTCCTACAATTTAAGTTCTATGATATTTTTTGATCAGAAGCGTAGTTTTCGAGATGTATCGAGATATTTAAAAGTTCCGAAGCCGCACCAACATAATAGGGATACAGAAACACCGTGGCCCCTTTCTTTGAGATAACTCTGCAGTATTGCGAGCTGTAAATGCCACTTCCAGCTTAGCTGTGCAGAAGAAGAACAACAAGAAGAAGAAATATCTCGAAATATGTCCGTCAGGCCCCTTCCCTTGAGATAAATCTGCAAATATCTCGGAAACGAAGAGAGCTATGGCAAAATGTTAAGAGACCTTTTTTGTAGAGAATTAAGTTTCCTACTTTTTATGTTCTATAATATTTTTTGATCTGATGCGTAGTTCTCGAGATATATCGAGATATTTAAAAGTTCCGAAGCCGCACCAACATAATAGAGATACAGAAACACCGTGGCCCCTTTCGTTGAGATAACTCTGCACTAGTGCGAGCCGCAAATGCCACTTCCAGCTTAGCTGTGCAGAAGAAGAACAACAAGAAGAAGAAATATCTCGGAATATGTCCGTCAGGCCCCTTCCCTTGAGATAAATCTGCAAATATCTCGGAAACGAAGCGAGCTATGGCAAAATGTTAAGAGACGTTTTTTGTAGAGAATTATGTTTCCTACAATTTATGTTCTATGATATTTTTTGATCAGAAGCGTAGTTTTCGAGATATATCGAGATATTTAAAAGTTCCGAAGCCGCACCAACATAATAGGGATACAGAAACACCGTGGCCCCTTTCTTTGAGATAACTCTGCACTAGTGCGAGCCGCAAATGCCACTTCCAGCTTAGCTGTGCAGAAGAAGAACAACAACAAGAAGAAATATCTCGAAATATGTCCGTCAGGCCCCTTCCCTTGAGATAAATCTGCAAATATCTCGGAAACGAAGCGAGCTATGGCAAAATGTTGAGAGACCTTTTTTGTAGAGAATTAAGTTTCCTACTTTTTATGTTCTATGATATTTTTTGATCAGATGCGTAGTTCTCGAGATATATCAAGATATTTAAAAGTTCCGAAGCCGCACCAACATAATAGAGATACAGAAACACCGTGGCCCCTGTCTTTGAGATAACTCTGCACTATTGCGAGCTGGAAATGCCACTTCCAGTTTAGCTGTGCAGAAGAAGAACAACAAGAAGAAGAAATATATCGAAATATGTCCGTCAGGCCCCTTCCCTTGAGATAAATCTGCAAATATCTCGGAAACGAAGCGAGCTATGGCAAAATGTTAAGAGACGTTTTTTGTAGAGAATTATGTTTCCTACAATTTATGTTCTTTGATATTTTTTGATCAGAAGCGTAGTTTTCGAGATATATCGAGATATTTAAAAGTTCCGAAGCCGCACCAACATAATAGGGATACAGAAACACCGTGGCCCCTTTCTTTGAGATAACTCTGCACTAGTGCGAGCCGCAAATGCAACTTCCAGCTTAGCTGTGCAGAAGAAGAACAACAAGAAGAAGAAATATCTCGAAATATGTCCGTCAGGCCCCTTCCCTTGAGATAAATCTGCAAATGTCTCGGAAACGAAGCGAGCTATGGCAAAATGTTAAGAGACCTTTTTTGTAGAGAATTAAGTTTCCTACTTTTTATGTTCTATGATATTTTTTGATCAGATGCGTAGTTCTCGAGATATATCAAGATATTTAAAAGTTCCGAAGCCGCACCAACATAATAGAGATACAGAAACACCGTGGCGCCTTTCTTTGAGATAAGTCTGCACTATTGCGAGCTGCAAATGCCACTTCCAGCTTAGCTGTGCAGAGGAAGAACAACAAGAAGAAGAAATATCTCGAAATATGTCCGTCAGGCCAGTTCCTTTGAGCTGAATCTGCAAATATCTCGGAAACGAAGCGATCTATGGCAAAATGTTAAGAGACGTTTTTTGTAGAGAATTATGTTTCCTACAATTTATGTTCTATGATATTTTTTGATCAGAAGCGTAGTTTTCGAGATATATCGAGATATTTAAAAGTTCCGAGGCAGCACCAACATAATAGGGATACAGAAACACCGTGGCCCCTTTCTTTGAGATAACTCTGCACTAGTGCGAGCCGCAAATGCCACTTCCAGCTTAGCTGTGCAGAAGAAGAACAACAAGAAGAAGAAATATCTCGAAATATGTCCGTCAGGCCCCTTCCCTTGAGATATATCTGCAAATATCTCGGAAACGAAGCGAGCTATGGCAAAATGTTAAGAGACCTTTTTTGTAGAGAATTATGTTTCCTACAATTTATGTTCAATGATATTTTGTGATCAGAAGCGTAGTTTTCGAGATATATCGAGATATTTAAAAGTTCCGAAGCCGCACCAACATAATAGAGATACAGAAACACCGTGGCCCCTTTCTTTGAGATAACCCTGCACTAGTGAGAGCCGCAAATGCAACTTCCAGCTTAGCTGTGCAGAAGAAGAACAACAAGAAGAAGAAATATCTCGAAATATGTCCGTCAGGCCCCTTCCCTTGAGATAAATCTGCAAATGTCTCGGAAACGAAGCGAGCTATGGCAAAATGTTAAGAGACCTTTTTTGTAGAGAATTAAGTTTCCTACTTTTTATGTTCTATGATATTTTTTGATCAGATGCGTAGTTCTCGAGATATATCAAGATATTTAAAAGTTCCGAAGCCGCACCAACATAATAGAGATACAGAAACACCGTGGCCCCTTTCTTTGAGATAACTCTGCACTATTGCGAGCTGCAAATGCCACTTCCAGCTCAGCTGTGCAGAAGAAGAACAACAAGAAGAAGAAGTATCTCGAAATACGTCCGTCAGGCCCCTTCCCTTGAGATAAATCTGCAAATATCTCGGAAACGAAGCGAGCTATGGCAAAATGTTCAGAGACCTTTCTTGTAGAGAATTAAGTTTCCTACTTTTTATGTAGTATGATATTTTTTGATCAGATGCGTAGTTCTCGAGATATATCAAGATATTTAAAAGTTCCGAAGCCGCACCAACATAATAGAGATACAGAAACACCGTGGCCCCTTTCTTTGAGATAACTCTGCACTAGTGCGAGCCGCAAATGCCACTTCCAGCTTAGCTGTGCAGAAGAAGAACAACAAGAAGAAGAAATATCTCGAAATATGTCCGTCAGGCCCCTTCCCTTGAGATAAATATGCAAATATCTCGGAAACGAAGCGAGCTATGGCAAAATGTTAAGAGACCTTTTTTGTAGAGAATTAAGTTTCCTACTTTTTATCTTCTATGATATTTTTTGATCAGATGCGTAGTTCTCGAGATATATCAAGATATTTAAAAGTTCCGAAGCCGCACCAACATAATAGAGATACAGAAACACCGTGGCCCCTTTCTTTGAGATAACTCTGCACTATTGCGAGCTGCAAATGCCACTTCCAGCTTATCTGTGCAGAGGAAGAACAACAAGAAGAAGAAATATCTCGAAATATGTCCATCGGGACCCTTCCCTTGAGATAAATCTGCAAATATCTCGGAAACGAAGCGAGCTATTGCAAAACCTTAAGAGACCTTTTTTGTAGAGAATTAAGTTTCCTACTTTTTATGTTCTATGATATTTTTTGATCAGATGCGTAGTTCTCGAGATATATCGAGATATTTAAAAGTTCCGAAGCCGCACCAACATAATAGAGATACAGAAACACCGTGGCCCCTTTCTTTGAGATAACTCTGCACTATTGCGAGCTGCAAATGCCACTTCCAGCTTAGCTGTGCAGAAGAAGAACAACAAGAAGAAGAAATATCTCGAAATATGTCCGTCAGGCCGCTTCCCTTGAGATACATCTGCAAATATCTCGGAAACGAAGCGAGCTATGGCAAAATGTTAAGAGACCTTATTTGTAGAGAATTAAGTTTCCTACTTTTTATGTTCTATGATATTTTTTGATCAGATGCGTAGTTCTCGAGATATATCAAGATATTTAAAAGTTCCGAAGCCGCACCAACATAATAGAGATACAGACACACCGTGGCCCCTTTCTTTGAGATAACTCTGCACTATTGCGAGCTGCAAATGCCACTTCCAGCTTAGCTGTGCAGAAGAAGAACAACAAGAAGAAGAAATATCTGGAAATATGTCCGTCAGGCCCCTTCCCTTGAGATAAATCTGCAAATATCTCGGAAACGAAGCAAGCTACGGCAAAATGTTAAGAGACCTTTTTTGTAGAAAATTAGGATTCCTACTTTTTATGTTCTATGATATTTTTTGATCAGATGCGTAGTTCTCGAGATATATCAAGATATTTAAAAGTTCCGAAGCCGCACCAACATAATAGAGACACAGAAACACCGTGGCCCCTTTCTTTGAGATAACTCTGCACTACTGCGAGCTGCAAATGCCACTTCCAGCTTAGCTGTGCAGAAGAAGAACTACAAGAAGAAGAAATATCTCGAAATATGTCCGTCAGGCCCCTTCCCTTGAGATAAATCTGCAAATATCTCGGAAACGAAGCGAGCTATGGCAAAATGTTAAGGGACCTGTTTTGTAGAGAATTAAGTTTCCTACTTTTTATGTTCTATGATATTTTTCGATCAGATGCGTAGTTCTCGAGATATATCAAGATATTTAAAAGTTCCGAAGCCGCACCAACATAATAGAGATACAGAAACACCGTGGCCCCTTTCTTTGAGATAACTCTGCACTATTGCGAGCTGCAAATGCCACTTCCAGCTTAGCTGTGCAGAAGAAGAACAACAAGAAGAAGAAATATCTCGAAATATGTCCGTCAGACCACTTCCCTTGAGATAAATCTGCAAATATCTCGGAAACGAAGCGAGCTACGGCAAAATGTTAACAGACCTTTTTTGTAGAAAATTAGGTTTCCTACTTTTTATGTTCTATGATATTTTTTGATCAGATGCGTAGTTCTCGAGATATATCAAGATATTTAAAAGTTCCGAAGCCGCACCAACATAATAGAGATACAGAAACACCGTGGCCCCTTTCTTTGCGATAACTCTGCACTATTGCGAGCTGCAAATGCCACTTCCAGCTTAGCTGTGCAGAAGAAGAACAACAAGAAGAAGAAATATCTCGAAATATGTCCGTCAGGCCCCTTCCCTTGAGATAAATCTGCAAATATCTCGGAAACGAAGCGAGCTATGGCAAAATGTTAAGAGACCTTTTTTGTAGAGAATTAAGTTTCCTACTTTTTATGTTCTATGATATTTTTCGATCAGAGGCGTAGTTCTCGAGATATATCAAGATATTTAAAAGTTCCGAAGCCGCACCAACATAATAGAGATACAGAAACACCGTGGCCCCTTTCTTTGAGATAACTCTGCACGATTGCGAGCTGGAAATGCCACTTCCAGTTTAGCTGTGCAGAAGAAGAACAACAAGAAGAGGAAATATCTCGAAATATGTCCGTCAGGCCCCTTCCCTTGAGATATATCTGCAAATATCTCGGAAACGAAACGAGCTATGGCAAAATGTTAACAGACCTTTTTTGTAGAGAATTATGTTTCCTACAATTTATGTTGTATGATATTTTTTGATCAGAAGCGTAGTTTTCGAGATATATCGAGATATTTAAAAGATCCGAAGCTGCACCAACATAATAGAGATACAGAAACACCGTGGCCCCTTTCTTTGAGATAACTCTGCACTAGTGCGAGCCGCAAATGCCGCTTCCAGCTTAGCTGTGCAGAAGAAGAACAACAAGAAGAAGAAATATCTCGAAATATGTCCGTCAGGCCCCTTCCCTCGAGATAAATCTGCAAATATCTACGAAACGAAGCGAGCTATGGCAAAATGTTGAGAGACCTTTTTTGTAGAGAATTAAGTTTCCTACTTTTTATGTTCTATGATATTTTTTGATCGGATGCGTAGTTCTCGAGATATATAAAGATATTTAAAAGTTCCGAAGCCGCACCAACATAATAGAGATACAGAAACACCGTGGCCCCTTTCTTTGAGATAACTCTGCACTATTGCGAGCTGCAAATGCCACTTCCAGCTTAGCTGTGCAGAAGAAGAACAACAAAAAGAAGAAATATCTCGAAATATGTCCGTCAGGCCCCTTCCCTTGAGATAAATCTGCAAATATCTCGGAAACGAAGCGAGCTATGGCAAAATGTTAAGAGACCTCTTTTGTAGAGAATTATGTTTCCTACTTTTTATGTTCTATGATATTTTTCGATCAGATGCGTAGTTCTCGAGATATATCAAGATATTTAAAAGTTCCGAAGCCGCACCAACATAATAGAGATACAGACACACCGTGGCCCCTTTCTTTGAGATAACTCTGCACTATTGCGAGCTGCAAATGGCACTTCCAGCTTAGCTGTGCAGAAGAAGAACAACAAGAAGAAGAAATATCTCGAAATATGTCCGTCAGGCCCCTTCCCTTGAGATAAATCTGCAAATATCTCGGAAACGAAGCGAGCTACGGCAAAATGTTAAGAGACCTTTTTTGTAGAAAATTAGGTTTCCTACTTCTTATGTTCTATGATATTTTTTGATCAGATGCGTAGTTCTCGAGATATATCAAGATATTTAAAAGTTCCGAAACCGCACCAACATAATAGAGATACAGAAACACCGTGGCCCCTTTCTTTGCGATAACTCTGCACTATTGCGAGCTGCAAATGCCACTTCCAGCTTAGCTGTGCAGAAGAAGAACAACAAGAAGAAGAAATATCTCGAAATATGTCCGTCAGGCCCCTTCCCTTGAGATAAATCTGCAAATATCTCGGAAACGAAGCGAGCTATGGCAAAATGTTAAGAGACCTTTTTTGTAGAGAATTAAGTTTCCTACTTTTTATGTTCTATGATATTTTTCGATCAGAGGCGTAGTTCTCGAGATATATCAAGATATTTAAAAGTTCCGAAGCCGCACCAACATAATAGAGATACAGAAACACCGTGGCCCCTATCTTTGAGATAACTCTGCACTATTGCGAGCTGCAAATGCCACTTCCAGCTTAGCTGTGCAGAAGAAGAACAACAAGAAGAAGAAATATCTCGAAATATGTCCGTCAGGCCCCTTCCCTTGAGATAAATCTGCAAATATCTCGGAAACGAAGCGAGCTATGGCAAAATGTTAAGAGACCTTATTTGTAGAGAATTAAGTTTCCTACTTTTTATGTTCTATGATATTTTTTGATCGGATGCGTAGTTCTCGAGATATATAAAGATATTTAAAAGTTCCGAAGCCGCACCAACATAATAGAGATACAGAAACACCGTGGCCCCTTTCTTTGAGATAACTCTGCACTATTGCGAGCTGCAAATGCCACTTCCAGCTTAGCTGTGCAGAAGAAGAACAACAAAAAGAAGAAATACCTCGAAATATGTCCATCAGGACCCTTCCCTTGAGATAAATCTACAAATATCTCGGAAACGAAGCGAGCTATTGCAAAACGTTAAGAGACCTTTTTTGTAGAGAATTAGGTTTCCTACTTTTTATGTTCTATGATATTTTTTGATCAGATGCGTAGTTCTCGAGATATATCAAGATATTTAAAAGTTCCGAAGCCGCACCAACATAATAGAGATACAGAAACACCGTGGCCCCTTTCTTTGAGATAACTCTGCACTAGTGCGAGCCGCAAATGCCACTTCCAGCTTAGCTGTGCAGAAGAAGAACAACAAGAAGAAGAAATATCTCGAAATATGTCCGTCAGGCCCCTTCCCTTGGGATAAATATGCAAATATCTCGGAAACGAAGCGAGCTATGGCAAAATGTTAAGAGACCTTTTTTGTAGAGAATTAAGTTTCCTACTTTTTATCTTCTATGATATTTTTTGATCAGATGCGTAGTTCTCGAGATATATCAAGATATTTAAAAGTTCCGAAGCCGCACCAACATAATAGAGATACAGAAACACCGTGGCCCCTTTCTTTGAGATAACTCTGCACTATTGCGAGCTGCAAATGCCACTTCCAGCTTATCTGTGCAGAGGAAGAGCAACAAGAAGAAGAAATATCTCGAAATATGTCCATCGGGACCCTTCCCTTGAGATAAATCTGCAAATATCTCGGAAACGAAGCGAGCTATTGCAAAACCTTAAGAGACCTTTTTTGTAGAGAATTAAGTTTCCTACTTTTTATGTTCTATGATATTTTTTGATCAGATGCGTAGTTCTCGAGATATATCGAGATATTTAAAAGTTCCGAAGCCGCACCAACATAATAGAGATACAGAAACACCGTGGCCCCTTTCTTTGAGATAACTCTGCACTATTGCGAGCTGCAAATGCCACTTCCAGCTTAGCTGTGCAGAAGAAGAACAACAAGAAGAAGAAATATCTCGAAATATGTCCGTCAGGCCGCTTCCCTTGAGATAAATCTGCAAATATCTCGGAAACGAAGCGAGCTATGGCAAAATGTTAAGAGACCTTATTTGTAGAGAATTAAGTTTCCTACTTTTTATGTTCTATGATATTTTTTGATCAGATGCGTAGTTCTCGAGATATATCAAGATACTTAAAAGTTCCGAAGCCGCACCAACATAATAGAGATACAGAAACACCGTGGCCCCTTTCTTTGCGATAACTCTGCACTATTGCGAGCTGCAAATGCCACTTCCAGCTTAGCTGTGCAGAAGAAGAACAACAAGAAGAAGAAATATCTCGAAATATGTCCGTCAGGCCCCTTCCCTTGAGATAAATCTGCAAATATCTCGGAAACGAAGCGAGCTATGGCAAAATGTTAAGAGACCTTATTTGTAGAGAATTAAGTTTCCTACTTTTTATGTTCTATGATATTTTTTGATCAGATGCGTAGTTCTCGAGATATATCAAGATATTTAAAAGTTCCGAAGCCGCACCAACATAATAGAGATACAGAAACACCGTGGCCCCTTTCTTTGAGATAACTCTGCGCTATTGCGAGCTGGAAATGCCACTTCCAGTTTAGCTGTGCAGAAGAAGAACAACAAGAAGAGGAAATATCTCGAAATATGTCCGTCAGGCCCCTTCCCTTGAGGTATATCTGCAAATATCTCGGAAACGAAACGAGCTATGGCAAAATGTTAACAGACCTTTTTTGTAGAGAATTATGTTTCCTACAATTTATGTTCTATGATATTTTTTGATCAGAAGCGTAGTTTTCGAGATATATCGAGATATTTAAAAGATCCGAAGCTGCACCAACATAATAGAGATACAGAAACACCGTGGCCCCTTTCTTTGAGATAACTCTGCACTAGTGCGAGCCGCAAATGCCGCTTCCAGCTTAGCTGTGCAGAAGAAGAACAACAAGAAGAAGAAATATCTCGAAATATGTCCGTCAGGCCCCTTCCCTCGAGATAAATCTGCAAATATCTCGGAAACGAAGCGAGCTATGGCAAAATGTTGAGAGACCTTTTTTGTAGAGAATTAAGTTTCCTACTTTTTATGTTCTATGATATTTTTTGATCGGATGCGTAGTTCTCGAGATATGTAAAGATATTTAAAAGTTCCGAAGCCGCACCAACATAATAGAGATACAGAAACACCGTGGCCCCTTTCTTTGAGATAACTCTGCACTATTGCGAGCTGCAAATGCCACTTCCAGCTTATCTGTGCAGAGGAAGAGCAACAAGAAGAAGAAATATCTCGAAATATGTCCATCGGGACCCTTCCCTTGAGATAAATCTGCAAATATCTCGGAAACGAAGCGAGCTATTGCAAAACCTTAAGAGACCTTTTTTGTAGAGAATTAAGTTTCCTACTTTTTATGTTCTATGATATTTTTTGATCAGATGCGTAGTTCTCGAGATATATCGAGATATTTAAAAGTTCCGAAGCCGCACCAACATAATAGAGATACAGAAACACCGTGGCCCCTTTCTTTGAGATAACTCTGCACTATTGCGAGCTGCAAATGCCACTTCCAGCTTAGCTGTGCAGAAGAAGAACAACAAGAAGAAGAAATATCTCGAAATATGTCCGTCAGGCCGCTTCCCTTGAGATAAATCTGCAAATATCTCGGAAACGAAGCGAGCTATGGCAAAATGTTAAGAGACCTTATTTGTAGAGAATTAAGTTTCCTACTTTTTATGTTCTATGATATTTTTTGATCAGATGCGTAGTTCTCGAGATATATCAAGATACTTAAAAGTTCCGAAGCCGCACCAACATAATAGAGATACAGAAACACCGTGGCCCCTTTCTTTGCGATAACTCTGCACTATTGCGAGCTGCAAATGCCACTTCCAGCTTAGCTGTGCAGAAGAAGAACAACAAGAAGAAGAAATATCTCGAAATATGTCCGTCAGGCCCCTTCCCTTGAGATAAATCTGCAAATATCTCGGAAACGAAGCGAGCTATGGCAAAATGTTAAGAGACCTTATTTGTAGAGAATTAAGTTTCCTACTTTTTATGTTCTATGATATTTTTTGATCAGATGCGTAGTTCTCGAGATATATCAAGATATTTAAAAGTTCCGAAGCCGCACCAACATAATAGAGATACAGAAACACCGTGGCCCCTTTCTTTGAGATAACTCTGCGCTATTGCGAGCTGGAAATGCCACTTCCAGTTTAGCTGTGCAGAAGAAGAACAACAAGAAGAGGAAATATCTCGAAATATGTCCGTCAGGCCCCTTCCCTTGAGGTATATCTGCAAATATCTCGGAAACGAAACGAGCTATGGCAAAATGTTAACAGACCTTTTTTGTAGAGAATTATGTTTCCTACAATTTATGTTCTATGATATTTTTTGATCAGAAGCGTAGTTTTCGAGATATATCGAGATATTTAAAAGATCCGAAGCTGCACCAACATAATAGAGATACAGAAACACCGTGGCCCCTTTCTTTGAGATAACTCTGCACTAGTGCGAGCCGCAAATGCCGCTTCCAGCTTAGCTGTGCAGAAGAAGAACAACAAGAAGAAGAAATATCTCGAAATATGTCCGTCAGGCCCCTTCCCTCGAGATAAATCTGCAAATATCTCGGAAACGAAGCGAGCTATGGCAAAATGTTGAGAGACCTTTTTTGTAGAGAATTAAGTTTCCTACTTTTTATGTTCTATGATATTTTTTGATCGGATGCGTAGTTCTCGAGATATGTAAAGATATTTAAAAGTTCCGAAGCCGCACCAACATAATAGAGATACAGAAACACCGTGGCCCCTTTCTTTGAGATAACTCTGCACTATTGCGAACTGCAAATGCCACTTACAGCTTAGCTGTGCAGAAGAAGAACAACAAAAAGAAGAAATATCTCGAAATATGTCCGTCAGGCCCCTTCCCTTGAGATAAATCTGCAAATATCTCGGAAACGAAGCGAGCTATGGCAAAATGTTAAGAGACCTCTTTTGTAGAGAATTAAGTTTCCTACTTTTTATGTTCTATGATATTTTTCGATCAGATGCGTAGTTCTCGAGATATATCAAGATATTTAAAAGTTCCGAAGCCGCACCAACATAATAGAGATACAGACACACCGTGGCCCCTTTCTTTGAGATAACTCTGCACTATTGCGAGCTGCAAATGCCACTTCCAGCTTAGCTGTGCAGAAGAAGAACAACAAGAAGAAGAAATATCTGGAAATATGTCCGTCAGGCCCCTTCCCTTGAGATAAATCTGCAAATATCTCGGAAACGAAGCAAGCTACGGCAAAATGTTAAGAGACCTTTTTTGTAGAAAATTAGGATTCCTACTTTTTATGTTCTATGATATTTTTTGATCAGATGCGTAGTTCTCGAGATATATCAAGATATTTAAAAGTTCCGAAGCCGCACCAACATAATAGAGATACAGAAACACCGTGGCCCCTTTCTTTGAGATAACTCTGCACTACTGCGAGCTGCAAATGCCACTTCCAGCTTAGCTGTGCAGAAGAAGAACAACAAGAAGAAGAAATATCTCGAAATATGTCAGGCCCCTTCCCTTGAGATAAATCTGCAAATATCTCGGAAACGAAGCGAGCTATGGCAAAATGTTAAGGGACCTGTTTTGTAGAGAATTAAGTTTCCTACTTTTTATGTTCTATGATATTTTTCGATCAGATGCGTAGTTCTCGAGATATATCAAGATATTTAAAAGTTCCGAAGCCGCACCAACATAATAGAGATACAGAAACACCGTGGCCCCTATCTTTGAGATAACTCTGCACGATTGCGAGCTGGAAATGCCACTTCCAGTTTAGCTGTGCAGAAGAAGAACAACAAGAAGAAGAAATATCTCGAAATATGTCCATCAGGACCCTTCCCTTGAGATAAATCTGCAAATATCTCGGAAACGAAGCGAGCTATTGCAAAACGTTAAGAGACCTTTTTTGTAGAGAATTAAGTTTCCTACTTTTTATGTTCTATGATATTTTTTGATCAGATGCGTAGTTCTCGAGATATATCGAGATATTTAAAAGTTCCGAAGCCGCACCAACATAATAGAGATACAGAAACACCGTGGCCCCTTTCTTTGAGATAACTCTGCACTATTGCGAGCTGCAAATGCCACTTCCAGCTTAGCTGTGCAGAACAAGAACAACAAGAAGAAGAAATATCTCGAAATATGTCCGTCAGGCCCCTTCCCTTGAGATAAATCTGCAAATATCTCGGAAACGAAGCGAGCTATGGCAAAATGTTAAGAGACCTTATTTGTAGAGAATTAAGTTTCCTACTTTTTATGTTGTATGATATTTTTTGATCGGATGCGTAGTTCTCGAGATATATAAAGATATTTAAAAGTTCCGAAGCCGCACCAACATAATAGAGATACAGAAACACCGTGGCCCCTTTCTTTGAGATAACTCTGCACTATTGCGAGCTGCAAATGCCACTTCCAGCTTAGCTGTGCAGAAGAAGAACAACAAGAAGAAGAAATATCTCGAAATATGTCCGTCAGGCCCCTTCCCTTGAGATAAATCTGCAAATATCTCGGAAACGAAGCGAGCTATGGCAAAATGTTAAGAGACCTTATTTGTAGAGAATTAAGTTTCCTACTTTTTATGTTCTATGATATTTTTTGATCGGATGCGTAGTTCTCGAGATATATAAAGATATTTAAAAGTTCCGAAGCCGCACCAACATAATAGAGATACAGAAACACCGTGGCCCCTTTCTTTGAGATAACTCTGCACTATTGCGAGCTGCAAATGCCACTTCCAGCTTAGCTGTGCAGAAGAAGAACAACAAAAAGAAGAAATACCTCGAAATATGTCCATCAGGACCCTTCCCTTGAGATAAATCTACAAATATCTCGGAAACGAAGCGAGCTATTGCAAAACGTTAAGAGACCTTTTTTGTAGAGAATTAGGTTTCCTACTTTTTATGTTCTATGATATTTTTTGATCAGATGCGTAGTTCTCGAGATATATCAAGATATTTAAAAGTTCCGAAGCCGCACCAACATAATAGAGATACAGAAACACCGTGGCCCCTTTCTTTGAGATAACTCTGCACTACTGCGAGCTGCAAATGCCACTTCCAGCTTAGCTGTGCAGAAGAAGAACAACAAGAAGAAGAAATATCTCGAAATATGTCCGTCAGGCCCCTTCCCTTGAGATAAATCTGCAAATATCTCGGAAACGAAGCGAGCTATGGCAAAATGTTAAGGGACCTGTTTTGTAGAGAATTAAGTTTCCTACTTTTTATGTTCTATGATATTTTTCGATCAGATGCGTAGTTCTCGAGATATATCAAGATATTTAAAAGTTCCGAAGCCGCACCAACATAATAGAGATACAGAAACACCGTGGCCCCTTTCTTTGAGATAACTCTGCACTATTGCGAGCTGCAAATGCCACTTCCAGCTTAGCTGTGCAGAAGAAGAACAACAAGAAGAAGAAATATCTCGAAATATGTACGTCAGACCCCTTCCCTTGAGATAAATCTGCAAATATCTCGGAAACGAAGCGAGCTACGGCAAAATGTTAAGAGACCTTTTTTGTAGAAAATTAGGTTTCCGACTTTTTATGTTCTATGATATTTTTTGATCAGATGCGTAGTTCTCGAGATATATGAAGATATTTAAAAGTTCCGAAGCCGCACCAACATAATAGAGATACAGAAACACCGTGGCCCCTTTATTTGCGATAACTCTGCACTATTGCGAGCTGCAAATGCCACTTCCAGCTTAGCTGTGCAGAAGAAGAACAACAAGAAGAAGAAATATCTCGAAATATGTCCGTCAGGCCCCTTCCCTTGAGATAAATCTGCAAATATCTCGGAAACGAAGCGAGCTATGGCAAAATGTTAAGGGACCTGTTTTGTAGAGAATTAAGTTTCCTACTTTTTATGTTCTATGATATTTTTCGATCAGATGCGTAGTTCTCGAGATATATCAAGATATTTAAAAGTTCCGAAGCCGCACCAACATAATAGAGATACAGAAACACCGTGGCCCCTTTCTTTGAGGTAACTCTGCACTATTGCGAGCTGCAAATGCCACTTCCAGCTTAGCTGTGCAGAAGAAGAACAACAAGAAGAAGAAATATCTCGAAATATGTCCGTCAGACCACTTCCCTTGAGATAAATCTGCAAATATCTCGGAAACGAAGCGAGCTACGGCAAAATGTTAACAGACCTTTTTTGTAGAAAATTAGGTTTCCTACTTTTTATGTTCTATGATATTTTTTGATCAGATGCGTAGTTCTCGAGATATATCAAGATATTTAAAAGTTCCGAAGCCGCACCAACATAATAGAGATACAGAAACACCGTGGCCCCTTTCTTTGCGATAACTCTGCACTATTGCGAGCTGCAAATGCCACTTCCAGCTTAGCTGTGCAGAAGAAGAACAACAAGAAGAAGAAATATCTCGAAATATGTCCGTCAGGCCCCTTCCCTTGAGATAAATCTGCAAATATCTCGGAAACGAAGCGAGCTATGGCAAAATGTTAAGAGACCTTTTTTGTAGAGAATTAAGTTTCCTACTTTTTATGTTCTATGATATTTTTCGATCAGAGGCGTAGTTCTCGAGATATATCAAGATATTTAAAAGTTCCGAAGCCGCACCAACATAATAGAGATACAGAAACACCGTGGCCCCTTTCTTTGAGATAACTCTGCACGATTGCGAGCTGGAAATGCCACTTCCAGTTTAGCTGTGCAGAAGAAGAACAACGAGAAGAAGAAATATCTCGAAATATGTCCATCAGGACCCTTCCCTTGAGATAAATCTGCAAATATCTCGGAAACGAAGCGAGCTATTGCAAAACGTTAAGAGACCTTTTTTGTAGAGAATTAGGTTTCCTACTTTTTATGTTCTATGATATTTTTTGATCAGATGCGTAGTTCTCGAGATATATCGAGATATTTAAAAGTTCCGAAGCCGCACCAACATAATAGAGATACAGAAACACCGTGGCCCCTTTCTTTGAGATAACTCTGCACTATTGCGAGCTGCAAATGCCACTTCCAGCTTAGCTGTGCAGAAGAAGAACAACAAGAAGAAGAAATATCTCGAAATATGTCCGTCAGGCCCCTTCCCTTGAGATAAATCTGCAAATATCTCGGAAACGAAGCGAGCTATGGCAAAATGTTAAGAGACCTTATTTGTAGAGAATTAAGTTTCCTACTTTTTATGTTCTATGATATTTTTTGATCAGATGCGTAGTTCTCGAGATATATCAAGATATTTAAAAGTTCCGAAGCCGCACCAACATAATAGAGATACAGAAACACCGTGGCCCCTTTCTTTGAGATAACTCTGCGCTATTGCGAGCTGGAAATGCCACTTCCAGTTTAGCTGTGCAGAAGAAGAACAACAAGAAGAGGAAATATCTCGAAATATGTCCGTCAGGCCCCTTCCCTTGAGATATATCTGCAAATATCTCGGAAACGAAACGAGCTATGGCAAAATGTTAACAGACCTTTTTTGTAGAGAATTATGTTTCCTACAATTTATGTTCTATGATATTTTTTGATCAGAAGCGTAGTTTTCGAGATATATCGAGATATTTAAAAGATCCGAAGCTGCACCAACATAATAGAGATACAGAAACACCGTGGCCCCTTTCTTTGAGATAACTCTGCACTAGTGCGAGCCGCAAATGCCGCTTCCAGCTTAGCTGTGCAGAAGAAGAACAACAAGAAGAAGAAATATCTCGAAATATGTCCGTCAGGCCCCTTCCCTTGAGGTAAATCTGCAAATATCTCGGAAACCAAGCGAGCTATGGCAAAATGTTAAGAGACCTTTTTTGTAGAGAATTAAGTTTCCTACTTTTTATGTTCTATGATATTTTTTGATCGGATGCGTAGTTCTCGAGATATATAAAGATATTTAAAAGTTCCGAAGCCGCACCAACATAATAGAGATACAGACACACCGTGGCCCCTTTCTTTGAGATAACTCTGCACTATTGCGAGCTGCAAATGGCACTTCCAGCTTAGCTGTGCAGAAGAAGAACAACAAGAAGAAGAAATATCTCGAAGTATGTCCGTCAGGCCCCTTCCCTTGAGATAAATCTGCAAATATCTCGGAAACGAAGCGAGCTACGGCAAAATGTTAAGAGACCTTTTTTGTAGAAAATTAGGTTTCCTACTTCTTATGTTCTATGATATTTTTTGATCAGATGCGTAGTTCTCGAGATATATCAAGATATTTAAAAGTTCCGAAGCCGCACCAACATAATAGAGATACAGAAACACCGTGGCCCCTTTCTTTGCGATAACTCTGCACTATTGCGAGCTGCAAATGCCACTTCCAGCTTAGCTGTGCAGAAGAAGAACCACAAGAAGAAGAAATATCTCGAAATATGTCCGTCAGGCCCCTTCCCTTGAGATAAATCTGCAAATATCTCGGAAACGAAGCGAGCTATGGCAAAATGTTAAGAGACCTTTTTTGTAGAGAATTAAGTTTCCTACTTTTTATGTTCTATGATATTTTTCGATCAGAGGCGTAGTTCTCGAGATATATCAAGATATTTAAAAGTTCCGAAGCCGCACCAACATAATAGAGATACAGAAACACCGTGGCCCCTTTCTTTGAGATAACTCTGCACGATTGCGAGCTGGAAATGCCACTTCCAGTTTAGCTGTGCAGAAGAAGAACAACAAGAAGAAGAAATATCTCGAAATATGTCCATCAGGACCCTTCCCTTGAGATAAATCTGCAAATATCTCGGAAACGAAGCGAGCTATTGCAAAACGTTAAGAGACCTTTTTTGTAGAGAATTAAGTTTCCTACTTTTTATGTTCTATGATATTTTTTGATCAGATGCGTAGTTCTCGAGATATATCGAGATATTTAAAAGTTCCGAAGCCGCACCAACATAATAGAGATACAGAAACACCGTGGCCCCTTTCTTTGAGATAACTCTGCACTATTGCGAGCTGCAAATGCCACTTCCAGCTTAGCTGTGCAGAAGAAGAACAACAAGAAGAAGAAATATCTCGAAATATGTCCGTCAGGCCCCTTCCCTTGAGATAAATCTGCAAATATCTCGGAAACGAAGCGAGCTATGGCAAAATGTTAAGAGACCTTATTTGTAGAGAATTAAGTTTCCTACTTTTTATGTTCTATGATATTTTTTGATCGGATGCGTAGTTCTCGAGATATATAAAGATATTTAAAAGTTCCGAAGCCGCACCAACATAATAGAGATACAGAAACACCGTGGCCCCTTTCTTTGAGATAACTCTGCACTATTGCGAGCTGCAAATGCCACTTCCAGCTTAGCTGTGCAGAAGAAGAACAACAAAAAGAAGAAATACCTCGAAATATGTCCGTCAGGCCCCTTCCCTTGAGATAAATCTGCAAATATCTCGGAAACGAAGCGAGCTATGGCAAAATGTTAAGAGACCTCTTTTGTAGAGAATTAAGTTTCCTACTTTTTATGTTCTATGATATTTTTCGATCAGATGCGTAGTTCTCGAGATATATCAAGATATTTAAAAGTTCCGAAGCCGCACCAACATAATAGAGATACAGACACACCGTGGCCCCTTTCTTTGAGATAACTCTGCACTATTGCGAGCTGCAAATGGCACTTCCAGCTTAGCTGTGCAGAAGAAGAACAACAAGAAGAAGAAATATCTCGAAATATGTCCGTCAGGCCCCTTCCCTTGAGATAAATCTGCAAATATCTCGGAAACGAAGCGAGCTACGGCAAAATGTTAAGAGACCTTTTTTGTAGAAAATTAGGTTTCCTACTTCTTATGTTCTATGATATTTTTTGATCAGATGCGTAGTTCTCGAGATATATCAAGATATTTAAAAGTTCCGAAGCCGCACCAACATAATAGAGATACAGAAACACCGTGGCCCCTTTCTTTGCGATAACTCTGCACTATTGCGAGCTGCAAATGCCACTTCCAGCTTAGCTGTGCAGAAGAAGAACCACAAGAAGAAGAAATATCTCGAAATATGTCCGTCAGGCCCCTTCCCTTGAGATAAATCTGCAAATATCTCGGAAACGAAGCGAGCTATGGCAAAATGTTAAGAGACCTTTTTTGTAGAGAATTAAGTTTCCTACTTTTTATGTTCTATGATATTTTTCGATCAGAGGCGTAGTTCTCGAGATATATCAAGATATTTAAAAGTTCCGAAGCCGCACCAACATAATAGAGATACAGAAACACCGTGGCCCCTTTCTTTGAGATAACTCTGCACGATTGCGAGCTGGAAATGCCACTTCCAGTTTAGCTGTGCAGAAGAAGAACAACAAGAAGAAGAAATATCTCGAAATATGTCCATCAGGACCCTTCCCTTGAGATAAATCTGCAAATATCTCGGAAACGAAGCGAGCTATTGCAAAACGTTAAGAGACCTTTTTTGTAGAGAATTAAGTTTCCTACTTTTTATGTTCTATGATATTTTTTGATCAGATGCGTAGTTCTCGAGATATATCGAGATATTTAAAAGTTCCGAAGCCGCACCAACATAATAGAGATACAGAAACACCGTGGCCCCTTTCTTTGAGATAACTCTGCACTATTGCGAGCTGCAAATGCCACTTCCAGCTTAGCTGTGCAGAAGAAGAACAACAAGAAGAAGAAATATCTCGAAATATGTCCGTCAGGCCCCTTCCCTTGAGATAAATCTGCAAATATCTCGGAAACGAAGCGAGCTATGGCAAAATGTTAAGAGACCTTATTTGTAGAGAATTAAGTTTCCTACTTTTTATGTTCTATGATATTTTTTGATCGGATGCGTAGTTCTCGAGATATATAAAGATATTTAAAAGTTCCGAAGCCGCACCAACATAATAGAGATACAGAAACACCGTGGCCCCTTTCTTTGAGATAACTCTGCACTATTGCGAGCTGCAAATGCCACTTCCAGCTTAGCTGTGCAGAAGAAGAACAACAAAAAGAAGAAATACCTCGAAATATGTCCGTCAGGCCCCTTCCCTTGAGATAAATCTGCAAATATCTCGGAAACGAAGCGAGCTATGGCAAAATGTTAAGAGACCTATTTTGTAGAGAATTAAGTTTCCTACTTTTTATGTTCTATGATATTTTTCGATCAGATGCGTAGTTCTCGAGATATATCAAGATATTTAAAAGTTCCGAAGCCGCACGAACATAATAGAGATACAGACACACCGTGGCCCCTTTCTTTGAGATAACTCTGCACTATTGCGAGCTGCAAATGCCACTTCCAGCTTAGCTGTGCAGAAGAAGAACAAGAAGAAGAAGAAATATCTGGAAATATGTCCGTCAGGCCCCTTCCCTTGAGATAAATCTGCAAATATCTCGGAAACAAAGCAAGCTACGGCAAAATGTTAAGAGACCTTTTTTGTAGAAAATTAGGATTCCTACTTTTTATGTTCTATGATATTTTTTGATCAGATGCGTAGTTCTCGAGATATATCAAGATATTTAAAAGTTCCGAAGCCGCACCAACATAATAGAGATACAGAAACACCGTGGCCCCTTTCTTTGAGATAACTCTGCACGATTGCGAGCTGGAAATGCCACTTCCAGTTTAGCTGTGCAGAAGAAGAACAACGAGAAGAAGAAATATCTCGAAATATGTCCATCAGGACCCTTCCCTTGAGATAAATCTACAAATATCTCGGAAACGAAGCGAGCTATTGCAAAACGTTAAGAGACCTTTTTTGTAGAGAATTAGGTTTCCTACCTTTTATGTTCTATGATATTTTTTGATCAGATGCGTAGTTCTCGAGATATATCGAGATATTTAAAAGTTCCGAAGCCGCACCAACATAATAGAGATACAGAAACACCGTGGCCCCTTTCTTTGAGATAACTCTGCACTATTGCGAGCTGCAAATGCCACTTCCAGCTTAGCTGTGCAGAAGAAGAACAACAAGAAGAGGAAATATCTCGAAATATGTCCGTCAGGCCCCTTCCCTTGAGATATATCTGCAAATATCTCGGAAACGAAACGAGCTATGGCAAAATGTTAACAGACCTTTTTTGTAGAGAATTATGTTTCCTACAATTTATGTTCTATGATATTTTTTGATCAGAAGCGTAGTTTTCGAGATATATCGAGATATTTAAAAGATCCGAAGCTGCACCAACATAATAGAGATACAGAAACACCGTGGCCCCTTTCTTTGAGATAACTCTGCACTAGTGCGAGCCGCAAATGCCGCTTCCAGCTTAGCTGTGCAGAAGAAGAACAACAAGAAGAAGAAATATCTCGAAATATGTCCGTCAGGCCCCTTCCCTCGAGATAAATCTGCAAATATCTACGAAACGAAGCGAGCTATGGCAAAATGTTGAGAGACCTTTTTTGTAGAGAATTAAGTTTCCTACTTTTTATGTTCTATGATATTTTTTGATCGGATGCGTAGTTCTCGAGATATATAAAGATATTTAAAAGTTCCGAAGCCGCACCAACATAATAGAGATACAGAAACACCGTGGCCCCTTTCTTTGAGATAACTCTGCACTATTGCGAGCTGCAAATGCCACTTCCAGCTTAGCTGTGCAGAAGAAGAACAACAAAAAGAAGAAATATCTCGAAATATGTCCGTCAGGCCCCTTCCCTTGAGATAAATCTGCAAATATCTCGGAAACGAAGCGAGCTATGGCAAAATGTTAAGAGACCTCTTTTGTAGAGAATTAAGTTTCCTACTTTTTATGTTCTATGATATTTTTCGATCAGATGCGTAGTTCTCGAGATATATCAAGATATTTAAAAGTTCCGAAGCCGCACCAACATAATAGAGATACAGACACACCGTGGCCCCTTTCTTTGAGATAACTCTGCACTATTGCGAGCTGCAAATGGCACTTCCAGCTTAGCTGTGCAGAAGAAGAACAACAAGAAGAAGAAATATCTCGAAATATGTCCGTCAGGCCCCTTCCCTTGAGATAAATCTGCAAATATCGCGGAAACGAAGCGAGCTACGGCAAAATGTTAAGAGACCTTTTTTGTAGAAAATTAGGTTTCCTACTTCTTATGTTCTATGATATTTTTTGATCAGATGCGTAGTTCTCGAGATATATCAAGATATTTAAAAGTTCCGAAGCCGCACCAACATAATAGAGATACAGAAACACCGTGGCCCCTTTCTTTGCGCTAACTCTGCACTATTGCGAGCTGCAAATGCCACTTCCAGCTTAGCTGTGCAGAAGAAGAACAACAAGAAGAAGAAATATCTCGAAATATGTCCGTCAGGCCCCTTCCCTTGAGATAAATCTGCAAATATCTCGGAAACGAAGCGAGCTATGGCAAAATGTTAAGAGACCTTTTTTGTAGAGAATTAAGTTTCCTACTTTTTATGTTCTATGATATTTTTCGATCAGAGGCGTAGTTCTCGAGATATATCAAGATATTTAAAAGTTCCGAAGCCGCACCAACATAATAGAGATACAGAAACACCGTGGCCCCTTTCTTTGAGATAACTCTGCACGATTGCGAGCTGGAAATGTCACTTCCAGTTTAGCTGTGCAGAAGAAGAACAACAAGAAGAAGAAATATCTCGAAATATGTCCATCAGGACCCTTCCCTTGAGATAAATCTGCAAATATCTCGGAAACGAAGCGAGCTATTGCAAAACGTTAAGAGACCTTTTTTGTAGAGAATTAAGTTTCCTACTTTTTATGTTCTATGATATTTTTTGATCAGATGCGTAGTTCTCGAGATATATCGAGATATTTAAAAGTTCCGAAGCCGCACCAACATAATAGAGATACAGAAACACCGTGGCCCCTTTCTTTGAGATAACTCTGCACTATTGCGAGCTGCAAATGCCACTTCCAGCTTAGCTGTGCAGAAGAAGAACAACAAGAAGAAGAAATATCTCGAAATATGTCCGTCAGGCCCCTTCCCTTGAGATAAATCTGCAAATATCTCGGAAACGAAGCGAGCTATGGCAAAATGTTAAGAGACCTTATTTGTAGAGAATTAAGTTTCCTACTTTTTATGTTCTATGATATTTTTTGATCGGATGCGTAGTGCTCGAGATATATAAAGATATTTAAAAGTTCCGAAGCCGCACCAACATAATAGAGATACAGAAACACCGTGGCCCCTTTCTTTGAGATAACTCTGCACTATTGCGAGCTGCAAATGCCACTTCCAGCTTAGCTGTGCAGAAGAAGAACAACAAAAAGAAGAAATACCTCGAAATATGTCCGTCAGGCCCCTTCCCTTGAGATAAATCTGCAAATATCTCGGAAACGAAGCGAGCTATGGCAAAATGTTAAGAGACCTCTTTTGTAGAGAATTAAGTTTCCTACTTTTTATGTTCTATGATATTTTTCGATCAGATGCGTAGTTCTCGAGATATATCAAGATATTTAAAAGTTCCGAAGCCGCACCAACATAATAGAGATACAGACACACCGTGGCCCCTTTCTTTGAGATAACTCTGCACTATTGCGAGCTGCAAATGCCACTTCCAGCTTAGCTGTGCAGAAGAAGAACAAGAAGAAGAAGAAATATCTGGAAATATGTCCGTCAGGCCCCTTCCCTTGAGATAAATCTGCAAATATCTCGGAAACGAAGCAAGCTACGGCAAAATGTTAAGAGACCTTTTTTGTAGAAAATTAGGATTCCTACTTTTTATGTTCTATGATATTTTTTGATCAGATGCGTAGTTCTCGAGATATATCAAGATATTTAAAAGTTCCGAAGCCGCACCAACATAATAGAGATACAGAAACACCGTGGCCCCTTTCTTTGAGATAACTCTGCACGATTGCGAGCTGGAAATGCCACTTCCAGTTTAGCTGTGCAGAAGAAGAACAACGAGAAGAAGAAATATCTCGAAATATGTCCATCAGGACCCTTCCCTTGAGATAAATCTACAAATATCTCGGAAACCAAGCGAGCTATTGCAAAACGTTAAGAGACCTTTTTTGTAGAGAATTAGGTTTCCTACTTTTTATGTTCTATGATATTTTTTGATCAGATGCGTAGTTCTCGAGATATATCGAGATATTTAAAAGTTCCGAAGCCGCACCAACATAATAGAGATACAGAAACACCGTGGCCCCTTTCTTTGAGATAACTCTGCACTATTGCGAGCTGCAAATGCCACTTCCAGCTTAGCTGTGCAGAAGAAGAACAACAAGAAGAGGAAATATCTCGAAATATGTCCGTCAGGCCCCTTCCCTTGAGATATATCTGCAAATATCTCGGAAACGAAACGAGCTATGGCAAAATGTTAACAGACCTTTTTTGTAGAGAATTATGTTTCCTACAATTTATGTTCTATGATATTTTTTGATCAGAAGCGTAGTTTTCGAGATATATCGAGATATTTAAAAGATCCGAAGCTGCACCAACATAATAGAGATACAGAAACACCGTGGCCCCTTTCTTTGAGATAACTCTGCACTAGTGCGAGCCGCAAATGCCGCTTCCAGCTTAGCTGTGCAGAAGAAGAACAACAAGAAGAAGAAATATCTCGAAATATGTCCGTCAGGCCCCTTCCCTCGAGATAAATCTGCAAATATCTACGAAACGAAGCGAGCTATGGCAAAATGTTGAGAGACCTTTTTTGTAGAGAATTAAGTTTCCTACTTTTTATGTTCTATGATATTTTTTGATCGGATGCGTAGTTCTCGAGATATATAAAGATTTTTAAAAGTTCCGAAGCCGCACCAACATAATAGAGATACAGACACACCGTGGCCCCTTTCTTTGAGATAACTCTGCACTATTGCGAGCTGCAAATGGCACTTCCAGCTTAGCTGTGCAGAAGAAGAACAACAAGAAGAAGAAATATCTCGAAATATGTCCGTCAGGCCCCTTCCCTTGAGATAAATCTGCAAATATCTCGGAAACGAAGCGAGCTACGGCCAAAATGTTAAGAGACCTTTTTTGTAGAAAATTAGGTTTCCTACTTCTTATGTTCTATGATATTTTTTGATCAGATGCGTAGTTCTCGAGATATATCAAGATATTTAAAAGTTCCGAAGCCGCACCAACATAATAGAGATACAGAAACACCGTGGCCCCCTTCTTAGCGCTAACTCTGCACTATTGCGAGCTGCAAATGCCACTTCCAGCTTAGCTGTGCAGAAGAAGAACAACAAGAAGAAGAAATATCTCGAAATATGTCCGTCAGGCCCCTTCCCTTGAGATAAATCTGCAAATATCTCGGAAACGAAGCGAGCTATGGCAAAATGTTAAGAGACCTTTTTTGTAGAGAATTAAGTTTCCTACTTTTTATGTTCTATGATATTTTTCGATCAGAGGCGTAGTTCTCGAGATATATCAAGATATTTAAAAGTTCCGAAGCCGCACCAACATAATAGAGATACAGAAACACCGTGGCCCCTTTCTTTGAGATAACTCTGCACGATTGCGAGCTGGAAATGCCACTTCCAGTTTAGCTGTGCAGAAGAAGAACAACAAGAAGAAGAAATATCTCGAAATATGTCCATCAGGACCCTTCCCTTGAGATAAATCTGCAAATATCTCGGAAACGAAGCGAGCTATTGCAAAACGTTAAGAGACCTTTTTTGTAGAGAATTAAGTTTCCTACTTTTTATGTTCTATAATATTTTTTGATCAGATGCGTAGTTCTCGAGATATATCGAGATATTTAAAAGTTCCGAAGCCGCACCAACATAATAGAGATACAGAAACACCGTGGCCCCTTTCTTTGAGATAACTCTGCACTATTGCGAGCTGCAAATGCCACTTCCAGCTTAGCTGTGCAGAAGAAGAACAACAAGAAGAAGAAATATCTCGAAATATGTCCGTCAGGCCCCTTCCCTTGAGATAAATCTGCAAATATCTCGGAAACGAAGCGAGCTATGGCAAAACGTTAAGAGACCTTATTTGTAGAGAATTAAGTTTCCTACTTTTTATGTTCTATGATATTTTTTGATCGGATGCGTAGTTCTCGAGATATATAAAGATATTTAAAAGTTCCGAAGCCGCACCAACATAATAGAGATACAGAAACACCGTGGCCCCTTTCTTTGAGATAACTCTGCACTATTGCGAGCTGCAAATGCCACTTCCAGCTTAGCTGTGCAGAAGAAGAACAACAAAAAGAAGAAATACCTCGAAATATGTCCGTCAGGCCCCTTCCCTTGAGATAAATCTGCAAATATCTCGGAAACGAAGCGAGCTATGGCAAAATGTTAAGAGACCTCTTTTGTAGAGAATTAAGTTTCCTACTTTTTATGTTCTATGATATTTTTCGATCAGATGCGTAGTTCTCGAGATATATCAAGATATTTAAAAGTTCCGAAGCCGCACCAACATAATAGAGATACAGACACACCGTGGCCCCTTTCTTTGAGATAACTCTGCACTATTGCGAGCTGCAAATGCCACTTCCAGCTTAGCTGTGCAGAAGAAGAACAAGAAGAAGAAGAAATATCTGGAAATATGTCCGTCAGGCCCCTTCCCTTGAGATAAATCTGCAAATATCTCGGAAACGAAGCAAGCTACGGCAAAATGTTAAGAGACCTTTTTTGTAGAAAATTAGGATTCCTACTTTTTATGTTCTATGATATTTTTTGATCAGATGCGTAGTTCTCGAGATATATCAAGATATTTAAAAGTTCCGAAGCCGCACCAACATAATAGAGATACAGAAACACCGTGGCCCCTTTCTTTGAGATAACTCTGCACGATTGCGAGCTGGAAATGCCACTTCCAGTTTAGCTGTGCAGAAGAAGAACAACGAGAAGAAGAAATATCTCGAAATATGTCCATCAGGACCCTTCCCTTGAGATAAATCTACAAATATCTCGGAAACGAAGCGAGCTATTGCAAAACGTTAAGAGACCTTTTTTGTAGAGAATTAGGTTTCCTACTTTTTATGTTCTATGATATTTTTTGATCAGATGCGTAGTTCTCGAGATATATCGAGATATTTAAAAGTTCCGAAGCCGCACCAACATAATAGAGATACAGAAACACCGTGGCCCCTTTCTTTGAGATAACTCTGCACTATTGCGAGCTGCAAATGCCACTTCCAGCTTAGCTGTGCAGAAGAAGAACAACAAGAAGAAGAAATATCTCGAAATATGTCCGTCAGGCCCCTTCCCTTGAGATAAATCTGCAAATATCTCGGAAACGAAGCGAGCTATGGCAAAATGTTAAGAGACCTTATTTGTAGAGAATTAAGTTTCCTACTTTTTATGTTCTATGATATTTTTTGATCAGATGCGTAGTTCTCGAGATATATCAAGATATTTAAAAGTTCCGAAGCCGCACCAACATAATAGAGATACAGAAACACCGTGGCCCCATTCTTTGAGATAACTCTGCGCTATTGCGAGCTGGAAATGCCACTTCCAGTTTAGCTGTGCAGAAGAAGAACAACAAGAAGAGGAAATATCTCGAAATATGTCCGTCAGGCCCCTTCCCTTGAGATATATCTGCAAATATCTCGGAAACGAAACGAGCTATGGCAAAATGTCAACAGACCTTTTTTGTAGAGAATTATGTTTCCTACAATTTATGTTCTATGATATTTTTTGATCAGAAGCGTAGTTTTCGAGATATATCGAGATATTTAAAAGATCCGAAGCTGCACCAACATAATAGAGATACAGAAACACCGTGGCCCCTTTCTTTGAGATAACTCTGCACTATTGCGAACTGCAAATGCCACTTCCAGCTTAGCTGTGCAGAAGAAGAACAACAAAAAGAAGAAATATCTCGAAATATGTCCGTCAGGCCCCTTCCCTTGAGATAAATCTGCAAATATCTCGGAAACGAAGCGAGCTATGGCAAAATGTTAAGAGACCTCTTTTGTAGAGAATTAAGTTTCCTACTTTTTATGTTCTATGATATTTTTCGATCAGATGCGTAGTTCTCGAGATATATCAAGATATTTAAAAGTTCCGAAGCCGCACCAACATAATAGAGATACAGACACACCGTGGCCCCTTTCTTTGAGATAACTCTGCACTATTGCGAGCTGCAAATGCCACTTCCAGCTTAGCTGTGCAGAAGAAGAACAACAAGAAGAAGAAATATCTGGAAATATGTCCGTCAGGCCCCTTCCCTTGAGATAAATCTGCAAATATCTCGGAAACGAAGCAAGCTACGGCAAAATGTTAAGGGACCTTTTTTGTAGAAAATTAGGATTCCTACTTTTTATGTTCTATGATATTTTTTGATCAGATGCGTAGTTCTCGAGATATATCAAGATATTTAAAAGTTCCGAAGCCGCACCAACATAATAGAGATACAGAAACACCGTGGCCCCTTTCTTTGAGATAACTCTGCACGATTGCGAGCTGGAAATGCCACTTCCAGTTTAGCTGTGCAGAAGAAGAACAACGAGAAGAAGAAATATCTCGAAATATGTCCATCAGGACCCTTCCCTTGAGATAAATCTACAAATATCTCGGAAACGAAGCGAGCTATTGCAAAACGTTAAGAGACCTTTTTTGTAGAGAATTAGGTTTCCTACTTTTTATGTTCTATGATATTTTTTGATCAGATGCGTAGTTCTCGAGATATATCGAGATATTTAAAAGTTCCGAAGCCGCACCAACATAATAGAGATACAGAAACACCGTGGCCCCTTCCTTTGAGATAACTCTGCACTATTGCGAGCTGCAAATGCCACTTCCAGCTTAGCTGTGCAGAAGAAGAACAACAAGAAGAAGAAATATCTCGAAATATGTCCGTCAGGCCCCTTCCCTTGAGATAAATCTGCAAATATCTCGGAAACGAAACGAGCTATGGCAAAATGTTAACAGACCTTTTTTGTAGAGAATTATGTTTCCTACAATTTATGTTCTATGATATTTTTTGATCAGAAGCGTAGTTTTCGAGATATATCGAGATATTTAAAAGATCCGAAGCTGCACCAACATAATAGAGATACAGAAACACCGTGGCCCCTTTCTTTGAGATAACTCTGCACTAGTGCGAGCCGCAAATGCCGCTTCCAGCTTAGCTGTGCAGAAGAAGAACAACAAGAAGAAGAAATATCTCGAAATATGTCCGTCAGGCCCCTTCCCTCGAGATAAATCTGCAAATATCTCGGAAACGAAGCGAGCTATGGCAAAATGTTGAGAGACCTTTTTTGTAGAGAATTAAGTTTCCTACTTTTTATGTTCTATGATATTTTTTGATCGGATGCGTAGTTCTCGAGATATGTAAAGATATTTAAAAGTTCCGAAGCCGCACCAACATAATAGAGATACAGAAACACCGTGGCCCCTTTCTTTGAGATAACTCTGCACTATTGCGAACTGCAAATGCCACTTCCAGCTTAGCTGTGCAGAAGAAGAACAACAAAAAGAAGAAATATCTCGAAATATGTCCGTCAGGCCCCTTCCCTTGAGATAAATCTGCAAATATCTCGGAAACGAAGCGAGCTATGGCAAAATGTTAAGAGACCTCTTTTGTAGAGAATTAAGTTTCCTACTTTTTATGTTCTATGATATTTTTCGATCAGATGCGTAGTTCTCGAGATATATCAAGATATTTAAAAGTTCCGAAGCCGCACCAACATAATAGAGATACAGACACACCGTGGCCCCTTCCTTTGAGATAACTCTGCACTATTGCGAGCTGCAAATGCCACTTCCAGCTTAGCTGTGCAGAAGAAGAACAACAAGAAGAAGAAATATCTGGAAATATGTCCGTCAGGCCCCTTCCCTTGAGATAAATCTGCAAATATCTCGGAAACGAAGCAAGCTACGGCAAAATGTTAAGAGACCTTTTTTGTAGAAAATTAGGATTCCTACTTTTTATGTTCTATGATATTTTTTGATCAGATGCGTAGTTCTCGAGATATATCAAGATATTTAAAAGTTCCGAAGCCGCACCAACATAATAGAGATACAGAAACACCGTGGCCCCTTTCTTTGAGATAACTCTGCACTACTGCGAGCTGCAAATGCCACTTCCAGCTTAGCTGTGCAGAAGAAGAACAACAAGAAGAAGAAATATCTCGAAATATGTCCGTCAGGCCCCTTCCCTTGAGATAAATCTGCAAATATCTCGGAAACGAAGCGAGCTATGGCAAAATGTTAAGGGACCTGTTTTGTAGAGAATTAAGTTTCCTACTTTTTATGTTCTATGATATTTTTCGATCAGATGCGTAGTTCTCGAGATATATCAAGATATTTAAAAGTTCCGAAGCCGCACCAACATAATAGAGATACAGAAACACCGTGGCCCCTTTCTTTGAGATAACTCTGCACTATTGCGAGCTGCAAATGCCACTTCCAGCTTAGCTGTGCAGAAGAAGAACAACAAGAAGAAGAAATATCTCGAAATATGTCCGTCAGACCCCTTCCCTTGAGATAAATCTGCAAATATCTCGGAAACGAAGCGAGCTACGGCAAAATGTTAAGAGACCTTTTTTGTAGAAAATTAGGTTTCCTACTTTTTATGTTCTATGATATTTTTCGATCAGAGGCGTAGTTCTCGAGATATATCAAGATATTTAAAAGTTCCGAAGCCGCACCAACATAATAGAGATACAGAAACACCGTGGCCCCTTTCTTTGAGATAACTCTGCACGATTGCGAGCTGGAAATGCCACTTCCAGTTTAGCTGTGCAGAAGAAGAACAACAAGAAGAAGAAATATCTCGAAATATGTCCATCAGGACCCTTCCCTTGAGATAAATCTGCAAATATCTCGGAAATGAAGCGAGCTATTGCAAAACGTTAAGAGACCTTTTTTGTAGAGAATTAAGTTTCCTACTTTTTATGTTCTATGATATTTTTTGATCAGATGCGTAGTTCTCGAGATATATCAAGATATTTAAAAGTTCCGAAGCCGCACCAACATAATAGAGATACAGAAACACCGTGGCCCCTTTCTTTGAGATAACTCTGCACTAGTGCGAGCCGCAAATGCCACTTCCAGCTTAGCTGTGCAGAAGAAGAACAACAAGAAGAAGAAATATCTCGAAATATGTCCGTCAGGCCCCTTCCCTTGAGATAAATCTGCAAATATCTCGGAAACGAAGCGAGCTATGGCAAAATGTTAAGAGACCTTTTTTGTAGAGAATTAAGTTTCCTACTTTTTATCTTCTATGATATTTTCTGATCAGATTCGTAGTTCTCGAGATATATCAAGATATTTAAAAGTTCCGAAGCCGCACCAACATAATAGAGATACAGAAACACCGTGGCCCCTCTCTTTGAGATAACTCTGCACAATTGCGAGCTGCAAATGCCACTTCCAGCTTAGCTGTGCAGAAGAAGAACCACAAGAAGAAGAAATATCTCGAAATATGTCCGTCAGGCCCCTTCCCTTGAGATAAATCGGCAAGTATCTCGGAAACGAAGCGAGCTATGGCAAAATGTTGAGAGACCTTTTTTGTAGAGAATTAAGTTTCCTACTTTTTATGTTCTATGATGTTTTTTGATCAGATGCGTAGATCTCGAGATATATCAAGATATTTAAAAGTTCCGAAGCCGCACCAACATAATAGAGATACAGAAACACCGTGGCCCCTCTCTTTGAGATAACTCTGCACTATTGCGAGCTGGAAATGCCACTTCCAGTTTAGCTGTGCAGAAGAAGAACAACAAGAAGAAGAAATATCTCGAAATATGTCCGTTAGGCCCCTTCCCTCGAGATAAATCTGCAAATATCTCGGAAACGAAGCGAGCTATGGCAAAATGTTAAGAGAGCTTTTTTGTAGAGAATTATGTTTCCTACTTTTTATGTTCTATGATATTTTTTGATCAGAAGCGTAGTTTTCGAGATATATCGAGATATTTAAAAGTTCCGAAGCCGCACCAACATAATAGAGATACAGAAACACCGTGGCCCCTTTCTTTGAGATAACTCTGCACTATTGCGAGCTGCAAATGCCACTTCCAGCTTAGCTGTGCAGAGGAAGAACAACAAGAAGAAGAAATATCTCGAAATATGTCCGTCAGGCCAGTTCCTTTGAGCTGAATCTGCAAATATCTCGGAAACGAAGCGAGCTATGGCAAAATGTTAAGAGACCTTTTTTGTAGAGAATTAAGTTTCCTACTTTTTATGTTCTATGATATTTTTTGATCAGATGCGTAGTTCTCGAGATATATGAAGATATTTAAAAGTTCCGAAGCCGCACCAACATAATAGAGATACAGAAACACCGTGGCCCCTTTCTTTGAAATAACTCTGCACTAGAGCGAGCCGCAAATGCCACTTCCAGCTTAGCTGTGCAGAAGAAGAACAACAAGAAGAAGAAATATCTCGAAATATGTACGTCAGACCCCTTCCCTTGAGATAAATCTGCAAATATCTCGGAAACGAAGCGAGCTACGGCAAAATGTTAAGAGACCTTTTTTGTAGAAAATTAGGTTTCCTACTTTTTATGTTCTATGATATTTTTTGATCAGATGCGTAGTTCTCGAGATATATGAAGATATTTAAAAGTTCCGAAGCCGCACCAACATAATAGAGATACAGAAACACCGTGGCCCCTTTATTTGCGATAACTCTGCACTATTGCGAGCTGCAAATGCCACTTCCAGCTTAGCTGTGCAAAGGAAGAACAACAAGAAGAAGAAATATCTCGAAATATGTCCGTCAGGCCAGTTCCTTTGAGCTGAATCTGCAAATATCTCGGAAACGAAGCGAGCTATGGCAAAATGTTAACAGACGTTTTTTGTAGAGAATTATGTTTCCTACAATTTATGTTCTATGATATTTTTTGATCAGAAGCGTAGTTTTCGAGATATATCGAGATATTTAAAAGTTCCGAAGCCGCACCAACATAATAGGGATACAGAAACACCGTGGCCCCTTTCTTTGAGATAACTCTGCACTAGTGCGAGCCGCAAATGCCGCTTCCAGCTTAGCTGTGCAGAAGAAGAACAACAAGAAGAAGAAATATCTCGAAATATGTCCGTCAGGCCCCTTCCCTCGAGATAAATCTGCAAATATCTCGGAAACGAAGCGAGCTATGGCAAAATGTTGAGAGACCTTTTTTGTAGAGAATTAAGTTTCCTACTTTTTATGTTCTATGATATTTTTAGATCGGATGCGTAGTTCTCGAGATATGTAAAGATATTTAAAAGTTCCGAAGCCGCACCAACATAATAGAGATACAGAAACACCGTGGCCCCTTTCTTTGAGATAACTCTGCACTATTGCGAACTGCAAATGCCACTTCCAGCTTAGCTGTGCAGAAGAAGAACAACAAAAAGAAGAAATATCTCGAAATATGTCCGTCAGGCCCCTTCCCTTGAGATAAATCTGCAAATATCTCGGAAACGAAGCGAGCTATGGCAAAATGTTAAGAGACCTCTTTTGTAGAGAATTAAGTTTCCTACTTTTTATGTTCTATGATATTTTTCGATCAGATGCGTAGTTCTCGAGATATATCAAGATATTTAAAAGTTCCGAAGCCGCACCAACATAATAGAGATACAGACACACCGTGGCCCCTTTCTTTGAGATAACTCTGCACTATTGCGAGCTGCAAATGCCACTTCCAGCTTAGCTGTGCAGAAGAAGAACAACAAGAAGAAGAAATATCTGGAAATATGTCCGTCAGGCCCCTTCCCTTGAGATAAATCTGCAAATATCTCGGAAACGAAGCAAGCTACGGCAAAATGTTAAGAGACCTTTTTTGTAGAAAATTAGGATTCCTACTTTTTATGTTCTATGATATTTTTTGATCAGATGCGTAGTTCTCGAGATATATCAAGATATTTAAAAGTTCCGAAGCCGCACCAACATAATAGAGATACAGAAACACCGTGGCCCCTTTCTTTGAGATAACTCTGCACTACTGCGAGCTGCAAATGCCACTTCCAGCTTAGCTGTGCAGAAGAAGAACAACAAGAAGAAGAAATATCTCGAAATATGTCCGTCAGGCCCCTTCCCTTGAGATAAATCTGCAAATATCTCGGAAACGAAGCGAGCTATGGCAAAATGTTAAGAGACCTTTTTTGTAGAGAATTAAGTTTCCTACTTTTTATCTTCTATGATATTTTCTGATCAGATTCGTAGTTCTCGAGATATATCAAGATATTTAAAAGTTCCGAAGCCGCACCAACATAATAGAGATACAGAAACACCGTGGCCCCTCTCTTTGAGATAACTCTGCACAATTGCGAGCTGCAAATGCCACTTCCAGCTTAGCTGTGCAGAAGAAGAACCACAAGAAGAAGAAATATCTCGAAATATGTCCGTCAGGCCCCTTCCCTTGAGATAAATCGGCAAGTATCTCGGAAACGAAGCGAGCTATGGCAAAATGTTGAGAGACCTTTTTTGTAGAGAATTAAGTTTCCTACTTTTTATGTTCTATGATGTTTTTTGATCAGATGCGTAGATCTCGAGATATATCAAGATATTTAAAAGTTCCGAAGCCGCACCAACATAATAGAGATACAGAAACACCGTGGCCCCTCTCTTTGAGATAACTCTGCACTATTGCGAGCTGGAAATGCCACTTCCAGTTTAGCTGTGCAGAAGAAGAACAACAAGAAGAAGAAATATCTCGAAATATGTCCGTTAGGCCCCTTCCCTCGAGATAAATCTGCAAATATCTCGGAAACGAAGCGAGCTATGGCAAAATGTTAAGAGACCTTTTTTGTAGAGAATTATGTTTCCTACTTTTTATGTTCTATGATATTTTTTGATCAGAAGCGTAGTTTTCGAGATATATCGAGATATTTAAAAGTTCCGAAGCCGCACCAACATAATAGAGATACAGAAACACCGTGGCCCCTTTCTTTGAGATAACTCTGCACTATTGCGAGCTGCAAATGCCACTTCCAGCTTAGCTGTGCAGAGGAAGAACAACAAGAAGAAGAAATATCTCGAAATATGTCCGTCAGGCCAGTTCCTTTGAGCTGAATCTGCAAATATCTCGGAAACGAAGCGAGCTATGGCAAAATGTTAAGAGACCTTTTTTGTAGAGAATTAAGTTTCCTACTTTTTATGTTCTATGATATTTTTTGATCAGATGCGTAGTTCTCGAGATATATGAAGATATTTAAAAGTTCCGAAGCCGCACCAACATAATAGAGATACAGAAACACCGTGGCCCCTTTCTTTGAAATAACTCTGCACTAGAGCGAGCCGCAAATGCCACTTCCAGCTTAGCTGTGCAGAAGAAGAACAACAAGAAGAAGAAATATCTCGAAATATGTACGTCAGACCCCTTCCCTTGAGATAAATCTGCAAATATCTCGGAAACGAAGCGAGCTACGGCAAAATGTTAAGAGACCTTTTTTGTAGAAAATTAGGTTTCCTACTTTTTATGTTCTATGATATTTTTTGATCAGATGCGTAGTTCTCGAGATATATGAAGATATTTAAAAGTTCCGAAGCCGCACCAACATAATAGAGATACAGAAACACCGTGGCCCCTTTATTTGCGATAACTCTGCACTATTGCGAGCTGCAAATGCCACTTCCAGCTTAGCTGTGCAAAGGAAGAACAACAAGAAGAAGAAATATCTCGAAATATGTCCGTCAGGCCAGTTCCTTTGAGCTGAATCTGCAAATATCTCGGAAACGAAGCGAGCTATGGCAAAATGTTAACAGACGTTTTTTGTAGAGAATTATGTTTCCTACAATTTATGTTCTATGATATTTTTTGATCAGAAGCGTAGTTTTCGAGATATATCGAGATATTTAAAAGTTCCGAAGCCGCACCAACATAATAGGGATACAGAAACACCGTGGCCCCTTTCTTTGAGATAACTCTGCACTAGTGCGAGCCGCAAATGCCGCTTCCAGCTTAGCTGTGCAGAAGAAGAACAACAAGAAGAAGAAATATCTCGAAATATGTCCGTCAGGCCCCTTCCCTCGAGATAAATCTGCAAATATCTCGGAAACGAAGCGAGCTATGGCAAAATGTTGAGAGACCTTTTTTGTAGAGAATTAAGTTTCCTACTTTTTATGTTCTATGATATTTTTAGATCGGATGCGTAGTTCTCGAGATATGTAAAGATATTTAAAAGTTCCGAAGCCGCACCAACATAATAGAGATACAGAAACACCGTGGCCCCTTTCTTTGAGATAACTCTGCACTATTGCGAACTGCAAATGCCACTTCCAGCTTAGCTGTGCAGAAGAAGAACAACAAAAAGAAGAAATATCTCGAAATATGTCCGTCAGGCCCCTTCCCTTGAGATAAATCTGCAAATATCTCGGAAACGAAGCGAGCTATGGCAAAATGTTAAGAGACCTCTTTTGTAGAGAATTAAGTTTCCTACTTTTTATGTTCTATGATATTTTTCGATCAGATGCGTAGTTCTCGAGATATATCAAGATATTTAAAAGTTCCGAAGCCGCACCAACATAATAGAGATACAGACACACCGTGGCCCCTTTCTTTGAGATAACTCTGCACTATTGCGAGCTGCAAATGCCACTTCCAGCTTAGCTGTGCAGAAGAAGAACAACAAGAAGAAGAAATATCTGGAAATATGTCCGTCAGGCCCCTTCCCTTGAGATAAATCTGCAAATATCTCGGAAACGAAGCAAGCTACGGCAAAATGTTAAGAGACCTTTTTTGTAGAAAATTAGGATTCCTACTTTTTATGTTCTATGATATTTTTTGATCAGATGCCTAGTTCTCGAGATATATCAAGATATTTAAAAGTTCCGAAGCCGCACCAACATAATAGAGATACAGAAACACCGTGGCCCCTTTCTTTGAGATAACTCTGCACTACTGCGAGCTGCAAATGCCACTTCCAGCTTAGCTGTGCAGAAGAAGAACAACAAGAAGAAGAAATATCTCGAAATATGTCCGTCAGGCCCCTTCCCTTGAGATAAATCTGCAAATATCTGGGAAACGAAGCGAGCTATGGCAAAATGTTAAGGGACCTGTTTTGTAGAGAATTAAGTTTCCTGCTTTTTATGTTCTATGATATTTTTCGATCAGATGCGTAGTTCTCGAGATATATCAAGATATTTAAAAGTTCCGAAGCCGCACCAACATAATAGAGATACAGAAACACCGTGGCCCCTTTCTTTGAGATAACTCTGCACTATTGCGAGCTGCAAATGCCACTTCCAGTTTAGCTGTGCAGAAGAAGAACAACAAGAAGAAGAAATATCTCGAAATATGTCCGTTAGGCCCCTTCCCTCGAGATAAATCTGCAAATATCTCGGAAACGAAGCGAGCTATGGCAAAATGTTAAGAGACCTTTTTTGTAGAGAATTATGTTTCCTACTTTTTATGTTCTATGATATTTTTTGATCAGAAGCGTAGTTTTCGAGATATATCGAGATATTTAAAAGTTCCGAAGCCGCACCAACATAATAGAGATACAGAAACACCGTGGCCCCTTTCTTTGAGATAACTCTGCACTATTGCGAGCTGCAAATGCCACTTCCAGCTTAGCTGTGCAGAGGAAGAACAACAAGAAGAAGAAATATCTCGAAATATGTCCGTCAGGCCAGTTCCTTTGAGCTGAATCTGCAAATATCTCGGAAACGAAGCGAGCTATGGCAAAATGTTAAGAGACCTTTTTTGTAGAGAATTAAGTTTCCTACTTTTTATGTTCTATGATATTTTTTGATCAGATGCGTAGTTCTCGAGATATATGAAGATATTTAAAAGTTCCGAAGCCGCACCAACATAATAGAGATACAGAAACACCGTGGCCCCTTTCTTTGAAATAACTCTGCACTAGAGCGAGCCGCAAATGCCACTTCCAGCTTAGCTGTGCAGAAGAAGAACAACAAGAAGAAGAAATATCTCGAAATATGTCCATCAGGACCCTTCCCTTGAGATAAATCTGCAAATATCTCGGAAACGAAGCGAGCTATTGCAAAACGTTAAGAGACCTTTTTTGTAGAGAATTAAGTTTCCTACTTTTTATGTTCTATGATATTTTTTGATCAGATGCGTAGATCTCGAGATATATCAAGATATTTAAAAGTCCCGAAGCCGCACCAACATAATAGAGATACAGAAACACCGTGGCCCCTCTCTTTGAGATAACTCTGCACAATTGCGAGCTGCAAATGCCACTTCCAGCTTAGCTGTGCAGAAGAAGAACAACAAGAAGAAGAAATGTCTCGAAATATGTCCGTCAGGCCCCTTCCCTTGAGATAAATCTGCAAATATCTCGGAAACGAAGCGAGCTATTGCAAAATGTTAAGAGACCTTTTTTGTAGAGGATTGAGTTTCCTACTTTCTATGTTCTATGATATTTTTTGATCAGATGCGTAGTTCTCGAGATATATCAAGATATTTAAAAGTTAAGAAGCCGCACCAACATAATAGAGATACAGAAACACCGTGGCCCCTTTCTTTGAGATAACTCTGCACTACTGCGAGCTGCAAATGCCACTTCCAGCTTAGCTGTGCAGAAGAAGAACAACAAGAAGAAGAAATATCTCGAAATATGTCCGTCAGGCCCCTTCCCTTGAGATAAATCTGCAAATATCTCGGAAATGAAGCGAGCTATTGCAAAACGTTAAGAGACCTTTTTTGTAGAGAATTAAGTTTCCTACTTTTTATGTTCTATGATATTTTTTGATCAGATGCGTAGTTCTCGAGATATATCAAGATATTTAAAAGTTCCGAAGCCGCACCAACATAATAGAGATACAGAAACACCGTGGCCCCTCTCTTTGAGATAACTCTGCACTATTGCGAGCCGCAAATGCCACTTCCAGTTTAGCTGTGCAGAAGAAGAACAACAAGAAGAAGAAATATCTCGAAATATGTCCGTCAGGCCCCTTCCCTTGAGATAAATCTGCAAATATCTCGGAAACGAAGCGAGCTATGGCAAAATGTTAAGAGACCTTTTTTGTAGAGAATTAAGTTTCCTACTTTTTATCTTTCTATCTATGATATTTTCTGATCAGATTCGTAGTTCTCGAGATATATCAAGATATTTAAAAGTTCCGAAGCCGCACCAACATAATAGAGATACAGAAACACCGTGGCCCCTCTCTTTGAGATAACTCTGCACAATTGCGAGCTGCAAATGCCACTTCCAGCTTAGCTGTGCAGAAGAAGAACCACAAGAAGAAGAAATATCTCGAAATATGTCCGTCAGGCCCCTTCCCTTGAGATAAATCGGCAAGTATCTCGGAAACGAAGCGAGCTATGGCAAAATGTTGAGAGACCTTTTTTGTAGAGAATTAAGTTTCCTACTTTTTATGTTCTATGATGTTTTTTGATCAGATGCGTAGATCTCGAGATATATCAAGATATTTAAAAGTTCCGAAGCCGCACCAACATAATAGAGATACAGAAACACCGTGGCCCCTCTCTTTGAGATAACTCTGCACTATTGCGAGCTGGAAATGCCACTTCCAGTTTAGCTGTGCAGAAGAAGAACAACAAGAAGAAGAAATATCTCGAAATATGTCCGTTAGGCCCCTTCCCTCGAGATAAATCTGCAAATATCTCGGAAACGAAGCGAGCTATGGCAAAATGTTAAGAGACCTTTTTTGTAGAGAATTATGTTTCCTACTTTTTATGTTCTATGATATTTTTTGATCAGAAGCGTAGTTTTCGAGATATATCGAGATATTTAAAAGTTCCGAAGCCGCACCAACATAATAGAGATACAGAAACACCGTGGCCCCTTTCTTTGAGATAACTCTGCACTATTGCGAGCTGCAAATGCCACTTCCAGCTTAGCTGTGCAGAGGAAGAACAACAAGAAGAAGAAATATCTCGAAATATGTCCGTCAGGCCAGTTCCTTTGAGCTGAATCTGCAAATATCTCGGAAACGAAGCGAGCTATGGCAAAATGTTAAGAGACCTTTTTTGTAGAGAATTAAGTTTCCTACTTTTTATCTTCTATGATATTTTCTGATCAGATGCGTAGTTCTCGAGATATATCAAGATATTTAAAAGTTCCGAAGCCGCACCAACATAATAGAGATACAGAAACACCGTGGCCCCTTTCTTTGAAATAACTCTGCACTAGAGCGAGCCGCAAATGCCACTTCCAGCTTAGCTGTGCAGCAGAAGAACAACAAGAAGAAGAAATATCTCGAAATATGTCCTTCAGGCCACTTCCCTTGAGATAAATCTGCAAATATCTGGGAAACGAAGCGAGCTATGGCAAAATGTTAAGAGACCTTTTTTGTAGAGAATTATGTTTCCTACTTTTTATGTTCTATGATATTTTTTGATCAGACGCGTAGCTCTCGAGATATATCAAGATATTTAAAAGTTCCGAAGCCGCACCAACATAATAGAGATACAGAAACACCGTGGCCCCTCTCTTTGAGATAACTCTGCACTATTGCGAGCTGGAAATGCCACTTCCAGTTTAGCTGTGCAGAAGAAGAACAACAAGAAGAAGAAATATCTCGAAATATGTCCGTTAGGCCCCATCCCTTGAGATAAATCTGCAAATATCTCGGAAACGAAGCGAGCTATGGCAAAATGTTAAGAGACCTTTTTTGTAGAGAATTATGTTTCCTACAATTTATGTTCTATGATATTTTTTGATCAGAAGCGTAGTTTTCGAGATATATCGAGATATTTAAAAGTTCCGAAGCCGCACCAACATAATAGAGATACAGAAACACCGTGGCCCCTTTCTTTGAGATAACTCTGCACTACTGCGAGCCGCAAATGCCACTTCCAGCTTAGCTGTGCAGAAGAAGAACAACAAGAAGAAGAAATATCTCGAAATATGTCCGTCAGGCCCCTTCCCTTGAGATAAATCTGCAAATATCTCGGAAACGAAGCGAGCTATGGTAAAATGTTAAGAGACCTTTTTTGTAGAGAATTAAGTTTCCTACTTTTTATGTTCTATGATATTTTTTGAGCAGATGCGTAGTTCTCGAGATATATCAAGATATTTAAAAGTTCCGAAGCCGCACCAACATAATAGAGATACAGAAACACCGTGGCCCCTTTCTTTGAGATAACTCTGCACTATTGCGAGCTGCAAATGCCACTTCCAGCTTAGCTGTGCAAAGGAAGAACAACAAGAAGAAGAAATATCTCGAAATATGTCCGTCAGGCCAGTTCCTTTGAGCTGAATCTGCAAATATCTCGGAAACGAAGCGAGCTATGGCAAAATGTTAACAGACGTTTTTTGTAGAGAATTATGTTTCCTACAATTTATGTTCTATGATATTTTTTGATCAGAAGCGTAGTTTTCGAGATATATCGAGATATTTAAAAGTTCCGAAGCCGCACCAACATAATAGGGATACAGAAACACCGTGGCCCCTTTCTTTGAGATAACTCTGCACTAGTGCGAGCCGCAAATGCCACTTCCAGCTTAGCTGTGCAGAAGAAGTACAACAAGAAGAAGAAATATCTCGAAATATGTCCGTCAGGCCCCTTCCCTTGAGATAAATCTGCAAATATCTCGGAAACGAAGCGAGCTATGGCAAAATGTTAAGAGACCTTTTTTGTAGAGAATTAAGTTTCCTACTTTTTATGTTCTATGATATTTTTTGATCAGATGCGTAGTTCTCGAGATATATCAAGATATTTAAAAGTTCCGAAGCCGCACCAACATAATAGAGATACAGAAACACCGTGGCCCCTCTCTTTGAGATAACTCTGCACTATTGCGAGCTGGAAATGCCACTTCCAGTTTAGCTGTGCAGAAGAAGAACAACAAGAAGAAGAAATATCTCGAAATATGTCCGTTAGGCCCCTTCCCTTGAGATAAATCTGCAAATATCTCGGAAACGAAGCGAGCTATGGCAAAATGTTTAGAGACCTTTTTTGTAGAGAATTAAGTTTCCTACTTTTTATGTTCTATGATATTTTTTGATCAGATGCGTAGTTCTCGAGATATATCAAGATATTTAAAAGTTCCGAAGCCGCACCAACATAATAGAGATACAGAAACACCGTGGCCCCTTTCTTTGAGATAACTCTGCACTAGTGCGAGCCGCAAATGCCACTTCCAGCTTAGCTGTGCAGAAGAAGAACAACAAGAAGAAGAAATATCTCGAAATATGTCCGTCAGGCCCCTTCCCTTGAGATAAATCTGCAAATATCTCGGAAACGAAGCGAGCTATGGTAAAATGTTAAGAGACCTTTTTTGTAGAGAATTAAGTTTCCTACTTTTTATGTTCTATGATATTTTTTGATCAGATGCGTAGTTCTCGAGATATATCAAGATATTTAAAAGTTCCGAAGCCGCACCAACATAATAGAGATACAGAAACACCGTGGGCCCTTTCTTTGAGATAACTCTGCACTATTGCGAGCTGCAAATGCCACTTCCAGCTTAGCTGTGCAAAGGAAGAACAACAAGAAGAAGAAATATCTCGAAATATGTCCGTCAGGCCAGTTCCTTTGAGCTGAATCTGCAAATATCTCGGAAACGAAGCGAGCTATGGCAAAATGTTAACAGACGTTTTTTGTAGAGAATTATGTTTCCTACAATTTATGTTCTATGATATTTTTTGATCAGAAGCGTAGTTTTCGAGATATATCGAGATATTTAAAAGTTCCGAAGCCGCACCAACATAATAGGGATACAGAAACACCGTGGCCCCTTTCTTTGAGATAACTCTGCAGTAGTGCGAGCCGCAAGTGCCACTTCCAGCTTAGCTGTGCAGAAGAAGAACAACAAGAAGAAGACATATCTCGAAATATGTCCGTCAGGCCCCTTCCCTTGAGATATATCTGCAAATATCTCGGAAACGAAGCGAGCTATGGCAAAATGTTAAGAGACCTTTTTTGTAGAGAATTATGTTTCCTACAATTTATGTTCTATGATATTTTTTGATCAGAAGCGTAGTTTTCGAGATATATCGAGATATTTAAAAGTTCCGAAGCCGCACCAACATAATAGAGATACAGAAACACCGTGGCCCCTTTCTTTGAGATAACTCTGCACTAGTGCGAGCCGCAAATGCCACTTCCAGCTTAGCTGTGCAGAAGAAGAACAACAAGAAGAAGAAATATCTCGAAATATGTCCGTCAGGCCCCTTCCCTTGAGATAAATCTGCAAATATCTCGGAAACGAAGCGAGCTATGGTAAAATGTTAAGAGACCTTTTTTGTAGAGAATTAAGTTTCCTACTTTTTATGTTCTATGATATTTTTTGATCAGATGCGTAGTTCTCGAGATATATCAAGATATTTAAAAGTTCCGAAGCCGCACCAACATAATAGAGATACAGAAACACCGTGGCCCCTCTCTTTGAGATAACTCTGCACTATTGCGAGCTGGAAATGCCACTTCCAGTTTAGCTGTGCAGAAGAAGAACAACAAGAAGAAGAAATATCTCGAAATATGTCCGTTAGGCCCCTTCCCTTGAGATAAATCTGCAAATATCTCGGAAACGAACCGAGCTATGGCAAAATGTTAAGAGACCTTTTTTGTAGAGAATTAAGTTTCCTACTTTTTATGTTCTATGATATTTTTTGATCAGATGCGTAGTTCTCGAGATATATCAAGATATTTAAAAGTTCCGAAGCCGCACCAACATAATAGAGATACAGAAACACCGTGGCCCCTTTCTTTGAGATAACTCTGCACTATTGCGAGCTGTAAATGCCACTTCCAGCTTAGCTGTGCAGAAGAAGAACAACAAGAAGAAGACATATCTCGAAATATGTCCGTCAGGCCCCTTCCCTTGAGATATATCTGCAAATATCTCGGAAACGAAGCGAGCTATGGCAAAATGTTAAGAGACCTTTTTTGTAGAGAATTATGTTTCCTACAATTTATGTTCTATGATATTTTTTGATCAGAAGCGTAGTTTTCGAGATATATCGAGATATTTAAAAGTTCCAAAGCCGCACCAACATAATAGAGATACAGAAACACCGTGGCCCCTTTCTTTGAGATAACTCTGCAGTAGTGCGAGCCGCAAGTGCCACTTCCAGCTTAGCTGTGCAGAAGAAGAACAACAAGAAGAAGACATATCTCGAAATATGTCCGTCAGGCCCCTTCCCTTGAGATATATCTGCAAATATCTCGGAAACGAAGCGAGCTATGGCAAAATGTTAAGAGACCTTTTTTGTAGAGAATTATGTTTCCTACAATTTATGTTCTATGATATTTTTTGATCAGAAGCGTAGTTTTCGAGATATATCGAGATATTTAAAAGTTCCAAAGCCGCACCAACATAATAGAGATACAGAAACACCGTGGCCCCTTTCTTTGAGATAACTCTGCACTAGTGCGAGCCGCAAGTGCCACTTCCAGCTTAGCTGTGCAGAAGAAGAACAACAAGAAGAAGAAATATCTCGAAATATGTCCGTCAGGCCCCTTCCCTTGAGATAAATCTGCAAATATCTCGGAAACGAAGCGAGCAATGGCAAAATGTTAAGAGACCTTTTTTGTAGAGAATTAAGTTTCCTACTTTTTATGTTCTATGATATTTTTTGATCAGATGCGTAGTTCTCGAGATATATCAAGATATTTAAAAGTTCCGAAGCCGCACCAACATAATAGAGATACAGAAACACCGTGGCCCCTTTCTTTGAGATAACTCTGCACTATTGCGAGCTGCAAATGCCACTTCCAGCTTAGCTGTGCAGAGGAAGAACAACAAGAAGAAGAAATATCTCGAAATATGTCCGTCAGGCCCCTTCCCTTGAGATATATCTGCAAATATCTCGGAAACGAAGCGAGCTATGGCAAAATGTTAAGAGACCTTTTTTGTAGAGAATTATGTTTCCTACAATTTATGTTCTATGATATTTTTTGATCAGAACCGTAGTTTTCGAGATATATCGAGATATTTAAAAGTTCCAAAGCCGCACCAACATAATAGAGATACAGAAACACCGTGGCCCCTTTCTTTGAGATAACTCTGCACTAGTGCGAGCCGCAAATGCCACTTCCAGCTTAGCTGTGCAGAAGAAGAACAACAAGAAGAAGAAATATCTCGAAATATGTCCGTCAGGCCCCTTCCCTTGAGATAAATCTGCAAATATCTCGGAAACGAAGCGAGCTATGGCAAAATGTTGAGAGACCTTTTTTGTAGAGAATTAAGTTTCCTACTTTTTATGTTCTATGATATTTTTTGATCAGATGCGTAGTTCTCGAGATATATCAAGATATTTAAAAGTTCCGAAGCCGCACCAACATAATAGAGATACAGAAACACCGTGGCCCCTCTCTTTGAGATAACTCTGCACTATTGCGAGCTGGAAATGCCACTTCCAGTTTAGCTGTGCAGAAGAAGAACAACAAGAAGAAGAAATATCTCGAAATATGTCCGTCAGGCCCCTTCCCTTGAGATAAATCTGCAAATATCTCGGAAACGAAGCGAGCTATGGCAAAATGTTAAGAGACCTTTTTTGTAGAGAATTAAGTTTCCTACTTTGTATGTTCTATGATATTTTTTGATCAGATGCGTAGTTCTCGAGATATATCAAGATATTTAAAAGTTCCGAAGCCGCACCAACATAATAGAGATACAGAAACACCGTGGCCCCTTTCTTTGAGATAACTCTGCACTATTGCGAGCTGCAAATGCCACTTCCAGCTTAGCTGTGCAGAGGAAGAACAACAAGAAGAAGAAATATCTCGAAATATGTCCGTCAGGCCAGTTCCTTTGAGCTGAATCTGCAAATATCTCGGAAACGAAGCGAGCTATGGCAAAATGTTAAGAGACGTTTTTTGTAGAGAATTATGTTTCCTACAATTTATGTTCTATGATATTTTTTGATCAGAAGCGTAGTTTTCGAGATATATCGAGATATTTAAAAGTTCCGAAGCCGCACCAACATAATAGGGATACAGAAACACCGTGGCCCCTTTCTTTGAGATAACTCTGCACTAGTGCGAGCCGCAAATGCCACTTCCAGCTTAGCTGTGCAGAAGAAGAACAACAAGAAGAAGAAATATCTCGAAATATGTCCGTCAGGCCCCTTCCCTTGAGATAAATTTGCAAATATCTCGGAAACGAAGCGATCTATGGCAAAATGTTAAGAGACCTTTTTTGTAGAGAATTAAGTTTCCTACTTTTTATGTTCTATGATATTTTTTGATCAGATGCGTAGTTCTCGAGATATATCAAGATATTTAAAAGTTCCGAAGCCGCACCAACATAATAGAGATACAGAAACACCGTGGCCCCTTTCTTTGAGATAACTCTGCAGTATTGCGAGCTGTAAATGCCACTTCCAGCTTAGCTGTGCAGGAGAAGAACAACAAGAAGAAGAAATATCTCGAAATATGTCCGTCAGGCCCCTTCCCTTGAGATATATCTGCAAATATCTCGGAAACGAAGCGAGCTATGGCAAAATGTTAAGAGACCTATTTTGTAGAGAATTATGTTTCCTACAATTTATGTTCTATGATATTTTTTGATCAGAAGCGTAGTTTTCGAGATATATCGAGATATTTAAAAGTTCCAAAGCCGCACCAACATAATAGAGATACAGAAACACCGTGGCCCCTTTCTTTGAGATAACTCTGCACTAGTGCGAGCCGCAAATGCCACTTCCAGCTTAGCTGTGCAGAAGAAGAACAACAAGAAGAAGAAATATCTCGAAATATGTCCGTCAGGCCCCTTCCCTTGAGATAAATCTGCAAATATCTCGGAAACGAAGCGAGCTATGGCAAAATGTTAAGAGACCTTTTTTGTAGAGAATTATGTTTCCTACAATTTATGTTCTATGATATTTTTTGATCAGAAGCGTAGTTTTCGAGATATATCGAGATATTTAAAAGTTCCGAAGCCGCACCAACATAATAGAGATACAGAAACACCGTGGCCCCTTTCTTTGAGATAACTCTGCACTAGTGCGAGCCGCAAATGCCACTTCCAGCTTAGCTGTGCAGAAGAAGAACAACAAGAAGAAGAAATATCTCGAAATATGTCCGTCAGGCCCCTTCCCTTGAGATAAATCTGCAAATATCTCGGAAACGAAGCGAGCTATGGCAAAATGTTAAGAGACCTTTTTTGTAGAGAATTATGTTTCCTACAATTTATGTTCTATGATATTTTTTGATCAGAAGCGTAGTTTTCGAGATATATCGAGATATTTAAAAGTTCCGAAGCCGCACCAACATAATAGAGATACAGAAACACCGTGGCCCCTTTCTTTCAGATAACTCTGCACTAGTGCGAGCCGCAAATGCCACTTCCAGCTTAGCTGTGCAGAAGAAGAACAACAAGAAGAAGAAATATCTCGAAATATGTCCGTCAGGCCCCTTCCCTTGAGATAAATCTGCAAATATCTCGGAAACGAAGCGAGCTATGGCAAAATGTTAAGAGACCTTTTTTGTAGAGAATTAAGTTTCCGACTTTTTATGTTCTATGATATTTTTTGATCAGATGCGCAGTTCTCGAGATATATCAAGATATTTAAAAGTTCCGAAGCCGCACCAACATAATAGAGATACAGAAACACCGTGGCCCCTTTCTTTGAGATAACTCTGCACTATTGCGAGCTGCAAATGCCACTTCCAGCTTAGCTGTGCAGAGGAAGAACAACAAGAAGAAGAAATATCTCGAAATATGTCCGTCAGGCCAGTTCCTTTGAGCTGAATCTGCAAATATCTCGGAAACGAAGCGAGCTATGGCAAAATGTTGAGAGACCTTTTTTGTAGCGAATTAAGTTTCCTACTTTTTATGTTCTATGATATTTTTTGATCAGATGCGTAGTTCTCGAGATATATCAAGATATTTAAAAGTTCCGAAGCCGCACCAACATAATAGAGATACAGAAACACCGTGGCCCCTCTCTTTGAGATAACTCTGCACTATTGCGAGCTGGAAATGCCACTTCCAGTTTAGCTGTGCAGAAGAAGAACAACAAGAAGAAGAAATATCTCGAAATATGTCCGTCAGGCCCCTTCCCTTGAGATAAATCTGCAAATATCTCGGAAACGAAGCGAGCTATGGCAAAATGTTAAGAGACCTTTTTTGTAGAGAATTATGTTTCCTACAATTTATGTTCTATGATATTTTTTGATCAGAAGCGTAGTTTTCGAGATATATCGAGATATTTAAAAGTTCCGAAGCCGCACCAACATAATAGAGATACAGAAACACCGTGGCCCCTTTCTTTGAGATAACTCTGCACTAGTGCGAGCCGCAAATGCCACTTCCAGCTTAGCTGTGCAGAAGAAGAACAACAAGAAGAAGAAATATCTCGAAATATGTCCGTCAGGCCCCTTCCCTTGAGATAAATCTGCAAATATCTCGGAAACGAAGCGATCTATGGCAAAATGTTAAGAGACCTTTTTTGTAGAGAATTAAGTTTCCTACTTTTTATGTTCTATGATATTTTTTGATCAGATGCGTAGTTCTCGAGATATATCAAGATATTTAAAAGTTCCGAAGCCGCACCAACATAATAGAGATACAGAAACACCGTGGCCCCTTTCTTTGAGATAACTCTGCAGTATTGCGAGCTGTAAATGCCACTTCCAGCTTAGCTGTGCAGGAGAAGAACAACAAGAAGAAGAAATATCTCGAAATATGTCCGTCAGGCCCCTTCCCTTGAGATATATCTGCAAATATCTCGGAAACGAAGCGAGCTATGGCAAAATGTTAAGAGACCTTTTTTGTAGAGAATTAAGTTTCCTACTTTTTATGTTCTATGATATTTTTTGATCAGATGCGTAGTTCTCGAGATATATCAAGATATTTAAAAGTTCCGAAGCCGCACCAACATAATAGAGATACAGAAACACCGTGGCCCCTTTCTTTGAGATAACTCTGCAGTATTGCGAGCTGTAAATGCCACTTCCAGCTTAGCTGTGCAGGAGAAGAACAACAAGAAGAAGAAATATCTCGAAATATGTCCGTCAGGCCCCTTCCCTTGAGATATATCTGCAAATATCTCGGAAACGAAGCGAGCTATGGCAAAATGTTAAGAGACCTATTTTGTAGAGAATTATGTTTCCTACAATTTATGTTCTATGATATCTTTTGATCAGAAGCGTAGTTTTCGAGATATATCGAGATATTTAAAAGTTCCAAAGCCGCACCAACATAATAGAGATACAGAAACACCGTGGCCCCTTTCTTTGAGATAACTCTGCACTAGTGCGAGCCGCAAATGCCACTTCCAGCTTAGCTGTGCAGAAGAAGAACAACAAGAAGAAGAAATATCTCGAAATATGTCCGTCAGGCCCCTTCCCTTGAGATAAATCTGCAAATATCTCGGAAACGAAGCGAGCTATGGCAAAATGTTGAGAGACCTTTTTTGTAGAGAATTAAGTTTCCTACTTTTTATGTTCTATGATATTTTTTGATCAGATGCGTAGTTCTCGAGATATATCAAGATATTTAAAAGTTCCGAAGCCGCACCAACATAATAGAGATACAGAAACACCGTGGCCCCTCTCTTTGAGATAACTCTGCACTATTGCGAGCTGGAAATGCCACTTCCAGTTTAGCTGTGCAGAAGAAGAACAACAAGAAGAAGAAATATCTCGAAATATGTCCGTCAGGCCCCTTCCCTTGAGATAAATCTGCAAATATCTCGGAAACGAAGCGAGCTATGGCAAAATCTTAAGATACCTTTTTTGTAGAGAATTATGTTTCCTACAATTTATGTTCTATGATATTTTTTGATCAGAAGCGTAGTTTTCGAGATATATCGAGATATTTAAAAGTTCCGAAGCCGCACCAACATAATAGAGATACAGAAACACCGTGGCCCCTTTCTTTGAGATAACTCTGCACTAGTGCGAGCCGCAAATGCCACTTCCAGCTTAGCTGTGCAGAAGAAGAACAACAAGAAGAAGAAATATCTCGAAATATGTCCGTCAGGCCCCTTCCCTTGAGATAAATCTGCAAATATCTCGGAAACAAAGCGAGCTATGGCAAAATGTTAAGAGACCTTTTTTGTAGAGAATTAAGTTTCCTACTTTTTATGTTCTATGATATTTTTTGATCAGATGCGTAGTTCTCGAGATATATCAAGATATTTAAAAGTTCCGAAGCCGCACCAACATAATAGAGATACAGAAACACCGTGGCCCCTTTCTTTGAGATAACTCTGCACTATTGCGAGCTGCAAATGCCACTTCCAGCTTAGCTGTGCAGAGGAAGAACAACAAGAAGAAGAAATATCTCGAAATATGTCCGTCAGGCCAGTTCCTTTGAGCTGAATCTGCAAATATCTCGGAAACGAAGCGAGCTATGGCAAAATGTTAAGAGACGTTTTTTGTAGAGAATTATGTTTCCTACAATTTATGTTCTATGATATTTTTTGATCAGAAGCGTAGTTTTCGAGATATATCGAGATATTTAAAAGTTCCGAAGCCGCACCAACATAATAGGGATACAGAAACACCGTGGCCCCTTTCTTTGAGATAACTCTGCACTAGTGCGAGCCGCAAATGCCACTTCCAGCTTAGCTGTGCAGAAGAAGAACCACAAGAAGAAGAAATATCTCGAAATATGTCCGTCAGGCCCCTTCCCTTGAGATAAATTTGCAAATATCTCGGAAACGAAGCGATCTATGGCAAAATGTTAAGAGACCTTTTTTGTAGAGAATTAGGTTTCCTACTTTTTATGTTCTATGATATTTTTTGATCAGATGCGTAGTTCTCGAGATATATCAAGATATTTAAAAGTTCCGAAGCCGCACCAACATAATAGAGATACAGAAACACCGTGGCCCCTTTCTTTGAGATAACTCTGCAGTATTGCGAGCTGTAAATGCCACTTCCAGCTTAGCTGTGCAGGAGAAGAACAACAAGAAGAAGAAATATCTCGAAATATGTCCGTCAGGCCCCTTCCCTTGAGATATATCTGCAAATATCTCGGAAACGAAGCGAGCTATGGCAAAATGTTAAGAGACCTATTTTGTAGAGAATTATGTTTCCTACAATTTATGTTCTATGATATTTTTTGATCAGAAGCGTAGTTTTCGAGATATATCGAGATATTTAAAAGTTCCAAAGCCGCACCAACATAATAGAGATACAGAAACACCGTGGCCCCTTTCTTTGAGATAACTCTGCACTGGTGCGAGACGCAAATGCCACTTCCAGCTTAGCTGTGCAGAAGAAGAACAACAAGAAGAAGAAATATCTCGAAATATGTCCGTCAGGCCCCTTCCCTTGAGATAAATCTGCAAATATCTCGGAAACGAAGCGAGCTATGGCAAAATGTTGAGAGACCTTTTTTGTAGAGAATTAAGTTTCCTACTTTTTATGTTCTATGATATTTTTTGATCAGATGCGTAGTTCTCGAGATATATCAAGATATTTAAAAGTTCCGAAGCCGCACCAACATAATAGAGATACAGAAACACCGTGGCCCCTCTCTTTGAGATAACTCTGCACTATTGCGAGCTGGAAATGCCACTTCCAGTTTAGCTGTGCAGAAGAAGAACAACAAGAAGAAGAAATATCTCGAAATATGTCCGTCAGGCCCCTTCCCTTGAGATAAATCTGCAAATATCTCGGAAACGAAGCGAGCTATTGCAAAATGTTAAGAGACCTTTTTTGTAGAGAATTATGTTTCCTACAATTTATGTTCTATGATATTTTTTGATCAGAAGCGTAGTTTTCGAGATATATCGAGATATTTAAAAGTTCCGAAGCCGCACCAACATAATAGAGATACAGAAACACCGTGGCCCCTTTCTTTGAGATAACTCTGCACTAGTGCGAGCCGCAAATGCCACTTCCAGCTTAGCTGTGCAGAAGAAGAACAACAAGAAGAAGAAATATCTCGAAATATGTCCGTCAGGCCCCTTCCCTTGATATAAATCTGCAAATATCTCGGAAACGAAGCGATCTATGGCAAAATGTTAAGAGACCTTTTTTGTAGAGAATTAAGTTTCCTACTTTTTATGTTCTATGATATTTTTTGATCAGATGCGTAGTTCTCGAGATATATCAAGATATTTAAAAGTTCCGAAGCCGCACCAACATAATAGAGATACAGAAACACCGTGGCCCCTTTCTTTGAGATAACTCTGCAGTATTGCGAGCTGTAAATGCCACTTCCAGCTTAGCTGTGCAGGAGAAGAACAACAAGAAGAAGAAATATCTCGAAATATGTCCGTCAGGCCCCTTCCCTTGAGATATATCTGCAAATATCTCGGAAACGAAGCGAGCTATGGCAAAATGTTAAGAGACCTTTTTTGTAGAGAATTATGTTTCCTACAATTTATGTTCTATGATATTTTTTGATCAGAAGCGTAGTTTTCGAGATATATCGAGATATTTAAAAGTTCCGAAGCCGCACCAACATAATAGGGATACAGAAACACCGTGGCCCCTTTCTTTGAGATAACTCTGCACTAGTGCGAGCCGCAAATGCCACTTCCAGCTTAGCTGTGCAGAAGAAGTACAACAAGAAGAAGAAATATCTCGAAATATGTCCGTCAGGCCCCTTCCCTTGAGATAAATCTGCAAATATCTCGGAAACGAAGCGAGCTATGGCAAAATGTTAAGAGACCTTTTTTGTAGAGAATTAAGTTTGCTACTTTTTATGTTCTATGATATTTTTTGATCAGATGCGTAGTTCTCGAGATATATCAAGATATTTAAAAGTTCCGAAGCCGCACCAACATAATAGAGATACAGAAACACCGTGGCCCCTCTCTTTGAGATAACTCTGCACTATTGCGAGCTGGAAATGCCACTTCCAGTTTAGCTGTGCAGAAGAAGAACAACAAGAAGAAGAAATATCTCGAAATATGTCCGTTAGGCCCCTTCCCTTGAGATAAATCTGCAAATATCTCGGAAACGAAGCGAGCTATGGCAAAATGTTTAGAGACCTTTTTTGTAGAGAATTAAGTTTCCTACTTTTTATGTTCTATGATATTTTTTGATCAGATGCGTAGTTCTCGAGATATATGAAGATATTTAAAAGTTCCGAAGCCGCACCAACATAATAGAGATACAGAAACACCGTGGCCCCTTTATTTGCGATAACTCTGCACTATTGCGAGCTGCAAATGCCACTTCCAGCTTAGCTGTGCAAAGGAAGAACAACAAGAAGAAGAAATATCTCGAAATATGTCCGTCAGGCCAGTTCCTTTGAGCTGAATCTGCAAATATCTCGGAAACGAAGCGAGCTATGGCAAAATGTTAACAGACGTTTTTTGTAGAGAATTATGTTTCCTACAATTTATGTTCTATGATATTTTTTGATCAGAAGCGTAGTTTTCGAGATATATCGAGATATTTAAAAGTTCCGAAGCCGCACCAACATAATAGGGATACAGAAACACCGTGGCCCCTTTCTTTGAGATAACTCTGCACTAGTGCGAGCCGCAAATGCCGCTTCCAGCTTAGCTGTGCAGAAGAAGAACAACAAGAAGAAGAAATATCTCGAAATATGTCCGTCAGGCCCCTTCCCTCGAGATAAATCTGCAAATATCTCGGAAACGAAGCGAGCTATGGCAAAATGTTGAGAGACCTTTTTTGTAGAGAATTAAGTTTCCTACTTTTTATGTTCTATGATATTTTTTGATCGGATGCGTAGTTCTCGAGATATGTAAAGATATTTAAAAGTTCCGAAGCCGCACCAACATAATAGAGATACAGAAACACCGTGGCCCCTTTCTTTGAGATAACTCTGCACTATTGCGAACTGCAAATGCCACTTCCAGCTTAGCTGTGCAGAAGAAGAACAACAAAAAGAAGAAATATCTCGAAATATGTCCGTCAGGCCCCTTCCCTTGAGATAAATCTGCAAATATCTCGGAAACGAAGCGAGCTATGGCAAAATGTTAAGAGACCTCTTTTGTAGAGAATTAAGTTTCCTACTTTTTATGTTCTATGATATTTTTCGATCAGATGCGTAGTTCTCGAGATATATCAAGATATTTAAAAGTTCCGAAGCCGCACCAACATAATAGAGATACAGACACACCGTGGCCCCTTTCTTTGAGATAACTCTGCACTATTGCGAGCTGCAAATGCCACTTCCAGCTTAGCTGTGCAGAAGAAGAACAACAAGAAGAAGAAATATCTGGAAATATGTCCGTCAGGCCCCTTCCCTTGAGATAAATCTGCAAATATCTCGGAAACGAAGCAAGCTACGGCAAAATGTTAAGAGACCTTTTTTGTAGAAAATTAGGATTCCTACTTTTTATGTTCTATGATATTTTTTGATCAGATGCGTAGTTCTCGAGATATATCAAGATATTTAAAAGTTCCGAAGCCGCACCAACATAATAGAGATACAGAAACACCGTGGCCCCTTTCTTTGAGATAACTCTGCACTACTGCGAGCTGCAAATGCCACTTCCAGCTTAGCTGTGCAGAAGAAGAACAACAAGAAGAAGAAATATCTCGAAATATGTCCGTCAGGCCCCTTCCCTTGAGATATATCTGCAAATATCTCGGAAACGAAGCGAGCTATGGCAAAATGTTAAGAGACCTTTTTTGTAGAGAATTATGTTTCCTACAATTTATGTTCTATGATATTTTTTGATCAGAAGCGTAGTTTTCGAGATATATCGAGATATTTAAAAGTTCCGAAGCCGCACCAACATAATAGGGATACAGAAACACCGTGGCCCCTTTCTTTGAGATAACTCTGCACTAGTGCGAGCCGCAAATGCCACTTCCAGCTTAGCTGTGCAGAAGAAGTACAACAAGAAGAAGAAATATCTCGAAATATGTCCGTCAGGCCCCTTCCCTTGAGATAAATCTGCAAATATCTCGGAAACGAAGCGAGCTATGGCAAAATGTTAAGAGACCTTTTTTGTAGAGAATTAAGTTTCCTACTTTTTATGTTCTATGATATTTTTTGATCAGATGCGTAGTTCTCGAGATATATCAAGATATTTAAAAGTTCCGAAGCCGCACCAACATAATAGAGATACAGAAACACCGTGGCCCCTCTCTTTGAGATAACTCTGCACTATTGCGAGCTGGAAATGCCACTTCCAGTTTAGCTGTGCAGAAGAAGAACAACAAGAAGAAGAAATATCTCGAAATATGTCCGTTAGGCCCCTTCCCTTGAGATAAATCTGCAAATATCTCGGAAACGAAGCGAGCTATGGCAAAATGTTTAGAGACCTTTTTTGTAGAGAATTAAGTTTCCTACTTTTTATGTTCTATGATATTTTTTGATCAGATGCGTAGTTCTCGAGATATATGAAGATATTTAAAAGTTCCGAAGCCGCACCAACATAATAGAGATACAGAAACACCGTGGCCCCTTTATTTGCGATAACTCTGCACTATTGCGAGCTGCAAATGCCACTTCCAGCTTAGCTGTGCAAAGGAAGAACAACAAGAAGAAGAAATATCTCGAAATATGTCCGTCAGGCCAGTTCCTTTGAGCTGAATCTGCAAATATCTCGGAAACGAAGCGAGCTATGGCAAAATGTTAACAGACGTTTTTTGTAGAGAATTATGTTTCCTACAATTTATGTTCTATGATATTTTTTGATCAGAAGCGTAGTTTTCGAGATATATCGAGATATTTAAAAGTTCCGAAGCCGCACCAACATAATAGGGATACAGAAACACCGTGGCCCCTTTCTTTGAGATAACTCTGCACTAGTGCGAGCCGCAAATGCCGCTTCCAGCTTAGCTGTGCAGAAGAAGAACAACAAGAAGAAGAAATATCTCGAAATATGTCCGTCAGGCCCCTTCCCTCGAGATAAATCTGCAAATATCTCGGAAACGAAGCGAGCTATGGCAAAATGTTGAGAGACCTTTTTTGTAGAGAATTAAGTTTCCTACTTTTTATGTTCTATGATATTTTTTGATCGGATGCGTAGTTCTCGAGATATGTAAAGATATTTAAAAGTTCCGAAGCCGCACCAACATAATAGAGATACAGAAACACCGTGGCCCCTTTCTTTGAGATAACTCTGCACTATTGCGAACTGCAAATGCCACTTCCAGCTTAGCTGTGCAGAAGAAGAACAACAAAAAGAAGAAATATCTCGAAATATGTCCGTCAGGCCCCTTCCCTTGAGATAAATCTGCAAATATCTCGGAAACGAAGCGAGCTATGGCAAAATGTTAAGAGACCTCTTTTGTAGAGAATTAAGTTTCCTACTTTTTATGTTCTATGATATTTTTCGATCAGATGCGTAGTTCTCGAGATATATCAAGATATTTAAAAGTTCCGAAGCCGCACCAACATAATAGAGATACAGACACACCGTGGCCCCTTTCTTTGAGATAACTCTGCACTATTGCGAGCTGCAAATGCCACTTCCAGCTTAGCTGTGCAGAAGAAGAACAACAAGAAGAAGAAATATCTGGAAATATGTCCGTCAGGCCCCTTCCCTTGAGATAAATCTGCAAATATCTCGGAAACGAAGCAAGCTACGGCAAAATGTTAAGAGACCTTTTTTGTAGAAAATTAGGATTCCTACTTTTTATGTTCTATGATATTTTTTGATCAGATGCGTAGTTCTCGAGATATATCAAGATATTTAAAAGTTCCGAAGCCGCACCAACATAATAGAGATACAGAAACACCGTGGCCCCTTTCTTTGAGATAACTCTGCACTACTGCGAGCTGCAAATGCCACTTCCAGCTTAGCTGTGCAGAAGAAGAACAACAAGAAGAAGAAATATCTCGAAATATGTCCGTCAGGCCCCTTCCCTTGAGATAAATCTGCAAATATCTGGGAAACGAAGCGAGCTATGGCAAAATGTTAAGGGACCTGTTTTGTAGAGAATTAAGTTTCCTACTTTTTATGTTCTATGATATTTTTCGATCAGATGCGTAGTTCTCGAGATATATCAAGATATTTAAAAGTTCCGAAGCCGCACCAACATAATAGAGATACAGAAACACCGTGGCCCCTTTCTTTGAGATAACTCTGCACTATTGCGAGCTGCAAATGCCACTTCCAGCTTAGCTGTGCAGAAGAAGAACAACAAGAAGAAGAAATATCTCGAAATATGTACGTCAGACCCCTTCCCTTGAGATAAATCTGCAAATATCTCGGAAACGAAGCGAGCTACGGCAAAATGTTAAGAGACCTTTTTTGTAGAAAATTAGGTTTCCTACTTTTTATGTTCTATGATATTTTTTGATCAGATGCGTAGTTCTCGAGATATATGAAGATATTTAAAAGTTCCGAAGCCGCACCAACATAATAGAGATACAGAAACACCGTGGCCCCTTTATTTGCGATAACTCTGCACTATTGCGAGCTGCAAATGCCACTTCCAGCTTAGCTGTGCAGAAGAAGAACAACAAGAAGAAGAAATATCTCGAAATATGTCCGTCAGGCCCCTTCCCTTGAGATAAATCTGCAAATATCTCGGAAACGAAGCGAGGTATGGCAAAATGTTAAGAGACCTTTTTTGTAGAGAATTAAGTTTCCTACTTTTTATGTTCTATGATATTTTTCGATCAGAGGCGTAGTTCTCGAGATATATCAAGATATTTAAAAGTTCCGAAGCCGCACCAACATAATAGAGATACAGAAACACCGTGGCCCCTTTCTTTGAGATAACTCTGCACGATTGGGAGCTGGAAATGCCACTCCCAGTTTAGCTGTGCAGAAGAAGAACAACAAGAAGAAGAAATATCTCGAAATATGTCCATCAGGACCCTTCCCTTGAGATAAATCTGCAAATATCTCGGAAACGAAGCGAGCTATTGCAAAACGTTAAGAGACCTTTTTTGTAGAGAATTAAGTTTCCTACTTTTTATGTTCTATGATATTTTTTGATCAGATGCGTAGATCTCGAGATATATCAAGATATTTAAAAGTCCCGAAGCCGCACCAACATAATAGAGATACAGAAACACCGTGGCCCCTCTCTTTGAGATAACTCTGCACAATTGCGAGCTGCAAATGCCACTTCCAGCTTAGCTGTGCAGAAGAAGAACAACAAGAAGAAGAAATGTCTCGAAATATGTCCGTCAGGCCCCTTCCCTTGAGATAAATCTGCAAATATCTCGGAAACGAAGCGAGCTATTGCAAAATGTTAAGAGACCTTTTTTGTAGAGGATCGAGTTTCCTACTTTCTATGTTCTATGATATTTTTTGATCAGATGCGTAGTTCTCGAGATATATCAAGATATTTAAAAGTTCCGAAGCCGCACCAACATAATAGAGATACAGAAACACCGTGGCCCCTTTCTTTGAGATAACTCTGCACGATTGGGAGCTGGAAATGCCACTCCCAGTTTAGCTGTGCAGAAGAAGAACAACAAGAAGAAGAAATATCTCGAAATATGTCCATCAGGACCCTTCCCTTGAGATAAATCTGCAAATATCTCGGAAACGAAGCGAGCTATTGCAAAACGTTAAGAGACCTTTTTTGTAGAGAATTAAGTTTCCTACTTTTTATGTTCTATGATATTTTTTGATCAGATGCGTAGATCTCGAGATATATCAAGATATTTAAAAGTCCCGAAGCCGCACCAACATAATAGAGATACAGAAACACCGTGGCCCCTCTCTTTGAGATAACTCTGCACAATTGCGAGCTGCAAATGCCACTTCCAGCTTAGCTGTGCAGAAGAAGAACAACAAGAAGAAGAAATGTCTCGAAATATGTCCGTCAGGCCCCTTCCCTTGAGATAAATCTGCAAATATCTCGGAAACGAAGCGAGCTATTGCAAAATGTTAAGAGACCTTTTTTGTAGAGGATCGAGTTTCCTACTTTCTATGTTCTATGATATTTTTTGATCAGATGCGTAGTTCTCGAGATATATCAAGATATTTAAAAGTTAAGAAGCCGCACCAACATAGTAGAGATACAGAAACACCGTGGCCCCTTTCTTTGAGATAACTCTGCACTACTGCGAGCTGCAAATGCCACTTCCAGCTTAGCTGTGCAGAAGAAGAACAACAAGAAGAAGAAATATCTCGAAATATGTCCGTCAGGCCCCTTCCCTTGAGATAAATCTGCAAATATCTCGGAAATGAAGCGAGCTATTGCAAAACGTTAAGAGACCTTTTTTGTAGAGAATTAAGTTTCCTACTTTTTATGTTCTATGATATTTTTTGATCAGATGCGTAGTTCTCGAGATATATCAAGATATTTAAAAGTTCCGAAGCCGCACCAACATAATAGAGATACAGAAACACCGTGGCCCCTTTCTTTGAGATAACTCTGCACTAGTGCGAGCCGCAAATGCCACTTCCAGCTTAGCTGTGCAGAAGAAGAACAACAAGAAGAAGAAATATCTCGAAATATGTCCGTCAGGCCCCTTCCCTTGAGATAAATCTGCAAATATCTCGGAAATGAAGCGAGCTATTGCAAAACGTTAAGAGACCTTTTTTGTAGAGAATTAAGTTTCCTACTTTTTATGTTCTATGATATTTTTTGATCAGATGCGTAGTTCTCGAGATATATCAAGATATTTAAAAGTTCCGAAGCCGCACCAACATAATAGAGATACAGAAACACCGTGGCCCCTTTCTTTGAGATAACTCTGCACTAGTGCGAGCCGCAAATGCCACTTCCAGCTTAGCTGTGCAGAAGAAGAACAACAAGAAGAAGAAATATCTCGAAATATGTCCGTCAGGCCCCTTCCCTTGAGATAAATCTGCAAATATCTCGGAAACGAAGCGAGCTATGGCAAAATGTTAAGAGACCTTTTTTGTAGAGAATTAAGTTTCCTACTTTTTATCTTTCTATCTATGATATTTTCTGATCAGATTCGTAGTTCCCGAGATATATCAAGATATTTAAAAGTTCCGAAGCCGCACCAACATAATAGAGATACAGAAACACCGTGGCCCCTCTCTTTGAGATAACTCTGCACAATTGCGAGCTGCAAATGCCACTTCCAGCTTAGCTGTGCAGAAGAAGAACCACAAGAAGAAGAAATATCTCGAAATATGTCCGTCAGGCCCCTTCCCTTGAGATAAATCGGCAAGTATCTCGGAAACGAAGCGAGCTATGGCAAAATGTTGAGAGACCTTTTTTGTAGAGAATTAAGTTTCCTACTTTTTATGTTCTATGATGTTTTTTGATCAGATGCGTAGATCTCGAGATATATCAAGATATTTAAAAGTTCCGAAGCCGCACCAACATAATAGAGATACAGAAACACCGTGGCCCCTCTCTTTGAGATAACTCTGCACTATTGCGAGCTGGAAATGCCACTTCCAGCTTAGCTGTGCAGAAGAAGAACAACAAGAAGAAGAAATGTCTCGAAATATGTCCGTCAGGCCCCTTCCCTTGAGATAAATCTGCAAATATCTCGGAAACGAAGCGAGCTATTGCAAAATGTTAAGAGACCTTTTTTGTAGAGGATCGAGTTTCCTACTTTCTATGTTCTATGATATTTTTTGATCAGATGCGTAGTTCTCGAGATATATCAAGATATTTAAAAGTTAAGAAGCCGCACCAACATAGTAGAGATACAGAAACACCGTGGCCCCTTTCTTTGAGATAACTCTGCACTACTGCGAGCTGCAAATGCCACTTCCAGCTTAGCTGTGCAGAAGAAGAACAACAAGAAGAAGAAATATCTCGAAATATGTCCGTCAGGCCCCTTCCCTTGAGATAAATCTGCAAATATCTCGGAAATGAAGCGAGCTATTGCAAAACGTTAAGAGACCTTTTTTGTAGAGAATTAAGTTTCCTACTTTTTATGTTCTATGATATTTTTTGATCAGATGCGTAGTTCTCGAGATATATCAAGATATTTAAAAGTTCCGAAGCCGCACCAACATAATAGAGATACAGAAACACCGTGGCCCCTTTCTTTGAGATAACTCTGCACTAGTGCGAGCCGCAAATGCCACTTCCAGCTTAGCTGTGCAGAAGAAGAACAACAAGAAGAAGAAATATCTCGAAATATGTCCGTCAGGCCCCTTCCCTTGAGATAAATCTGCAAATATCTCGGAAATGAAGCGAGCTATTGCAAAACGTTAAGAGACCTTTTTTGTAGAGAATTAAGTTTCCTACTTTTTATGTTCTATGATATTTTTTGATCAGATGCGTAGTTCTCGAGATATATCAAGATATTTAAAAGTTCCGAAGCCGCACCAACATAATAGAGATACAGAAACACCGTGGCCCCTTTCTTTGAGATAACTCTGCACTAGTGCGAGCCGCAAATGCCACTTCCAGCTTAGCTGTGCAGAAGAAGAACAACAAGAAGAAGAAATATCTCGAAATATGTCCGTCAGGCCCCTTCCCTTGAGATAAATCTGCAAATATCTCGGAAACGAAGCGAGCTATGGCAAAATGTTAAGAGACCTTTTTTGTAGAGAATTAAGTTTCCTACTTTTTATCTTTCTATCTATGATATTTTCTGATCAGATTCGTAGTTCCCGAGATATATCAAGATATTTAAAAGTTCCGAAGCCGCACCAACATAATAGAGATACAGAAACACCGTGGCCCCTCTCTTTGAGATAACTCTGCACAATTGCGAGCTGCAAATGCCACTTCCAGCTTAGCTGTGCAGAAGAAGAACCACAAGAAGAAGAAATATCTCGAAATATGTCCGTCAGGCCCCTTCCCTTGAGATAAATCGGCAAGTATCTCGGAAACGAAGCGAGCTATGGCAAAATGTTGAGAGACCTTTTTTGTAGAGAATTAAGTTTCCTACTTTTTATGTTCTATGATGTTTTTTGATCAGATGCGTAGATCTCGAGATATATCAAGATATTTAAAAGTTCCGAAGCCGCACCAACATAATAGAGATACAGAAACACCGTGGCCCCTCTCTTTGAGATAACTCTGCACTATTGCGAGCTGGAAATGCCACTTCCAGTTTAGCTGTGCAGAAGAAGAACAACAAGAAGAAGAAATATCTCGAAATATGTCCGATAGGCCCCTTCCCTCGAGATAAATCTGCAAATATCTCGGAAACGAAGCGAGCTATGGCAAAATGTTAAGAGACCTTTTTTGTAGAGAATTATGTTTCCTACTTTTTATGTTCTATGATATTTTTTGATCAGAAGCGTAGTTTTCGAGATATATCGAGATATTTAAAAGTTCCGAAGCCGCACCAACATAATAGAGATACAGAAACACCGTGGCCCCTTTCTTTGAGATAACTCTGCACTATTGCGAGCTGCAAATGCCACTTCCAGCTTAGCTGTGCAGAGGAAGAACAACAAGAAGAAGAAATATCTCGAAATATGTCCGTCAGGCCAGTTCCTTTGAGCTGAATCTGCAAATATCTCGGAAACGAAGCGAGCTATGGCAAAATGTTAAGAGACCTTTTTTGTAGAGAATTAAGTTTCCTACTTTTTATCTTCTATGATATTTTCTGATCAGATGCGTAGTTCTCGAGATATATCAAGATATTTAAAAGTTCCGAAGCCGCACCAACATAATAGAGATACAGAAACACCGTGGCCCCTTTCTTTGAAATAACTCTGCACTAGAGCGAGCCGCAAATGCCACTTCCAGCTTAGCTGTGCAGCAGAAGAACAACAAGAAGAAGAAATATCTCGAAATATGTCCTTCAGGCCACTGCCCTTGAGATAAATCTGCAAATATCTCGGAAACGAAGCGAGCTATGGCAAAATGTTAAGAGACCTTTTTTGTAGAGAATTATGTTTCCTACTTTTTATGTTCTATGATATTTTTTGATCAGACGCGTAGCTCTCGAGATATATCAAGATATTTAAAAGTTCCGAAGCCGCACCAACATAATAGAGATACAGAAACACCGTGGCCCCTCTCTTTGAGATAACTCTGCACTATTGCGAGCTGGAAATGCCACTTCCAGTTTAGCTGTGCAGAAGAAGAACAACAAGAAGAAGAAATATCTCGAAATATGTCCGTTAGGCCCCATCCCTTGAGATAAATCTGCAAATATCTCGGAAACGAAGCGAGCTATGGCAAAATGTTAAGAGACCTTTTTTGTAGAGAATTATGTTTCCTACAATTTATGTTCTATGATATTTTTTGATCAGAAGCGTAGTTTTCGAGATATATCGAGATATTTAAAAGTTCCGAAGCCGCACCAACATAATAGAGATACAGAAACACCGTGGCCCCTTTCTTTGAGATAACTCTGCACTACTGCGAGCCGCAAATGCCACTTCCAGCTTAGCTGTGCAGAAGAAGAACAACAAGAAGAAGAAATATCTCGAAATATGTCCGTCAGGCCCCTTCCCTTGAGATAAATCTGCAAATATCTCGGAAACGAAGCGAGCTATGGTAAAATGTTAAGAGACCTTTTTTGTAGAGAATTAAGTTTCCTACTTTTTATGTTCTATGATATTTTTTGAGCAGATGCGTAGTTCTCGAGATATATCAAGATATTTAAAAGTTCCGAAGCCGCACCAACATAATAGAGATACAGAAACACCGTGGCCCCTTTCTTTGAGATAACTCTGCACTATTGCGAGCTGCAAATGCCACTTCCAGCTTAGCTGTGCAAAGGAAGAACAACACGAAGAAGAAATATCTCGAAATATGTCCGTCAGGCCAGTTCCTTTGAGCTGAATCTGCAAATATCTCGGAAACGAAGCGAGCTATGGCAAAATGTTAACAGACGTTTTTTGTAGAGAATTATGTTTCCTACAATTTATGTTCTATGATATTTTTTGATCAGAAGCGTAGTTTTCGAGATATATCGAGATATTTAAAAGTTCCGAAGCCGCACCAACATAATAGGGATACAGAAACACCGTGGCCCCTTTCTTTGAGATAACTCTGCACTAGTGCGAGCCGCAAATGCCACTTCCAGCTTAGCTGTGCAGAAGAAGTACAACAAGAAGAAGAAATATCTCGAAATATGTCCGTCAGGCCCCTTCCCTTGAGATAAATCTGCAAATATCTCGGAAACGAAGCGAGCTATGGCAAAATGTTAAGAGACCTTTTTTGTAGAGAATTAAGTTTCCTACTTTTTATGTTCTATGATATTTTTTGATCAGATGCGTAGTTCTCGAGATATATCAAGATATTTAAAAGTTCCGAAGCCGCACCAACATAATAGAGATACAGAAACACCGTGGCCCCTCTCTTTGAGATAACTCTGCACTATTGCGAGCTGGAAATGCCACTTCCAGTTTAGCTGTGCAGAAGAAGAACAACAAGAAGAAGAAATATCTCGAAATATGTCCGTTAGGCCCCTTCCCTTGAGATAAATCTGCAAATATCTCGGAAACGAAGCGAGCTATGGCAAAATGTTTAGAGACCTTTTTTGTAGAGAATTAAGTTTCCTACTTTTTATATTCTATGATATTTTTTGATCAGATGCGTAGTTCTCGAAATATATCAAGATATTTAAAAGTTCCAAAGCCGCACCAACATAATAGAGATACAGAAACACCGTGGCCCCTTTCTTTGAGATAACTCTGCAGTAGTGCGAGCCGCAAGTGCCACTTCCAGCTTAGCTGTGCAGAAGAAGAACAACAAGAAGAAGACATATCTCGAAATATGTCCGTCAGGCCCCTTCCCTTGAGATATATCTGCAAATATCTCGGAAACGAAGCGAGCTATGGCAAAATGTTAAGAGACCTTTTTTGTAGAGAATTATGTTTCCTACAATTTATGTTCTATGATATTTTTTGATCAGAAGCGTAGTTTTCGAGATATATCGAGATATTTAAAAGTTCCAAAGCCGCACCAACATAATAGAGATACAGAAACACCGTGGCCCCTTTCTTTGAGATAACTCTGCACTAGTGCGAGCCGCAAGTGCCACTTCCAGCTTAGCTGTGCAGAAGAAGAACAACAAGAAGAAGAAATATCTCGAAATATGTCCGTCAGGCCCCTTCCCTTCAGATAAATCTGCAAATATCTCGGAAACGAAGCGAGCTATGGCAAAATGTTAAGAGACCTTTTTTGTAGAGAATTAAGTTTCCTACTTTTTATGTTCTATGATATTTTTTGATCAGATGCGTAGTTCTCGAGATATATCAAGATATTTAAAAGTTCCGAAGCCGCACCAACATAATAGAGATACAGAAACACCGTGGCCCCTTTCTTTGAGATAACTCTGCACTATTGCGAGCTGCAAATGCCACTTCCAGCTTAGCTGTGCAGAGGAAGAACAACAAGAAGAAGAAATATCTCGAAATATGTCCGTCAGGCCCCTTCCCTTGAGATATATCTGCAAATATCTCGGAAACGAAGCGAGCTATGGCAAAATGTTAAGAGACCTTTTTTGTAGAGAATTATGTTTCCTACAATTTATGTTCTATGATATTTTTTGATCAGAAGCGTAGTTTTCGAGATATATCGAGATATTTAAAAGTTCCAAAGCCGCACCAACATAATAGAGATACAGAAACACCGTGGCCCCTTTCTTTGAGATAACTCTGCACTAGTGCGAGCCGCAAATGCCACTTCCAGCTTAGCTGTGCAGAAGAAGAACAACAAGAAGAAGAAATATCTCGAAATATGTCCGTCAGGCCCCTTCCCTTGAGATAAATCTGCAAATATCTCGGAAACGAAGCGAGCTATGGCAAAATGTTGAGAGACCTTTTTTGTAGAGAATTAAGTTTCCTACTTTTTATGTTCTATGATATTTTTTGATCAGATGCGTAGTTCTCGAGATATATCAAGATATTTAAAAGTTCCGAAGCCGCACCAACATAATAGAGATACAGAAACACCGTGGCCCCTCTCTTTGAGATAACTCTGCACTATTGCGAGCTGGAAATGCCACTTCCAGTTTAGCTGTGCAGAAGAAGAACAACAAGAAGAAGAAATATCTCGAAATATGTCCGTCAGGCCCCTTCCCTTGAGATAAATCTGCAAATATCTCGGAAACGAAGCGAGCTATGGCAAAATGTTAAGAGACCTTTTTTGTAGAGAATTAAGTTTCCTACTTTGTATGTTCTATGATATTTTTTGATCAGATGCGTAGTTCTCGAGATATATCAAGATATTTAAAAGTTCCGAAGCCGCACCAACATAATAGAGATACAGAAACACCGTGGCCCCTTTCTTTGAGATAACTCTGCACTATTGCGAGCTGCAAATGCCACTTCCAGCTTAGCTGTGCAGAGGAAGAACAACAAGAAGAAGAAATATCTCGAAATATGTCCGTCAGGCCCCTTCCCTTGAGATATATCTGCAAATATCTCGGAAACGAAGCGAGCTATGGCAAAATGTTAAGAGACCTTTTTTGTAGAGAATTATGTTTCCTACAATTTATCTTCTATGATATTTTTTGATCAGAAGCGTAGTTTTCGAGATATATCGAGATATTTAAAAGTTCCAAAGCCGCACCAACATAATAGAGATACAGAAACACCGTGGCCCCTCTCTTTGAGATAACTCTGCACTATTGCGAGCTGGAAATGCCACTTCCAGTTTAGCTGTGCAGAAGAAGAACAACAAGAAGAAGAAATATCTCGAAATATGTCCGTTAGGCCCCTTCCCTTGAGATAAATCTGCAAATATCTCGGAAACGAAGCGAGCTATGGCAAAATGTTTAGAGACCTTTTTTGTAGAGAATTAAGTTTCCTACTTTTTATATTCTATGATATTTTTTGATCAGATGCGTAGTTCTCGAAATATATCAAGATATTTAAAAGTTCCAAAGCCGCACCAACATAATAGAGATACAGAAACACCGTGGCCCCTTTCTTTGAGATAACTCTGCAGTAGTGCGAGCCGCAAGTGCCACTTCCAGCTTAGCTGTGCAGAAGAAGAACAACAAGAAGAAGACATATCTCGAAATATGTCCGTCAGGCCCCTTCCCTTGAGATATATCTGCAAATATCTCGGAAACGAAGCGAGCTATGGCAAAATGTTAAGAGACCTTTTTTGTAGAGAATTATGTTTCCTACAATTTATGTTCTATGATATTTTTTGATCAGAAGCGTAGTTTTCGAGATATATCGAGATATTTAAAAGTTCCAAAGCCGCACCAACATAATAGAGATACAGAAACACCGTGGCCCCTTTCTTTGAGATAACTCTGCACTAGTGCGAGCCGCAAGTGCCACTTCCAGCTTAGCTGTGCAGAAGAAGAACAACAAGAAGAAGAAATATCTCGAAATATGTCCGTCAGGCCCCTTCCCTTCAGATAAATCTGCAAATATCTCGGAAACGAAGCGAGCTATGGCAAAATGTTAAGAGACCTTTTTTGTAGAGAATTAAGTTTCCTACTTTTTATGTTCTATGATATTTTTTGATCAGATGCGTAGTTCTCGAGATATATCAAGATATTTAAAAGTTCCGAAGCCGCACCAACATAATAGAGATACAGAAACACCGTGGCCCCTTTCTTTGAGATAACTCTGCACTATTGCGAGCTGCAAATGCCACTTCCAGCTTAGCTGTGCAGAGGAAGAACAACAAGAAGAAGAAATATCTCGAAATATGTCCGTCAGGCCCCTTCCCTTGAGATATATCTGCAAATATCTCGGAAACGAAGCGAGCTATGGCAAAATGTTAAGAGACCTTTTTTGTAGAGAATTATGTTTCCTACAATTTATGTTCTATGATATTTTTTGATCAGAAGCGTAGTTTTCGAGATATATCGAGATATTTAAAAGTTCCAAAGCCGCACCAACATAATAGAGATACAGAAACACCGTGGCCCCTTTCTTTGAGATAACTCTGCACTAGTGCGAGCCGCAAATGCCACTTCCAGCTTAGCTGTGCAGAAGAAGAACAACAAGAAGAAGAAATATCTCGAAATATGTCCGTCAGGCCCCTTCCCTTGAGATAAATCTGCAAATATCTCGGAAACGAAGCGAGCTATGGCAAAATGTTGAGAGACCTTTTTTGTAGAGAATTAAGTTTCCTACTTTTTATGTTCTATGATATTTTTTGATCAGATGCGTAGTTCTCGAGATATATCAAGATATTTAAAAGTTCCGAAGCCGCACCAACATAATAGAGATACAGAAACACCGTGGCCCCTCTCTTTGAGATAACTCTGCACTATTGCGAGCTGGAAATGCCACTTCCAGTTTAGCTGTGCAGAAGAAGAACAACAAGAAGAAGAAATATCTCGAAATATGTCCGTCAGGCCCCTTCCCTTGAGATAAATCTGCAAATATCTCGGAAACGAAGCGAGCTATGGCAAAATGTTAAGAGACCTTTTTTGTAGAGAATTAAGTTTCCTACTTTGTATGTTCTATGATATTTTTTGATCAGATGCGTAGTTCTCGAGATATATCAAGATATTTAAAAGTTCCGAAGCCGCACCAACATAATAGAGATACAGAAACACCGTGGCCCCTTTCTTTGAGATAACTCTGCACTATTGCGAGCTGCAAATGCCACTTCCAGCTTAGCTGTGCAGAGGAAGAACAACAAGAAGAAGAAATATCTCGAAATATGTCCGTCAGGCCAGTTCCTTTGAGCTGAATCTGCAAATATCTCGGAAACGAAGCGAGCTATGGCAAAATGTTAAGAGACGTTTTTTGTAGAGAATTATGTTTCCTACAATTTATGTTCTATGATATTTTTTGATCAGAAGCGTAGTTTTCGAGATATATCGAGATATTTAAAAGTTCCGAAGCCGCACCAACATAATAGGGATACAGAAACACCGTGGCCCCTTTCTTTGAGATAACTCTGCACTAGTGCGAGCCGCAAATGCCACTTCCAGCTTAGCTGTGCAGAAGAAGAACAACAAGAAGAAGAAATATCTCGAAATATGTCCGTCAGGCCCCTTCCCTTGAGATATATCTGCAAATATCTCGGAAACGAAGCGAGCTATGGCAAAATGTTAAGAGACCTTTTTTGTAGAGAATTATGTTTCCTACAATTTATGTTCTATGATATTTTTTGATCAGAAGCGTAGTTTTCGAGATATATCGAGATATTTAAAAGTTCCGAAGCCGCACCAACATAATAGAGATACAGAAACACCGTGGCCCCTTTCTTTGAGATAACTCTGCAGTATTGCGAGCTGTAAATGCCACTTCCAGCTTAGCTGTGCAGGAGAAGAAGAACAAGAAGAAGAAATATCTCGAAATATGTCCGTCAGGCCCCTTCCCTTGAGATATATCTGCAAATATCTCGGAAACGAAGCGAGCTATCGCAAAATGTTAAGAGACCTTTTTTGTAGAGAATTATGTTTCCTACAATTTATGTTCTATGATATTTTTTGATCAGAAGCGTAGTTTTCGAGATATATCGAGATATTTAAAAGTTCCGAAGCCGCACCAACATAATAGGGATACAGAAACACCGTGGCCCCTTTCTTTGAGATAACTCTGCACTAGTGCGAGCCGCAAATGCCACTTCCAGCTTAGCAGTGCAGAAGAAGTACAACAAGAAGAAGAAATATCTCGAAATATGTCCGTCAGGCCCCTTCCCTTGAGATAAATCTGCAAATATCTCGGAAACGAAGCGAGCTATGGCAAAATGTTAAGAGACCTTTTTTGTAGAGAATTAAGTTTCCTACTTTTTATGTTCTATGATATTTTTTGATCAGATGCGTAGTTCTCGAGATATATCAAGATATTTAAAAGTTCCGAAGCCGCACCAACATAATAGAGATACAGAAACACCGTGGCCCCTCTCTTTGAGATAACTCTGCACTATTGCGAGCTGGAAATGCCACTTCCAGTTTAGCTGTGCAGAAGAAGAACAACAAGAAGAAGAAATATCTCGAAATATGTCCGTTAGGCCCCTTCCCTTGAGATAAATCTGCAAATATCTCGGAAACGAAGCGAGCTATGGCAAAATGTTTAGAGACCTTTTTTGTAGAGAATTAAGTTTCCTACTTTTTATGTTCTATGATATTTTTTGATCAGATGCGTAGTTCTCGAGATATATGAAGATATTTAAAAGTTCCGAAGCCGCACCAACATAATAGAGATACAGAAACACCGTGGCCCCTTTATTTGCGATAACTCTGCACTATTGCGAGCTGCAAATGCCACTTCCAGCTTAGCTGTGCAGAAGAAGAACAACAAGAAGAAGAAATATCTCGAAATATGTCCGTCAGGCCCCTTCCCTTGAGATAAATCTGCAAATATCTCGGAAACGAAGCGAGGTATGGCAAAATGTTAAGAGACCTTTTTTGTAGAGAATTAAGTTTCCTACTTTTTATGTTCTATGATATTTTTCGATCAGAGGCGTAGTTCTCGAGATATATCAAGATATTTAAAAGTTCCGAAGCCGCACCAACATAATAGAGATACAGAAACACCGTGGCCCCTTTCTTTGAGATAACTCTGCACGATTGGGAGCTGGAAATGCCACTCCCAGTTTAGCTGTGCAGAAGAAGAACAACAAGAAGAAGAAATATCTCGAAATATGTCCATCAGGACCCTTCCCTTGAGATAAATCTGCAAATATCTCGGAAACGAAGCGAGCTATTGCAAAACGTTAAGAGACCTTTTTTGTAGAGAATTAAGTTTCCTACTTTTTATGTTCTATGATATTTTTTGATCAGATGCGTAGATCTCGAGATATATCAAGATATTTAAAAGTCCCGAAGCCGCACCAACATAATAGAGATACAGAAACACCGTGGCCCCTCTCTTTGAGATAACTCTGCACAATTGCGAGCTGCAAATGCCACTTCCAGCTTAGCTGTGCAGAAGAAGAACAACAAGAAGAAGAAATGTCTCGAAATATGTCCGTCAGGCCCCTTCCCTTGAGATAAATCTGCAAATATCTCGGAAACGAAGCGAGCTATTGCAAAATGTTAAGAGACCTTTTTTGTAGAGGATTGAGTTTCCTACTTTCTATGTTCTATGATATTTTTTGATCAGATGCGTAGTTCTCGAGATATATCAAGATATTTAAAAGTTAAGAAGCCGCACCAACATAGTAGAGATACAGAAACACCGTGGCCCCCTTCTTTGAGATAACTCTGCACTACTGCGAGCTGCAAATGCCACTTCCAGCTTAGCTGTGCAGAAGAAGAACAACAAGAAGAAGAAATATCTCGAAATATGTCCGTCAGGCCCCTTCCCTTGAGATAAATCTGCAAATATCTCGGAAATGAAGCGAGCTATTGCAAAACGTTAAGAGACCTTTTTTGTAGAGAATTAAGTTTCCTACTTTTTATGTTCTATGATATTTTTTGATCAGATGCGTAGTTCTCGAGATATATCAAGATATTTAAAAGTTCCGAAGCCGCACCAACATAATAGAGATACAGAAACACCGTGGCCCCTTTCTTTGAGATAACTCTGCACTAGTGCGAGCCGCAAATGCCACTTCCAGCTTAGCTGTGCAGAAGAAGAACAACAAGAAGAAGAAATATCTCGAAATATGTCCGTCAGGCCCCTTCCCTTGAGATAAATCTGCAAATATCTCGGAAATGAAGCGAGCTATTGCAAAACGTTAAGAGACCTTTTTTGTAGAGAATTAAGTTTCCTACTTTTTATGTTCTATGATATTTTTTGATCAGATGCGTAGTTCTCGAGATATATCAAGATATTTAAAAGTTCCGAAGCCGCACCAACATAATAGAGATACAGAAACACCGTGGCCCCTTTCTTTGAGATAACTCTGCACTAGTGCGAGCCGCAAATGCCACTTCCAGCTTAGCTGTGCAGAAGAAGAACAACAAGAAGAAGAAATATCTCGAAATATGTCCGTCAGGCCCCTTCCCTTGAGATAAATCTGCAAATATCTCGGAAACGAAGCGAGCTATGGCAAAATGTTAAGAGACCTTTTTTGTAGAGAATTAAGTTTCCTACTTTTTATCTTTCTATCTATGATATTTTCTGATCAGATTCGTAGTTCCCGAGATATATCAAGATATTTAAAAGTTCCGAAGCCGCACCAACATAATAGAGATACAGAAACACCGTGGCCCCTCTCTTTGAGATAACTCTGCACAATTGCGAGCTGCAAATGCCACTTCCAGCTTAGCTGTGCAGAAGAAGAACCACAAGAAGAAGAAATATCTCGAAATATGTCCGTCAGGCCCCTTCCCTTGAGATAAATCGGCAAGTATCTCGGAAACGAAGCGAGCTATGGCAAAATGTTGAGAGACCTTTTTTGTAGAGAATTAAGTTTCCTACTTTTTATGTTCTATGATGTTTTTTGATCAGATGCGTAGATCTCGAGATATATCAAGATATTTAAAAGTTCCGAAGCCGCACCAACATAATAGAGATACAGAAACACCGTGGCCCCTCTCTTTGAGATAACTCTGCACTATTGCGAGCTGGAAATGCCACTTCCAGTTTAGCTGTGCAGAAGAAGAACAACAAGAAGAAGAAATATCTCGAAATATGTCCGTTAGGCCCCTTCCCTCGAGATAAATCTGCAAATATCTCGGAAACGAAGCGAGCTATGGCAAAATGTTAAGAGACCTTTTTTGTAGAGAATTATGTTTCCTACTTTTTATGTTCTATGATATTTTTTGATCAGAAGCGTAGTTTTCGAGATAAATCGAGATATTTAAAAGTTCCGAAGCCGCACCAACATAATAGAGATACAGAAACACCGTGGCCCCTTTCTTTGAGATAACTCTGCACTATTGCGAGCTGCAAATGCCACTTCCAGCTTAGCTGTGCAGAGGAAGAACAACAAGAAGAAGAAATATCTCGAAATATGTCCGTCAGGCCAGTTCCTTTGAGCTGAATCTGCAAATATCTCGGAAACGAAGCGAGCTATGGCAAAATGTTAAGAGACCTTTTTTGTAGAGAATTAAGTTTCCTACTTTTTATCTTCTATGATATTTTCTGATCAGATGCGTAGTTCTCGAGATATATCAAGATATTTAAAAGTTCCGAAGCCGCACCAACATAATAGAGATACAGAAACACCGTGGCCCCTTTCTTTGAAATAACTCTGCACTAGAGCGAGCCGCAAATGCCACTTCCAGCTTAGCTGTGCAGCAGAAGAACAACAAGAAGAAGAAATATCTCGAAATATGTCCTTCAGGCCACTTCCCTTGAGATAAATCTGCAAATATCTCGGAAACGAAGCGAGCTATGGCAAAATGTTAAGAGACCTTTTTTGTAGAGAATTATGTTTCCTACTTTTTATGTTCTATGATATTTTTTGATCAGACGCGTAGCTCTCGAGATATATCAAGATATTTAAAAGTTCCGAAGCCGCACCAACATAATAGAGATACAGAAACACCGTGGCCCCTCTCTTTGAGATAACTCTGCACTATTGCGAGCTGGAAATGCCACTTCCAGTTTAGCTGTGCAGAAGAAGAACAACAAGAAGAAGAAATATCTCGAAATATGTCCGTTAGGCCCCATCCCTTGAGATAAATCTGCAAATATCTCGGAAACGAAGCGAGCTATGGCAAAATGTTAAGAGACCTTTTTTGTAGAGAATTATGTTTCCTACAATTTATGTTCTATGATATTTTTTGATCAGAAGCGTAGTTTTCGAGATATATCGAGATATTTAAAAGTTCCGAAGCCGCACCAACATAATAGAGATACAGAAACACCGTGGCCCCTTTCTTTGAGATAACTCTGCACTACTGCGAGCCGCAAATGCCACTTCCAGCTTAGCTGTGCAGAAGAAGAACAACAAGAAGAAGAAATATCTCGAAATATGTCCGTCAGGCCCCTTCCCTTGAGATAAATCTGCAAATATCTCGGAAACGAAGCGAGCTATGGTAAAATGTTAAGAGACCTTTTTTGTATAGAATTAAGTTTCCTACTTTTTATGTTCTATGATATTTTTTGAGCAGATGCGTAGTTCTCGAGATATATCAAGATATTTAAAAGTTCCGAAGCCGCACCAACATAATAGAGATACAGAAACACCGTGGCCCCTTTCTTTGAGATAACTCTGCACTATTGCGAGCTGCAAATGCCACTTCCAGCTTAGCTGTGCAAAGGAAGAACAACAAGAAGAAGAAATATCTCGAAATATGTCCGTCAGGCCAGTTCCTTTGAGCTGAATCTGCAAATATCTCGGAAACGAAGCGAGCTATGGCAAAATGTTAACAGACGTTTTTTGTAGAGAATTATGTTTCCTACAATTTATGTTCTATGATATTTTTTGATCAGAAGCGTAGTTTTCGAGATATATCGAGATATTTAAAAGTTCCGAAGCCGCACCAACATAATAGGGATACAGAAACACCGTGGCCCCTTTCTTTGAGATAACTCTGCACTAGTGCGAGCCGCAAATGCCACTTCCAGCTTAGCTGTGCAGAAGAAGTACAACAAGAAGAAGAAATATCTCGAAATATGTCCGTCAGGCCCCTTCCCTTGAGATAAATCTGCAAATATCTCGGAAACGAAGCGAGCTATGGCAAAATGTTAAGAGACCTTTTTTGTAGAGAATTAAGTTTCCTACTTTTTATGTTCTATGATATTTTTTGATCAGATGCGTAGTTCTCGAGATATATCAAGATATTTAAAAGTTCCGAAGCCGCACCAACATAATAGAGATACAGAAACACCGTGGCCCCTCTCTTTGAGATAACTCTGCACTATTGCGAGCTGGAAATGCCACTTCCAGCTTAGCTGTGCAGAAGAAGAACAACAAGAAGAAGAAATATCTCGAAATATGTCCGTTAGGCCCCTTCCCTTGAGATAAATCTGCAAATATCTCGGAAAAGAAGCGAGCTATGGCAAAATGTTTAGAGACCTTTTTTGTAGAGAATTAAGTTTCCTACTTTTTATGTTCTATGATATTTTTTGATCAGATGCGTAGTTCTCGAGATATATCAAGATATTTAAAAGTTCCGAAGCCGCACCAACATAATAGAGATACAGAAACACCGTGGCCCCTTTCTTTGAGATAACTCTGCACTATTGCGAGCTGCAAATGCCACTTCCAGCTTAGCTGTGCAGAGGAAGAACAACAAGAAGAAGAAATATCTCGAAATATGTCCGTCAGGCCCCTTCCCTTGAGATATATCTGCAAATATCTCGGAAACGAAGCGAGCTATGGCAAAATGTTAAGAGACCTTTTTTGTAGAGAATTATGTTTCCTACAATTTATGTTCTATGATATTTTTTGATCAGAAGCGTAGTTTTCGAGATATATCGAGATATTTAAAAGTTCCAAAGCCGCACCAACATAATAGAGATACAGAAACACCGTGGCCCCTTTCTTTGAGATAACTCTGCACTAGTGCGAGCCGCAAATGCCACTTCCAGCTTAGCTGTGCAGAAGAAGAACAACAAGAAGAAGAAATATCTCGAAATATGTCCGTCAGGCCCCTTCCCTTGAGATAAATCTGCAAATATCTCGGAAACGAAGCGAGCTATGGCAAAATGTTGAGAGACCTTTTTTGTAGAGAATTAAGTTTCCTACTTTTTATGTTCTATGATATTTTTTGATCAGATGCGTAGTTCTCGAGATATATCAAGATATTTAAAAGTTCCGAAGCCGCACCAACATAATAGAGATACAGAAACACCGTGGCCCCTCTCTTTGAGATAACTCTGCACTATTGCGAGCTGGAAATGCCACTTCCAGTTTAGCTGTACAGAAGAAGAACAACAAGAAGAAGAAATATCTCGAAATATGTCCGTCAGGCCCCTTCCCTTGAGATAAATCTGCAAATATCTCGGAAACGAAGCGAGCTATGGCAAAATGTTAAGAGACCTTTTTTGTAGAGAATTAAGTTTCCTACTTTGTATGTTCTATGATATTTTTTGATCAGATGCGTAGTTCTCGAGATATATCAAGATATTTAAAAGTTCCGAAGCCGCACCAACATAATAGAGATACAGAAACACCGTGGCCCCTTTCTTTGAGATAACTCTGCACTATTGCGAGCTGCAAATGCCACTTCCAGCTTAGCTGTGCAGAGGAAGAACAACAAGAAGAAGAAATATCTCGAAATATGTCCGTCAGGCCAGTTCCTTTGAGCTGAATCTGCAAATATCTCGGAAACGAAGCGAGCTATGGCAAAATGTTAAGAGACCTTTTTTGTAGAGAATTAAGTTTCCTACTTTTTATGTTCTATGATATTTTTTGATCAGATGCGTAGTTCTCGAGATATATCAAGATATTTAAAAGTTCCGAAGCCGCACCAACATAATAGAGATACAGAAACACCGTGGCCCCTTTCTTTGAGATAACTCTGCAGTATTGCGAGCTGTAAATGCCACTTCCAGCTTAGCTGTGCAGGAGAAGAACAACAAGAAGAAGAAATATCTCGAAATATGTCCGTCAGGCCCCTTCCCTTGAGATATATCTGCAAATATCTCGGAAACGAAGCGAGCTATGGCAAAATGTTAAGAGACCTATTTTGTAGAGAATTATGTTTCCTACAATTTATGTTCTATGATATTTTTTGATCAGAAGCGTAGTTTTCGAGATATATCGAGATATTTAAAAGTTCCAAAGCCGCACCAACATAATAGAGATACAGAAACACCGTGGCCCCTTTCTTTGAGATAACTCTGCACTAGTGCGAGCCGCAAATGCCACTTCCAGCTTAGCTGTGCAGAAGAAGAACAACAAGAAGAAGAAATATCTCGAAATATGTCCGTCAGGCCCCTTCCCTTGAGATAAATCTGCAAATATCTCGGAAACGAAGCGAGCTATGGCAAAATGTTAAGAGACCTTTTTTGTAGAGAATTATGTTTCCTACAATTTATGTTCTATGATATTTTTTGATCAGAAGCGTAGTTTTCGAGATATATCGAGATATTTAAAAGTTCCGAAGCCGCACCAACATAATAGAGATACAGAAACACCGTGGCCCCTTTCTTTGAGATAACTCTGCACTAGTGCGAGCCGCAAATGCCACTTCCAGCTTAGCTGTGCAGAAGAAGAACAACAAGAAGAAGAAATATCTCGAAATATGTCCGTCAGGCCCCTTCCCTTGAGATAAATCTGCAAATATCTCGGAAACGAAGCGAGCTATGGCAAAATGTTAAGAGACCTTTTTTGTAGAGAATTAAGTTTCCTACTTTTTATGTTCTATGATATTTTTTGATCAGATGCGCAGTTCTCGAGATATATCAAGATATTTAAAAGTTCCGAAGCCGCACCAACATAATAGAGATACAGAAACACCGTGGCCCCTTTCTTTGAGTTAACTCTGCACTATTGCGAGCTGCAAATGCCACTTCCAGCTTAGCTGTGCAGAGGAAGAACAACAAGAAGAAGAAATATCTCGAAATATGTCCGTCAGGCCCCTTCCCTTGAGATATATCTGCAAATATCTCGGAAACGAAGCGAGCTATGGCAAAATGTTAAGAGACGTATTTTGTAGAGAATTATGTTTCCTACAATTTATGTTCTATGATATTTTTTGATCAGAAGCGTAGTTTTCGAGATATATCGAGATATTTAAAAGTTCCAAAGCCGCACCAACATAATAGAGATACAGAAACACCGTGGCCCCTTTCTTTGAGATAACTCTGCACTAGTGCGAGCCGCAAATGCCACTTCCAGCTTAGCTGTGCAGAAGAAGAACAACAAGAAGAAGAAATATCTCGAAATATGTCCGTCAGGCCCCTTCCCTTGAGATAAATCTGCAAATATCTCGGAAACGAAGCGAGCTATGGCAAAATGTTAAGAGACCTTTTTTGTAGAGAATTATGTTTCCTACAATTTATGTTCTATGATATTTTTTGATCAGAAGCGTAGTTTTCGAGATATATCGAGATATTTAAAAGTTCCGAAGCCGCACCAACATAATAGAGATACAGAAACACCGTGGCCCCTTTCTTTCAGATAACTCTGCACTAGTGCGAGCCGCAAATGCCACTTCCAGCTTAGCTGTGCAGAAGAAGAACAACAAGAAGAAGAAATATCTCGAAATATGTCCGTCAGGCCCCTTCCCTTGAGATAAATCTGCAAATATCTCGGAAACGAAGCGAGCTATGGCAAAATGTTAAGAGACCTTTTTTGTAGAGAATTAAGTTTCCTACTTTTTATGTTCTATGATATTTTTTGATCAGATGCGCAGTTCTCGAGATATATCAAGATATTTAAAAGTTCCGAAGCCGCACCAACATAATAGAGATACAGAAACACCGTGGCCCCTTTCTTTGAGATAACTCTGCACTATTGCGAGCTGCAAATGCCACTTCCAGCTTAGCTGTGCAGAGGAAGAACAACAAGAAGAAGAAATATCTCGAAATATGTCCGTCAGGCCAGTTCCTTTGAGCTGAATCTGCAAATATCTCGGAAACGAAGCGAGCTATGGCAAAATGTTGAGAGACCTTTTTTGTAGAGAATTAAGTTTCCTACTTTTTATGTTCTATGATATTTTTTGATCAGATGCGTAGTTCTCGAGATATATCAAGATATTTAAAAGTTCCGAAGCCGCACCAACATAATAGAGATACAGAAACACCGTGGCCCCTCTCTTTGAGATAACTCTGCACTATTGCGAGCTGGAAATGCCACTTCCAGTTTAGCTGTGCAGAAGAAGAACAACAAGAAGAAGAAATATCTCGAAATATGTCCGTCAGGCCCCTTCCCTTGAGATAAATCTGCAAATATCTCGGAAACGAAGCGAGCTATGGCAAAATGTTAAGAGACCTTTTTTGTAGAGAATTATGTTTCCTACAATTTATGTTCTATGATATTTTTTGATCAGAAGCGTAGTTTTCGAGATATATCGAGATATTTAAAAGTTCCGAAGCCGCACCAACATAATAGAGATACAGAAACACCGTGGCCCCTTTCTTTGAGATAACTCTGCACTAGTGCGAGCCGCAAATGCCACTTCCAGCTTAGCTGTGCAGAAGAAGAACAACAAGAAGAAGAAATATCTCGAAATATGTCCGTCAGGCCCCTTCCCTTGAGATAAATCTGCAAATATCTCGGAAACGAAGCGATCTATGGCAAAATGTTAAGAGACCTTTTTTGTAGAGAATTAAGTTTCCTACTTTTTATGTTCTATGATATTTTTTGATCAGATGCGTAGTTCTCGAGATATATCAAGATATTTAAAAGTTCCGAAGCCGCACCAACATAATAGAGATACAGAAACACCGTGGCCCCTTTCTTTGAGATAACTCTGCAGTATTGCGAGCTGTAAATGCCACTTCCAGCTTAGCTGTGCAGGAGAAGAACAACAAGAAGAAGAAATATCTCGAAATATGTCCGTCAGGCCCCTTCCCTTGAGATATATCTGCAAATATCTCGGAAACGAAGCGAGCTATGGCAAAATGTTAAGAGACCTATTTTGTAGAGAATTATGTTTCCTACAATTTATGTTCTATGATATTTTTTGATCAGAAGCGTAGTTTTCGAGATATATCGAGATATTTAAAAGTTCCAAAGCCGCACCAACATAATAGAGATACAGAAACACCGTGGCCCCTTTCTTTGAGATAACTCTGCACTAGTGCGAGCCGCAAATGCCACTTCCAGCTTAGCTGTGCAGAAGAAGAAAAACAAGAAGAAGAAATATCTCGAAATATGTCCGTCAGGCCCCTTCCCTTGAGATAAATCTGCAAATATCTCGGAAACGAAGCGAGCTATGGCAAAATGTTGAGAGACCTTTTTTGTAGAGAATTAAGTTTCCTACTTTTTATGTTCTATGATATTTTTTGATCAGATGCGTAGTTCTCGAGATATATCAAGATATTTAAAAGTTCCGAAGCCGCACCAACATAATAGAGATACAGAAACACCGTGGCCCCTCTCTTTGAGATAACTCTGCACTATTGCGAGCTGGAAATGCCACTTCCAGTTTAGCTGTGCAGAAGAAGAACAACAAGAAGAAGAAATATCTCGAAATATGTCCGTCAGGCCCCTTCCCTTGAGATAAATCTGCAAATATCTCGGAAACGAAGCGAGCTATGGCAAAATGTTAAGAGACCTTTTTTGTAGAGAATTAAGTTTCCTACTTTTTATGTTCTATGATATTTTTTGATCAGATGCGTAGTTCTCGAGATATATCAAGATATTTAAAAGTTCCGAAGCCGCACCAACATAATAGAGATACAGAAACACCGTGGCCCCTTTCTTTGAGATAACTCTGCAGTATTGCGAGCTGTAAATGCCACTTCCAGCTTAGCTGTGCAGGAGAAGAACAACAAGAAGAAGAAATATCTCGAAATATGTCCGTCAGGCCCCTTCCCTTGAGATATATCTGCAAATATCTCGGAAACGAAGCGAGCTATGGCAAAATGTTAAGAGACCTATTTTGTAGAGAAATATGTTTCCTACAATTTATGTTCTATGATATTTTTTGATCAGAAGCGTAGTTTTCGAGATATATCGAGATATTTAAAAGTTCCAAAGCCGCACCAACATAATAGAGATACAGAAACACCGTGGCCCCTTTCTTTGAGATAACTCTGCACTAGTGCGAGCCGCAAATGCCACTTCCAGCTTAGCTGTGCAGAAGAAGAACAACAAGAAGAAGAAATATCTCGAAATATGTCCGTCAGGCCCCTTCCCTTGAGATAAATCTGCAAATATCTCGGAAACGAAGCGAGCTATGGCAAAATGTTAAGAGACCTTTTTTGTAGAGAATTAAGTTTCCTACTTTTTATGTTCTATGATATTTTTTGATCAGATGCGTAGTTCTCGAGATATATCAAGATATTTAAAAGTTCCGAAGCCGCACCAACATAATAGAGATACAGAAACACCGTGGCCCCTTTCTTTGAGATAACTCTGCAGTATTGCGAGCTGTAAATGCCACTTCCAGCTTAGCTGTGCAGGAGAAGAACAACAAGAAGAAGAAATATCTCGAAATATGTCCGTCAGGCCCCTTCCCTTGAGATATATCTGCAAATATCTCGGAAACGAAGCGAGCTATGGCAAAATGTTAAGAGACCTATTTTGTAGAGAAATATGTTTCCTACAATTTATGTTCTATGATATTTTTTGATCAGAAGCGTAGTTTTCGAGATATATCGAGATATTTAAAAGTTCCAAAGCCGCACCAACATAATAGAGATACAGAAACACCGTGGCCCCTTTCTTTGAGATAACTCTGCACTAGTGCGAGCCGCAAATGCCACTTCCAGCTTAGCTGTGCAGAAGAAGAACAACAAGAAGAAGAAATATCTCGAAATATGTCCGTCAGGCCCCTTCCCTTGAGATAAATCTGCAAATATCTCGGAAACGAAGCGAGCTATGGCAAAATGTTGAGAGACCTTTTTTGTAGAGAATTAAGTTTCCTACTTTTTATGTTCTATGATATTTTTTGATCAGATGCGTAGTTCTCGAGATATATCAAGATATTTAAAAGTTCCGAAGCCGCACCAACATAATAGAGATACAGAAACACCGTGGCCCCTCTCTTTGAGATAACTCTGCACTATTGCAAGCTGGAAATGCCACTTCCAGTTTAGCTGTGCAGAAGAAGAACAACAAGAAGAAGAAATATCTCGAAATATGTCCGTCAGGCCCCTTCCCTTGAGATAAATCTGCAAATATCTCGGAAACGAAGCGAGCTATGGCAAAATGTTAAGAGACCTTTTTTGTAGAGAATTATGTTTCCTACAATTTATGTTCTATGATATTTTTTGATCAGAAGCGTAGTTTTCGAGATATATCGAGATATTTAAAAGTTCCGAAGCCGCACCAACATAATAGAGATACAGAAACACCGTGGCCCCTTTCTTTGAGATAACTCTGCACTAGTGCGAGCCGCAAATGCCACTTCCAGCTTAGCTGTGCAGAAGAAGAACAACAAGAAGAAGAAATATCTCGAAATATGTCGGTCAGGCCCCTTCCCTTGAGATAAATCTGCAAATATCTCGGAAACGAAGCGAGCTATGGCAAAATGTTAAGAGACCTTTTTTGTAGAGAATTAAGTTTCCTACTTTTTATGTTCTATGATATTTTTTGATCAGATGCGTAGTTCTCGAGATATATCAAGATATTTAAAAGTTCCGAAGCCGCACCAACATAATAGAGATACAGAAACACCGTGGCCCCTTTCTTTGAGATAACTCTGCACTATTGCGAGCTGCAAATGCCACTTCCAGCTTAGCTGTGCAGAGGAAGAACAACAAGAAGAAGAAATATCTCGAAATATGTCCGTCAGGCCAGTTCCTTTGAGCTGAATCTGCAAATATCTCGGAAACGAAGCGAGCTATGGCAAAATGTTAAGAGACGTTTTTTGTAGAGAATTATGTTTCCTACAATTTATGTTCTATGATATTTTTTGATCAGAAGCGTAGTTTTCGAGATATATCGAGATATTTAAAAGTTCCGAAGCCGCACCAACATAATAGGGATACAGAAACACCGTGGCCCCTTTCTTTGAGATAACTCTGCACTAGTGCGAGCCGCAAATGCCACTTCCAGCTTAGCTGTGCAGAAGAAGAACAACAAGAAGAAGAAATATCTCGAAATATGTCCGTCAGGCCCCTTCCCTTGAGATAAATCTGCAAATATCTCGGAAACGAAGCGAGCTATGGCAAAATGTTAAGAGACCTTTTTTGTAGAGAATTAAGTTTCCTACTTTTTATGTTCTATGATATTTTTTGATCAGATGCGTAGTTCTCGAGATATATCAAGATATTTAAAAGTTCCGAAGCCGCACCAACATAATAGAGATACAGAAACACCGTGGCCCCTTTCTTTGAGATAACTCTGCAGTATTGCGAGCTGTAAATGCCACTTCCAGCTTAGCTGTGCAGGAGAAGAACAACAAGAAGAAGAAATATCTCGAAATATGTCCGTCAGGCCCCTTCCCTTGAGATAAATCTGCAAATATCTCGGAAACGAAGCGAGCTATGGCAAAATGTTAAGAGACCTTTTTTGTAGAGAATTAAGTTTCCTACTTTTTATGTTCTATGATATTTTTTGATCAGATGCGTAGTTCTCGAGATATATCAAGATATTTAAAAGTTCCGAAGCCGCACCAACATAATAGAGATACAGAAACACCGTGGCCCCTTTCTTTGAGATAACTCTGCACTATTGCGAGCTGCAAATGCCACTTCCAGCTTAGCTGTGCAGAGGAAGAACAACAAGAAGAAGAAATATCTCGAAATATGTCCGTCAGGCCAGTTCCTTTGAGCTGAATCTGCAAATATCTCGGAAACGAAGCGAGCTATGGCAAAATGTTAAGAGACGTTTTTTGTAGAGAATTATGTTTCCTACAATTTATGTTCTATGATATTTTTTGATCAGAAGCGTAGTTTTCGAGATATATCGAGATATTTAAAAGTTCCGAAGCCGCACCAACATAATAGGGATACAGAAACACCGTGGCCCCTTTCTTTGAGATAACTCTGCACTAGTGCGAGCCGCAAATGCCACTTCCAGCTTAGCTGTGCAGAAGAAGAACAACAAGAAGAAGAAATATCTCGAAATATGTCCGTCAGGCCCCTTCCCTTGAGATAAATCTGCAAATATCTCGGAAACGAAGCGAGCTATGGCAAAATGTTAAGAGACCTTTTTTGTAGAGAATTAAGTTTCCTACTTTTTATGTTTTATGATATTTTTTGATCAGATGCGTAGTTCTCGAGATATATCAAGATATTTAAAAGTTCCGAAGCCGCACCAACATAATAGAGATACAGAAACACCGTGGCCCCTTTCTTTGAGATAACTCTGCAGTATTGCGAGCTGTAAATGCCACTTCCAGCTTAGCTGTGCAGGAGAAGAACAACAAGAAGAAGAAATATCTCGAAATATGTCCGTCAGGCCCCTTCCCTTGAGATAAATCTGCAAATATCTCGGAAACGAAGCGAGCTATGGCAAAATGTTAAGAGACCTTTTTTGTAGAGAATTAAGTTTCCTACTTTTTATGTTCTATGATATTTTTTGATCAGATGCGTAGTTCTCGAGATATATCAAGATATTTAAAAGTTCCGAAGCCGCACCAACATAATAGAGATACAGAAACACCGTGGCCCCTTTCTTTGAGATAACTCTGCACTATTGCGAGCTGCAAATGCCACTTCCAGCTTAGCTGTGCAGAGGAAGAACAACAAGAAGAAGAAATACCTCGAAATATGTCCGTCAGGCCAGTTCCTTTGAGCTGAATCTGCAAATATCTCGGAAACGAAGCGAGCTATGGCAAAATGTTAAGAGACGTTTTTTGTAGAGAATTATGTTTCCTACAATCTATGTTCTATGATATTTTTTGATCAGAAGCGTAGTTTTCGAGATATATCGAGATATTTAAAAGTTCCGAAGCCGCACCAACATAATAGGGATACAGAAACACCGTGGCCCCTTTCTTTGAGATAACTCTGCACTAGTGCGAGCCGCAAATGCCACTTCCAGCTTAGCTGTGCAGAAGAAGAACAACAAGAAGAAGAAATATCTCGAAATATGTCCGTCAGGCCCCTTCCCTTGAGATAAATCTGCAAATATCTCGGAAACGAAGCGAGCTATGGCAAAATGTTAAGAGACGTTTTTTGTAGAGAATTAAGTTTCCTACTTTTTATGTTCTATGATATTTTTTGATCAGATGCGTAGTTCTCGAGATATATCAAGATATTTAAAAGTTCCGAAGCCGCACCAACATAATAGAGATACAGAAACACCGTGGCCCCTTTCTTTGAGATAACTCTGCAGTATTGCGAGCTGTAAATCCCACTTCCAGCTTAGCTGTGCAGGAGAAGAACAACAAGAAGAAGAAATATCTCGAAATATGTCCGTCAGGCCCCTTCCCTTGAGATATATCTGCAAATATCTCGGAAACGAAGCGAGCTATGGCAAAATGTTAAGAGACCTTTTTTGTAGAGAATTATGTTTCCTACTTTTTATGTTCTATGATATTTTTTGATCAGATGCGTAGTTCTCGAGATATATCAAGATATTTAAAAGTTCCGAATCCGCACCAACATAATAGAGATACAGAAACACCGTGGCCCCTTTCTTTGAGATAACTCTGCACTATTGCGAGCTGTAAATGCCACTTCCAGCTTAGCTGTGCAGAAGAAGAACAACAAGAAGAAGAAATATCTCGAAATATGTCCGTCAGGCCCCTTCCCTTGAGATAAATCTGCAAATATCTCGGAAACGAAGCGAGCTATGGCAAAATGTTGAGAGACCTTTTTTGTAGAGAATTATGTTTCCTACAATTTATGCTCTATGATATTTTTTGATCAGAAGCGTAGTTTTCGAGATATATCGAGATATTTAAAAGTTCCGAAGCCGCACCAACATAATAGAGATACAGAAACACCGTGGCCCCTTTCTTTGAGATAACTCTGCACTAGTGCGAGCCGCAAATGCCACTTCCAGCTTAGCTGTGCAGCAGAAGAACAACAAGAAGAAGAAATATCTCGAAATATGTCCGTCAGGCCACTTCCCTTGAGATAAATCTGCAAATATCTCGGAAACGAAGCGAGCTATGGCAAAATGTTAAGAGACCTTTTTTGTAGAGAATTATGTTTCCTACTTTTTATGTTCTATGATATTTTTTGATCAGACGCGTAGCTCTCGAGATATATCAAGATATTTAAAAGTTCCGAAGCCGCACCAACATAATAGAGATACAGAAACACCGTGGCCCCTCTCTTTGAGATAACTCTGCACTATTGCGAGCTGGAAATGCCACTTCCAGTTTAGCTGTGCAGAAGAAGAACAACAAGAAGAAGAAATATCTCGAAATATGTCCGTTAGGCCCCTTCCCTTGAGATAAATCTGCAAATATCTCGGAAACGAAGCGAGCTATGGCAAAATGTTAAGAGACCTTTTTTGTAGAGAATTATGTTTCCTACAATTTATGTTCTATGATATTTTTTGATCAGATGCGTAGTTCTCGAGATATATCAAGATATTTAAAAGTTCCGAAGCCGCACCAACATAATAGAGATACAGAAACACCGTGGCCCCTTTCTTACAGATAACTCTGCACTATTGCGAGCTGCAAATGCCACTTCCAGCTTAGCTGCGCAGAGGAAGAACAACAAGAAGAAGAAATATCTCGAAATATGTCCGTCAGGCCAGTTCCTTTGAGCTGAATCTGCAAATATCTCGGAAACGAAGCGAGCTATGGCAAAATGTTAAGAGACGTTTTTTGTAGAGAATTATGTTTCCTACAATTTATGTTCTATGATATTTTTTGATCAGAAGCGTAGTTTTCGAGATATATCGAGATATTTAAAAGTTCCGAAGCCGCACCAACATAATAGGGATACAGAAACACCGTGGCCCCTTTCTTTGAGATAACTCTGCACTATTGCGAGCCGCAAATGCCACTTCCAGCTTAGCTGTGCAGAAGAAGAACAACAAGAAGAAGAAATATCTCGAAATATGTCCGTCAGGCCCCTTCCCTTGAGATAAATCTGCAAATATCTCGGAAACGAAGCGAGCTATGGCAAAATGTTGAGAGACCTTTTTTGTAGAGAATTAAGTTTCCTACTTTTTATGTTCTATGATATTTTTTGATCTGATGCGTAGTTCTCGAGATATATCGAGATATTTAAAAGTTCCGAAGCCGCACCAACATAATAGAGATACAGAAACACCGTGGCCCCTTTCTCTGAGATAACTCTGCACTAGTGCGAGCCGCAAATGCCACTTCCAGCTTAGCTGTGCAGAAGAAGAACAACAAGAAGAAGAAATATCTCGAAATATGTCCGTCAGGCCCCTTCCCTTGAGATAAATCTGCAAATATCTCGGAAACGAAGCGAGCTATGGCAAAATGTTGGGAGACCTTTTTTGTAGAGAATTAAGTTTCCTACTTTTTATGTTCTATGATATTTTTTGATCAGATGCGTAGTTCTCGAGATATATCAAGATATTTAAAAGTTCCGAAGCCGCACCAACATAATAGAGATACAGAAACACCGTGGCCCCTTTCTTTGAGATAACTCTGCAGTATTGCGAGCTGTAAATGCCACTTCCAGCTTAGCTGTGCAGGAGAAGAACAACAAGAAGAAGAAATATCTCGAAATATGTCCGTCAGGCCCCTTCCCTTGAGATAAATCTGCAAATATCTCGGAAACGAAGCGAGCTATGGCAAAATGTTAAGAGACCTTTTTTGTAGAGAATTAAGTTTCCTACTTTTTATGTTCTATGATATTTTTTGATCAGATGCGTAGTTCTCGAGATATATCAAGATATTTAAAAGTTCCGAAGCCGCACCAACATAATAGAGATACAGAAACACCGTGGCCCCTTTCTTTGAGATAACTCTGCACTATTGCGAGCTGCAAATGCCACTTCCAGCTTAGCTGTGCAGAGGAAGAACAACAAGAAGAAGAAATACCTCGAAATATGTCCGTCAGGCCAGTTCCTTTGAGCTGAATCTGCAAATATCTCGGAAACGAAGCGAGCTATGGCAAAATGTTAAGAGACGTTTTTTGTAGAGAATTATGTTTCCTACAATCTATGTTCTATGATATTTTTTGATCAGAAGCGTAGTTTTCGAGATATATCGAGATATTTAAAAGTTCCGAAGCCGCACCAACATAATAGGGATACAGAAACACCGTGGCCCCTTTCTTTGAGATAACTCTGCACTAGTGCGAGCCGCAAATGCCACTTCCAGCTTAGCTGTGCAGAAGAAGAACAACAAGAAGAAGAAATATCTCGAAATATGTCCGTCAGGCCCCTTCCCTTGAGATAAATCTGCAAATATCTCGGAAACGAAGCGAGCTATGGCAAAATGTTAAGAGACGTTTTTTGTAGAGAATTAAGTTTCCTACTTTTTATGTTCTATGATATTTTTTGATCAGATGCGTAGTTCTCGAGATATATCAAGATATTTAAAAGTTCCGAAGCCGCACCAACATAATAGAGATACAGAAACACCGTGGCCCCTTTCTTTGAGATAACTCTGCAGTATTGCGAGCTGTAAATCCCACTTCCAGCTTAGCTGTGCAGGAGAAGAACAACAAGAAGAAGAAATATCTCGAAATATGTCCGTCAGGCCCCTTCCCTTGAGATATATCTGCAAATATCTCGGAAACGAAGCGAGCTATGGCAAAATGTTAAGAGACCTTTTTTGTAGAGAATTATGTTTCCTACTTTTTATGTTCTATGATATTTTTTGATCAGATGCGTAGTTCTCGAGATATATCAAGATATTTAAAAGTTCCGAATCCGCACCAACATAATAGAGATACAGAAACACCGTGGCCCCTTTCTTTGAGATAACTCTGCACTATTGCGAGCTGTAAATGCCACTTCCAGCTTAGCTGTGCAGAAGAAGAACAACAAGAAGAAGAAATATCTCGAAATATGTCCGTCAGGCCCCTTCCCTTGAGATAAATCTGCAAATATCTCGGAAACGAAGCGAGCTATGGCAAAATGTTGAGAGACCTTTTTTGTAGAGAATTATGTTTCCTACAATTTATGCTCTATGATATTTTTTGATCAGAAGCGTAGTTTTCGAGATATATCGAGATATTTAAAAGTTCCGAAGCCGCACCAACATAATAGAGATACAGAAACACCGTGGCCCCTTTCTTTGAGATAACTCTGCACTAGTGCGAGCCGCAAATGCCACTTCCAGCTTAGCTGTGCAGCAGAAGAACAACAAGAAGAAGAAATATCTCGAAATATGTCCGTCAGGCCACTTCCCTTGAGATAAATCTGCAAATATCTCGGAAACGAAGCGAGCTATGGCAAAATGTTAAGAGACCTTTTTTGTAGAGAATTATGTTTCCTACTTTTTATGTTCTATGATATTTTTTGATCAGACGCGTAGCTCTCGAGATATATCAAGATATTTAAAAGTTCCGAAGCCGCACCAACATAATAGAGATACAGAAACACCGTGGCCCCTCTCTTTGAGATAACTCTGCACTATTGCGAGCTGGAAATGCCACTTCCAGTTTAGCTGTGCAGAAGAAGAACAACAAGAAGAAGAAATATCTCGAAATATGTCCGTTAGGCCCCTTCCCTTGAGATAAATCTGCAAATATCTCGGAAACGAAGCGAGCTATGGCAAAATGTTAAGAGACCTTTTTTGTAGAGAATTATGTTTCCTACAATTTATGTTCTATGATATTTTTTGATCAGATGCGTAGTTCTCGAGATATATCAAGATATTTAAAAGTTCCGAAGCCGCACCAACATAATAGAGATACAGAAACACCGTGGCCCCTTTCTTACAGATAACTCTGCACTATTGCGAGCTGCAAATGCCACTTCCAGCTTAGCTGCGCAGAGGAAGAACAACAAGAAGAAGAAATATCTCGAAATATGTCCGTCAGGCCAGTTCCTTTGAGCTGAATCTGCAAATATCTCGGAAACGAAGCGAGCTATGGCAAAATGTTAAGAGACGTTTTTTGTAGAGAATTATGTTTCCTACAATTTATGTTCTATGATATTTTTTGATCAGAAGCGTAGTTTTCGAGATATATCGAGATATTTAAAAGTTCCGAAGCCGCACCAACATAATAGGGATACAGAAACACCGTGGCCCCTTTCTTTGAGATAACTCTGCACTATTGCGAGCCGCAAATGCCACTTCCAGCTTAGCTGTGCAGAAGAAGAACAACAAGAAGAAGAAATATCTCGAAATATGTCCGTCAGGCCCCTTCCCTTGAGATAAATCTGCAAATATCTCGGAAACGAAGCGAGCTATGGCAAAATGTTGAGAGACCTTTTTTGTAGAGAATTAAGTTTCCTACTTTTTATGTTCTATGATATTTTTTGATCTGATGCGTAGTTCTCGAGATATATCGAGATATTTAAAAGTTCCGAAGCCGCACCAACATAATAGAGATACAGAAACACCGTGGCCCCTTTCTCTGAGATAACTCTGCACTAGTGCGAGCCGCAAATGCCACTTCCAGCTTAGCTGTGCAGAAGAAGAACAACAAGAAGAAGAAATATCTCGAAATATGTCCGTCAGGCCCCTTCCCTTGAGATAAATCTGCAAATATCTCGGAAACGAAGCGAGCTATGGCAAAATGTTGGGAGACCTTTTTTGTAGAGAATTAAGTTTCCTACTTTTTATGTTCTATGATATTTTTTGATCAGATGCGTAGTTCTCGAGATATATCAAGATATTTAAAAGTTCCGAAGCCGCACCAACATAATAGAGATACAGAAACACCGTGGCCCCTCTCTTTGAGATAACTCTGCACTATTGCGAGCTGGAAATGCCACTTCCAGTTTAGCTGTGCAGAAGAAGAACAACAAGAAGAAGAAATATCTCGAAATATGTCCGTCAGGCCCCTTCCCTTGAGATATATCTGCAAATATCTCGGAAACGAAGCGAGCTATGGCAAAATGTTAAGAGACCTTTTTTGTAGAGAATTATGTTTCGTACAATTTATGTTCTATGATATTTTTTGGTCAGAAGCGTAGTTTTCGAGATATATCGAGATATTTAAAAGTTCCAAAGCCGCACCAACATAATAGAGATACAGAAACACCGTGGCCCCTTTCTTTGAGATAACTCTGCACTATTGCGAGCTGCAAATGCCACTTCCAGCTTAGCTGTGCAGAGGAAGAACAACAAGAAGAAGAAATATCTCGAAATATGTCCGTCAGGCCAGTTCCTTTGAGCTGAATCTGCAAATATCTCGGAAACGAAGCGAGCTATGGCAAAATGTTAAGAGACGTTTTTTGTAGAGAATTATGTTTCCTACAATTTATGTTGTATGATATTTTTTGATCAGAAGCGTAGTTTTCGAGATATATCGAGATATTTAAAAGTTCCGAAGCCGCACCAACATAATAGGGATACAGAAACACCGTGGCCCCTTTCTTTGAGATAACTCTGCAGTATTGCGAGCTGTAAATGCCACTTCCAGCTTAGCTGTGCAGAAGAAGAACAACAAGAAGAAGAAATATCTCGAAATATGTCCGTCAGGCCCCTTCCCTTGAGATAAATCTGCAAATATCTCGGAAACGAAGAGAGCTATGGCAAAATGTTAAGAGACCTTTTGTGTAGAGAATTAAGTTTCCTACAATTTATGTTCTATGATATTTTTTGATCAGAAGCGTAGTTTTCGAGATATATCGAGATATTTAAAAGTTCCGAAGCCGCACCAACATAATAGAGATACAGAAACACCGTGGCCCCTTTCTTTGAGATAACTCTGCACTATTGCGAGCTGTAAATGCCACTTCCAGCTTAGCTGTGCAGAAGAAGAACAACAAGAAGAAGAAATATCTCGAAATATGTCCGTCAGGCCCCTTCCCTTGAGATAAATCTGCAAATATCTCGGAAACGAAGCGAGCTATGGCAAAATGTTGAGAGACCTTTTTTGTAGAGAATTAAGTCTCCTACGTTTTATGTTCTATGATATTTTTTGATCAGATGCGTAGTTCTCGAGATATATCAAGATATTTAAAAGTTCCGAAGCCGCACCAACATAATAGAGATACAGAAACACCGTGGCCCCTTTCTTTGAGATAACTCTGCACTATTGCGAGCTGCAAATGCCACTTCTAGCTTAGCTGTGCAGAGGAAGAACAACAAGAAGAAGAAATATCTCGAAATATGTCCGTCAGGCCCCTTCCCTTGAGATATATCTGCAAATATCTCGGAAACGAAGCGAGCTATGGCAAAATGTTAAGAGACCTTTTTTGTAGAGAATTATGTTTCGTACAATTTATGTTCTATGATATTTTTTGGTCAGAAGCGTAGTTTTCGAGATATATCGAGATATTTAAAAGTTCCAAAGCCGCACCAACATAATAGAGATACAGAAACACCGTGGCCCGTTTCTTTGAGATAACTCTGCACTAGTGCGAGCCGCAAATGCCACTTCCAGCTTAGCTGTGCAGAAGAAGAACAACAAGAAGAAGAAATATCTCGAAATATGTCCGTCAGGCCCCTTCCCTTGAGATAAATCTGCAAATATCTCGGAAACGAAGCGAGCTATGGCAAAATGTTGAGAGACCTTTATTGTAGAGAATTAAGTTTCCTACGTTTTATGTTCTATGATATTTTTCGATCAGAGGCGTAGTTCTCGAGATATATCAAGATATTTAAAAGTTCCGAAGCCGCACCAACATAATAGAGATACAGAAACACCGTGGCCCCTTTCTTTGAGATAACTCTGCACTATTGCGAGCTGCAAATGCCACTTCCAGCTTAGCTGTGCAGAAGAAGAACATCAAGAAGAAGAAATATCTCGAAATATGTCCGTCAGGCCCCTTCCCTTGAGATAAATCTGCAAATATCTCGGAAACGAAGAGAGCTATGGCAAAATGTTAAGAGACCTTTTTTGTAGAGAATTAAGTTTCCTACTTTTTATGTTCTATGATATTTTTTGATCTGATGCGTAGTTCTCGAGATATATCAAGATATTTAAAAGTTCCGAAGCCGCACCAACATAATAGAGATACAGAAACACCGTGGCCCCTTTCTTTGAGATAACTCTGCACTATTGCGAGCTGTAAATGCCACTTCCAGCTTAGCTGTGCAGAAGAAGAACAACAAGAAGAAGAAATATCTCGAAATATGTCCGTCAGGCCCCTTCCCTTGAGATAAATCTGCAAATATCTCGGAAACGAAGCGAGCTATGGCAAAATGTTGAGAGACCTTTTGTGTAGAGAATTAAGTTTCCTACGTTTTATGTTCTATGATATTTTTTGATCAGATGCGTAGTTCTCGAGATATATCAAGATATTTAAAAGTTCCGAAGCCGCACCAACATAATAGAGATACAGAAACACCGTGGCCCCTTTCTTTGAGATAACTCTGCACTATTGCGAGCTGCAAATGCCACTTCCAGCTTAGCTGTGCAGAAGAAGAACATCAAGAAGAAGAAATATCTCGAAATATGTCCGTCAGGCCCCTTCCCTTGAGATAAATCTGCAAATATCTCGGAAACGAAGAGAGCTATGGCAAAATGTTAAGAGACCTTTTTTGTAGAGAATTAAGTTTCCTACTTTTTATGTTCTATGATATTTTTTGATCTGATGCGTAGTTCTCGAGATATATCAAGATATTTAAAAGTTCCGAAGCCGCACCAACATAATAGAGATACAGAAACACCGTGGCCCCTTTCTTTGAGATAACTCTGCACTATTGCGAGCTGTAAATGCCACTTCCAGCTTAGCTGTGCAGAAGAAGAACAACAAGAAGAAGACATATCTCGAAATATGTCCGTCAGGCCCCTTCCCTTGAGATATATCTGCAAATATCTCGGAAACGAAGCGAGCTATGGCAAAATGTTAAGAGACGTTTTTTGTAGAGAATTATGTTTCCTACAATTTATGTTCTATGATATTTTTTGATCAGAAGCGTAGTTTTCGAGATATATCGAGATATTTAAAAGTTCCGAAGCCGCACCAACATAATAGGGATACAGAAACACCGTGGCCCCTTTCTTTGAGATAACTCTGCAGTATTGCGAGCTGTAAATGCCACTTCCAGCTTAGCAGTGCAGAAGAAGAACAACAAGAAGAAGAAATATCTCGAAATATGTCCGTCAGGCCCCTTCCCTTGAGATAAATCTGCAAATATCTCGGAAACGAAGAGAGCTATGGCAAAATGTTAAGACACCTTTTGTGTAGAGAATTATGTTTCCTACAATTTATGTTCTATGATATTTTTTGATCAGAAGCGTAGTTTTCGAGATATATCGAGATATTTAAAAGTTCCGAAGCCGCACCAACATAATAGAGATACAGAAACACCGTGGCCCCTTTCTTTGAGATAACTCTGCACTATTGCGAGCTGTAAATGCCACTTCCAGCTTAGCTGTGCAGAAGAAGAACAACAAGAAGAAGAAATATCTCGAAATATGTCCGTCAGGCCCCTTCCCTTGAGATATATCTGCAAATATCTCGGAAACGAAGCGAGCTATGGCAAAATGTTAAGAGACCTTTTTTGTAGAGAATTATGTTTCGTACAATTTATGTTCTATGATATTTTTTGGTCAGAAGCGTAGTTTTCGAGATATATCGAGATATTTAAAAGTTCCAAAGCCGCACCAACATAATAGAGATACAGAAACACCGTGGCCCGTTTCTTTGAGATAACTCTGCACTAGTGCGAGCCGCAAATGCCACTTCCAGCTTAGCTGTGCAGAAGAAGAACAACAAGAAGAAGAAATATCTCGAAATATGTCCGTCAGGCCCCTTCCCTTGAGATAAATCTGCAAATATCTCGGAAACGAAGCGAGCTATAGCAAAATGTTGAGAGACCTTTTTTGTAGAGAATTAAGTTTCCTACGTTTTATGGTCTATGATATTTTTTGATCAGATGCGTAGTTCTCGAGATATATCAAGATATTTAAAAGTTCCGAAGCCGCACCAACATAATAGAGATACAGAAACACCGTGGCCCCTTTCTTTGAGATAACTCTGCACTATTGCGAGCTGCAAATGCCACTTCCAGCTTAGCTGTGCAGAAGAAGAACATCAAGAAGAAGAAATATCTCGAAATATGTCCGTCAGGCCCCTTCCCTTGAGATAAATCTGCAAGTATCTCGGAAACGAAGAGAGCTATGGCAAAATGTTAACAGACCTTTTTTGTAGAGAATTAAGTTTCCTACTTTTTATGTTCTATGATATTTTTTGATCTGATGCGTAGTTCTCGAGATATATCAAGATATTTAAAAGTTCCGAAGCCGCACCAACATAATAGAGATACAGAAACACCGTGGCCCCTTTCTTTGAGATAACTCTGCACTATTGCGAGCTGTAAATGCCACTTCCAGCTTAGCTGTGCAGAAGAAGAACAACAAGAAGAAGAAATATCTCGAAATATGTCCGTCAGGCCCCTTCCCTTGAGATATATCTGCAAATATCTCGGAAACGAAGCGAGCTATGGCAAAATGTTGAGAGACCTTTTTTGTAGAGAATTAAGTTTCCTACGTTTTATGTTCTATGATATTTTTTGATCAGATGCGTAGTTCTCGAGATATATCAAGATATTTAAAAGTTCCGAAGCCGCACCAACATAATAGAGATACAGAAACACCGTGGCCCCTTTCTTTGAGATAACTCTGCACTATTGCGAGCTGCAAATGCCACTTCCAGCTTAGCTGTGCAGAAGAAGAACATCAAGAAGAAGAAATATCTCGAAATATGTCCGTCGGGCCCCTTCCCTTGAGATAAATCTGCAAATATCTCGGAAACGAAGAGAGCTATGGCAAAATGTTAACAGACCTTTTTTGTAGAGAATTAAGTTTCCTACTTTTTATGTTCTATGATATTTTTTGATCTGATGCGTAGTTCTCGAGATATATCAAGATATTTAAAAGTTCCGAAGCCGCACCAACATAATAGAGATACAGAAACACCGTGGCCCCTTTCTTTGAGATAACTCTGCACTATTGCGAGCTGTAAATGCCACTTCCAGCTTAGCTGTGCAGAAGAAGAACAACAAGAAGAAGAAATATCTCGAAATATGTCCGTCAGGCCCCTTCCCTTGAGATATATCTGCAAATATCTCGGAAACGAAGCGAGCTATGGCAAAATGTTAAGAGACCTTTTTTGTAGAGAAATATGTTTCCTACAATTTATGTTCTATGATATTTTTTGGTCAGAAGCGTAGTTTTCGAGATATATCGAGATATTTAAAAGTTCCAAAGCCGCACCAACATAATAGAGATACAGAAACACCGTGGCCCCTTTCTTTGAGATAACTCTGCACTAGTGCGAGCCGCAAATGCCACTTCCAGCTTAGCTGTGCAGAAGAAGAACAACAAGAAGAAGAAATATCTCGAAATATGTCCGTCAGGCCCCTTCCCTTGAGATAAATCTGCAAATATCTCGGAAACGAAGCGAGCTATGGCAAAATGTTGAGAGACCTTTATTGTAGAGAATTAAGTTTCCTACGTTTTATGTTCTATGATATTTTTTGATCAGATGCGTAGTTCTCGAGATATATCAAGATATTTAAAAGTTCCGAAGCCGCACCAACATAATAGAGATACAGAAACACCGTGGCCCCTTTCTTTGAGATAACTCTGCACTATTGCGAGCTGCAAATGCCACTTCCAGCTTAGCTGTGCAGAAGAAGAACATCAAGAAGAAGAAATATCTCGAAATATGTCCGTCAGGCCCCTTCCCTTGAGATAAATCTGCAAGTATCTCGGAAACGAAGAGAGCTATGGCAAAATGTTAACAGACCTTTTTTGTAGAGAATTAAGTTTCCTACCTTTTATGTTCTATGATATTTTTTGATCTGATGCGTAGTTCTCGAGATATATCAAGATATTTAAAAGTTCCGAAGCCGCACCAACATAATAGAGATACAGAAACACCGTGGCCCCTTTCTTTGAGATAACTCTGCACTATTGCGAGCTGTAAATGCCACTTCCAGCTTAGCTGTGCAGAAGAAGAACAACAAGAAGAAGAAATATCTCGAAATATGTCCGTCAGGCCCCTTCCCTTGAGATATATCTGCAAATATCTCGGAAACGAAGCGAGCTATGGCAAAATGTTAAGAGACCTTTTTTGTAGAGAATTATGTTTCCTACAATTTATGTTCTATGATATTTTTTGGTCAGAAGCGTAGTTTTCGAGATATATCGAGATATTTAAAAGTTCCAAAGCCGCACCAACATAATAGAGATACAGAAACACCGTGGCCCCTTTCTTTGAGATAACTCTGCACTAGTGCGAGCCGCAAATGCCACTTCCAGCTTAGCTGTGCAGAAGAAGAACAACAAGAAGAAGAAATATCTCGAAATATGTCCGTCAGGCCCCTTCCCTTGAGATAAATCTGCAAATATCTCGGAAACGAAGCGAGCTATGGCAAAATGTTGAGAGACCTTTTTTGTAGAGAATTAAGTTTCCTACGTTTTATGTTCTATGATATTTTTTGATCAGATGCGTAGTTCTCGAGATATATCAAGATATTTAAAAGTTCCGAAGCCGCACCAACATAATAGAGATACAGAAACACCGTGGCCCCTTTCTTTGAGATAACTCTGCACTATTGCGAGCTGTAAATGCCACTTCCAGCTTAGCTGTGCAGAAGAAGAACAACAAGAAGAAGAAATATCTCGAAATATGTCCGTCAGGCCCCTTCCCTTGAGATATATCTGCAAATATCTCGGAAACGAAGCGAGCTATGGCAAAATGTTAAGAGACCTTTTTTGTAGAGAAATATGTTTCCTACAATTTATGTTCTATGATATTTTTTGGTCAGAAGCGTAGTTTTCGAGATATATCGAGATATTTAAAAGTTCCAAAGCCGCACCAACATAATAGAGATACAGAAACACCGTGGCCCCTTTCTTTGAGATAACTTTGCACTAGTGCGAGCCGCAAATGCCACTTCCAGCTTAGCTGTGCAGAAGAAGAACAACAAGAAGAAGAAATATCTCGAAATATGTCCGTCAGGCCCCTTCCCTTGAGATAAATCTGCAAATATCTCGGAAACGAAGCGAGCTATGGCAAAATGTTGAGAGACCTTTATTGTAGAGAATTAAGTTTCCTACGTTTTATGTTCTATGATATTTTTTGATCAGATGCGTAGTTCTCGAGATATATCAAGATATTTAAAAGTTCCGAAGCCGCACCAACATAATAGAGATACAGAAACACCGTGGCCCCTTTCTTTGAGATAACTCTGCACTATTGCGAGCTGCAAATGCCACTTCCAGCTTAGCTGTGCAGAAGAAGAACATCAAGAAGAAGAAATATCTCGAAATATGTCCGTCAGGCCCCTTCCCTTGAGATAAATCTGCAAATATCTCGGAAACGAAGAGAGCTATGGCAAAATGTTAAGAGACCTTTTTTGTAGAGAATTAAGTTTCCTACTTTTTATGTTCTATGATATTTTTTGATCTGATGCGTAGTTCTCGAGATATATCAAGATATTTAAAAGTTCCGAAGCCGCACCAACATAATAGAGATACAGAAACACCGTGGCCCCTTTCTTTGAGATAACTCTGCACTATTGCGAGCTGTAAATGCCACTTCCAGCTTAGCTGTGCAGAAGAAGAACAACAACAAGAAGAAATATCTCGAAATATGTCCGTCAGGCCCCTTCCCTTGAGATATATCTGCAAATATCTCGGAAACGAAGCGAGCTATGGCAAAATGTTAAGAGACCTTTTTTGTAGAGAATTATGTTTCCTACAATCTATGTTCTATGATATTTTTTGATCAGAAGCGTAGTTTTCGAGATATATCGAGATATTTAAAAGTTCCGAAGCCGCACCAACATAATAGAGATACAGAAACACCGTGGCCCCTCTCTTTGAGATAACTCTGCACTAGTGCGAGCCGCAAATGCCACTTCCAGCTTAGCTGTGCAGAGGAAGAACAACAAGAAGAAGAAATATCTCGAAATATGTCCGTCAGGCCCCTTCCCTTGAGATAAATCTGCAAATATCTCGGAAACGAAGCGAGCTATGGCAAAATGTTAAGAGACCTTTTTTGTAGAGAATTAAGTTTCCTACTTTTTATGTTCTATGATATTTTTTGATCAGATGCGTAGTTCTCGAGATATATCAAGATATTTAAAAGTTCCGAAGCCGCACCAACATAATAGAGATACGGAAACACCGTGGCCCCTTTCTTTGAGATAACTCTGCACTATTGCGAGCTGTAAATGCCACTTCCAGCCTAGCTGTGCAGAAGAAGAACAACAAGAAGAAGAAATATCTCGATATATGTCCGTCAGGCCCCTTCCCTTGAGATATATCTGCAAATATCTCGGAAACGAAGCGAGCTATGGCAAAATGTTGGGAGACCTTTTTTGTAGAGAATTAAGTTTCCTACTTTTTATGTTCTATGATATTTTTTGATCAGATGCGTAGTTCTCGAGATATATCAAGATATTTAAAAGTTCCGAAGCCGCACCAACATAATAGAGATACAGAAACACCGTGGCCCCTTTCTTTGAGATAACTCTGCACTATTGCGAGCTGTAAATGCCACTTCCAGCTTAGCTGTGCAGAAGAAGAACAACAAGAAGAAGAAATATCTCGATATATGTCCGTCAGGCCCCTTCCCTTGAGATAAATCTGCAAATATCTCGGAAACGAAGCGAGCTATGGCGAAATGTTAAGAGACCTTTTTTGTAGAGAATTAAGTTTCCTACTTTTTATGTTCTATGATATTTTTTGATCAGATGCGTAGTTCTCGAGATATATCAAGATATTTAAAAGTTCCGAAGCCGCACCAACATAATAAGAGATACAGAAACACCGTGGCCCCTTTCTTTGAGATAACTCTGCACTAGTGCGAGCCGCAAATGCCACTTCCAGCTTAGCTGTGCAGAGGAAGAACAACAAGAAGAAGAAATATCTCGAAATATGTCCGTCAGGCCCCTTCCCTTGAGATAAATCTGCAAATATCTCGGAAACGAAGCGAGCTATGGCAAAATGTTAAGAGACCTTTTTTGTAGAGAATTAAGTTTCCTACTTTTTATGTTCTATGATATTTTTTGATCAGATGCGTAGTTCTCGAGATATATCAAGATATTTAAAAGTTCCGAAGCCGCACCAACATAATAGAGATACAGAAACACCGTGGCCCCTTTCTTTGAGATAACTCTGCACTATTGCGAGCTGTAAATGCCACTTCCAGCTTAGCTGTGCAGAAGAAGAACAACAAGAAGAAGAAATATCTCGATATATGTCCGTCAGGCCCCTTCCCTTGAGATATATCTGCAAATATCTCGGAAACGAAGCGAGCTATGGCAAAATGTTGGGAGACCTTTTTTGTAGAGAATTAAGTTTCCTACTTTTTATGTTCTATGATATTTTTTGATCAGATGCGTAGTTCTCGAGATATATCAAGATATTTAAAAGTTCCGAAGCCGCACCAACATAATAGAGATACAGAAACACCGTGGCCCCTTTCTTTGAGATAACTCTGCACTATTGCGAGCTGTAAATGCCACTTCCAGCTTAGCTGTGCAGAAGAAGAACAACAAGAAGAAGAAATATCTCGATATATGTCCGTCAGGCCCCTTCCCTTGAGATATATCTGCAAATATCTCGGAAACGAAGCGAGCTATGGCAAAATGTTAAGAGACCTTTTTTGTAGAGAATTAAGTTTCCTACTTTTTATGTTCTATGATATTTTTTGATCAGATGCGTAGTTCTCGAGATATATCAAGATATTTAAAAGTTCCGAAGCCGCACCAACATAATAGAGATACAGAAACACCGTGGCCCCTTTCTTTGAGATAACTCTGCACCATTGCGAGCTGCAAATGCCACTTCCAGCTTAGCTGTGCAGAGGAAGAACAAGAAGAAGAAGAAATATCTCGAAATATGTCCGTCAGGCCAGTTCCTTTGAGCTGAATCTGCAAATATCTCGGAAACGAAGCGAGCTATGGCAAAATGTTAAGAGACGTTTTTTATAGAGAATTATGTTTCCTACAATTTATGTTCTATGATATTTTTTGATCAGAAGCGTAGTTTTCGAGATATATCGAGATATTTAAAAGTTCCGAAGCCGCACCAACATAATAGGGATACAGAAACACCGTGGCCCCTTTCTTTGAGATAACTCTGCACTAGTGCGAGCCGCAAATGCCACTTCCAGCTTAGCTGTGCAGAAGAAGAACAACAAGAAGAAGAAATATCTCGAAATATGTCCGTCAGGCCCCTTTCCTTGAGATTAATCTGCAAATATCTCGGAAACGAAGCGAGCTATGGCAAAATGTTAAGAGACCTTTTTTGTGGAGAATTAAGTTTCCTACTTTTTATGTTCTATGATATTTTTTGATCAGATGCGTAGTTCTCGAGATATATCAAGATATTTAAAAGTTCCGAAGCCGCACCAACATAATAGAGATACAGAAACACCGTGGCCCCTTTCTTTGAGATAACTCTGCACTATTGCGAGCTGCTAATGCCACTTCCAGCTTAGCTGTGCAGAGGAAGAACAACAAGAAGAAGAAATATCTCGAAATATGTCCGTCAGGCCAGTTCCTTTGAGCTGAATCTGCAAATATCTCGGAAACGAAGCGAGCTATGGCAAAATGTTAAGAGACGTTTTTTGTAGAGAATTGTGTTTCCTACAATTTATGTTGTATGATTTTTTTGATCAGAAGCGTAGTTTTCGAGATATATCGAGATATTTAAAAGTTCCGAAGCCGCACCAACATAATAGGGATACAGAAACACCGTGGCCCCTTTCTTTGAGATAACTCTGCACTAGTGCGAGCCGCAAATGCCACTTCCAGCTTAGCTGTGCAGAAGAAGAACAACAAGAAGAAGAAATATCTCGAAATATGTCCGTCAGGCCCCTTCCCTTGAAATAAATCTGCAAATATCTCGGAAGCGAAGCGAGCTATGGCAAAATGTTAAGAGACCTTTTTTGTAGAGAATTAAGTTTCCTACTTTTTATGTTTTGTGATATTTTTTGATCAGATGCGTAGTTCTCGAGATACATCAAGATATTTAAAAGTTCCGAAGCCGCACCAACATAATAGAGATACAGAAACACCGTGGCCCCTTTCTTTGAGATAACTCTGCACTATTGCGAGCTGTAAATGCCACTTCCAGCTTAGCTGTGCAGAGGAAGAACAACAAGAAGAAGAAATATCTCGAAATATGTCCGTCAGGCCCCTTCCCTTGAGATAAATCTGCAAATATCTCGGAAACGAAGCGAGCTATGGCAAAATGTTAAGAGACCTTTTTTGTAGAGAATTAAGTTTCCTACTTTTTATGTTCTATGATATTTTTTGATCAGATGCGTAGTTCTCGAGATATATCAAGATATTTAAAAGTTCCGAAGCCGCACCAACATAATAGAGATACAGAAACACCGTGGCCCCTTTCTTTGAGATAACTCTGCACTATTGCGAGCTGTAAATGCCACTTCCAGCTTAGCTGTGCAGAAGAAGAACAACAAGAAGAAGAAATATCTCGATATATGTCCGTCAGGCCCCTTCCCTTGAGATATATCTGCAAATATCTCGGAAACGAAGCGAGCTATGGCAAAATGTTAAGAGACCTTTTTTGTAGAGAATTAAGTTTCCTACTTTTTATGTTCTATGATATTTTTTGATCAGATGCGTAGTTCTCGAGATATATCAAGATATTTAAAAGTTCCGAAGCCGCACCAACATAATAGAGATACAGAAACACCGTGGCCCCTTTCTTTGAGATAACTCTGCACTATTGCGAGCTGCAAATGCCACTTCCAGCTTAGCTGTGCAGAGGAAGAACAAGAAGAAGAAGAAATATCTCGAAATATGTCCGTCAGGCCAGTTCCTTTGAGCTGAATCTGCAAATATCTCGGAAACGAAGCGAGCTATGGCAAAATGTTAAGAGACGTTTTTTATAGAGAATTATGTTTCCTACAATTTATGTTCTATGATATTTTTTGATCAGAAGCGTAGTTTTCGAGATATATCGAGATATTTAAAAGTTCCGAAGCCGCACCAACATAATAGGGATACAGAAACACCGTGGCCCCTTTCTTTGAGATAACTCTGCACTAGTGCGAGCCGCAAATGCCACTTCCAGCTTAGCTGTGCAGAAGAAGAACAACAAGAAGAAGAAATATCTCGAAATATGTCCGTCAGGCCCCTTTCCTTGAGATAAATCTGCAAATATCTCGGAAACGAAGCGAGCTATGGCAAAATGTTAAGAGACCTTTTTTGTAGAGAATTAAGTTTCCTACTTTTTATGTTCTATGATATTTTTTGATCAGATGCGTAGTTCTCGAGATATATCAAGATATTTAAAAGTTCCGAAGCCGCACCAACATAATAGAGATACAGAAACACCGTGGCCCCTTTCTTTGAGATAACTCTGCACTATTGCGACCTGCAAATGCCACTTCCAGCTCAGCTGTGCAGAAGAAGAACAACAAGAAGAAGAAATATCTCGAAATATGTCCGTCAGGCCCCTTCCCTTGAGATAAATCTGCAAATATCTCGGAAACGAAGCAAGCTATGGCAAAATGTTAAGAGACCTTTTTTGTAGAGAATTAAGTTTCCTACAATTTATGTTCTATGATATTTTTTGATCAGAAGCGTGGTTTTCGAGATATATCGAGATATTTAAGAGTTCCGAAGCCGCACCAACATAATAGAGATACAGAAACACCGTGGCCCCTTTCTTTGAGATAACTCTGCACGATTGCGAGCTGGAAATGCCACTTCCAGTTTAGCTGTGCAGAAGAAGAACAACAAGAAGAAGAAATATCTCGAAATATGTCCATCAGGACCCTTCCCTTGAGATAAATCTGCAAATATCTCGGAAACGAAGCGAGCTATGGCAAAATGTTAAGAGACCTTTTTTGTAGAGAATAATGTTTCCTACAATTTACGTTCTATGATATTTTTTGATCAGAAGCGTAGTTTTCGAGATATATCGAGATATTTAAAAGTTCCGAAGCCGCACCAACATAATAGAGATACAGAAACACCGTGGCCCCTTTCTTTGAGATAACTCTGCACTATTGCGACCTGCAAATGCCATTTCCAGCTCAGCTGTGCAGAAGAAGAACAACAAGAAGAAGAAATATCTCGAAATATGTCGGTCAGGCCCCTTCCCTTGAGATAAATCTGCAAATATCTCGGAAACGAAGCGAGCTATAGCAAAATGTTAAGAGACCTTTTTTGTAGAGAATAATGTTTCCTACAATTTACGTTCTATGACATTTTTTGATCAGAAGCGTAGTTTTCGAGATATACCGAGATATTTAAAAGTTCCGAAGCCGCACCAACATAATAGAGATACAGAAACACCGTGGCCCCTTTCTTTGAGATAACTCTGCACTATTGCGACCTGCAAATGCCACTTCCAGCTCAGCTGTGCAGAAGAAGAACAACAAGAAGAAGAAATATCTCGAAATATGTCCGTCAGGCCCCTTCCCTTGAGATAAATCTGCAAATATCTCGGAAACGAAGCAAGCTATGGCAAAATGTTAAGAGACCTTTTTTGTAGAGAATTAAGTTTCCTACTTTTTATGTTCTATGATATTTTTTGATCAGATGCGTAGTTCTCGAGATATATCAAGATATTTAAAAGTTCCGAAGCCGCACCAACATAATAGAGATACAGAAACACCGTGGCCCCTTTCTTTGAGATAACTCTGCACTATTGCGACCTGCAAATGCCACTTCCAGCTCAGCTGTGCAGAAGAAGAACAACAAGAAGAAGAAATATCTCGAAATATGTCCGTCAGGCCCCTTCCCTTGAGATAAATCTGCAAATATCTCGGAAACGAAGCGAGCTATGGCAAAATGTTAAGAGACCTTTTTTGTAGAGAATTAAGTTTCCTACTTTTTATGTTCTATGATATTTTTCGATCAGAGGCGTAGTTCTCGAGATATATCAAGATATTTGAAAGTTCCGAAGCCGCACCAACATAATAGAGATACAGAAACACCGTGGCCCCTTTCTTTGAGATAACTCTGCACGATTGCGAGCTGGAAATGCCACTTCCAGTTTAGCTGTGCAGAAGAAGAACAACAAGAAGAAGAAATATCTCGAAATATGTCCGTTAGGCCCCTTTCCTTGAGATAAATCTGCAAATATCTCGGAAACGAAGCGAGCTATGGCAAAATGTTAAGAGGCCTTTTGTGTAGAGAATTATGTTTCCTACAATTTAGGTTCTATGATATTTTTTGGTCAGAAGCGTAGTTTTCGAGATATATCGAGATATTTAAAAGTTCCGAAGCCGCACCAACATAATAGAGATACAGAAACACCGTGGCCCCTTTCTTTGAGATAACTCTGCACTAGTGCGAGCCGCAAATGCCACTTCCAGCTTAGCTGTGCAGAAGAAGAACAACAAGAAGAAGAAATATCTCGAAATATGTCGGTCAGGCCCCTTCCCTTGAGATAAATCTGCAAATATCTCGGGAACGAAGCGAGTTATGGCAAAATGTTAAGAGACCTTTTTTGTAGAGAATTAAGTTTCCTACTTTTTATGTTCTATGATATTTTTTGATCAGATGCGTAGTTCTCGAGATATATCAAGATATTTAAAAGTTCCGAAGCCGCACCAACATAATAGAGATACAGAAACACGTGGCCCCTTTCTTTGAGATAACTCTGCACTATTGCGAGCTGCAAATGCCACTTCCAGCTTAGCTGTGCAGAGGAAGAACAACAAGAAGAAGAAGTATCTCGAAATATGTCCGTCAGGCCCGTTCCTTTGAGCTGAATCTGCAAATATCTCGGAAACGAAGCGAGCTATGGCGAAATGTTAAGCGACCTTTTTTGTAGAGAATTAAGTTTCCTACTTTTTATCTTCTACGATATTTTTTGATCAGATGCGTAGTTCTCGAGATATATCAAGATATTTAAAAGTTCCGAAGCCGCACCAACATAATAGAGATACAGAAACACCGTGGCCCCTTTCTTTGAGATAACTCTGCACTATTGCGACCTGCAAATGCCACTTCCAGCTCAGCTGTGCAGAAGAAGAACAACAAGAAGAAGAAATATCTCGATATATGTCCGTCAGGCCCCTTCCCTTGAGATATATCTGCAAATATCTCGGAAACGAAGCGAGCTATGGCAAAATGTTGGGAGACCTTTTTTGTAGAGAATTAAGTTTCCTACTTTTTATGTTCTATGATATTTTTTGATCAGATGCGTAGTTCTCGAGATATATCAAGATATTTAAAAGTTCCGAAGCCGCACCAACATAATAGAGATACAGAAACACCGTGGCCCCTTTCTTTGAGATAACTCTGCACTATTGCGAGCTGTAAATGCCACTTCCAGCTTAGCTGTGCAGAAGAAGAACAACAAGAAGAAGAAATATCTCGATATATGTCCGTCAGGCCCCTTCCCTTGAGATATATCTGCAAATATCTCGGAAACGAAGCGAGCTATGGCAAAATGTTAAGAGACCTTTTTTGTAGAGAATTAAGTTTCCTACTTTTTATGTTCTATGATATTTTTTGATCAGATGCGTAGTTCTCGAGATATATCAAGATATTTAAAAGTTCCGAAGCCGCACCAACATAATAGAGATACAGAAACACCGTGGCCCCTTTCTTTGAGATAACTCTGCACCATTGCGAGCTGCAAATGCCACTTCCAGCTTAGCTGTGCAGAGGAAGAACAAGAAGAAGAAGAAATATCTCGAAATATGTCCGTCAGGCCAGTTCCTTTGAGCTGAATCTGCAAATATCTCGGAAACGAAGCGAGCTATGGCAAAATGTTAAGAGACGTTTTTTATAGAGAATTATGTTTCCTACAATTTATGTTCTATGATATTTTTTGATCAGAAGCGTAGTTTTCGAGATATATCGAGATATTTAAAAGTTCCGAAGCCGCACCAACATAATAGGGATACAGAAACACCGTGGCCCCTTTCTTTGAGATAACTCTGCACTAGTGCGAGCCGCAAATGCCACTTCCAGCTTAGCTGTGCAGAAGAAGAACAACAAGAAGAAGAAATATCTCGAAATATGTCCGTCAGGCCCCTTTCCTTGAGATAAATCTGCAAATATCTCGGAAACGAAGCGAGCTATGGCAAAATGTTAAGAGACCTTTTTTGTGGAGAATTAAGTTTCCTACTTTTTATGTTCTATGATATTTTTTGATCAGATGCGTAGTTCTCGAGATATATCAAGATATTTAAAAGTTCCGAAGCCGCACCAACATAATAGAGATACAGAAACACCGTGGCCCCTTTCTTTGAGATAACTCTGCACTATTGCGAGCTGCTAATGCCACTTCCAGCTTAGCTGTGCAGAGGAAGAACAACAAGAAGAAGAAATATCTCGAAATATGTCCGTCAGGCCAGTTCCTTTGAGCTGAATCTGCAAATATCTCGGAAACGAAGCGAGCTATGGCAAAATGTTAAGAGACGTTTTTTGTAGAGAATTGTGTTTCCTACAATTTATGTTGTATGATTTTTTTGATCAGAAGCGTAGTTTTCGAGATATATCGAGATATTTAAAAGTTCCGAAGCCGCACCAACATAATAGGGATACAGAAACACCGTGGCCCCTTTCTTTGAGATAACTCTGCACTAGTGCGAGCCGCAAATGCCACTTCCAGCTTAGCTGTGCAGAAGAAGAACAACAAGAAGAAGAAATATCTCGAAATATGTCCGTCAGGCCCCTTCCCTTGAAATAAATCTGCAAATATCTCGGAAGCGAAGCGAGCTATGGCAAAATGTTAAGAGACCTTTTTTGTAGAGAATTAAGTTTCCTACTTTTTATGTTCTATGATATTTTTTGATCAGATGCGTAGTTCTCGAGATATATCAAGATATTTAAAAGTTCCGAAGCCGCACCAACATAATAGAGATACAGAAACACCGTGGCCCCTTTCTTTGAGATAACTCTGCACTATTGCGAGCTGTAAATGCCACTTCCAGCTTAGCTGTGCAGAAGAAGAACAACAAGAAGAAGAAATATCTCGATATATGTCCGTCAGGCCCCTTCCCTTGAGATATATCTGCAAATATCTCGGAAACGAAGCGAGCTATGGCAAAATGTTAAGAGACCTTTTTTGTAGAGAATTAAGTTTCCTACTTTTTATGTTCTATGATATTTTTTGATCAGATGCGTAGTTCTCGAGATATATCAAGATATTTAAAAGTTCCGAAGCCGCACCAACATAATAGAGATACAGAAACACCGTGGCCCCTTTCTTTGAGATAACTCTGCACTATTGCGAGCTGCAAATGCCACTTCCAGCTTAGCTGTGCAGAGGAAGAACAAGAAGAAGAAGAAATATCTCGAAATATGTCCGTCAGGCCAGTTCCTTTGAGCTGAATCTGCAAATATCTCGGAAACGAAGCGAGCTATGGCAAAATGTTAAGAGACGTTTTTTATAGAGAATTATGTTTCCTACAATTTATGTTCTATGATATTTTTTGATCAGAAGCGTAGTTTTCGAGATATATCGAGATATTTAAAAGTTCCGAAGCCGCACCAACATAATAGGGATACAGAAACACCGTGGCCCCTTTCTTTGAGATAACTCTGCACTAGTGCGAGCCGCAAATGCCACTTCCAGCTTAGCTGTGCAGAAGAAGAACAACAAGAAGAAGAAATATCTCGAAATATGTCCGTCAGGCCCCTTTCCTTGAGATAAATCTGCAAATATCTCGGAAACGAAGCGAGCTATGGCAAAATGTTAAGAGACCTTTTTTGTAGAGAATTAAGTTTCCTACTTTTTATGTTCTATGATATTTTTTGATCAGATGCGTAGTTCTCGAGATATATCAAGATATTTAAAAGTTCCGAAGCCGCACCAACATAATAGAGATACAGAAACACCGTGGCCCCTTTCTTTGAGATAACTCTGCACTATTGCGACCTGCAAATGCCACTTCCAGCTCAGCTGTGCAGAAGAAGAACAACAAGAAGAAGAAATATCTCGAAATATGTCCGTCAGGCCCCTTCCCTTGAGATAAATCTGCAAATATCTCGGAAACGAAGCAAGCTATGGCAAAATGTTAAGAGACCTTTTTTGTAGAGAATTAAGTTTCCTACAATTTATGTTCTATGATATTTTTTGATCAGAAGCGTGGTTTTCGAGATATATCGAGATATTTAAGAGTTCCGAAGCCGCACCAACATAATAGAGATACAGAAACACCGTGGCCCCTTTCTTTGAGATAACTCTGCACGATTGCGAGCTGGAAATGCCACTTCCAGTTTAGCTGTGCAGAAGAAGAACAACAAGAAGAAGAAATATCTCGAAATATGTCCATCAGGACCCTTCCCTTGAGATAAATCTGCAAATATCTCGGAAACGAAGCGAGCTATGGCAAAATGTTAAGAGACCTTTTTTGTAGAGAATAATGTTTCCTACAATTTACGTTCTATGATATTTTTTGATCAGAAGCGTAGTTTTCGAGATATATCGAGATATTTAAAAGTTCCGAAGCCGCACCAACATAATAGAGATACAGAAACACCGTGGCCCCTTTCTTTGAGATAACTCTGCACTATTGCGACCTGCAAATGCCATTTCCAGCTCAGCTGTGCAGAAGAAGAACAACAAGAAGAAGAAATATCTCGAAATATGTCGGTCAGGCCCCTTCCCTTGAGATAAATCTGCAAATATCTCGGAAACGAAGCGAGCTATAGCAAAATGTTAAGAGACCTTTTTTGTAGAGAATAATGTTTCCTACAATTTACGTTCTATGACATTTTTTGATCAGAAGCGTAGTTTTCGAGATATACCGAGATATTTAAAAGTTCCGAAGCCGCACCAACATAATAGAGATACAGAAACACCGTGGCCCCTTTCTTTGAGATAACTCTGCACTATTGCGACCTGCAAATGCCACTTCCAGCTCAGCTGTGCAGAAGAAGAACAACAAGAAGAAGAAATATCTCGAAATATGTCCGTCAGGCCCCTTCCCTTGAGATAAATCTGCAAATATCTCGGAAACGAAGCAAGCTATGGCAAAATGTTAAGAGACCTTTTTTGTAGAGAATTAAGTTTCCTACTTTTTATGTTCTATGATATTTTTTGATCAGATGCGTAGTTCTCGAGATATATCAAGATATTTAAAAGTTCCGAAGCCGCACCAACATAATAGAGATACAGAAACACCGTGGCCCCTTTCTTTGAGATAACTCTGCACTATTGCGAGCTGCAAATGCCACTTCCAGCTTAGCTGTGCAGAGGAAGAACAACAAGAAGAAGAAGTATCTCGAAATATGTCCGTCAGGCCCGTTCCTTTGAGCTGAATCTGCAAATGTCTCGGAAACGAAGCGAGCTATGGCAAAATGTTAAGAGACGTTTTTTGTAGAGAATTATGTTTCCTACTTTTAATCTTCTATGATATTTTTTGATCAGATGCGTAGTTCTCGAGATATATCAAGATATTTAAAAGTTCCGAAGCCGCACCAACATAATAGAGATACAGAAACACCGTGGCCCCTTTCTTTGAGATAACTCTGCACTATTGCGCGCTGCAAATGCCACTTCCAGCTTAGCTGTGCAGAAGAAGAACAACAAGAAGAAGAAATATCTCGAAATATGTCCGTCAGGCCCCTTCCCTTGAGATAAATCTGCAAATATCTCGGAAACGAAGCGAGCTATGGCAAAATGTTAAGAGACCTTTTTTGTAGAGAATTAAGTTTCCTACTTTTTATGTTCTATGATATTTTTCGATCAGAGGCGTAGTTCTCGAGATATATCAAGATATTTGAAAGTTCCGAAGCCGCACCAACATAATAGAGATACAGAAACACCGTGGCCCCTTTCTTTGAGATAACTCTGCACGATTGCGAGCTGGAAATGCCACTTCCAGTTTAGCTGTGCAGAAGAAGAACAACAAGAAGAAGAAATATCTCGAAATATGTCCGTTAGGCCCCTTTCCTTGAGATAAATCTGCAAATATCTCGGAAACGAAGCGAGCTATGGCAAAATGTTAAGAGGCCTTTTGTGTAGAGAATTATGTTTCCTACAATTTAGGTTCTATGATATTTTTTGGTCAGAAGCGTAGTTTTCGAGATATATCGAGATATTTAAAAGTTCCGAAGCCGCACCAACATAATAGAGATACAGAAACACCGTGGCCCCTTTCTTTGAGATAACTCTGCACTAGTGCGAGCCGCAAATGCCACTTCCAGCTTAGCTGTGCAGAAGAAGAACAACAAGAAGAAGAAATATCTCGAAATATGTCGGTCAGGCCCCTTCCGTTGAGATAAATCTGCAAATATCTCGGGAACGAAGCGAGTTATGGCAAAATGTTAAGAGACCTTTTTTGTAGAGAATTAAGTTTCCTACTTTTTATGTTCTATGATATTTTTTGATCAGATGCGTAGTTCTCGAGATATATCAAGATATTTAAAAGTTCCGAAGCCGCACCAACATAATAGAGATACAGAAACACGTGGCCCCTTTCTTTGAGATAACTCTGCACTATTGCGAGCTGCAAATGCCACTTCCAGCTTAGCTGTGCAGAGGAAGAACAACAAGAAGAAGAAGTATCTCGAAATATGTCCGTCAGGCCCGTTCCTTTGAGCTGAATCTGCAAATATCTCGGAAACGAAGCGAGCTATGGCGAAATGTTAAGCGACCTTTTTTGTAGAGAATTAAGTTTCCTACTTTTTATCTTCTACGATATTTTTTGATCAGATGCGTAGTTCTCGAGATATATCAAGATATTTAAAAGTTCCGAAGCCGCACCAACATAATAGAGATACAGAAACACCGTGGCCCCTTTCTTTGAGATAACTCTGCACTATTGCGCGCTGCAAATGCCACTTCCAGCTTAGCTGTGCAGAAGAAGAACAACAAGAAGAAGAAATATCTCGAAATATGTCCGTCAGGCCCCTTCCCTTGAGATAAATCTGCAAATATCTCGGAAACGAAGCGAGCTATGGCAAAATGTTAAGAGACCTTTTTTGTAGAGAATTAAGTTTCCTACTTTTTATGTTCTATGATATTTTTCGATCAGAGGCGTAGTTCTCGAGATATATCAAGATATTTGAAAGTTCCGAAGCCGCACCAACATAATAGAGATACAGAAACACCGTGGCCCCTTTCTTTGAGATAACTCTGCACGATTGCGAGCTGGAAATGCCACTTCCAGTTTAGCTGTGCAGAAGAAGAACAACAAGAAGAAGAAATATCTCGAAATATGTCCGTTAGGCCCCTTTCCTTGAGATAAATCTGCAAATATCTCGGAAACGAAGCGAGCTATGGCAAAATGTTAAGAGGCCTTTTGTGTAGAGAATTATGTTTCCTACAATTTAGGTTCTATGATATTTTTTGGTCAGAAGCGTAGTTTTCGAGATATATCGAGATATTTAAAAGTTCCGAAGCCGCACCAACATAATAGGGATACAGAAACACCGTGGCCCCTTTCTTTGAGATAACTCTGCACTAGTGCGAGCCGCAAATGCCACTTCCAGCTTAGCTGTGCAGAAGAAGAACAACAAGAAGAAGAAATATCTCGAAATATGTCCGTCAGGCCCCTTCCCTTGAAATAAATCTGCAAATATCTCGGAAGCGAAGCGAGCTATGGCAAAATGTTAAGAGACCTTTTTTGTAGAGAATTAAGTTTCCTACTTTTTATGTTTTGTGATATTTTTTGATCAGATGCGTAGTTCTCGAGATACATCAAGATATTTAAAAGTTCCGAAGCCGCACCAACATAATAGAGATACAGAAACACCGTGGCCCCTTTCTTTGAGATAACTCTGCACTATTGCGAGCTGTAAATGCCACTTCCAGCTTAGCTGTGCAGAGGAAGAACAACAAGAAGAAGAAATATCTCGAAATATGTCCGTCAGGCCCCTTCCCTTGAGATAAATCTGCAAATATCTCGGAAACGAAGCGAGCTATGGCAAAATGTTAAGAGACCTTTTTTGTAGAGAATTAAGTTTCCTACTTTTTATGTTCTATGATATTTTTTGATCAGATGCGTAGTTCTCGAGATATATCAAGATATTTAAAAGTTCCGAAGCCGCACCAACATAATAGAGATACAGAAACACCGTGGCCCCTTTCTTTGAGATAACTCTGCACTATTGCGAGCTGCAAATGCCACTTCCAGCTTAGCTGTGCAGAGGAAGAACAAGAAGAAGAAGAAATATCTCGAAATATGTCCGTCAGGCCAGTTCCTTTGAGCTGAATCTGCAAATATCTCGGAAACGAAGCGAGCTATGGCAAAATGTTAAGAGACGTTTTTTATAGAGAATTATGTTTCCTACAATTTATGTTCTATGATATTTTTTGATCAGAAGCGTAGTTTTCGAGATATATCGAGATATTTAAAAGTTCCGAAGCCGCACCAACATAATAGGGATACAGAAACACCGTGGCCCCTTTCTTTGAGATAACTCTGCACTAGTGCGAGCCGCAAATGCCACTTCCAGCTTAGCTGTGCAGAAGAAGAACAACAAGAAGAAGAAATATCTCGAAATATGTCCGTCAGGCCCCTTTCCTTGAGATAAATCTGCAAATATCTCGGAAACGAAGCGAGCTATGGCAAAATGTTAAGAGACCTTTTTTGTAGAGAATTAAGTTTCCTACTTTTTATGTTCTATGATATTTTTTGATCAGATGCGTAGTTCTCGAGATATATCAAGATATTTAAAAGTTCCGAAGCCGCACCAACATAATAGAGATACAGAAACACCGTGGCCCCTTTCTTTGAGATAACTCTGCACTATTGCGACCTGCAAATGCCACTTCCAGCTCAGCTGTGCAGAAGAAGAACAACAAGAAGAAGAAATATCTCGAAATATGTCCGTCAGGCCCCTTCCCTTGAGATAAATCTGCAAATATCTCGGAAACGAAGCAAGCTATGGCAAAATGTTAAGAGACCTTTTTTGTAGAGAATTAAGTTTCCTACAATTTATGTTCTATGATATTTTTTGATCAGAAGCGTGGTTTTCGAGATATATCGAGATATTTAAGAGTTCCGAAGCCGCACCAACATAATAGAGATACAGAAACACCGTGGCCCCTTTCTTTGAGATAACTCTGCACGATTGCGAGCTGGAAATGCCACTTCCAGTTTAGCTGTGCAGAAGAAGAACAACAAGAAGAAGAAATATCTCGAAATATGTCCATCAGGACCCTTCCCTTGAGATAAATCTGCAAATATCTCGGAAACGAAGCGAGCTATGGCAAAATGTTAAGAGACCTTTTTTGTAGAGAATAATGTTTCCTACAATTTACGTTCTATGATATTTTTTGATCAGAAGCGTAGTTTTCGAGATATATCGAGATATTTAAAAGTTCCGAAGCCGCACCAACATAATAGAGATACAGAAACACCGTGGCCCCTTTCTTTGAGATAACTCTGCACTATTGCGACCTGCAAATGCCATTTCCAGCTCAGCTGTGCAGAAGAAGAACAACAAGAAGAAGAAATATCTCGAAATATGTCGGTCAGGCCCCTTCCCTTGAGATAAATCTGCAAATATCTCGGAAACGAAGCGAGCTATAGCAAAATGTTAAGAGACCTTTTTTGTAGAGAATAATGTTTCCTACAATTTACGTTCTATGACATTTTTTGATCAGAAGCGTAGTTTTCGAGATATACCGAGATATTTAAAAGTTCCGAAGCCGCACCAACATAATAGAGATACAGAAACACCGTGGCCCCTTTCTTTGAGATAACTCTGCACTATTGCGACCTGCAAATGCCACTTCCAGCTCAGCTGTGCAGAAGAAGAACAACAAGAAGAAGAAATATCTCGAAATATGTCCGTCAGGCCCCTTCCCTTGAGATAAATCTGCAAATATCTCGGAAACGAAGCAAGCTATGGCAAAATGTTAAGAGACCTTTTTTGTAGAGAATTAAGTTTCCTACTTTTTATGTTCTATGATATTTTTTGATCAGATGCGTAGTTCTCGAGATATATCAAGATATTTAAAAGTTCCGAAGCCGCACCAACATAATAGAGATACAGAAACACCGTGGCCCCTTTCTTTGAGATAACTCTGCACTATTGCGAGCTGCAAATGCCACTTCCAGCTTAGCTGTGCAGAGGAAGAACAACAAGAAGAAGAAGTATCTCGAAATATGTCCGTCAGGCCCGTTCCTTTGAGCTGAATCTGCAAATGTCTCGGAAACGAAGCGAGCTATGGCAAAATGTTAAGAGACGTTTTTTGTAGAGAATTATGTTTCCTACTTTTAATCTTCTATGATATTTTTTGATCAGATGCGTAGTTCTCGAGATATATCAAGATATTTAAAAGTTCCGAAGCCGCACCAACATAATAGAGATACAGAAACACCGTGGCCCCTTTCTTTGAGATAACTCTGCACTATTGCGCGCTGCAAATGCCACTTCCAGCTTAGCTGTGCAGAAGAAGAACAACAAGAAGAAGAAATATCTCGAAATATGTCCGTCAGGCCCCTTCCCTTGAGATAAATCTGCAAATATCTCGGAAACGAAGCGAGCTATGGCAAAATGTTAAGAGACCTTTTTTGTAGAGAATTAAGTTTCCTACTTTTTATGTTCTATGATATTTTTCGATCAGAGGCGTAGTTCTCGAGATATATCAAGATATTTGAAAGTTCCGAAGCCGCACCAACATAATAGAGATACAGAAACACCGTGGCCCCTTTCTTTGAGATAACTCTGCACGATTGCGAGCTGGAAATGCCACTTCCAGTTTAGCTGTGCAGAAGAAGAACAACAAGAAGAAGAAATATCTCGAAATATGTCCGTTAGGCCCCTTTCCTTGAGATAAATCTGCAAATATCTCGGAAACGAAGCGAGCTATGGCAAAATGTTAAGAGGCCTTTTGTGTAGAGAATTATGTTTCCTACAATTTAGGTTCTATGATATTTTTTGGTCAGAAGCGTAGTTTTCGAGATATATCGAGATATTTAAAAGTTCCGAAGCCGCACCAACATAATAGAGATACAGAAACACCGTGGCCCCTTTCTTTGAGATAACTCTGCACTAGTGCGAGCCGCAAATGCCACTTCCAGCTTAGCTGTGCAGAAGAAGAACAACAAGAAGAAGAAATATCTCGAAATATGTCGGTCAGGCCCCTTCCCTTGAGATAAATCTGCAAATATCTCGGGAACGAAGCGAGTTATGGCAAAATGTTAAGAGACCTTTTTTGTAGAGAATTAAGTTTCCTACTTTTTATGTTCTATGATATTTTTTGATCAGATGCGTAGTTCTCGAGATATATCAAGATATTTAAAAGTTCCGAAGCCGCACCAACATAATAGAGATACAGAAACACGTGGCCCCTTTCTTTGAGATAACTCTGCACTATTGCGAGCTGCAAATGCCACTTCCAGCTTAGCTGTGCAGAGGAAGAACAACAAGAAGAAGAAGTATCTCGAAATATGTCCGTCAGGCCCGTTCCTTTGAGCTGAATCTGCAAATATCTCGGAAACGAAGCGAGCTATGGCGAAATGTTAAGCGACCTTTTTTGTAGAGAATTAAGTTTCCTACTTTTTATCTTCTACGATATTTTTTGATCAGATGCGTAGTTCTCGAGATATATCAAGATATTTAAAAGTTCCGAAGCCGCACCAACATAATAGAGATACAGAAACACCGTGGCCCCTTTCTTTGAGATAACTCTGCACTATTGCGACCTGCAAATGCCACTTCCAGCTCAGCTGTGCAGAAGAAGAACAACAAGAAGAAGAAATATCTCGAAATATGTCCGTCAGGCCCCTTCCCTTGAGATAAATCTGCAAATATCTCGGAAACGAAGCAAGCTATGGCAAAATGTTAAGAGACCTTTTTTGTAGAGAATTAAGTTTCCTACTTTTTATGTTCTATGATATTTTTTGATCAGATGCGTAGTTCTCGAGATATATCAAGATATTTAAAAGTTCCGAAGCCGCACCAACATAATAGAGATACAGAAACACCGTGGCCCCTTTCTTTGAGATAACTCTGCACTATTGCGACCTGCAAATGCCACTTCCAGCTCAGCTGTGCAGAAGAAGAACAACAAGAAGAAGAAATATCTCGAAATATGTCCGTCAGGCCCCTTCCCTTGAGATAAATCTGCAAATATCTCGGAAACGAAGCAAGCTATGGCAAAATGTTAAGAGACCTTTTTTGTAGAGAATTAAGTTTCCTACTTTTTATGTTCTATGATATTTTTTGATCAGATGCGTAGTTCTCGAGATATATCAAGATATTTAAAAGTTCCGAAGCCGCACCAACATAATAGAGATACAGAAACACCGTGGCCCCTTTCTTTGAGATAACTCTGCACTATTGCGAGCTGCAAATGCCACTTCCAGCTTAGCTGTGCAGAGGAAGAACAACAAGAAGAAGAAGTATCTCGAAATATGTCCGTCAGGCCCGTTCCTTTGAGCTGAATCTGCCAATGTCTCGGAAACGAAGCGAGCTATGGCAAAATGTTAAGAGACGTTTTTTGTAGAGAATTATGTTTCCTACTTTTAATCTTCTATGATATTTTTTGATCAGATGCGTAGTTCTCGAGATATATCAAGATATTTAAAAGTTCCGAAGCCGCACCAACATAATAGAGATACAGAAACACCGTGGCCCCTTTCTTTGAGATAACTCTGCACTATTGCGCGCTGCAAATGCCACTTCCAGCTTAGCTGTGCAGAAGAAGAACAACAAGAAGAAGAAATATCTCGAAATATGTCCGTCAGGCCCCTTCCCTTGAGATAAATCTGCAAATATCTCGGAAACGAAGCGAGCTATGGCAAAATGTTAAGAGACCTTTTTTGTAGAGAATTAAGTTTCCTACTTTTTATGTTCTATGATATTTTTCGATCAGAGGCGTAGTTCTCGAGATATATCAAGATATTTGAAAGTTCCGAAGCCGCACCAACATAATAGAGATACAGAAACACCGTGGCCCCTTTCTTTGAGATAACTCTGCACGATTGCGAGCTGGAAATGCCACTTCCAGTTTAGCTGTGCAGAAGAAGAACAACAAGAAGAAGAAATATCTCGAAATATGTCCGTTAGGCCCCTTTCCTTGAGATAAATCTGCAAATATCTCGGAAACGAAGCGAGCTATGGCAAAATGTTAAGAGGCCTTTTGTGTAGAGAATTATGTTTCCTACAATTTAGGTTCTATGATATTTTTTGGTCAGAAGCGTAGTTTTCGAGATATATCGAGATATTTAAAAGTTCCGAAGCCGCACCAACATAATAGAGATACAGAAACACCGTGGCCCCTTTCTTTGAGATAACTCTGCACTAGTGCGAGCCGCAAATGCCACTTCCAGCTTAGCTGTGCAGAAGAAGAACAACAAGAAGAAGAAATATCTCGAAATATGTCGGTCAGGCCCCTTCCCTTGAGATAAATCTGCAAATATCTCGGGAACGAAGCGAGTTATGGCAAAATGTTAAGAGACCTTTTTTGTAGAGAATTAAGTTTCCTACTTTTTATGTTCTATGATATTTTTTGATCAGATGCGTAGTTCTCGAGATATATCAAGATATTTAAAAGTTCCGAAGCCGCACCAACATAATAGAGATACAGAAACACGTGGCCCCTTTCTTTGAGATAACTCTGCACTATTGCGAGCTGCAAATGCCACTTCCAGCTTAGCTGTGCAGAGGAAGAACAACAAGAAGAAGAAGTATCTCGAAATATGTCCGTCAGGCCCGTTCCTTTGAGCTGAATCTGCAAATATCTCGGAAACGAAGCGAGCTATGGCGAAATGTTAAGCGACCTTTTTTGTAGAGAATTAAGTTTCCTACTTTTTATCTTCTACGATATTTTTTGATCAGATGCGTAGTTCTCGAGATATATCAAGATATTTAAAAGTTCCGAAGCCGCACCAACATAATAGAGATACAGAAACACCGTGGCCCCTTTCTTTGAGATAACTCTGCACTATTGCGACCTGCAAATGCCACTTCCAGCTCAGCTGTGCAGAAGAAGAACAACAAGAAGAAGAAATATCTCGAAATATGTCCGTCAGGCCCCTTCCCTTGAGATAAATCTGCAAATATCTCGGAAACGAAGCAAGCTATGGCAAAATGTTAAGAGACCTTTTTTGTAGAGAATTAAGTTTCCTACTTTTTATGTTCTATGATATTTTTTGATCAGATGCGTAGTTCTCGAGATATATCAAGATATTTAAAAGTTCCGAAGCCGCACCAACATAATAGAGATACAGAAACACCGTGGCCCCTTTCTTTGAGATAACTCTGCACTATTGCGAGCTGCAAATGCCACTTCCAGCTTAGCTGTGCAGAGGAAGAACAACAAGAAGAAGAAGTATCTCGAAATATGTCCGTCAGGCCCGTTCCTTTGAGCTGAATCTGCAAATATCTCGGAAACGAAGCGAGCTATGGCAAAATGTTAAGAGACGTTTTTTGTAGAGAATTATGTTTCCTACTTTTAATCTTCTATGATATTTTTTGATCAGATGCGTAGTTCTCGAGATATATCAAGATATTTAAAAGTTCCGAAGCCGCACCAACATAATAGAGATACAGAAACACCGTGGCCCCTTTCTTTGAGATAACTCTGCACTATTGCGCGCTGCAAATGCCACTTCCAGCTTAGCTGTGCAGAAGAAGAACAACAAGAAGAAGAAATATCTCGAAATATGTCCGTCAGGCCCCTTCCCTTGAGATAAATCTGCAAATATCTCGGAAACGAAGCGAGCTATGGCAAAATGTTAAGAGACCTTTTTTGTAGAGAATTAAGTTTCCTACTTTTTATGTTCTATGATATTTTTCGATCAGAGGCGTAGTTCTCGAGATATATCAAGATATTTGAAAGTTCCGAAGCCGCACCAACATAATAGAGATACAGAAACACCGTGGCCCCTTTCTTTGAGATAACTCTGCACGATTGCGAGCTGGAAATGCCACTTCCAGTTTAGCTGTGCAGAAGAAGAACAACAAGAAGAAGAAATATCTCGAAATATGTCCGTTAGGCCCCTTTCCTTGAGATAAATCTGCAAATATCTCGGAAACGAAGCGAGCTATGGCAAAATGTTAAGAGGCCTTTTGTGTAGAGAATTAAGTTTCCTACTTTTTATGTTCTATGATATTTTTTGATCAGATGCGTAGTTCTCGAGATATATCAAGATATTTAAAAGTTCCGAAGCCGCACCAACATAATAGAGATACAGAAACACCGTGGCCCCTTTCTTTGAGATAACTCTGCACTATTGCGAGCTGCAAATGCCACTTTCAGCTTAGCTGTGCAGAGGAAGAACAACAAGAAGAAGAAGTATCTCGAAATATGTCCGTCAGGCCCGTTCCTTTGAGCTGAATCTGCAAATATCTCGGAAACGAAGCGAGCTATGGCAAAATGTTAAGAGACGTTTTTTGTAGCGAATTATGTTTCCTACAATTTATGTTCTATGATATTTTTTGATCAGAAGCGTAGTTTTCGAGATATATCGAGATATTTAAAAGTTCCGAAGCCGCACCAACATAATAGAGATACAGAAACACCGTGGCTCCTTTCTTTGAGATAACTCTGCACTAGTGCGAGCCGCAAATGCCACTTCCAGCTTAGCTGTGCAGAAGAAGAACAACAAGAAGAAGAAATATCTCGAAATATGTCCGTCAGGCCCCTTCCCTTGAGATAAATCTGCAAATATCTCGGAAACGAAGCGAGCTATGGCAAAATGTTAAGAGACCTTTTTTATAGAGAATTAAGTTTCCTACTTTTTATGTTCTATGATATTTTTCGATCAGAGGCGTAGTTCTCGAGATATATCAAGATATTTAAAAGTTCCGAAGCCGCACCAACATAATAGAGATACAGAAACACCGTGGCCCCTTTCTTTGAGATAACTCTGCACTAGTGCGAGCCGCAAATGCCACTTCCAGCTTAGCTGTGCAGAAGAAGAACAACAAGAAGAAGAAATATCTCGAAATATGTCCGACAGGCCCCTTCCCTTGAGATAAATCTGCAAATATCTCGGAAACGAAGCGAGCTATGGCGAAATGTTACGAGACCTTTTTTGTAGAGAATTAAGTTTCCTACTTTTTATGTTCTATGATATTTTTCGATCAGAGGCGTAGTTTTCGAGATATATCGAGATATTTAAAAGTTCCTAAGCCGCACCAACATAATAGAGATACAGAAACACCGTGGCCCCTTTCTTTGAGATAACTCTGCACTAGTGCGAGCTGCAAATGCCACTTCCAGCTTAGCTGTGCAGAAGAAGAACAACAAGAAGAAGAAGTATCTCGAAATATGTCCGTCAGGCCCGTTCCTTTGAGCTGAATCTGCAAATATCTGGGAAACGAAGCGAGCTATGGCAAAATGTTAAGAGACGTTTTTTGTAGAGAATTATGTTTCCTACAATTTATGTTCTATGATATTTTTCGATCAGAAGCGTAGTTTTCGAGATATATCGAGATATTTAAAAGTTCCGAAGCCGCACCAAGATAATAGAGATACAGAAACACCGTGGCTCCTTTCTTTGAGATAACTCTGCACTAGTGCGAGCCGCAAATGCCACTTCCAGCTTAGCTGTGCAGAAGAAGAACAACAAGAAGAAGAAATATCTCGAAATATGTCCGTCAGGCCCCTTCCCTTGAGATAAATCTGCAAATATCTCGGGAACGAAGCGAGCTATGGCAAAATGTTAAGAGACCTTTTTTGTAGAGAATTAAGTGTCCTACTTTTTATGTTCTATGATATTTTTTGATCAGAAGCGTAGTTTTCGAGATATATCGAGATATTTAAAAGTTCCGAAGCCGCACCAACATAATAGAGATACAGAAACACCGTGGCTCCTTTCTTTGAGATAACTCTGCACTAGTGCGAGCCGCAAATGCCACTTCCAGCTTAGCTGTGCAGAAGAAGAACAACAAGAAGAAGAAATATCTCGAAATATGTCCGTCAGGCCCCTTCCCTTGAGATAAATCTGCAAATATCTCGGAAACGAAGCGAGCTATGGCAAAATGTTAAGAGACCTTTTTTGTAGAGAATTAAGTTTCCTACTTTTTATGTTCTATGATATTTTTCGATCAGAGGCGTAGTTCTCGAGATATATCAAGATATTTAAAAGTTCCGAAGCCGCACCAACATAATAGAGATACAGAAACACCGTGGCCCCTTTCATTGAGATAACTCTGCACGATTGCGAGCTGGAAATGCCACTTCCAGTTTAGCTGTGCAGAAGAAGAACAACAAGAAGAAGAAATATCTCGAAATATGTCCATCAGGACCCTTCCCTTGAGATAAATCTGCAAATATCTCGGAAACGAAGCGAGCTATTGCAAAATGTTAAGAGACCTTTTTTGTAGAGAATTGAGTTTCCTACTTTTTATGTTCTATGATATTTTTTGATCAGAAGCGTAGTTTTCGAGATATATCGAGATATTTAAAAGTTCCGAAGCAGCACCAACATAATAGAGATACAGAAACACCGTGGCCCCTCTCTTTGAGATAACTCTGCACTATTGCGAGCTGGAAATGCCACTTCCAGTTTAGCTGTGCAGAAGAAGAACAACAAGAAGAAGAAATATCTCGAAATATGTCCGTCAGGCCCCTTCCCTTGAGATAAATCTGCAAATATCTCGGAAACGAAGCGAGCTATTGCAAAATGTTAAGAGACCTTTTTTGTAGAGAATTGAGTTTCCTACTTTTTATGTTCTATGATATTTTTTGATCAGATGCGTAGTTCCCGAGATATATCCAGATATTTAAAAGTTAAGAAGCCGCACCAACATAATAGAGATACAGAAACACCGTGGCCCCTTTCTTTGAGATAACTCTGCACTATTGCGAGCTGGAAATGCCACTTCCAGTTTAGCTGTGCAGAAGAAGAACAACAAGAAGAAGAAATATCTCGAAATATGTCCGTTAGGCCCCTTCCCTTGAGATAAATCTGCAAATATCTCGGAAACGAAGCGAGCTATGGCAAAATGTTAAGAGACCTTTTTTGTAGAGAATTAAGTTTCCTACGTTTTACGTTGTATGATATTTTTTGATCAGATGCGTAGTTCTCGAGATATATCAAGATATTTAAAAGTTCCGAAGCCGCACCAACATAATAGAGATACAGAAACACCGTGGCCCCTCTCTTTGAGATAACTCTGCACTATTGCGAGCTGGAAATGCCACTTCCAGGTTAGCTGTGCAGAGGAAGAACAACAAGAAGAAGAAATATCTCGAAATATGTCCGTCAGGCCAGTTCCTTTGAGCTGAATCTGCAAATATCTCGGAAACGAAGCGAGCTATGGCAAAATGTTAAGAGACCTTTTTTGTAGAGAATTAAGTTTCCTACTTTTTATCTTCTATGATATTTTCTGATCAGATGCGTAGTTCTCGAGATATATCAAGATATTTAAAAGTTCCGAAGCCGCACCAACATAATAGAGATACAGAAACACCGTGGCCCCTTTCTTTGAGATAACTCTGCACTAGTGCGAGCCGCAAATGCCACTTCCAGCTTAGCTGTGCAGCAGAAGAACAACAAGAAGAAGAAATATCTCGAAATATGTCCGTCAGGCCACTTCCCTTGAGATAAATCTGCAAATATCTCGGAAACGAAGCGAGTTATGGCAAAATGTTAAGAGACCTTTTTTGTAGAGAATTATGTTTCCTACTTTTTATGTTCTATAATATTTTTTGATCAGACGCGTAGCTCTCCAGATATATCGAGATATTTAAAAGTTCCGAAGCCGCACCAACATAATAGAGATACAGAAACACCGTGGCCCCTTTCTTTGAGATAACTCTGCACTAGTGCGAGCCGCAAATGCCACTTCCAGCTTAGCTGTGCAGAAGAAGAACAACAAGAAGAAGAAATATCTCGAAATATGTCCGTCAGGCCCCTTCCCTTGAGATAAATCTGCAAATATCTCGGAAACGAAGCGAGCTATTGCAAAATGTTAAGAGACCTTTTTTGTAGAGAATTGAGTTTCCTACTTTTTATGTTCTATGATATTTTTTGATCAGATGCGTAGTTCCCGAGATATATCCAGATATTTAAAAGTTAAGAAGCCGCACCAACATAATAGAGATACAGAAACACCGTGGCCCCTTTCTTTGAGACAACTCTGCACTATTGCGAGCTGGAAATGCCACTTCCAGTTTAGCTGTGCAGAAGAAGAACAACAAGAAGAAGAAATATCTCGAAATATGTCCGTTAGGCCCCTTCCCTTGAGATAAATCTGCAAATATCTCGGAAACGAAGCGAGCTCTGGCAAAATGTTAAGAGACCTTTTTTGTAGAGAATTAAGTTTCCTACGTTTTACGTTGTATGATATTTTTTGATCAGATGCGTAGTTCTCGAGATATATCAAGATATTTAAAAGTTCCGAAGCCGCACCAACATAATAGAGATACAGAAACACCGTGGCCCCTCTCTTTGAGATAACTCTGCACTATTGCGAGCTGGAAATGCCACTTCCAGGTTAGCTGTGCAGAGGAAGAACAACAAGAAGAAGAAATATCTCGAAATATGTCCGTCAGGCCAGTTCCTTTGAGCTGAATCTGCAAATATCTCGGAAACGAAGCGAGCTATGGCAAAATGTTAAGAGACCTTTTTTGTAGAGAATTAAGTTTCCTACTTTTTATCTTCTATGATATTTTCTGATCAGATGCGTAGTTCTCGAGATATATCAAGATATTTAAAAGTTCCGAAGCCGCACCAACATAATAGAGATACAGAAACACCGTGGCCCCTTTCTTTGAGATAACTCTGCACTAGTGCGAGCCGCAAATGCCACTTCCAGCTTAGCTGTGCAGCAGAAGAACAACAAGAAGAAGAAATATCTCGAAATATGTCCGTCAGGCCACTTCCCTTGAGATAAATCTGCAAATATCTCGGAAACGAAGCGAGCTATGGCAAAATGTTAAGAGACCTTTTTTGTAGAGAATTATGTTTCCTACTTTTTATGTTCTATAATATTTTTTGATCAGACGCGTAGCTCTCCAGATATATCGAGATATTTAAAAGTTCCGAAGCCGCACCAACATAATAGAGATACAGAAACACCGTGGCCCCTTTCTTTGAGATAACTCTGCACTAGTGCGAGCCGCAAATGCCACTTCCAGCTTAGCTGTGCAGAAGAAGAACAACAAGAAGAAGAAATATCTCGAAATATGTCCGTCAGGCCCCTTCCCTTGAGATAAATCTGCAAATATCTCGGAAACGAAGCGAGCTATGGTAAAATGTTAAGAGACCTTTTTTGTAGAGAATTAAGTTTCCTACTTTTTATGTTCTATGATATTTTTTGATCAGATGCGTAGTTCTCGAGATATATCAAGATATTTAAAAGTTCCGAAGCCGCACCAACATAATAGAGATACAGAAACACCGTGGCCCCTTTCTTTGAGATAACTCTGCACTATTGCGAGCTGCAAATGCCACTTCCAGCTTAGCTGTGCAGAGGAAGAACAACAAGAAGAAGAAATATCTCGAAATATGTCCGTGAGGCCAGTTCCTTTGAGCTGAATCTGCAAATATCTCGGAAACGAAGCGAGCTATGGCAAAATGTTAAGAGACGTTTTTTGTAGAGAATTATGTTTCCTACAATTTATGTTCTATGATATTTTTTGATCAGAAGCGTAGTTTTCGAGATATATCGAGATATTTAAAAGTTCCGAAGCCGCACCAACATAATAGGGATACAGAAACACCGTGGCCCCTTTCTTTGAGATAACTCTGCACTAGTGCGAGCCGCAAATGCCACTTCCAACTTAGCTGTGCAGAAGAAGAACAACAAGAAGAAGAAATATCTCGAAATATGTCCGTCAGGCCCCTTCCCTTGAGATAAATCTGCAAATATCTCGGAAACGAAGCGAGCTATGGCAAAATGTTAGGAGACCTTTTTTGTAGAGAATTAAGTTTCCTACTTTTTATGTTCTATGATATTTTTTGATCAGATGCGTAGTTCTCGAGATATATCAAGATATTTAAAAGTTCCGAAGCCGCACCAACATAATAGAGATACAGAAACACCGTGGCCCCTTTCTCTGAGATAACTCCGCACTATTGCGAGCTGCAAATGCCACTTCCAGCTTAGCTGTGCAGAAGAAGAACAACAAGAAGAAGAAATATCTCGAAATATGTCCGTCAGGCCCCTTCCCTTGAGATATATCTGCAAATATCTCGGAAACGAAGCGAGCTATGGCAAAATGTTAAGAGACCTTTTTTGTAGTGAATTATGTTTCCTACAATTTATGTTCTATGATATTTTTTGATCAGAAGCGTAGTTTTCGAGATATATCGAGATATTTAAAAGTTCCGAAGCCGCACCAACATAATAGAGATACAGAAACACCGTGGCTCCTTTCTTTGAGATAACTCTGCACTAGTGCGAGCCGCAAATGCCACTTCCAGCTTAGCTGTGCAGAAGAAGAACAACAAGAAGAAGAAATATCTCGAAATATGTCCGTCAGGCCCCTTCCCTTGAGATAAATCTGCAAATATCTCGGAAACGAAGCGAGCTATGGCAAAATGTTAAGAGACCTTTTTTGTAGAGAATTAAGTTTCCTACTTTTTATGTTCTATGATATTTTTCGATCAGAGGCGTAGTTCTCGAGATATATCAAGATATTTAAAAGTTCCGAAGCCGCACCAACATAATAGAGATACAGAAACACCGTGGCCCCTTTCTTTGAGATAACTCTGCACGATTGCGAGCTGGAAATGCCACTTCCAGTTTAGCTGTGCAGAAGAAGAACAACAAGAAGAAGGAATATCTCGAAATATGTCCATCAGGACCCTTCCCTTGAGATAAATCTGCAAATATCTCGGAAACGAAGCGAGCTATGGCAAAATGTTAAGAGACCTTTTTTGTAGAGAATTAAGTTTCCTACTTTTCATGTTCTATGATATTTTTTGATCAGATGCGTAGTTCTCGAGATATATCAAGATATTTAAAAGTTCCGAAGCAGCACCAACATAATAGAGATACAGAAACACCGTGGCCCCTTTCTTTGAGATAACTCTGCACTATTGCGAGCTGTAAATGCCACTTCCAGCTTAGCTGTGCAGAAGAAGAACAACAAGAAGAAGAAATATCTCGAAATATGTCCGTCAGGCCCCTTCCCTTGAGATAAATCTGCAAATATCTCGGAAACGAAGCGAGCTATGGCAAAATGTTAAGAGACCTTTTTTGTAGAGAATTAAGTTTCCTACTTTTTATGTTCTATGATATTTTTTGATCAGATGCGTAGTTTTCGAGATATATCAAGATATTTAAAAGTTCCGAAGCCACACCAACATAATAGAGATACAGAAACACCGTGGCCCCTTTCTTTGAGATAACTCTGCACTATTGCGAGCTGCAAATGCCACTTCCAGCTTAGCTGTGCAGAGGAAGAACAACAAGAAGAAGATGTATCTCGAAATATGTCCGTCAGGCCCGTTCCTTTAAGCTGAATCTGCAAATATCTCGGAAACGAAGCGAGCTATGGCAAAATGTTAAGAGACGTTTTTTGTAGGGAATTATGTTTCCTACAATTTATGTTCTATGATATTTTTTGATCAGAAGCGTAGTTTTCGAGATATATCGAGATATTTAAAAGTTCCGAACCCGCACCAACATAATAGAGATACAGAAACACCGTGGCCCCTTTCTTTGAGATAACTCTGCACTAGTGCGAGCCGCAAATGCCACTTCCAGCTTAGCTGTGCAGAAGAAGAACAACAAGAAGAAGAAATATCTCGAAATATGTCCGACAGGCCCCTTCCCTTGAGATAAATCTGCAAATATCTCGGAAACGAAGCGAGCTATGGTAAAATGTTAAGAGACCTTTTTTGTAGAGAATTAAGTTTCCTACTTTTTATCTTCTATGATATTTTTTGATCAGATGCGTAGTTCTCGAGATATATCAAGATACTTAAAAGTTCCGAAGCCGCACCAACATAATAGAGATACAGAAACACCGTGGCCCCTTTCTTTGAGATAACTCTGCACTATTGCGCGCTGCAAATGCCACTTCCAGCTTAGCTGTGCAGAAGAAGAACAACAAGAAGAAGAAATATCTCGAAATATGTCCGTCAGGCCCCTTCCCTTGAGATAAATCTGCAAATATCTCGGAAACGAAGCGAGCTATGGCAAAATGTTAAGAGACCTTTTTTGTAGAGAATTAAGTTTCCTGCTTTTTATGTTCTATGATATTTTTCGATCAGAGGCGTAGTTTTCGAGATATATCGAGATATTTAACAGTTCCGAAGCCGCACCAACATAATAGAGATACAGAAACACCGTGGCCCCTTTCTTTGAGATAACTCTGCACTAGTGCGAGCTGCAAATGCCACTTCCAGCTTAGCTGTGCAGAAGAAGAACAACAAGAAGAAGAAGTATCTCGAAATATGTCCGTCAGGCCCGTTCCTTTGAGCTGAATCTGCAAATATCTGGGAAACGAAGCGAGCTATGGCAAAATGTTAAGAGACGTTTTTTGTAGAGAATTATGTTTCCTACAATTTATGTTCTATGATATTTTTCGATCAGAAGCGTAGTTTTCGAGATATATCGAGATATTTAAAAGTTCCGAAGCCGCACCAAGATAATAGAGATACAGAAACACCGTGGCTCCTTTCTTTGAGATAACTCTGCACTAGTGCGAGCCGCAAATGCCACTTCCAGCTTAGCTGTGCAGAAGAAGAACAACAAGAAGAAGAAATATCTCGAAATATGTCCGTCAGGCCCATTCCCTTGAAATAAATCTGCAAATATCTCGGAAACGAAGCGAGCTATGGCAAAATGTTAAGAGACCTTTTTTGTAGAGAATTAAGTTTCCTACTTTTTATGTTCTATGATATTTTTCGATCAGACGCGTAGTTCTCGAGATATATCGAGATATTTAAAAGTTCCGAAGCCGCACCAACATAATAGAGATACAGAAACACCGTGGCCCCTTTCTTTGAGATAACTCTGCACTAGTGCGAGCCGCAAATGCCACTTCCAGCTTAGCTGTGCAGAAGAAGAACAACAAGAAGAAGAAATATCTCGAAATATGTCCGTCAGGCCCCTTCCCTTGAGATAAATCTGCAAATATCTCGGGAACGAAGCGAGCTATGGCAAAATGTTAAGAGACCTTTTTTGTAGAGAATTAAGTTTCCTACTTTTTATGTTCTATGATATTTTTTGATCAGATGCGTAGTTCTCGAGATATATCAAGATATTTAAAAGTTCCGAAGCCGCACCAACATAATAGAGATACAGAAACACGTGGCCCCTTTCTTTGAGATAACTCTGCACTATTGCGAGCTGCAAATGCCACTTCCAGCTTAGCTGTGCAGAGGAAGAACAACAAGAAGAAGAAGTATCTCGAAATATGTCCGTCAGGCCCCTTCCCTTGAGATAAATCTGCAAATATCTCGGAACCGAAGCGAGCTATGGCAAAATGTTAAGAGACCTTTTTTGTAGAGAATTAAGTTTCCTACTTTGTATGTTGTATGATATTTTATGATCAGACGCATAGTTCTCGAGATATATCAAGATATTTAACAGTTCCGAAGCCGCACCAACATAATAGAGATACAGAAACACCGTGGCCCCTTTCTTTGAGATATCTCTGCACTATTGCGAGCTGCAAATGCCACTTCCAGCTTAGCTGCGCAGAAGAAGAACAACAAGAAGAAGAAATATCTCGAAATATGTCCGTCAGGCCCCTTCCCTTGAGATAAATCTGCAAATATCTCGGAAACGAAGCGAGCTATGGCAAAATGTTAAGAGACCTTTTTTGTAGAGAATTATGTTTCCTACAATTTATGTTCTATGATATTTTTTGATCAGATGCGTAGTTCTCGAGATATATCAAGATATTCAAAAGTTCCGAAGCCGCACCAACATAATAGAGATACAGAAACACCGTGGCCCCTTTCTTTGAGATAACTCTGCACTAGTGCGAGCCGCAAATGCCACTTCCAGCTTAGCTGTGCAGAACAAGAACAACAAGAAGAAGAAATATATCGAAATATGTCCGTCAGGCACCTTCCCTTGAGATAAATCTGCAAATATCTCGGAAACGAAGCGAGCTATTGCAAAATGTTAAGAGACCTTTTTTGTAGAGAATTGAGTTTCCTACTTTTTATGTTCTATGATATTTTTTGATCAGATGCGTAGTTCTCGAGATATATCAAGATATTTAAAAGTTCCGAAGCCGCACCAACATAATAGAGATACAGAAACACCGTGGCCCCTCTCTTTGAGATAACTCTGCACTATTGCGAGCTGCAAATGCCACTTCCAGCTTAGCTGTGCAGAAGAGGAACAACAAGAAGAAGAAATATCTCGGAATATGTCCGTCAGGCCCCTTCCCTTGAGATAAATCTGCAAATATCTCGGAAACGATGCCAGGTATGGGAAAATGTTAAGAGACCTTTTTTGTAGAGAATTAAGTTCCCTACTTTTTATCTTCTATGATATTTTTTGATCAGATGCGTAGTTCTCGAGATATATCAAGATATTTAAAAGTTCCGAAGCCGCACCAACATAATAGAGATACAGAAACACCGTGGCCCCTTTCTTTGAGATAACTCTGCACTATTGCGAGCTGCAAATGCCACTTCCAGCTTAGCTGTGCAGAAGAAGAACAACAAGAAGAAGAAATATCTCGAAATATGTCCGTCAGGCCCCTTACCTTGAGATAAATCTGCAAATATCTCGGAAACGAAGAGAGCTATGGCAAAATGTTAAGAGACCTTTTTTGTAGAGAATTAGGTTTCCTACTTTTTATGTTCTATGATATTTTTTGATCAGATGCGTAGTTCTCGAGATATATCAAGATATTTAAAAGTTCCGAAGCCGCACCAACATAATAGAGATACAGAAACACCGTGGCCCCTTTCTTTGAGATAACTCTGCACTATTGCGAGCTGTAAATGCCACTTCCAGTTAAGCTGTGCAGAAGAAGAACAACAAGAAGAAGAAATATCTCGAAATATGTCCGTCAGGCCCCTTCCCTTGAGATAAATCTGCAAATACCTCGGAACCGAAGCGAGCTATGGCAAAATGTTAAGAGACCTTTTTTGTAGAGAATTAAGTTTCCTACTTTGTATGTTGTATGATATTTTATGATCAGACGCATAGTTCTCGAGATATATCAAGATATTTAACAGTTCCGAAGCCGCACCAACATAATAGAGATACAGAAACACCGTGGCCCCTTTCTTTGAGATATCTCTGCACTATTGCGAGCTGCAAATGCCACTTCCAGCTTAGCTGCGCAGAAGAAGAACAACAAGAAGAAGAAATATCTCGAAATATGTCCGTCAGGCCCCTTCCCTTGAGATAAATCTGCAAATATCTCGGAAACGAAGCGAGCTATGGCAAAATGTTAAGAGACCTTTTTTGTAGAGAATTATGTTTCCTACAATTTATGTTCTATGATATTTTTTGATCAGATGCGTAGTTCTCGAGATATATCAAGATATTCAAAAGTTCCGAAGCCGCACCAACATAATAGAGATACAGAAACACCGTGGCCCCTTTCTTTGAGATAACTCTGCACTAGTGCGAGCCGCAAATGCCACTTCCAGCTTAGCTGTGCAGAACAAGAACAACAAGAAGAAGAAATATATCGAAATATGTCCGTCAGGCACCTTCCCTTGAGATAAATCTGCAAATATCTCGGAAACGAAGCGAGCTATTGCAAAATGTTAAGAGACCTTTTTTGTAGAGAATTGAGTTTCCTACTTTTTATGTTCTATGATATTTTTTGATCAGATGCGTAGTTCTCGAGATATATCAAGATATTTAAAAGGTCCGAAGCCGCACCAACATAATAGAGATACAGAAACACCGTGGCCCCTTTCTTTCAGATAACTATGCACTATTGCGAGCTGCAAATGCCACTTCCAGCTTAGCTGTGCAGAAGAAGAACAACAAGAAGAAGAAATATCTCGAAATATGTCCGTCAGGCCCCTTACCTTGAGATAAATCTGCAAATATCTCGGAAACGAAGAGAGCTATGGCAAAATGTTAAGAGACCTTTTTTGTAGAGAATTAGGTTTCCTACTTTTTATGTTCTATGATATTTTTTGATCAGATGCGTAGTTCTCGAGATATATCAAGATATTTAAAAGTTCCGAAGCCGCACCAACATAATAGAGATACAGAAACACCGTGGCCCCTTTCTTTGAGATAACTCTGCACTATTGCGAGCTGTAAATGCCACTTCCAGTTAAGCTGTGCAGAAGAAGAACAACAAGAAGAAGAAATATCTCGAAATATGTCCGTCAGGCCCCTTCCCTTGAGATAAATCTGCAAATATCTCGGAACCGAAGCGAGCTATGGCAAAATGTTAAGAGACCTTTTTTGTAGAGAATTAAGTTTCCTACTTTGTATGTTGTATGATATTTTATGATCAGACGCATAGTTCTCGAGATATATCAAGATATTTAACAGTTCCGAAGCCGCACCAACATAATAGAGATACAGAAACACCGTGGCCCCTTTCTTTGAGATATCTCTGCACTATTGCGAGCTGCAAATGCCACTTCCAGCTTAGCTGCGCAGAAGAAGAACAACAAGAAGAAGAAATATCTCGAAATATGTCCGTCAGGCCCCTTCCCTTGAGATATATCTGCAAATATCTCGGAAACGAAGCGAGCTATGGCAAAATGTTAAGAGACCTTTTTTGTAGAGAATTATGTTTCCTACAATTTATGTTCGATGATATTTTTTGATCAGATGCGTAGTTCTCGAGATATACCAAGATATTTAAAAGTTCCGAAGCCGCACCAACATAATAGAGATACAGAAACACCGTGGCCCCTTTCTTTGAGATAACTCTGCACTATTGCGAGCTGCAAAAGCCACTTTCAGCTTAGCTGTGCAGAAGAAGAGCAACAAGAAGAAGAAATATCTCGAAATATGTCCGTCAGGCCCCTTCCCTTGAGATAAATCTGCAAATATCTCGGAAACGAAGCGAGCTATGGCAAAATGTTAAGAGACCTTTTTTGTAGAGAATAATGTTTCCTACAATTTACCTTCTATGATATTTTTTGATCAGAAGCGTAGTTTTCGAGATATATCGAGATATTTAAAAGTTCCGAAGCCGCACCAACATAATAGAGATACAGAAACACCGTGGCCCCTTTCTTTGAGATAACTCTGCACTATTGCGACCTGCAAATGCCACTTCCAGCTCAGCTGTGCAGAAGAAGAACAACAAGAAGAAGAAATATCTCGAAATATGTCCGTCAGGCCCCTTCCCTTGAGATAAATCTGCAAATATCTCGGAAACGAAGCGGCTATGGCAAAATGTTAAGAGACCTTATTTGTAGAGAATTAAGTTTCCTACTTTTTGTGTTCTATGATATTATTTGATCAGATGCGTAGTTCTCGAGATATATCAAGATATTTAAAAGTTCCGAAGCCGCACCAACATAATAGAGATACAGAAACACCGTGGCCCCTTTCTTTCAGATAACTCTGCACTATTGCGAGCTGGAAATGCCACTTCCTGTTTAGCTGTGCAGAAGAAGAACAACAAGAAGAAGAAATATCCCGAAATATGTCCGTCAGGCCCCTTCCCTTGAGATAAATCTGCAAATATCTCGGAAACGAAGCGAGCTATGGCAAAATGTTGAGAGACCTTTTTTTTTGTAGAGAATTATGTTTCCTACAATTTATGTTCTATGATATTTTTTGATCAGAAGCGTAGTTTTCGAGATATATCGAGATATTTAAAAGTTCCGAAGCCGCACCAACATAATAGAGATACAGAAACACCGTGGCCCCTTTCTTTGAGATAACTCTGCACTATTGCGAGCTGCAAATGCCACTTCCAGCTTAGCTGTGCAGAGGAAGAACAACAAGAAGAAGAAATATCACGAAATATGTCCGTCAGGCCAGTTCCTTTGAGCTGAATCTGCAAATATCTCGGAAACGAAGCGAGCTATGGCAAAATGTTAAGAGACGTTTTTTGTAGAGAATTATGTTTCCTACAATTTATGTTCTATGATATTTTTTGATCAGAAGCGTAGTTTTCGGGATATATCGAGATATTTAAAAGTTCCGAAGCCGCACCAACATAATAGAGATACAGAAACACCGTGGCCCCTTTCTTTGAGATAACTCTGCACTAGTGCGAGCCGCAAATGCCACTTCCAGCTTAGCTGTGCAGAAGAAGAACAACAAGAAGAAGAAATATCTCGAAATATGTCCGTCAGGCCCCTTACCTTGAGATAAATCTGCAAATATCTCGGAAACGAAGCGAGCTATGGCAAAATGTTAAGAGACCTTTTTTGTAGAGAATTAAGTTTCCTACTTTTTATCTTCTATGATATTTTCTGATCAGATGCGTAGTTCTCGAGATATATCAAGATATTTAAAAGTTCCGAAGCCGCACCAACATAATAGAGATACAGAAACACCGTGGCCCCTTTCTTTGAGATAACTATGCACTATTGCGAGCTGCAAATGCCACTTCCAGCTTAGCTGTGCAGAAGAAGAACAACAAGAAGAAGAAATATCTCGAAATATGTCCGTCAGGCGTATGCCTGTGCAAACCGCCGTGAGAGCGTACCATCCCGCCGGCACGGTAAAACTTAGACTGAAAATATCGTCGAACATATCCTTTCATTTTATAACGTTCTATACATGAAAATTAATAAATTAACATGCAATAAATTCACATTCTCATGTAAATCATGGGTTTAATTAATATTTTAAAAAATTTTAAAACCGCCCAGAACCGATGAGATGAAAATATTAAAACGATATTTTTGCATTTTCTTACGGTAAAACGTTAACAAATAAGCGACTATAGCAATATAAAACTCCATTTGTAATTTAATTAATCAAAATTAATATTTTTTTTTGATTTTTCAGCGATCCAGAACCGATGAGACGAAAACATTAAAACGATATTTTTGCATTTTCTTACGACAAAACATTAACAAATACGAGACTATAACAATATAAAACTACATATGTAATTTAATTAATCAAAATTAATAATTTTTTTTGATTTTTCAGTGATCCAGAACCGATAAGTCGAAAATTTTAACAATCATATTTTTGCATTCTGTACCGTGGATCCATCGTTAAACGCTATTAAACTAACGTCCGTGATGGTATAAATGCAGATTTTCGCTCCGTTTAGCCAAAATAACGAACTTTAGGTGCGCTCCGAAATATTTCAAAGTCCCAGCGGCGTATTGCTTCGCCTCTTAGAACCGATTAGTCGAAAATTTTAACAATCATATTTTTGCATTCTGTACCGTGGATCGATCGTTAAACGCTATTGAACTAACGTCCGTGATGGTATAAATGCAGATTTTCGCTCCGTTTAGCCAAAATAACGAACTTTAGGTGCGCTCCGAAATATTTCAAAGTCCCAGCGGCGTATTGCTTCGCCTCTTAGAACCGATTAGTCGAAAATTTTAACAATCATATTTTTGCATTCTGTACCGTGGATCCATCGTTAAACGCTATTAAACTAACGTCCGTGATGGTATAAATGCAGATTTTCGCTCCGTTTAGCCAAAATAACGAACTTTAGGTGCGCTCCGAAATATTTCAAAGTCCCAGCGGCGTATTGCTTCGCCTCTTAGAACCGATTAGTCGAAAATTTTAACAATCATATTTTTGCATTCTGTACCGTGGATCGATCGTTAAACGCTATTGAACTAACGTCCGTGATGGTATAAATGCAGATTTTCGCTCCGTTTAGCCAAAATAACGAACTTTAGGTGCGCTCCGAAATATTTCAAAGTCCCAGCGGCGTATTGCTTCGCCTCTTAGAACCGATTAGTCGAAAATTTTAACAATCATATTTTTGCATTCTGTACCGTGGATCGATCGTTAAACGCTATTGAACTAACGTCCGTGATGGTATAAATGCAGATTTTCGCTCCGTTTAGCCAAAATAACGAACTTTAGGTGCGCTCCGAAATATTTCAAAGTCCCAGCGGCGTATTGCTTCGCCTCTTAGAACCGATTAGTCGAAAATTTTAACAATCATATTTTTGCATTCTGTACCGTGGATCCATCGTTAAACGCTATTAAACTAACGTCCGTGATGGTATAAATGCAGATTTTCGCTCCGTTTAGCCAAAATAACGAACTTTAGGTGCGCTCCGAAATATTTCAAAGTCCCAGCGGCGTATTGCTTCGCCTCTTAGAACCGATTAGTCGAAAATTTTAACAATCATATTTTTGCATTCTGTACCGTGGATCGATCGTTAAACGCTATTAAACTAACGTCCGTGATGGTATAAATGCAGATTTTCGCTCCGTTTAGCCAAAATAACGAACTTTAGGTGCGTTCCGAAATATTTCAAAGTCCCAGCGGCGTATTGCTTCGCCTCTTAGAACCGATTAGTCGAAAATTTTAACAATCATATTTTTGCATTCTGTACCGTGGATCGATCGTTAAACGCTATTGAACTAACGTCCGTGATGGTATAAATGCAGATTTTCGCTCCGTTTAGCCAAAATAACGAACTTTAGGTGCGCTCCGAAATATTTCAAAGTCCCAGCGGCGTATTGCTTCGCCTCTTAGAACCGATTAGTCGAAAATTTTAACAATCATATTTTTGCATTCTGTACCGTGGATCCATCGTTAAACGCTATTAAACTAACGTCCGTGATGGTATAAATGCAGATTTTCGCTCCGTTTAGCCAAAATAACGAACTTTAGGTGCGCTCCGAAATATTTCAAAGTCCCAGCGGCGTATTGCTTCGCCTCTTAGAACCGATTAGTCGAAAATTTTAACAATCATATTTTTGCATTCTGTACCGTGGATCCATCGTTAAACGCTATTAAACTAACGTCCGTGATGGTATAAATGCAGATTTTCGCTCCGTTTAGCCAAAATAACGAACTTTAGGTGCGCTCCGAAATATTTCAAAGTCCCAGCGGCGTATTGCTTCGCCTCTTAGAACCGATTAGTCGAAAATTTTAACAATCATATTTTTGCATTCTGTACCGTGGATCGATCGTTAAACGCTATTGAACTAACGTCCGTGATGGTATAAATGCAGATTTTCGCTCCGTTTAGCCAAAATAACGAACTTTAGGTGCGCTCCGAAATATTTCAAAGTCCCAGCGGCGTATTGCTTCGCCTCTTAGAACCGATTAGTCGAAAATTTTAACAATCATATTTTTGCATTCTGTACCGTGGATCCATCGTTAAACGCTATTAAACTAACGTCCGTGATGGTATAAATGCAGATTTTCGCTCCGTTTAGCCAAAATAACGAACTTTAGGTGCGCTCCGAAATATTTCAAAGTCCCAGCGGCGTATTGCTTCGCCTCTTAGAACCGATTAGTCGAAAATTTTAACAATCATATTTTTGCATTCTGTACCGTGGATCGATCGTTAAACGCTATTAAACTAACGTCCGTGATGGTATAAATGCAGATTTTCGCTCCGTTTAGCCAAAATAACGAACTTTAGGTGCGCTCCGAAATATTTCAAAGTCCCAGCGGCGTATTGCTTCGCCTCTTAGAACCGATTAGTCGAAAATTTTAACAATCATATTTTTGCATTCTGTACCGTGGATCCATCGTTAAACGCTATTAAACTAACGTCCGTGATGGTATAAATGCAGATTTTCGCTCCGTTTAGCCAAAATAACGAACTTTAGGTGCGCTCCGAAATATTTCAAAGTCCCAGCGGCGTATTGCTTCGCCTCTTAGAACCGATTAGTCGAAAATTTTAACAATCATATTTTTGCATTCTGTACCGTGGATCGATCGTTAAACGCTATTGAACTAACGTCCGTGATGGTATAAATGCAGATTTTCGCTCCGTTTAGCCAAAATAACGAACTTTAGGTGCGCTCCGAAATATTTCAAAGTCCCAGCGGCGTATTGCTTCGCCTCTTAGAACCGATTAGTCGAAAATTTTAACAATCATATTTTTGCATTCTGTACCGTGGATCCATCGTTAAACGCTATTAAACTAACGTCCGTGATGGTATAAATGCAGATTTTCGCTCCGTTTAGCCAAAATAACGAACTTTAGGTGCGCTCCGAAATATTTCAAAGTCCCAGCGGCGTATTGCTTCGCCTCTTAGAACCGATTAGTCGAAAATTTTAACAATCATATTTTTGCATTCTGTACCGTGGATCGATCGTTAAACGCTATTAAACTAACGTCCGTGATGGTATAAATGCAGATTTTCGCTCCGTTTAGCCAAAATAACGAACTTTAGGTGCGCTCCGAAATATTTCAAAGTCCCAGCGGCGTATTGCTTCGCCTCTTAGAACCGATTAGTCGAAAATTTTAACAATCATATTTTTGCATTCTGTACCGTGGATCGATCGTTAAACGCTATTGAACTAACGTCCGTGATGGTATAAATGCAGATTTTCGCTCCGTTTAGCCAAAATAACGAACTTTAGGTGCGCTCCGAAATATTTCAAAGTCCCAGCGGCGTATTGCTTCGCCTCTTAGAACCGATTAGTCGAAAATTTTAACAATCATATTTTTGCATTCTGTACCGTGGATCCATCGTTAAACGCTATTAAACTAACGTCCGTGATGGTATAAATGCAGATTTTCGCTCCGTTTAGCCAAAATAACGAACTTTAGGTGCGCTCCGAAATATTTCAAAGTCCCAGCGGCGTATTGCTTCGCCTCTTAGAACCGATTAGTCGAAAATTTTAACAATCATATTTTTGCATTCTGTACCGTGGATCCATCGTTAAACGCTATTAAACTAACGTCCGTGATGGTATAAATGCAGATTTTCGCTCCGTTTAGCCAAAATAACGAACTTTAGGTGCGCTCCGAAATATTTCAAAGTCCCAGCGGCGTATTGCTTCGCCTCTTAGAACCGATTAGTCGAAAATTTTAACAATCATATTTTTGCATTCTGTACCGTGGATCGATCGTTAAACGCTATTGAACTAACGTCCGTGATGGTATAAATGCAGATTTTCGCTCCGTTTAGCCAAAATAACGAACTTTAGGTGCGCTCCGAAATATTTCAAAGTCCCAGCGGCGTATTGCTTCGCCTCTTAGAACCGATTAGTCGAAAATTTTAACAATCATATTTTTGCATTCTGTACCGTGGATCCATCGTTAAACGCTATTAAACTAACGTCCGTGATGGTATAAATGCAGATTTTCGCTCCGTTTAGCCAAAATAACGAACTTTAGGTGCGCTCCGAAATATTTCAAAGTCCCAGCGGCGTATTGCTTCGCCTCTTAGAACCGATTAGTCGAAAATTTTAACAATCATATTTTTGCATTCTGTACCGTGGATCGATCGTTAAACGCTATTGAACTAACGTCCGTGATGGTATAAATGCAGATTTTCGCTCCGTTTAGCCAAAATAACGAACTTTAGGTGCGCTCCGAAATATTTCAAAGTCCCAGCGGCGTATTGCTTCGCCTCTTAGAACCGATTAGTCGAAAATTTTAACAATCATATTTTTGCATTCTGTACCGTGGATCCATCGTTAAACGCTATTAAACTAACGTCCGTGATGGTATAAATGCAGATTTTCGCTCCGTTTAGCCAAAATAACGAACTTTAGGTGCGCTCCGAAATATTTCAAAGTCCCAGCGGCGTATTGCTTCGCCTCTTAGAACCGATTAGTCGAAAATTTTAACAATCATATTTTTGCATTCTGTACCGTGGATCGATCGTTAAACGCTATTGAACTAACGTCCGTGATGGTATAAATGCAGATCTTCGCTCCGTTTAGCCAAAATAACGAACTTTAGGTGCGCTCCGAAATATTTCAAAGTCCCAGCGGCGTATTGCTTCGCCTCTTAGAACCGATTAGTCGAAAATTTTAACAATCATATTTTTGCATTCTGTACCGTGGATCGATCGTTAAACGCTATTGAACTAACGTCCGTGATGGTATAAATGCAGATTTTCGCTCCGTTTAGCCAAAATAACGAACTTTAGGTGCGCTCCGAAATATTTCAAAGTCCCAGCGGCGTATTGCTTCGCCTCTTAGAACCGATTAGTCGAAAATTTTAACAATCATATTTTTGCATTCTGTACCGTGGATCGATCGTTAAACGCTATTAAACTAACGTCCGTGATGGTATAAATGCAGATTTTCGCTCCGTTTAGCCAAAATAACGAACTTTAGGTGCGCTCCGAAATATTTCAAAGTCCCAGCGGCGTATTGCTTCGCCTCTTAGAACCGATTAGTCGAAAATTTTAACAATCATATTTTTGCATTCTGTACCGTGGATCGATCGTTAAACGCTATTGAACTAACGTCCGTGATGGTATAAATGCAGATTTTCGCTCCGTTTAGCCAAAATAACGAACTTTAGGTGCGCTCCGAAATATTTCAAAGTCCCAGCGGCGTATTGCTTCGCCTCTTAGAACCGATTAGTCGAAAATTTTAACTATCATATTTTTGCATTCTGTACCGTGGATCGATCGTTAAACGCTATTGAACTAACGTCCGTGATGGTATAAATGCAGATTTTCGCTCCGTTTAGCCAAAATAACGAACTTTAGGTGCGCTCCGAAATATTTCAAAGTCCCAGCGGCGTATTGCTTCGCCTCTTAGAACCGATTAGTCGAAAATTTTAACAATCATATTTTTGCATTCTGTACCGTGGATCCATCGTTAAACGCTATTAAACTAACGTCCGTGATGGTATAAATGCAGATTTTCGCTCCGTTTAGCCAAAATAACGAACTTTAGGTGCGCTCCGAAATATTTCAAAGTCCCAGCGGCGTATTGCTTCGCCTCTTAGAACCGATTAGTCGAAAATTTTAACAATCATATTTTTGCATTCTGTACCGTGGATCCATCGTTAAACGCTATTAAACTAACGTCCGTGATGGTATAA